>NC_055695.1:4748060-5358893 GCF_017639745.1 Melanotaenia boesemani | reverse complement strand
ACTGTGTGTCACACAAATACATGTACATTGTTGTGTCTCTTCAGTAATCAAATCAGAAATTTGACCTGTGAGATATAAAATGTCCAATTAATTAACAATAAAACAATCAGGTATTTGATTGGTAAGTGGAGCTAGTATCTCTGTATCAAGTTTAGACTGAGCTTACACACTGATGATAATATGTAATGATTTTATTCTTTGCAGACATTTTCAATAGGCTTGATTAGCCGTGATCACCAAGTCTTTTACACTCCAGAAAATGGAGAGAATCGTCTAATATGGAAATATGTTTGGAAACAATTTCATTTTCATAACAAACCATCATTAAGCAAGATAATAAAAGTTATGTTTTCTATCACAGAAACCCCATTGTTTGAAATCTTTTGAAATATTTCACATTTTACCTAAAAATAAACTCAATAAGCCACGAGCGGAATCAGCCATAAACTTTTGATTTACAGCAGCAGTATCAAACATGTGGCCCAAGGGTCAAAATCAGCCCCCCAGAGGGTCCTGTCTGGTCCCCAGGACGAATTTTAGAAACGTGAAAATAAGACACAAGACATAACTACAATTTTTTTAATTCAAGTAACTGCAGTTTATTTTTCCACATAAGTTTTTTATGTTTATTATAAAACTTTTTTGAGGCAGAATAGACAACTAGTTATATCTTTCATATTTTTCTTATTTAATAGTAAAACAAATAGTTTGTATAATGAGGTGAGTCAGTTCAGATGTCCAGGATTACTACACACATGTGGAAATTGTACATGTATGTGCATTTTTGAATAACTTCTAGATCTTGACAAGTTTCTCAGATCATAATGTGAAATACCGGATTTTTCTGTTCCACATACTTGGGATTAAATGTTTTGTGATTTTGTAGTCATTATGATTTGGATGTTAATTTTTAAACGTGTAATATGTAAATTAAATGGAATATGTGAACTAATGAAAATAGAATAAAGAGAATAACAAAATAAAATATAAATAAAATGATCAAATGTAAATGTAATATATAATAAATGTACAATATTTTTCATTTTCAAATTTATTTTGAAGTTTACAAATCAATAGAAATAATTATAATACAATTATTTATTTATAATGTGATTATATCACATTAAAAATATAATCAAATATGTTTATGTTTATTTCAGACAGGTCAAATTCATTTCACCAAAACATACATATAGACACCTAACAATATAACTGTACCCAATTCACATGTCCGAAAAGGGTAATTGTTCCTACCCCTTCACCCATCATTAATAATTATACTTTACAATCATCCTGTTTTCCAAATCTTATGGATTTAAGAAAGGAGAAAGTATAATTATGTACATATATACATAAATACATACATATATACACAAACTTACATACACCCACACACGCATATATATATATATATATATATATATATACACACACACATACATATATACGCACATACACACTGCATGTGTATGTAATCTAATAATGTTATAGTTGTTTCCAACCCAAACAACAACTAACCAGAATGCAACACAAGGACCAAGAAAAAAGTAACTACCCATGTACTTAGTGCAAATCATCAGTCTGGGTTGTTTCTACGCTCCTGTTTCTGAAGTTAAGGTTTGCCGTGTAATTATATCCCCCGTCTCTATTGGTAGAAGGTTTCTGTTTGTTATCTGGTAGTTGTTTGTTTGCTGGCTTTATACATTAACTGTGCTGATTTAAATTCTACCAGATCTGGGAGTTTTAATAAGCAGGAGTTTATAAATAGCTCATTAGTGTGGTCCCTAAATCCCACTTTATGAACCATCCTACTGGCTCTTTTCTGGAGTGTGCATAAAGGTCAGAGTGAGGATTTGTAGGTGCTGGCCCAAATTTCCACACAGTAATTTAACTATGGCAATATATGTGAACAGTATAAAATGTGTAATGCTTTGACATTCAAAAAATATTTAGCTTTACTGAGCTCTGAAATAGTTTTGTTTAATTTGGCTTGAACATGTTGAATGTGCAGCGTCCAGCAGATCTTTTGGTTGATTGTCACCCCCAGAAACTTAATTTCTTTACACTCTATCACCATTTTAACTTCACTGTTCCCTTTACAATTTCCAAACAACATAAATTTTGTTTTGTCCAAATTTAATGACAGTTTATTTACATTAAACCACATTTTCAATTTATCCAATTCTGAGGAGATTTCCTCTATAAACTCTCATCAGCAAAGAAAATAAACTGTAGTTTTTCAGAAATTTATGTCATTTATATATAAAATAAAAAGTTTTGGTCCCAGTACCGACCCCTGAGGAACACCACAATGTCCAAGCATGAAGACTGAAAGTCACCTATTTTTATGCATTGTTGTCTATTGCATTAATAACTTTTTATCCATTGCAAAGCCACTCCTCTCATCCCTATAACGCTCCAGTTACTCAAATATGTCATGATTTATTGTATCAAATGCTTTTTCAAGGTCAACAAACACCCGAATTGCAAATTTTATTTGTCAGTGGCACTAGTGATTTCTTCTACCAGTTCCACGACTGCCAATGATGTAGATCTTTGTGATCTGAATCCTTATTGAATTTATGAAAGCAGTTTATATTCATCAATGAATTTGTCCAATCTGTGACTAAATAATTTATCTAAGATTTTGGAAAATTGAGGGAGTAATGAAACAGGCCTATAATTAGTAAATAGCTGTCTGTGTCCATTTTTTACAGTGGGATGACTTTTGCAATTTTCATTTGTTTTGGAACTTTACCAGTTTGGAATGATAGATTACAGATATATGTCAGTGCAAACTGTAACCCACACTAAGGAAAAAGAGGGGGTTACTCTAATGTGGATGAAATACTTTCCTAATCCAGTGTTTTATCACTCGTCTACATCTCCATGCCATGTAAAACATTAGTTTATTTCTTTCCTAATAACCATTCAGAGCACTGCTGGCCCTCTGTGGCAGAAGGATTGTGTTTTCCCCCCAAACAATCACACGTGGAGGGGAGTAGTTAAAACAGTAGAGCCTCTTGTTTTGTTATACAGCAGCTGTCCCACAGGAGTGCTGAAAAAAGTGAGCAATGTCCAATTAAAATAGCCCCTGTTGTGGTGTGTGACTTGACAACAATTCAGCACAACTTGGCAGTGCTGTTGCACTCACCCATGGCCAATCATCAGCTCTCCTGTGGCACACCCTCAACTCATTGAACTGTATGTTTTCCATTATTTTGTCTCACTATGCCTGGTAAAGCTTCTGCTCTGTGCAGTGGACATATTTGGATGCACTGATCAAGGCAAGCTTCCCTGTAGCCTAAAATACAGACAAATTCAAGTTGTACCGTTGTCAAGTTGTCAGAAGATTTTATTGTTTGCAGACACTTTCAACTGACTCCATTAGCAGTGATCACCAATTTCTGCATAAAACAGAAAATTCTTTTCAGCCTAGAAATGTCTGAAAGTATCTTTCAAAATGTCTGGAGATGCTCTCACCTGAATTAGATGATAAAGAAATATGCTAACATTAGTTATTAACAGAGACAAACTAGCCTTAAACAGGACGCTGAAAAGAGTTAGCTACTGTAGCTGGAGCCACTTTCGCAACCCTTGGATCTAATTTATAAGCGCTCCTAGTGTATTATAATGTAATGAGTTTAAAAATTTTTAAGACATCCACCTACCAAACTTATGCAATAAACAAAACCATGTTACTTCTTTTGTTTGCTTTCTTTTTTTTCAAGTTGCAGCCATCTTGCTCTTGTCAAATGTTGCTGTATGATGGGAAAAGTCATTTTAGCCCCCACATTGGAAAGTCATTTCCAGTGTTTTCACAGTCTGTTAGGTGAGTTGAGAACGAAGCAGTTCCGCCTTATTGAAACAAGTTAATGTCGTTACATTATGACGGCCTCCGGTAAAGACACATACACATCTGTGGAGCAGCAGTATTTCCTGCTTATACTCTGAGTTTGTCATTGCTGAGGTCTGACGAACATGTTTGAAACTCTTTGTGGTGCCTTGGATTAGTTTCTGCAGAAATGAGCAGAAACAAACCTAAAAACAGAGTCAAGCAGTATGACATAGTTTGAAAACATCTCAGTTTTCCACTTTCTCTGCCAATTCAGAGGGCTTGATGGTGAAGTCCAGGGGTTAGCTGGGTGAAGCACACACTACCTCATTATCTCCTACAGACAGACTGACTTTGACACGAGCACACACACACACACACACACACACACATTTTAAACTGAAGACAAAATAGAAAGTGTCACATACCAAAAGTCTCCTGGGTAACCAAGGCCCCGAGGCTATTAGGATGGAAACCTGTCTGCATGTGTGTGATATAAACACATCTTTTTTAATGGTAACATGATCATGTTTTACAGTTTTAACTCATTTATTTTGTTCTGTCTGGTTAATATTGAAGAAAAGTGTTAAATATCAGACCTATTTTCTCTAAGTCTGAAAGAGTTTCTGTTATATGACAAATGGAAAGCATTCTGCATGAAACAATCTTATTGTAGCAGCAAGAAATCAACGATAAGAATGAAGTTAATGTGGATTATCTTTGATGAAGCCTTTTTTTATGCTGGAGTTTGGTATTTCTAGTGGCATTTACTCAACACTGGAGAAGAGAATGTCAAGCAGCAGCCCAGTCTCCAGACAAAGGCATTTACATTTTACAATTTTAGAAACTTAATATGAGTAATGTCGGTCAATGCATGTGAAGGGGTGTGTGTCTGACTCCTTTCTTTGTAATCAGACTGCTGATTAATGCCAAACCAATTCTTCTTCTAAACTGTGAACAGTAGTAGTCACAGTTCATGTCGTTTATGTTAAAACTATTTAACGGGAATCAGCAAATCTAAAAACCTACAGGATAAATTTTATGATTTCTGCTATAGAACATGTGTTTCCTGACCTTAACCAGCTATTTCATTCTGTAAATCTAAAGGCTAATTTATGCTCGCTTTGCGTATATATTTTAGTACAGTGTGAAAGAAAAATTCTCCATCCACATACTTTTACGCAGCCTTTTTGTTGGCATGTTTTGCAGCTATAAATCCACCAAATGCAATGCAAAGTTTAGAGTTCCCTTCCAAGTTCTGGTGGCAGTTTCAGGCAATAACAAACATGGCGACTGTGGCGGAGATCATTTAATGCACTTTGTCAGAAAAAGACATAAAATGGGCAGCACAGTAGACTTCAGTGGCATGTGCGGCCATTAAATATACCAGGGCCTCTTCTCTTTCTTTTTCCCTTTCACTGGTTGCACATTCACCACAATTCTCAACAGTACCCCACAGCTTCCAGTGGTACTGCTCCTTTCGCTGTATCTGGGAATGCATTTGCAAGCTCTCTGAAAAAGGAACAAAATACTAACACTAAGGACACAAAAGACACTCCTTCCATATGCACATTTTGAGTAGAGCATAAATGAGGCTAAATAGGGTTTGATTTCTGTACTTGAAACCAAATAAGAAAAGAAGAACAAAGTTCCAAAATGAGGAAAATATCTTTTATTATAATTTTAATTTTCAAATAGAGATTTTTATTTAGTGATAAGATTAAACTTTGTTTGTCCCACAAGAGGAAAATCCAACTTTTAAGGCAGGAAAAGGAGAAAAGTTAATAAGCAGCAGTGAAAACAATAAATTAAAAAATAACAGAGTATAATATAATAACAGAAGTAAAAGTGTATAAATATGGAATCGATTCCATATTTAAGGAAAAACAATGTCAGAGGATTTTTGCAATATTTTTAAAAATACTCTTGTATTTTGATGAAACTGTTTATCAGTTTAGCATAACTCACATGACACATGAGAGGAATACTCTAACAACAAAGAAATAGTTCTCCAAACTATTCTTTTTTTTTTAACTTTATGGGCTAAATTTATTTCATCCACCAGTTGAAGCTGTTTATCCTTTAATTCCAACTGTTTTTAGTACATATCTGAAAAAATTGCCAGTGGCAAATGTTGGTGGTGATCCTCAACTCTCCATAAATGAGCACAGAGGAGGTTCAAAAAGCAATTTATGCAATAATGAATGAAAATTAATAGAGATGTGTTTTATTGGGCCTACAACATAGGATCAACTAGATCAAATGGGCATTAAGGAAAAGGTTTTAGTATTTAAACCTAGTTAAATATTTAAAGACTGGTAATGAGAGAACACAGTGAACGTGGGGAATCTGTGGATGCTATATACAGAATGAAACACTGGCGTAATTAAAAAGTCATGGGAGTATGTTAATCAAATGTGGTTTTGTTTGTCTTGACATGTGGAAAGTTGGAAGAACAACACAAGTAGGAGATTCAGCTGAGTTAATTTCCCTCCTCACCCCCAACTATGAATAAAAACTTGATCTGCATGAAATCAGAAGGACATAAAAGGTTTCAGGGAGCTGATATTTCTAACACTCAGGCTGAGTGTGTGTCTCTCTCTTTCTTTCTCTCTCTCTCACTCTCTCTCTGCAGTCATCCCTGACACACTCTCATTCATCCCTTTCTTCTCCCATCAACAGTTTAATAGAAGCTAATTAATGACCTGGCCTCTATTATGCAGAAGTGAAGTGAGCCTGATGGAGCAGGAAGCGTTCATCAGAATCCTGAATGCTGCGCTGGCTAAGAGGTCCTTGTATTTGTGAGATTGTGTGTGACTGTATTTAGTGCATTTTCCTCCTGATTATAAAAGACTGTTTGAGCTCAGGGCAAAGTCAAAGGGCCAGTGTTGTGAGAACAAGGGGTCAGGAAAGAGTTTCTTAGTGTGGAGGGAAGGGAACTTTTCAGGCTCAAGTTTAAGAACTTGAGGTTTTTAAAGCTTGCATGCTGTTTGATTTTATAGAAGGCAATTTGAGACAGTTTGTGCTGCTGGCATTTTGGGATTTTTAGATGGGTATGTATGGAAATGTATAAAGCATATTTCCCTATCTTCCTATGAGTGAAACTCCATGTACATGCTTGTTGGATTTTATAGGATGATGCATAATGGATGATTATGACGCAATATTACTACATGGATGTACAAATACAACATCAGATTGAGCAACACAGAGAGGAAATTATTTACAGTATCTGAAGAAAAATAAGAATCAAAGAGCCCAAGGTGTTGCCCTGACACCCAAATTCCCCACATCCCAATTCAGCATCCAGGAAATGTGCCTGCATGGCTGTTTTTATCCACAGGACCCAAAAGAATCAGCCTCCAACATCCTGATCCAGACACATGGGGACACTGCAAGAGTCCATGTCCTTACAACTCAGGGTTGTCTTGGCAGTGTAAAAGGAAACTAAACGTTTGGCTGATGGTTTCAATCTTGTTTTTGACCGTGGCATCAACAGAGGGCAGAGAGATTGTTTTCAATTGTTTTCCTCTTTTTTTTTTCTTTTTTTTGAAAAAGCTTTGTGTCATTACTTTAAGCTTTCACTCCCAACTAACAATTCCCAAGTACTACTGACAAGATTTATTAAACAGCTCACTCCATAAGATAGATGGTATTGATTTTAATTAGTGAAAAAAATGGCCAAAAAGATACTGTCATTTTTTTTTTATTGTCATGAGAAATTCATACTTACACAATTTTTCATTCAGTGTCACATTTTTAAATTAAAGCTAAACAAAATGAAGACTGAGCAGTTCTGTACCCTGCTATATGTGGTATTACTGGTCCTGCTGTTTAGTCTTCATACCAGTCAGGCAGTAACACAAGAATAAAAGAAAAGCATTAAACAAAGACTCTGAAGAAGATGATGAAAAATAAAGTGTAAAAGTCAGTTATGGCCATTTAAAGCTGATAATTTCCCTGATAATGATGCTAAATGGAAATCCTACAGCCAGCAGCTGTGCTTTATTATATTATTGTAATTATTATATTGTTATTGTAATTAATATATTGATAGGCACATTCTCTGTTTGAGCAAGGAAGTTGTGCAAATGCACTGAATTCATTCTAATATTCATTGAATATTTACTAAAAACTCCAACATGTTGGTTAGTGGAGTCAAGAAGGCACTATTTCAAACTTAAATTTGCTCACTTGTTTGATTCTCTACTAGTTACAAAGGACAAATGAATCCATGAGGGAAAATGATTTGCTAGCATTTTCCCTCATGGATAAATAGCTCTCACGTAATTCAATGTTGCCTAAACCAGATGACAAAGGTAAATTGCAACTCCCATAAGACAACGTTACTCAAATTTGACATTAGAAATGTAAAGGTATGTTAGATAAAAAGTAAAAGTTTATTCTGCAGAGGGTACTATCCTATAAAAGGGAAGCTTTGGGAATAAAAAGCTGCTCTGACATTAAGTGACTCATTTAGTCATTATTGTCTTGCTAACCGTAACGCTGTGTAGAGGTTGGGAGACTTTCAGTGATGGAGACTTTTGACAAAAACCCTCCTCCCTTTTGCTCCATTAAGGTTGTCCAGATCCATCCATATTCCTATGCCAGCCCTCTGAATAACGTCCAGATGAGGGCTTCACCCTGAGGCTTTAGCACCAGCAGGCTTACAGCACAGGAGATCACACTGACCAATTACTCATAAAACTTCTGCTGCATGTTGCCAAGTGTACTGAAAAACCAAAGCCTTTGCAGGAAAAAGAGATGACTCTAGCCCTTCCTGTCGAGGGCCTCATATTTTTACTTTGTCCTTTGTTGCTCAGTTTTCGCTGATGTTTGGCTCCAAGCTGCGTGGTGCTGGCCTGCAGGGTGGGTCGGCAGCATGTCGTTCACAACACATGAACCCTCTTGTGATGGAAAGTGAAACTGAGGAGGTGCTGGAGTGTTACACAAAGATGGATCTATCTAGATCTATCTGTCTATTGATCTACCAGAGAACCGTTTCGGCTCATTGGTTCTGTTGTTCACATCTACTGTACACCGTCTAGCAGCTGCCATTGATGATCGCTGTGTTCTTCAGTCCTGCATTGCATCACTCTGCTGTAACTTTGTTCTGCTTTTCATAAATCAGTGATCTTCAGTATGTTTTGCGTGAGACCCACATTAGTAAGAAAAACATCTGTCTGTTAGTTCCTTCTCTAGTGTCTTCACATCCGTTTTTGGAGCAAATCATAAAAAGCCAAGCTAGCGTGGGTTTCTTTATTACGCAGAATTGCCAAGTTGGTATAAGCCCAAAGTTTGTAAGTCCATATATAGCAGGAAATTGCTGCAAAATTCAACTGCAGTGTGCTGCATTAAATGACTTTATTACATATATTTTTATCATTGCCTTATTATTTTAGAAACACCAAACTTTGTCATTTGTGCACAACCTTAAACTGTATAAAATACTGTCAAATGTAAAAAAAAAAAAAATACAAAAACAAGGTGTGAATGGGTTTTAAGATGTTCTACCATGTCCTTCATTGAGCTAGGTACCAAGATCTTTAACCCATTTAAAAAAATATTCTCATTTGGAATTTTTTTTAAATCTTGGTTACTATTTGAGCTGCAAATTTGTCTGCATGACCTGAAAATCTTCTACTTACCGTCAAGGAACATTTCAGTCCACTGAAATCCACGCTAGGGCATCGAGCATCGATTGGAACTGGAACTTACTTTTCAATTCTCCCAGAATCATTCAAATATTTAAATAGCGATTCCTAATTTTGAAACCCCGTCTGCTGACAGCAAGACGAAGCCAGCGAACACCAACAAAGAAGAATACAAATGTACCCAACAACACTAGGTTTAGATAAAGGTCAAATTGATATCAGACCACAAGTCGGATTTTATATATGAAGAAGGAGTTTGCAGACAGACATTCAAAAGGACTTTACTGGAAAAATACACAACTTGGAATAATTTTGTGGCAAACTATTTTTGATATTTTTTTTAACATTAGACTCATCTGTGGAAAAGTAATACAATTGATCATGGAATAGATGATAATGTGACGTCATTGCCACAAAACAGGTAGGAAGTCCCGTTAGCTTTGTTGCTAGCCATAGTGTTTCTTTTACTGACGGTGTCTTGATGTTTAGGAGTACTCTAATGTAAATGATGTGGCTCAATCACAGAGAATCTAAGCTTTCTAATAAGGTACAGCGTGTCTATTTTGACAAAAGTGTTATTAGACAAGTTTTACAGTTTATCGAACAAATTGGTGACCAGGTCACTGACAACCAGATGGGAATGATGAGGTTAAAACATGTAAACTTTTTTTACCCTGACTCTTAAAAATATCAGAATCGAGAAGCGTTAGGAACTGATATGGAAATACGGAATCGGAATCGTTCAAATTCAAACAATGTCCGACCTTAATCGTGGCGCACAGTCAAAGCAAAATAAAGGGCAGGGTTTTGGTATCAGTGTCTTTAAATGCCAAATGTGATACATTTTCCTACTTTCTCAGGCTGAAAATGTATCAGATTTTGATGTGATCCTCCAAGCAAAGGGGAGGACGATCACTCCACATCTGAATGGTAGAAAGAGAGTCCTGTCACTTGGCTGCCCACTGTCTGAATCATTGAGCTTAAGAGTCTTTCCATGATTGGGCAAGAAATCATGAAGGAAGAAAGAATGAGAAAGCTCACTAAATAAGTTGTATTGAAAAAAAAGTCAGAAGCTAAGAGTTCCAGGTCTGGACTGCATACCTTAAGAGTAATGTGACCAGGGTGGTGGCACATGTTAAATAAAACAGAGAGCATTGCATCTTTAATTACTTGATGATAAGCTCTGGAGTATTCTCATGTAGCCTGGACTCCCCACCAGCATATGCTGGTACACTTTCACTTCTGCAGCAGAAGCAGGCTTGAATTACATACAGGCAATTCTGTAAATATGTTGTTTGTTTGCTTCACGTTGCCTCTCTCCTCCTGATGCATATCAGCCCTATGCTGTGGTGTATTGATGATGAGGTATGCTGGGATGTAAACACTCTCAAGTCGATATGCTACATTGTCTATTAGGCTGTGTGTTCTCTTTTTTGCGCTGTGTATATTAACTTTAAGTTGTTTATACTATGGTATTTCAGCGTTTATAACCACACTTTGCACTCGAAGTCACCATTATTGTCTGTACCACTGCAGCTTATTTCCCATCTCAGTTACTTGTAAAACTCCACCTGAAAGCAGCTTAAGGTTTTAAGGGTTAAACAGGTCTGAGGTTATTCACCTGTAGCACTTTCACATAATCAGAATGGTTTTATTTGTTGAAGTGATGAAATTCAGGCTCAGCTGTGCTGTAAATATCAGTGTTTTTGTGTCTCTACATTCTAATAAAATTCTAATTTTATGTTGAATTTAGCAAGACCATCCATCACAAGTGATGTCATATTTTTGCAAAGAAAGGCCTGAAACACAGAAAGATTATGGAAGATGAATACATCGGCTCGTCATCACAGCAGAGATGCAGCAAAGACTTTAATCAGGGGTGATTCCCCATCCTCTCGGTCTTTGTTTACATTGCTTTGTCCTAGATTGCATTATATTCCCTTCAGTCCCTTCTCTTTGCTTGTGTCAGTGCAGGAGGAGCAAAAGCCCCACTGAACCTCTGTGGGTAATCTGGGATAAATAATGCATCATGCTTTGACGAGGCGCTAGCTTATAGCTGCTGAGAGAGAACGCTCTGCTGCAGGGATCCAGTTCACTGGCAGTTTGAGGTATTGAGAAGAGAGAGATTGAAAGACAGAGATACCAAGAAAGTACATTTATTCAGTACAACTGACAGAGAGGAAAAGTAATGGGGAAAGAGATAAAGACGTAAAAAGAGCCAGACCGAGATGATGACAGATGTCCAACATAAAAACTATTACACATCTTTGCAGCAGAGTAAAGGCGCTTTGGGTTTGAGTGACAAATCGCTTAGCTGCCCTGTCAGCTGACAAAATTGAAGATCAGCTGGGAAACCGACTCAGGGAAGAAGTGTTTGGATGCTGAAGACTCCAAGAGATTAGTGTCCTGGAAGAGACCATCTATTCAACTGTTTTATAAACAACACAGAATATTTGCCTTAAAATTGGTCTTAATAACTGGATCTCTGTTACTGTCACTGCACATTTACAAAAGGTGAAACTGTAAAAACTTTGAGACTTAAAGGAGCATGTGTAACAAAATGAAAGGTCAATGACAGAAATATTTCATATATTGTTTAAAATTTCTGTTGGTAACTAATTACATTACTAAAATAAATACGAATATTTTTATTCTCTTAGAATGAACCATTTATATTTACTCGCCGTGGGTCCACATACATGGCAGCTGCCAAGAGGAAAGAAAACAACTTCTGCTGCATTGCATCCATAAGACTTCCCAGATATGATATAATATCCCAGATTTTTCAAGTTAAATGAAGAGCTTCCTGTTTCCATCCCATGGATTTCCCCCCTCTGTGTTTATTATCATACTCTTTATTTTATTTAGCTCCATTTTTTTCATTTTTCATCTTTTTGACCCCAAGTAGAATCTAGGCTGCATCACGGAATCTGATCTCGTAAGTTATACATATATCACTAATGGTTTAGAAACTAATGCAAAAGTCAGCCATTTTCTTTCTTTCAGTGACAAAGAGAAGTCTGTGCATGTGCATATTTTTATTCCAATTAGTCTTAACGGCTATTATGCATCATTTTCCATTCGCCCCAACAAGCTGCTGATTAAACTGGAGCTCACATCACGATGCCCTACACCTGCCTCGAAGGCTCTAAGGATAGAACTTAAGGTTCAGTGATAGTGAAAATATAAATGCCTTAACACTAGACTGTAAACATGAAATGCTTTATTGCAAACGGCCCTGACCTCTGTAGTGCTCTCACACTGCTTTCTGAACAAAAGAGTAAAGATGGGGACGAGGTGCCTGCTGGAATTGCATATTTTTTCATTTCTTTCAATAACATTGTTTTAAAAATCATCAACCTACAATCACTAAATAGATAATTGTTAATGAGGTGAACTTTCTCTGCATGGCAGATTGAAAACTTGGTTTTCTCACAGGTATAGGAATAAACTAAGTGTTGGGGGTTGGATAATATTCCAGTCAGACAAGATCAGTTTCTGAACCTGCAAGGTCGTTTCCTTACATCCTACTTCTGAGTCATAACCAGAATAATGGAAAAATGGTGAATATTAAGGGGGAGATGGATGTACCTAAAATCTACAGGATTTTTAGATGTTTGGAAAACACAGAATCAGACTTGACAAAAATAAATATAGATGTTGTTTTCCTTCTTCTAATCATCATATTGTTGGTCTGGTGTGTTTTTGGTGCTACGTTTGGATGGGAGTGTGATTCAGGAGTTCTTGGGTTGTCAGTGCATTTATAATAGCTACTGCCCACTTGGTTGGAAAGTTTTGGGTCACACGCAGATTACATGAAAATTTCCTGCCTTTTCTACAGCAGCATGGACGGGTGTCCTCTTTATGTTTAGAAAAGGTTACCTTTAGAGATTACAACTTAAGTCAAACTTTTGAAAGAGAGACGGTTCATATGGGGCAGACTTGGAAAGGAGAAGCTCTGTGAAGCTGTGGTTCTGGTTCAGCCAGACTTATTTCTGTCTGTTTTCAACAGTTTCTTAGTGCCTTTTGATGGTGAAGGAGACTGTACTCACAGACACCTTGACTTTCTTTGCAGTTTCTCAACCCAAACTTTTAAGTTATGGTCGTTCTGTCATCCATTATTAATTGCCCTCTTCTTGCAATTTTTGTAGTAGCACACTGTTTTCTGCACTGCTGTTCAAACAATGCTCCCAGGAGTATGAAAGCCCAGTGTGCTCCAACATTGCATAAAGAAGAATTGTAAGTAATCAAGAAAAGTTGGGACACCTTTAGGAATTGGCAACAACAACTTTCAAGGCTTGATCAAGCTCCAAAAGGAAAATCGTACTCCTGACTTACTACCTTTTACAAATAAATCCTGAAATTTTATCTTTCTTTCTCATATATTTTTTATTTTATTACATTAAGTTGAGATTTACAAGAAATATTTAATTGCTACTGCATAAATACTGTTGTTAACAACTGTTCAAAATGTCTAAAAACCCAAAGTTGTTATCTTTCATTCATATAGCTGTACTTTTAAAATTAAAGTGTGCAATGCATTACTTTTGAAATTGTCAAATTTTGCATTGATCGTGATTAATTACAGAAAGACCAAGCGATTAATCACAATTCAAACTTTTAATCATTGTTTATATTTCATATGTAAAGCATCTTCGAGTGTCCAAAATCAGCGCTATACAAGTTTGATTTATTATTATTATTATTATTATTATTATTATTATTATTATTATTGTTATTATTATCCAGGACTACTAAAAATGTTTCCAGAACCCACTGTGAAGTCTTGCAAACAACAGTCCTGCAGGTACAAATGATGATTTTCAATGGTCAGCAGTTACCATCTGCTGCTTCAGTACATTTAGAAATGTGTGTTTTTTGTTTTTTGGTTTGAGATGGGACTTGGCATAATCCAGATGGAGCCCATTGTAAGTTAAATGCCAAAAAAAAGGCAGCTTAGGTCATGGTCGGTAGTTGTTCTGGGTTATGTGAAGTGGGGCCCGTCTGGTGCACATTAACAGCTAAAGATCCTTTTGCTGATTGTGGCATTGTCTGGCTGGTTGCTTTGGAAACAACTCAAAGATCAATGAAGCTGAAGCACCATGATTTGATTAAAGTAAAATGCTAATAATGAGTTGCACTGTGAGCCACCAAGACTGGAGCCAAACCTCACCATGTAGAGGGTGTTTGGTTCAGCATCTCCGGGATGAGCACGGAGCTTTATTGTAACCACAACCAGTTTACTTCAGAAGAAATTATTTTTTCCTCATCTGGTATAGGGTATAAATTCACAAGATGCTTTGGTCCTGTTCACAGTAAAAGGGACCAAACACCCACCTGGAGTTAATTACTATTAGGAGAAAGGATTGCCCTTTGGCAGATCTTTGATTTTCTTCTGCTCATTCAGCTGACAATGAGTGGAGTTTGGAAGCTAGGCGTCAGTGCTTTAAAATGAAATATTTTCCTCTGCTGTTTCTGCAACAAGAAGCCAGACGAGAGAGTGTAGAGAATAGACAGGAGTCACCTGAGCTGTTTTCATTTGACCTGCCTTTTCCGAGCAGGCCAGACGGATGGGATGAATAAGCAGACAAATCCAAGTCAGTGCAATGGTAGCTGAAGAAAAAGTCCACTTGTAGTACACTGTTACATTTCAAACACAGACAACTGTGTTTTTCAGATGTTTTATATAAAATACTTGTAAATCTAAGGTGAGTCTTACCAATCTGCATCTATCACCAGTGGAAATAAGTACCCCCAGATCTTTGCGGTAGGTTTATTGCTTATAATTTGTGTGTGCTTATATTTAGTCTCTCCTACAGCATGTTCACAGCTTCCAGATGGGTTCAATTCAGAAATCGAATTTATCCTTATATAAAATCCACACTTGATGAAGTTTAATAGAATGATGACTTTCTTAACTTGTGTTTCCTCCTTCACAGAGTCAGGCCATGCGTATCGTTCGGACAGTCGGCCAGGCATTTGAGGTTTGTCATAAACTGAGTCTGCAGCATACACATCAAAACGCTGATGGACAGGAGGACTCAAACGGCGAAAAGAACGGCATTGACTCCTCTGTTGCAGGTACACAACACACACAATAACATACATCCCACTGTGTTTCCCACTCAGTCATTTATTTGTGGCAAACCACCAGTTTGTTCTCCCTGAAAACTGATTTTCTATTTTTGAATAGCTGCAATCACTCTCTGATAGACTCTCTGACAGATGCACCTGCACCAGGCTGCACTGGTTCTTCCCCGTCTGCACAAAATAACCTCCCCTGGGGTCAGCTTTTACCATCTCAGTCTCATCACACAATTTATTCTGCATATGTGACTCACATTAAAGCTGAAGCACTGACTGTCCGAAGTGTCAACTATGAACTGTTAAAATGATGTACTGAAACTTATTTGTTTGTAAAATAATAATAATCAAAATGATTTTTGTTTCTTTATTAATCCTGAATGAGAAATTAGCCTACATTTTACCCATCTCTACAGTTATTAGAGAGCAGTGGGTTGCCATGTTTTGGTGCCCAGGGAGCAGATGGGGAGTTATGGGCCCTGCTTAGGGCCCCATGAAATGCCACTCTGAAGGCTCAAGTTCACTATTTGCCTGTTGCTGTTTTGGTCTTTTTTTGGAGTCAAAATTAGTCATGTTGGGGCAAAAAGGTGACACTGGAGAGAGTGGAACTAAATGTATTAAAATAAAGGAGCAACAGTCACATTAATGATCAATGGAGGAAATTTAAAGACTGTATTTTCTGAGCAAAGATTCCTGAATAAGACCATGTTGAACCAGAGAGGCTTTGGATGCTGTACATCTGTCAAGAGTTCTGGTTGGCTTTGATTTGACAGCATTTCCTTCTTCTTTTATAAACCATCTACAGCTAGAAGGTGAGACTTCATGGCACACGTCAGGCGCTCTGTAAAACATGCATGCTTTATACAAAGGGTGTTCATGGTGCTTTGAGCATCTAAAAATAGACTGAAAACAGAGAATTTAAAAAAAAAAATGGGTTTTTTTTGTTGTTTGTTTGTTTTTACTCATTTTCCTTTGTTAAACTAGATTCATGTGTCAGTACCAAATATAAAATGTTGCTGTTGGATATTCAATGTATCATATCAGTACCAAATATGTGTATCAGTTCAGGGAGCCGTTTAATGTAAAGTAGTCAAAAATTGTTTTCATGGGAAGTTTTTCTGACACATATACAACAGGTAATTTAGGTTTACTTAATGATTAGGAGAGCATTGCAGGGGATATGACAGCAGGCTGATTTCATGTGTTAGTTTTAGGCTGTGTGGTGATAAAGCTGAAGGAGGGGTCAAAGCTTCTGTTTAGTTTTGGCTGAAAAAAAACGTGTGTACAAAAATGAGAAAAAAAAACTAATTAGAGATTCTCTGGATCACATTTTGTGGCAAAATCAAATCATATTGACATCCTTTTATTTGGGGATTCTTGTGTCCCAGTAATTAAGAGTCCTTAGATTATTTTTTCTTTTTTTTTCAATAACAAATATATTATCTCTACAATTTTCAGCATTTCAGAGCTCATTTCGTTTTTTGGTCCGTTACTCATCGTCAAGCAAAGTTAGTTAAATCCAAGGTACTGACACACATGTTAAAAACCAGCAGAGACCAAAGAGTCCCCGACTGTGTCTCATTGTTTCACCTGTGTTTGGTCAAAACGGCACCATTTAACACACTGCAAAGACCACATCTAGCTGCCACTCGTACATGCAATCTATACTTGTGCAAAGAGGACATAAATCTTGAGATGGAGGGAGCTGTAGTCTATATGCTCTATATGTTTATTTATGCTTTATAAAGGTTATATGCCAAAGAACAGGACCAGCAATTCCCAAAAGTTTTGCAATCTACTCACCTAACGATAACTATCCTTAACATGTAGTTATTGACCTGTTCTACTAAAATTAATTGTGTCTGACTCGTGAAAATTCCTAATTACCTTTAAAATTGTATGTATTTACTACATTTCTGAATTACAGAGGTCGCCAATATTTTACTGGTGCAGTGCATTCTGGGAGATTACTTATAAGGGTTGCCCTCTGGACTAGAATACATGGAGTGGAAGGCAAATGCTACTTGTTTGTGGCAAGGTTTTCTTCTTAAATTGTGGATCCATGTAAACAATGGGAATAAAGTCTGATGCATTTAGATTCAGATCCGAGAGGTGGATGATGTGGGGCTAAAATCTCTAAAAGATCTCTTCAGCTGTTAAACTTGTGGGTGGATTGATTATGCTTTGGGCCAGAGGCACTGCTAACATTTCATGGGTAGAGGGAAGAAAGAAGTTAATAAAACTGCCAAAATTCTGGATGCAAACATGACAACATCTATAAAAAGGCTGAAGATGAGAACAAGATGATTTCTGCAACAGTAAAATGATCTGAAACACACATTTGAATCTCAAAGCTGTTTTAAGAGATTCAGACAAAGTTTTTCCTTGTATGCATTTATGGGGATTTTGTCCTGCTTTTCACTTAAATTATGAACTAAACTATATGTAAATATAGGGGGAAACTGTCTGTAAATACTTTACATGAGTACTCTTAGGCTGGGCAACCCAATGATTGTACAGAACTAAATACTATTTGCAGAAAATAAGAAGAAAATGATTCTTAGCTGGTACAGAAATCTCTTAAAAGCAGAGATACTCACCAAACCAAAGTTTCATTGAGGAGGAATCAAGCACATTTTCCCCACCAGAAAGCAAATAAAGAAATAATCTTGCCAAACTTCTGCAACATATGTTTAATCTCTAATTTAACAACTTTCAGAAATCAAGTTTTTTTTTTTTTTTTTTTTGCACATACTGCCTGCTGTCCGCATATGCTGATAAAGAGGTGCTTAATCTTGGCAAGGAGGGGAGTCGAGTGTGGGAATAAATGTCATGGATGAGTCAGCCCGAAGGGAGCGCACTGCACGGCAGCCCTTTTGGGCTGCACTACTTTCATCTGCTGCCTCGTGCCTGGACAGGATGGGCTTTCCCCACAGCCCTGCGACACGTGGCCCTAAATAGGGTCTAAGAGGACGGACACGGGGATTCAGCAGAAGAAAGAGTCCCCAAACTGGGTCTTACACACAGTTGTTCCACTCATTACTGCAGCCAGACTGGTGGCGCTCCCCAATGCTGTTAGTGCAGAGCAGGAACATGTTATCTCCAAAAGCCCCTTCAGCCCTCCAGAGACAACCTCGCTTGCACATCCTGATGAGCCAGAGATCACCCACGCATTTTAACTGTACATCCACAACCATTGCGAGAAGACCGCACATGCATACAAAGAGAGGCCTGCACATACACACTTGCATTCACTGTCATGGCGTGTTAAGTAACACAAGAGGCATTACGGACAGCCAATGAGCTTATCTGGAGAACTAATTATTGTTGCAATGAAAGGAGCGGGGACAGAAAAGTGAGAGATAGTGGATTAGAGGAATGGAGGGCTGGAGGAGAGGAGGAAGGAGAGATGGATAGTAGAAGGAAAAGAAACTTGGGAGGAGGATAAAAAGACAAAAAAAGATTAAATATAGAAGTGGATTAGACATGAAAAGAAGGATGAAGAGCTGGGTTGAGCAGAAGAGAAAGGACAGAGCAAGTTCATCCCAGAACGTTTTCACAGCATTTTAGAGCAAAACATACAAAATACACATGGAATAAATTTATTGACTGACTGGACTCAGTAGCTGCACTTCGTGATGGTTCAGCAGGGAAAGTCAGACAACATAAGAAACCCACCAACAGCAGAGAGGCAGGAGACAAGCAGGACAGCACAGCCCTTATATCCGGGTAGAAAAGAGGACTGGTGATGGAGTAAAAGGTGATGGAGGCTGGCAGTAGGTTATCAAGGATGAGGTAATTTAGGGGGAGGACAAGAAGTACTGTGGTCCTGTCAGACTGTTTGAAATGAGGTGTAAGTAGAGGGGAGAGGACAGTACTAATGGTGGGGGGAACACAGGAGGAGGAAGCAGAGTATGAGTGTTAGAGGAGGGCGATGAAGATGCTGGAGGAATGGACAGTTAAAGATACAGCAAAGGGAATGTGGGGCTATTTACAATATTTTGTCAATTTGATCACATCTGAAGTAAATGAGTTTATTAGAAAATAAGTAGCTAATTAAACACATTAAAAGAAGTTTAAACATTTAAATTATTTTCCTTTTTTCTTACCCTGGGTGTTGGGAATGGACTGGAGCTGTTGGGAAGAGAGTGGAACTCAATGAATAGCTATGCTGTTGTTAGAAAATGCTGGTAGATATTCTTTTACAACTCTGACATCACAGCTGTTCTCAGCTTTAGATTAAACTTTGAATTGGATGAGCAGCAGCTTCTCGCACTGCAGTCAAGAAAAACAAGTGTTAAGAAGCAAACAGTGGTGAATCACTTGGTGTGGTGAACCAAACACGCTTGAAATAGTAAAATATGCATTTAAAGTCCAGAACCAGAAAGTGCAGGTCATTTGAAGATGCCTGAACCTTGGTTAACACCGCTCAGTGGAAATGTCAGTCATCTCCAAACAAACTGATAGTTTTAAGACACAGATCAAGATTGTATTAGTTGTTTTTAAAGCCTTGAATGTATAGCTCAATGATACTTGTTGGAGCTGCTACACCAGCATGCTTCATTTAGAGCTTTGAGGTCTTCAGCCCAGCTCCGTCTGGAGTTTCCTAACTCCAGCCTTAAATCCAGGGGTGACAGAGCTTTTTTGGTGGCTGTTTTTTAAATCAGTCTGCCTCCTAACATCAGAGCAGCTGAGACACTTTCTGGGTTTAAATCCTTGCTTAAGACCCACTTTTTTAATTTCACTTTTTACAAAAAAATTATGTCAAACCTAATTTATATATTTCCCCAGATTGGCAGTTAAAGTGAACCACCATAAGCCATTTAGTTATCACATTTGCTAACGTCTTTCAATAAACATTAAAATCAATGTTAAAGTAAAACAAAATATCCGAGTAAAAGTATAGATTATATTTTCCTGGAGTTTTACTGTAATGATTCCATTTGTTTCCCCCGTCTTTTCTACATTATGTTTCTGGAGCGACATCTGCCGGAATATTGCCGTTATTTTAGGTTTAATGTTTTTAGAGTGTGTTTCTTGAACACAGTTGTCCTGGACGCTTATCTTAAATTTTAACTTTTTATTTTGGTTTTGTTATATTTGTGTTTCATTGTTTTCAGACAGACAGACAGACAGACAGACAACTTTATTTATCCCCGAAGGGAAATTGCGTTGTTACAGTAGTCCAGTAATAACATAAAAAAAATCCAGAGTGGAATAAGTTAGAGAAAAAAAAAATATGAATACAGAGTGAATTGGCAGATAAAGTGCAGTGGCAAGATGAAGTAATAATGAAAATAGCTATCAGATATTGATATGTAAATATGACTATGTAAATAAAGGAAGTGCAAAGATAATACAGAATGTTGAATGATGTGCAAAGGATACAAATATTATATTATCAGAGCGACAACTATAGGTTGCAGTAAGTACAGTGATTGACTTAGTCCAGTTGTGTGATCGTGTCTCTGGCAGAGGTAGATGAGTTATGGAGTCTTATTGCAGCAGGAAGGAACGATCTCCTGTACCGTTCCTTAGAGCAGTGGGGTTGGATCAGTCTGCTGCTAAAACTGCTCTTTAGCTTGTCCAGTGTGTTATGGAGGGGGTGGGAGGGGTTGTCCCTGATTGCCAGCAGTTTTGCCAGCATTCTCTCCTCCACCACCTCCTCCAGGGTGACAAGTTTAGAGCCGACAGCAGACTCTGCCTTTCTGATCAGTTTCCTCAGTCTGTTGGCGTCCTTTGCCTTGATGCCCGCACCCCAGGACACTGCAGCAAAGAAGATGGCGCTCGCCACAACAGACTGATAAAACATCTGCAGCATCTTATTGCAGACGTGAAAGGACCTGAGCCTCCTTAAGAAGTAAAGCCGGCTCTGCCCCTTCTTGTAAATGGCGTCTGTGTTGGTGGACCAATCCAGCTTATTATTAAGTGTGACGCCTAAATATTTGTATGAGTCCACTGAGTCCACATCTGTCCCATTGATGCAGACAGGAGAGGGCAGAGGCTTTTTCCTCCTGAAGTCCACCACCATCTCTCTCGTCTTCGCCACGTTCAGCAGTAGATGGTTCTCCCCACACCACCTCACAAAGCGGTCCACCAGGTCCCTGTACTCCGCCTCCCTCCCCCCCTCCACACATCCCACAATGGCCGTGTCATCAGAGAATTTCTGCAGATGACAGGATTCAGTGCAGTACTTAAAGTCTGATGTATATGTGGTGAAGAGGAAGGGAGACAGCACAGTTCCCTGGGGGGCCCCAATGTTACTGATCAGACGATCAGACACACAGCTCTGTAACCTCACAAACTGCGGTCTGCCCGTCAGATAGCCGTCTACCCAGGCGACGAGGGGAGCACTCACCCACATGTCCAGCAGTTTGGCCTTCAGCAGTCCAGGCTGAATGGTGTTAAAGGCGCTGGAGAAGTCGAAGAACATGATGCGGACTGATGTGTCAGGTCTATCCAGGGAGGAGTAGGCCCTCTGCAGCAAGTAGATGATTGCATCATCAACCCCAACATGGGGCTGATATGCAAACTGGAGGGGATCTTGTGATTGGCTCACCAGTGGCCTGAGGTGCGCCAGAACCAGTTTCTCCATGACCTTCATGATGTGAGAGGTCAGTGCTACTGGCCTGTAGTCCTCCAGTGCAGTAGGACGTCCTTTTTTGGGCACTGGGACCAGGCACGATGTTTTCCAGAGCACTGGCACTCTCTGAAGGCGTAGGCTCATGTTGAAGAGGTGCTGGAGGTGCTTCCTTGTATATTTTTCATTGGACAACTCTTTGGGAAAATAGGGTTGTTGTAAATGTGTTATGTGAATAAACTTGGACTATTGAGAAAAGAAGCACTGATGTGTACATTTGCAATTTAATAAAAAAATAAAAGCATACTATTTTACTCAGTTTTAGTATTCATGATTTGAGATTTTGCCATCTTTTTCTGCAAAACTCACCGCACACCATTACTGTATGTTGCTAATATAGTAACAGTTCCTTAAAAGATAAAACACAACATTGAATTAACGAGAAAAAAATCGTGTGCTGATGGCATCCATGTCCTTTCCTCATTTTTTGGCTCTTGTCACGCTTTTGGTAATAGAATTATAAAACATATACATAGGCTACTATGACAATAATGTTTCTTACATGAATTTATGTGTGTCTGCCCATGTATGTGTGTTTGCACATGCTCATTCCTCCATGTGTGTATGCAGGCGTGCGTGCTTATCCATCTGTATGTGTGTGTACTCTTCTCGGCCCAGCTCAGGAACAATCAGCCACTGAGAAGACGCCAACCGTCGCCGAGGAGACAGACATCGATGCAGAGGAGGCGAACCAGTTACCAGGAGTAGAGGATTTGAACCTCAACAGAGGAGTGACGGATCTGGACGCCACTGCCAAAACGACCGACCTAAACCACTCAGAGAACAAGGTACATCTCACCTGTTTCTGTTTTACTACCTGAAGGATTCAATTCCTTGAGCCCGACGGCTGCTTACTGAGAACTTTTTCTTCTTGAAATCATTGCTTTTCAAGTTGCACTGTAGCAAAAAAACAAAAAAAAGAAAACAACAACAAAAAAATAGTCAATTCTGACTTTCTTGCAGTATTCTCATTTTTTCCTCTGTATTGCATCTTTGGTTTAGTGAAGTTTCATCAAATTTTGAGAGAAACTTAAATGCCTTAATTTGCCTGATCTGCAGCAGTCTCCTTAAAGTATTTGCATTGTTGGCATCTGTACTGTTGACCTTTTTAGCTAGCTGTTAGCGAGCTGCTTCTTCACCAAATCAGAGATGCAAGACAGAGACACAAGTGTGGCCGTTTAAGCAATGAGAGCAATCTATATTTTTATTTCAGAATTAATTACTCATTATCAAAATGCTATATTGCTATTGCAGAGGCCCTCCTGGTCCTCTATAGTTTTATGGTCCATAGTGTGTCAGTGATAGAAAGTCCAGGTTAAATAAGCCAGACTGTGTACATATTTTAAAAAGGTCGATTTAAAAACTTAATGCAGACTACAGGCAGACGCTACAATTTACCAATGTTCCTTAAGATCTTTTCATGCAAACAGTTGTATGTGAAAGCTTAAAAAACTTTTTTTTTTTAATACAAAGTACAGCTTTAGAATACATGTATGTGTGTCGTCACTAGAAGTGAGTTAAAGGAGCAAGTTACTATATAATCCAGTTGGGCTTGTGTTTAACACTTGCATATTTTAAACATCTATGTTCACATCTCGCCGCGTTCCCACATATTGAGAATTAACTTGCAATGTACAGATTTCCCCTAAATGCCTTAAATCCAAGATATTCAGAGTTGTTAAAGCATTATGAGAAACAAATAGCACCTTTACAACACGCCCACTACTACAGATAACTGGATAAATATTGTTAGAAATAAAAAGCAAACACACAGAGATTCCTACATTTATTAGTAAGAAGTCACACATGCCTGTTGTAGCCTCCAGATAAATCCAGTTAACACCAAGGCTGCGCTTGTGTACGGCATGGCTGCAGAAATAGCTCTCAATATTCAGAGGCTGTCAGCAGACTGTCGGCATGTGAGCTCCGAGACTGACCCACAAATCATCCAGTGCATGTGTTTGTGTTTGTGTGGTCTCATAGTGTGAGCAATTTAATACATCTCAGTCAGACTGTCTGCTCCCAGGCTCATAGATACTCTCCACTGGCATCTATCTATAACCAGAGAAATGCTCTCCGGCCTGATGGGAGGTGTGCATGCACAGCTGTGTGGCTCAGCTGGCAGAGCATAGGAACTGTTGTTTACTGGGACTTACAGTGGTGTGCAGGGGCAGAATTGTGTTTTTTTACAAGGCCAAAGTGGGAAGACAACATTTTTGTGATGATTCCACAGAGCGTGATGTTTGTTATGCTTTCCTTTGGCTTGAGAGGGAGGATTTGCAAATTAAGTTTGTAACAATGGTGTCAGAATAATTTTTATTATTGCTTTTGTTGTTTATTGGTTCCCACAGCTTGGCTAAACTCTGTGTTTTGTGCCTTTTTATTGCCACTGTTATTTTAATTCAAAAATGCCATTTATTTTACTTTCACATCCATTTACATTTCACATGGATTTACAATCCATGTGGGAAAGTTTATTTTTTATGGTTAAAAAATGTGTTGTTTGCATTAGATATTAAAAAAGCATATTGCCTTTTTTATTGGATTGCAAGTTAACACTATAATTTAAAAATAAAAATGTAATCAAAGCAGTGGTTCCCAAAGTTGGATTATTAAATGTGCCAAACTAATTTCCAGATAAGGTGGTATCGTATCTAAAATGTAATCAAAATAAAATCTGTAATTAGTTCATACATTTATATAACATACATTAAAAGAAAAAAATTCAGGGTCTTCCCAAACAAAGGTGATTTTATTTAGAAAATATGAACACATTTAAATTTTGAAGTCAGTAACAAACTGAATGACAGCTGCAAGAGAGGCAAAGACAGAAAAGTTTATCTAGAATATGCACTGGATCATTTATTAATCCAATTGGCATTTTTAGGCAAGCAATAATCCTGGAGGACATTGAAGATAGCAAAACTACTGCTACTTAGCAAAACAACCAGAGAATTACAGTTTTTTATTTACATCATGCAAATTTCTCCAGCTTTGAATAAGTTAGTCAAACATGACCTAATTTACAAAATCTACAATTGTTTAATATTTTAAGTAAAATTATGTTTTGACTTTATTACTTTTGCACTTTAAAGTCTCAGAAATTTAAGATATAAAAAACAGCCCAAAAGGAAGGTTTGGTCATTTTTAACTCTCCTTTTGACAAATATCACAGCAACAGAGCAGACTGGCTGCCACGCTTCCATCAATCGTCCCCATAGCAGCAGTGGCAACATGTGAGCGTGAATGAATATTTAATTCCATATAAAGCACTCTGGGTGCCTTGAATAGCTCTATATAAATCCAATCCCTTTTGTTGTTGTTGCTGTCATTAGAAAGACTGCAGTCTATGTTTTGATCTTGTTTGCAGAAGATGCAACGGGATCTCAAAGTGTGATTTATCCAGCACTCCATTTACCAGTTACTATTTCCTAATTACATTATGGCCTGACAGAAAGCTGTAAATCCACAATTGCCGACTATTTGGAGAAAGTTTGACAAATTGGCCTCTAAAATTCTAGTCTTTATTAAAATCTAGATTAAATTAAAGAATAATTAATCGTATATTTCACGCCTTTGAGGATGAGCTCATCATCCACTGATTTATTCACAGAAGCAGAATTTTTACTAAGGGGGCCACTCGAAGTTCTACATGACACTATGTGCTTCTTTTCACTTCCAAAAGTGTTCAAAGTTCACATAAAAGCCGTGATCGGTAGTTAACTTGGGCTAATTAGGTAGTTCCTCTGGCATTTTCAATTTTTGCTGAAAATAATTAAACAGATGAGCTGTGAGGCGACACTTAAGGCCAGAGTCTATTTAATGTTTCATCAGACACGGATGAAAACGTTACACCACCGTAAGCTCTACACACACCTGTTTTCTATCCTCATTAAAACTCCCAAGAACATGACTCTGAGACCCGTTTGGGGTCCTAACTCTTAGCCAATCAGCTGTTTCTCAGTCTTTGGATGCCATTGATGCTGGAGTTTTGAAACCTTTTATTACAGCTCCTGATCTGCTTTTAGATCTGTGCAGGAAACCTGATTGTGTGTGTGAGACTGATTGTCAGGCTGCATCTGTGTATACATGTCCTTTATGTACACTTTTGATTCCCGTGCCCCCCTTCGCTTTGGTACATTTCATCCATCTTAGCTGCTTGACAGATTAAATGGAAATGTGTAGGGACATGTGGAGGAAGGTAACAGTGAATAAGATGTGTGTGTGCTTGCATCTACTGTGCCTTTACATTAGCCTCCATTTCTATGCATTTTTGTCACACAGCTGTGTGTGTCTGCTCCTGAGTAGAGGGATTTGATTCACTATAGGGTTTCTCTGGAAGCTCATGAAAGGGAAAGCAGCCTGTGAGTGTTAAAGTTCATTCTTTTCCTGTCAGCTCCCGTTAGACTGACAAATCCCTCGGCGTCCTGCATTTAAACGATCCCAGAGGACTTGGAGAGCACACATCCATCCTACCTTTAGTCTTGTATTTTTGGATTAAGTCGGGATGTTTAATTTTAAAGAGCTTGCCCTGGGCTCAGGAACAACATTACTATGAGGAAAATTATTATGACAAGCGTCATGCTTTGGAGATAAGTGCATTTTATACGTTGCAATAGGTGAGCTTTGTTTTTAGCAAGAGATAGATGCTTACTGATGGTTTCAATAAAAAGTGAGGGTGAGAGAACATCCAATAGCATGTGATGCAAAATGTCAACATGGTTAAAAAGCAGGAATATACAATAGTATAGGTATAAGCTTTTTTCTTTCCTTCTGTGTGAGTGATAAAGTGAAGGAGACTGTGCATACTTTAAAGTAAGGCTGTAAAACAAGAGCTTTGATAAAGGTTTTGTCTCTGGCCCACTTTCAGCATCTGACAGGCAGGTGTAAGCACTCTGATCTATGAGTGTAGCTCTGCAGGCAGACAGCACTCCCCCTTTTCCTCCCATCCCATCATTAGTGCACCTCAATTGTTTTAAACCTAACATTGGCAGATTAATGAACAGACTTACCCAGCACAGGCGTTTTCAACCACCTGGTCAGTGCCTTCTTTTTATGTGATGGCTATAATTCCAATCAGGAAGTCAAAGGGCTGACTTAAGATAAGTCTTCAGTCATCTGTTTTTCTTCCTTCTTCAACTTTTAGTTTAACAGAGCAAATATTATTCTGACTTGATCAGTCCAACCAATTTGTTTAGGTCAGTATTCAGTAAATGTTGAACTGATGTATCAAAAATCAGATGTAAACCGCACAGTCATTTAGTCAGATCAGGGAAGAAATTAGTAAAAAACATTAGGATTAAGAGTTGCTCTAATATAACTCTTCGACTTGTACCGCGTCATATGGTTCTCCACAGAAAGCATGCTTATTATTTTTTTCTCTGCAGAGGAAGGCCTGGTGCAGAGCTACGAGAAACTGCAGGGATTGCGTCTGTGGATGGGTTAGGGAATACATCAAGCAAGTTTATATTCACTGTTCTAGACCTGTCAGATGTGTGTAGTTCTCCAGTCAGGTTTGTGAGTAGGAGCAGGTCAGTCTGTAAAGTCATCGGTACAATCCATCATTGTGCAGGAAAGTAAAACCATTGCAGATGTTTAAAGCACCAAATGCTCCTTAACATAAAGCAGATAAATTGAAACTGGGTATTTATGTTTGTGTATAAATGATTTACATTCTGGACATTCCCTTGTCCAAAGTGGTCAAGCATAGCTGGATTTTAATCACATGACTTATGCACTATCATGTGCTTTCAACAAACCAAAATGGCTAATGTGCAGGGAAGATGTGAGACATTGTTTGAGTATGTTCAAGGTTTAGATGTGCATTCACACACTGGATACCTTAAAAATAGCTGAGCTATGTGATGGCACAGATCTTTATACTGTATTCATAATTGTAGAAATAATAAGTTACCAGACAAATCTAACTATTTGGTGTTTCAGATGATCTTCCCCATGTCCAAGCAGATTTAAAGCATGGAAAAGCCTGGAAGCCTGCAACTTATTTGTGTGGATGGGTGAAAACAGTTGGGATTAATACTTTTCATGAGTCCATTTTTAAAACTTTCCAGAGCTCTCAAGTTGACAAGGAGGGCACGCTGGTCCAGTATTGTGATGGTCTTAGTCCTTGGTGTTTGAAGGGTTGAAAAGTTATTTCTGGTACTAGGGAGTATCACCATAAATGTATTCAAAGGTGAGGAGAAAGACATGTATTCAATCCAATTAAAGACAAGGAGCCAGTGTAGTGAGCGGAAGATGGGAGAAATGTGCTCATATTTCCACACGCTCATCCAGATCCTAGCAGCACTATTTTGAATGCACTGCAAGTTTTAGATGATTTGGATGGGAATTCCAGTGAGTTGCAGTTGTCAAGTTTGGAGGAAACAATAGAGTGGACGACCTTGTCTGCATCAGGCAGGGTCAGAGAGGGACAGACATTTCTGAGCTGGTGAAAGGCAGTCTTGTAGAGGTGTTTGATGTGAGCCTCAAAGGTTACACGAGGTTCAAATCTAGCACACGGGTTGGTGACTACTAATGAAAGGGAGATGTCCTGACCAAAGTCAGCAGTGCTGGTTAAAAAACTGCTTCAGTTTTTGAACAATTTAACTGTAGAAAATAGTGATTGATTCATGCACATCTTTATCTCCTACAGACTAGCAGTGAGTGTGGAGAGTGATGATTGTGATAATAATCTACATTTTCATGTTTAGTTGAGCATAGAAGTAGGATGAAATTCCAAACCAACTGATAACTTGGCCAAGGTGGAGCAGGTGCAGTGTGAAGGGAATGGTACCAAGTACCAATCCCAGAGGAACCCCAGAGGAGACTATATGAGTATTTTTTGTGTTTTAATAGCATTGTTGCTTTGTGTGTTTATGTATAGACAAACTACAACCAGCTATTTCACTCTAACGAGGCTTAGATTATTTGTAGGAGCCCAATCTATGTTATCGTCACCATAATGAGTGCTAGCACATCCTGGTGAATGAAGCAAAAACATTAGCTGCAGTTAAAATGAGCTTAACTCGCATGTTGCTACTCAGAAACCACAGCCGTGACATGTTATCATGCAAACTCTGGCATGCTTGAGTCATCTTTTGGTCCTAGTGAGATGTTCACAAGCCACTTCTCAGCATCTTTTCATAAAATCTTTGACTTGCTCTCCTTTTTTGTAACTCCATGAGGAAGCCTGTAGCAACTTCAATTAGTTTCATCACAAACACAAGGCATTTTCCAACTATCAAGGACATGTTTACCACACATTCTAGTCAACAGTGACCTAGGTTGATCACAACTTCATGTCACACAGAACTCCTATGATGTGCCATCATGTGAAACTTGGCCATAAATGGTTATGGTCCATAATTTGACAGGGGGATCTGGGTCAGGACAAAGCAGTCATATGGACATATTGATAATGTTTTTTTAATATAGCTTTTGGTCACAAAACTACACTTTGAAAGTCATTATAATGATCTACTAATGATCATGTTAACTTAGTCAGGATAAATGTGTGATCATGAGAAGAAGATGCAACTAGGAAGGAGAAAAGAAGGTGGAAAGAGAAAGTTAGGGAAAGAAATCTTTAAAATAAATGCAAAATGTAATTTCATAGCATTCATAAAAGTAAAACAAATGATGTTGTTAGTTTGCATCATGACAACATAAAAAAATAAAGACTGTGAAGTGGTTTAAAGTCTCTCTTAGTCTTCTATTTTTTTACAATTGGAAAGCAGCAGCATCTGCTTCTCCTCAGCTTAAACTCAGAGTGATGCAGGGACACTAGTTTTGGCCTTTTCTCTGACTGACTTCTCACCAACCTTTCATGACAGACAACAAATTAAAGAAAAAAAAAAAAAATAAAACAGCCTCTCGTCTTCTCGCTGTCTGTAAATTCATTGGGGTTTTGTAAAAGCGTCTCTTGAGCCTGTTTTTATTAGAGGTACCAGCTCCCTGGGACGTTTCAACGGATGGCCTTCCAGTCTGTTGATTTTATTTCTTAGCTAGTGAGTGTGGGTGTGTTAAAATATGTGGCGACTTCAAAAGTTGTAATAGAATTTAGGTCGGCCAGCTGCCAAGGAGTAACAAGGCAATTAGGCAATAAAATTTTGAGTCATTGTACAGTTTAGTATTCTTCTTTCCTACTGTTTCTACACATAAATCTGGAACTTTGTGGTATGCTGATCTGGTTTCATTCTCATGGGGTCATTCAGTCCGAGACGTACACATGAGATGTGTTTTCCTGCTAACTGATAATAATAAACCAGAATAAATGTCACCCAGTGAGAAGAGAAGCGATGTGAGAGCTGAGGATTGATGAAGCTAACCAACATTTTTGTGTTCACATTAAGTCTGCCAGCTTAGATTCTCAGTCATCCAAGTTATAGTAAACAGATTGTAGCTGGAATTCACACCACTCATATGAAAAATGTTTTTAGTTTTCACAGACAAGTGGGAAGATAAAAATTAAAACAGTTAAAATAACACTAGAACAACATTAAAAGATAAAACAGTGTTTTTGTTTTTTGTAAATTACAGGCTTATAAGCTGAATTCAGAGTAGTTAATACCTGTTTTTAACTGTCATCACACACTGGAATACAAACTGATCAGAACACAAAGCTCACAATTTTCCAACACAAGCACATCCAGGAATCGTTTTAAACCTGTATGTTTCCAAAATGAACATTTGTCAAGTCAGCAAAAAGATTCATGGGAAAATAACATCAAAGGAAGAGGAGAGAAAGAACAGGCGCAGAAGATTTTGACATTTTATATGTGACAGTAGTGTTTGAGAAGATCCAAACACAACATCCTGCTGTACTTCAAAAACCAAATGTCATCAGATAGAAACTGTCCCCCCCGAACGACAAAAGAAACCAAACAAAAGCTGAGCTGCCTGTAATATGCAGTCCTGGGGAGAGAGAGCCATTTATGTAGTTGAGACTAAACACAGGAGAGCAAAATCCTCAGGTCAAGAGAGACAGGGACAAAAGATCCTTGCCACATGTTGCAAACGTTCTCGTACTTTCTCACCACCTCGACCAGCTGTTCACTAAAACTATCCGATCAGCCTTCCATCTGCGGAAATGCAGAAGTGACAGCTTCATGCTTTTCCACGTTAACGACACTCACCTCAAATGTCAGGCCAATCGCACAATACTCTTCATAGCTCCACTAGGAGAAAGGTCTGTGTGCTTTCAATCTCCCCTCCAGGCAAATGACTATTCTCACCTCTAATCATGTGACCAAACCGTTTCACGTTAGCCTTACTGGTAAAGGACCCACAGGATGATCAGGTGACCATTCCAACAACAGAATTTAAGTCAGAAACTAGTCATTGGTCCGTTAGACCTCAAGAAGCATTTCGGATGACACGTGAAACGTCTTGAAGAACCAAAAAAATAGTCCTGTTTCCTTTTAAAATACTTCACATCAGGTAATTTTGTTTTCAAGCTGATCCAGAAATGTCACAAATTTTAAAGCTTTGTGTCAATTTTGTTCCCAGAGAACTTTCAGTAGTTAGATCTGATGACTTTCATGGTCTAAATACTTTAAGGACTCAATTATTTCTTTAATAACTGACAATAAAACATCCATTTAGTATTTAACAAACTTAGTCATTGATAAGGTATCTTAAATTAAAACCAATTAGGTTTTAGGCCTGGCAGCGACAAATGAGAGACTTCTGAGGCTTGAGACTGCACACCCTTTTTCTTAATGGGAAATGTAAGAAATAAAAAAACAGCCAGCTAATAGAGGTGCAGAGATTTTAAGCAGTCAGTGGGAATTAAAAAGAAAATGAGAAATCTTTTACAAATAATGACAACCATGTTGCAAGCTATGCTTGGTCGGCAGCAGATTGTGTTTTTTTTTGGCATCTTGGAAGTCTAGCAAAATCCAGTTTGACCAGCAAGTATTGCATGACAGATGTTTTATTTATTTATTTACATGAGTCATAGTTTTTTTGTTCTGTAACACCTTGTAGAAATTTTCTGTGTAAGTATACCATTATTTCAACCATAATAAAAAAAAAAAGGACATTCCGCAACATGAAGATTTGGTACTGTGGAAATTAAAATTGTTTTTAGTTTTCTTGTGTTGAGTATTTCTCTCATAAATGTTCCTCTAAATACCTGTACAACCATCACAAGCTCTTGTCTAAGCTGTGGTGTCTAGGTAGCAGGAATATTGCATCTCCAAAATTGTAGCTATTTTGACATGTTCCTGGTTTGTAGTGGCCAAGATCCATCTGATATGGATGAAGAAATGGAGTAACCTGTAAATCATCATCATGGGCAGGCAGGACTTGTTGCATATGGGGAACAAGGACTGGCCTGTGTTGCCTGATCCAATGGAAGAGCTATTGTTTCTAAAATTCCTGAAAAAGTTTATGCTTTTTCCAATAGAAAGTGAGCAGAACATGTAGTGTATATTATAGTTGCTTGCTGCTTGCCAAAGCTGCATCAGAACTAGAAAACAATGCAATGGTAGAAGCGCTGATAAATCATGTTTTTTTTATTTTTTTTACATCATGTGAATAACCTGGTCAACGTTTGATAACCTGAAGAAGACATGGCACCAGGATACACTATGGCACAAATCCCCAGCTCTGGACTTCTTGGGTCAGTTTCCTGCAGGTTTTAGATGTTACCCAGCTGCATCACACCTAATTTACTAATGAAGTGATTCTTCAACAGCTTTTTGTAAAGTTATGCACAAGCCTTTTAATGACCCATAAATTAGGGTCAGGTGTGTTGCAGAAGGGAAACATCTAAAACCTGCAGAACACTGGCATAAGAGTCTTTAGATTGGATCCCTGCACTATGATAAGAACACAAGCTGGTAGAGCAATATGATGCTTTGGGCAATATTCTGCTGGAAAACTTAGGCTTCTATTAATGGCGTAGATATTTTAGATTAGAGTAGATTTGATTCCATAAACTTGACTGTCTATTCGAAATCGGTGACAGAAATCCCTCTTTGACACAGCTACAAGTGAAGTATAGACCAGAGCTAAAATGTGTCTGCTGAATCTGAAAGTCCTTTATTTCCTCAGCAGTTGGAGGCCATTTTTAAATCTTTCAAAAACAGACTTCATTATATGTAAAAGACAGGTAGTAGCCATTCTGTTTCAGATATTTAAAAAATGGTACCTGCTCAATCAGTTGAGCCTGGATACTGAGGAGGGTGAAAAATAGTGTTCAGAGTTTCTCTTTACCCTCACAGCACAATTCCAGCAGCAGCAATTTCAGCAGCATAATGGGAGATGTTGACTCAGCCTTCAAATTCTCCATATCTGAATCCGACTGAGAATCTGTGAGGTGGGATGGACAAATAAATCCAAGCCATGCAACCCCCAAATAACAACTAACAAGATTTTAATTAAGAGCTACTGATGGTTTGCTGCTATATACTACTGTATACCTTCAGATGTCTAGTGGTGTCCATCTCAAAGGATCAAAGACCTTTGGTGACAAAAGAGCGAGCTACTCAGCACTTTGGTAGGAAGTCATAATGTTATTGCTGATTGGTGCATTGTAACAGTAAAAGTCACTATTCCCAGGACTATTCTGATTAATGATGTGATCCATTCATAAAACCATTAAATCATAACCCAAAGGTGGAAAAAGAACACTTTTGCCTAGTGAGATCCTCCCCACTACTACCATTTCTATATACTAACAGTTAAGGTTAATGGTTTGGCATATTATAACCGGCAAAGCCACAGCTCACTGATCTTCAAGGCCTTTTCTCAAGAGCCCTGGATGAAGTTGTAAATCTGTAGCCGGCGCTGTTGGCAGTGAAGGAAGCCAGAACCTGATAAACCACTCTGTGTTTTTTAGCATGCGTGTGTGTGTGTGTGGGAGGAGGCAGTCTGTTTGACAGTCTGAGAGCAGCTAGTGTAAATACAGCTGTAAGAGAAGAAATGAGAGCTCCATTTATCGTTTGGCATCTATCTTTAGTTTCCTTTTTATCTCACTTTCTTCTTTGTTATATAAACAGTTTTCCCAAAATTTCTTCCAATACCTCCATGAATGAAATGACAGTGTGTTTGATAAAGGAGGATTCCAGCTGCTTGCCAAGAGCTGGTTGTAGCATGTGTAAATGTGGGAATTGTACTGTAATAGCAGTTTCCCTTTGACAGACAAGACTTAAAGAATTATCATGAGGAGCTTCAGCTGGTTGTTGTTTTTCATCCTCTTTCAGCTCTCTGCTCAGTTTGAACATGACTGCTGTTTTCTGGCTTCTGCTTTGGAAAACAAGTTAAAATGTCAGTGCAAAAGGAATAATTTTGCAGAATGAACAACACAGGGAGGGAAGAATATTTTTGAATATGCAGGTTTTCAATCAGCAAGCCTCAGACAGACTGCTAACTAACAGTGTGGGATGTGTTTCACTGCTTACCTTTTAGGTTCTGAAGTTTTCATTTTTACACCAATGATCCAAGGAAGTGTTTTCATTCTTGGATCCTGCATGAATTCTGAGTGCTCTCCAGGCTTCAAGCAGTTCCTGAGAATAATTGACATCCAATCTTAGCTGTTTGGGTTCATTTTGCTGTGACATTTTTTGGAGTTATGGCGACTGACTCGAGGGGGTTCTATAATTACAGGTCAGGATAAGGTGACACTTTTCACTTAAAAAAACTGTTTGGCTCTAAGGGGCTTTCTTATTGCCTTTCTTATATATATATATATATATATATGTACACTACCGTTCAAAAGTTTGGGGTCACTTTGCCATGGGATTCAATAGGGAAGTGACCTCAAACTTTTGAACGGTAGTGTGTATATATATATATATAAATATATATATATATTTATATATTGTTCTCAGGTTTATTGAAAGTGTTTTTAAAGCTGACATTTTTTTTTTCTTTTTGTGACCAACACTGGGTAAAACTCATAGCTTATCCAGACTTGTGAAGACCATGTTAGCAAATAGTCACACATTCAGCAGATCCTGCATCCAAGTTTCCTTCTGACTGTTTCACCTGTTTATTTTGTGCTTGTGAAGTTATTCGGTTGAGTAAAAAACAATCTGTTTTTTCTCACATTTGTTAACAATGCCCAAACATGTGGTGTTATAATATACTGTCCTCAGTTGTTGGCTGGAATATCTTAATCTGATTGGACAAGTGATGTGAAGGAGTGATGTGAATTGAATGATTTTATTTATTTATTTATTTATTTTGTTTGTTTTCTTTCTTTTTTTTGTAATTTGTCTTGTTTGTTTTACAGGGGTATCATCTTTTCAAACAATATTTTAGTGAGTTCTTGTGTTTTGGATCTTGGTCAGCTGGTGACTCTTGGCCAGTCATGGGAACCTGACATAAGCAAGGCAAGGCAGTTTATTTGTTCAGCATATTTCATGTACAGGACAATTCAAAGGGCTTTACATAAAACATTAAAATCATTACAGATATTAAGAAATAGTAAAAAGCAGCAACAAATAGCAAGAATCACAATAAAATCATAAATTACATTAAAATTATTAAAAAGATAAGTTAAACGTTACCATGCAGATTTCATGCATAAGCGCATGAGAAAAGAAATGTTTTTAACCTGGATTTAAAAATGGCATAACAGCTAAATGCTGCTTCTCCATGTTGAGTCTGGACTCTGGTTTGGACTAGTTGACCAGAGTCTTTGGATCTAAGAGCTCTGCTAGGTATATATTCTCTGAACATATCACAGATGGATTCTGGGCCTAAACCGTTCTGGGATTTGTAAACAATCAGAAGCTTTTAAAATCTATTCTGTGACTGACTGGAAGCCAGTGTAAAGATTTCAAAACTAGTGTGATGTTTAATGCTCTTTTTAGGAAGTCCTGTTAAAAGACCATTACAGTAATCCAGCCTACTGGAGATGAATGCATGGATGAGTTTCTCTTGGTCTTTCTGGGAGACTAAACTCTTAATTCTGTTGATGTTTCTGAGCTGGTAAAAAGCTTCTTAGTGAAGCTTTGATGTGGCTGCTGAAAGTCAGATCTGAGTCTATCAATACTCCTAGGTTACGAACTTGGATTTAAAGAGCCCAAGTCTCCAGGTGTTTACCAGTGCTGGCCCTCTTCTCTTTGCTACCAAGCAGAATAATCCCAGTTTTGTCTTCATGTAATTCTAGAAAATCCTCCCTCATCCAGGTGTTTATTTGCTCCAGACACTGACACAATAAGTCTATTGGACTGCAGTCATCTGGTGACAGAGACACATAAAGTTGTGTATCATCTGCATAACTGTGATAATTAATGCTAAAGTTCTGTAATATTTGACCCAAAGGGAGCAGATACAAGTTGAACAAAAGAGGTCCAAGGACTGACCCCTGGGGGACTCCACAAGTCATGGCCACTCACTCGTATTCATAGCTGCCGATCATAACAAAATAACTCCGGCCTTCTAAATAGGACCTGAACCAGTTAAGGACCGCTCCAGAAAGTCCAACCCAGTTTCCCAGCCTGTTCAACAGGATTCTGTGATCCAAGATATCAAACACAGCACTGAGATCCAACAGAACCAGGACTGATACTTGACCAGAATCAGTATTCCACCTAATGTCATATAACACTTTGACCGGAGATGTTTCAGTGCTGTGATGAGGTCAGAAGGTGGATTGAAATTTATCAAGATTTCCACTTTTATTTAAAGTCATTAGGCTGGTGAAATACAACTTTCTCAATAATCTTGGGTATAAAAGAGAGGTTAGAGAGCCAGCATGTATGCAACCTGTGATTGTCAGCAGCAATAGTGGTGGATCCTCCACTTTGTGTGCAGAAGACTTGAAGGAACGGGGCTAGATTGGGCTTGTGCTGCTTGTGCTGTGACTGAACTGGTGCCCAGCTTGAAATGTCTCCAGTTTATTGAGTTTATTTATTGAAAGTTTACATCTTCTGCCTCATTTTACCTATTCACTACATTGTTAGATTAATGTTAAAATAGATTTAAATAAGTGAGGGATAGAAGAGTTAAAATGTGTGTTTCAAAAACTGTCTAATCAGTAGAAAATTTCAGGACAGTCCTGTGGTACGGTCACAGAGCCCATGTTGAAGACCTCTGATATAGAGTGTATTTGGTCTGTTTGAGCTGTTTTATGTCAATTAATTTGGTTAACTTGTCAGATGGATAATACTATCAGAACTGTGAATTCTAACCAGGCTTCAAAATAGTAGAAGCTACCAGTAATGCCTCCTTAGGGCTTGTTTCATGGCTGAACAGCTTCAGTCTTTTTCAGATTTTTCTGTGGATACAGTTTGTTTTTGCAACATGAAATATAATATGGTTGAATGTTGAATTTCTTTGTTTAGCATGATACGACTGGGTAGTAAATGTGGTGTTTTCTTAAAATACCATATCAAGGTACATTTTTCTATCAGTGTTATGTCTTAACCTGCTGCTGCTGATGCTCTGCCTGCTTTCTCTTTCTGGTTCTCTGTAATTGGGAATAGTTTCCACGTCTGCGGTACCTGAAGGCAAACATGTCATCAGTTATCCTCTCCGTTAGTCTAAATGCTGAATCATCTTATTCATACTTCAAGTTACTTAATCTTCTCTGCTTGCCCGACAACACTGACAGTTTCAAAAGCATTGCCACATCCTGCTAAACATCCGTCACTTCACGGCTGAGTTGTTATCTCAAGTGTCTCAGAGGAACAGAAAAAAAATGTTTTCTACTTAAGCAGAAAGAAATGTATGTGCCATATTCTCTATTCCTGTCCTTCACACTCATATACACTGGTCAGCTACAGCATCTATATCATTGACAGGTGAAATGAATAATATGACAGTATATATGGGATACATTGGAGTGTTCTCCTGGAAAAACTTGGGATCCAACAAACCTAATAAAAGTTATTTACAGAAACTGTTCAGAAAAAGGGCAGAAATGATCAAAAATAAAAGAAAAAGCAAGTGACACAAGCCAACAGATCAATGCATTTGTAAGGGGCTGATTGGCCTGGACTTTTTTAGCCAAAAAAAAGTTTGTAGCCTTGAAATATGAACACTTTCATGATTGTTAACTTGCAAAACTTTTGGGAATCCAGCTGCACCTTGAGGTTATTAGGTTTTTGCATCTATTTGTTACTTTAAGATGTACTACTGAGAAAAAGACTGCTGAAGACCAAGCCTAACCCCATCTATATCACAGTTGGACTGCCCCAGAATTATAAAGTGCCCTATCACACTGGAGGAAAATGGCTCAGGAACAGCTCAGAAAGCACATGAAATATCCCCATTAATTAACCCAACCTCCAAACTCGGCAGATGGCAATGTGACTGAGCATTCGCAGGATGGACCAGAACAAGCCTGATCCTACACTCCAACACTCAGGACCCAAGGAATCCAAAGCCACCAAGGGACACTCCCTGAGCTCCATTCCCATCTGGTCACATGTTTTGGCAGCAGAAGGGGAACCTATGCAGTTGTTTTGTTTTTCAGGTGGTTTTAATGTTTTGTCTTATTAGTGCCTATTAAGTCACAATAATATTACTCTGCTATCCTAATCCCTACACGATAACATGATGATGCCAAACAGTATATCAACCTGGATCATTTCCTCCTATTAACCTAAAAGAGCGATCTCTGACAACCCATCAGTCATGTGATCCTCTCACGCAGAGTGTGTCTGAGTGAGTGAGTGTGTGTGTGTGTGTGTGTGGGTGGGTGGGTGTGTGGGTAGGTGTGTGTGTCAACAGAGGGTGCTTAAGGAGAGACAGATGGTGATGTGTTTTTTCGCAGGTTCCCTGAGGCAGGTTCAGGTCCAATTTAATCAGACATCCAACTTGTTTGCCGACCCCTACCTGAGTTACAATTCTAGTCACTCTGAAGCACTTCCCCCTCCCTTGTTTATTTAAATTCTTATTTATTTACTTATTCTTGGGATTCAGTCAATAATGTGCACAAGGTATTCAGACTTTACTGCCATGCAATGTTGTTAAAAATGCAGAGAAAGCAGAAACAACTTGTACTACACAATATTAATATGTGATAGAAAATGCTAGATTAAATAAGAGTGGAGTTTTTTTTTTTTTTTTTTTTCCATCTTTCTTCCCAGTAGAGACAGTAGGGGGTAAATAGGCTTTTTGGTTGAATAAAGAAGGTTAAATAAGAAAATAAATAAACAGACAGACTGTCTTTGCAACCACAACAGATAGGTGGTACAAACTCCTGCTGTAGGCTTTCTGATTGGTTTAAGCAGCTTTGTCCCTCCTTTCATAATAAATTTTATTATAATCATCATTATTATTAACTTTATTGAGAAATTAACTAATCTTAGACTAAGACACAAATTACCATGTTCAGTACCAATCAAACATTTGCTTCACCTAACCCTTACATTTGAATGGGTTGTGTTCAAACTTGTAACTGGTGCTGGATATGAAAAGTTGTAGTAATAAAAATATGTTTACAGTTCAGTTTATAACATAATAAATGAATGTATGGATGGATGGATGGATGGATGGATGGTCTTAATGCAGACTTCATTCTATAATCTAATGGTAGGCTATGTATATGATCTGGGTTATGAACACATGTAAAAACAAAGCTAAATCCTGAAAAAAGCCATGAACATTTCTTGTTGGACTGAAATAATGTAAACTATGTAGACTATGAAACCTGATCTTTAACACATCTACCACACTCATCATATCAGTGGATTTGATTTGAAAAAAAAAATCATGATGGTCCCATTATAATCTGGGTATGAAACACCAAAAAATTAAACCGTAAAATAACTTATATAATCTTACCCTATCTTTGTCAGTCTTCTGTTTGATGGTTTTTTGTGTAACATGTAACGGAGGTTCATGCTTTTCTTTCTAAAGGTCTCAGTTACGGTCATAGAGGGTTTCATTATTGCTGCCCTTTCCGCCTCTGCACCTATTAACATTTTGAAAAGACTCATTTTGTGTTCCAGCCAAAGTTCCTCCTCTTTATTTCTGTATTTTTTTGGGGGGGGGGGACTGGAAATAAAAGATGAGTGATTTGAATGCAATTCATTCTTCCTGTTTTGTTTTTGTTTATCTCGGGTTTCATCACTGCCCCTCCACCATCAAAAACAGATGAGCTGTAGTGTGATTAAGGCAAAATATCAGCAAAACAAAAATATTTTTGACAGCCTGAATGAGAAGAGGGCATGATGTGGGGCTGGTTACTAAAGCTTTGAAACAATTAGGTTGTTTGGTGCCTTCAGATGAAGAAGAACTGAGTCCCAAAGCTCATTACTGCTGGAGTGAAGCACTTCATTCTCAGTCAGCATTGCTTGTTCCAAGCTCAAAATCAGATGCTTGTTTTGATGATGGCTTGTTCTCTGAGGCATTTTAGTGATGCCATTGCTCGTCCTGTTATTTATTCATTAGTTGCTTTCTTTTTTTTTTGGGGGGGGGGGGGGTCTTTATGCCTGTCAGTATCTTCAATTAAAACTTGTGGAAAAGTTGACAGTAGTTTTTGAGTACAGAAGTTTATTTGCTCTTTAAATAATTAATGATTAGTTATAATTATTATTTGTCCCTTTTAGGGAGCTATACTGAGCACTTCTCTTTTCTTTTCCCCTGGTTTTAGGCTTCAGAAGAGGCTTCTCTGCTCTTGTCCAGTCCCAGGATGCTGCTCCCAGCACTGGGCACACTGGTGCCACCCGGTGCCCCCTTGTCAGTCCACCACCAGATCCAGCTGCTCCAGCAGCAACTCCAGCAGCAACAGCAGCAGACACAAGTGGCTGTAGCACAGGTGGGTTTAACAAACACAGACATCCAAAAAGATACTGCAGTCATACGTGATCCTCAAAGAGTTTGTCTGCAATAGCACTTGTAAGCAATTATAAATAATTGCTAATTTTTTGGGACTTTGCAGAAATATACCATGAGGTGAATATGAAAGTTGTATTACTCCCATTTCATTTTAATTATCTTTTTTCATTTGTCCAGCTTATAGCAATAAAGTCATTAGTATAAGTCAGGGGTAGGCAAATTTGGTCCTGGAGAGCTGCAGTCCTTCAGTTTTTAGATGTTTCCCTGCTCCAACATACCTGATTAAAATTAAATGGATCCAAAAGTTCACCACGATCTGCTCAGTGACACATTCATTTGAGTCAGGCCTGTTGAAATAAGGAAACATCTTAAACTTGCAGGACTGTGGCTCTCCAAGACCGTACTTGCCCAGCCCTGCTATAAGTGATACTTGAATGTCGAGTGGACTGTATGTTGCCTTGGGAACTGCTGTAGTACTCCGTTTCAGTTACAGAGTCCTTAGACTAAGTGACAGCAGCATTATGCAGAGCTCTTTACACACATCCTCATTCATTTGGCATCTCAGAGCAGCTCTGTGAAGCATTTAACTTTCAGGCTCCAGCAGGTTTGGTGTGAAACTGCACACATAAAGATCCAGACATGCAGCTTTGTCTTGCAGAAGTTGCTTTTTCTTGAAAGATTAGCAGCAAGCATAAAGCAAGTTTTGAATTACCTCTCATTTCATTATACAGTGGGTGTAGTTGTACAGTTCGAACAAGTTTTAAAGCCAATATTTGGTCTGAGCAGCTTTATTCTTCATCACGGTCTGAACCCTCTTACAGAAGCTTGTCATTTCTTTAAGCAGTCTTCAGGAATTGTTCTCCTTTCCAAAGGTCTTCTTCAGATGCTTTGTCCTCTTCCCTGTCGAGAACCCTCCTTCAGACTTTCTACCACGGGTTTTTCAGCCCAGTTCTTGTGACATGTGGCGTAGTCTCAGCCTTTTCTACCCGTTTCTTTTCCTGAAGAATGGCTTCCTGGCAGCCACCTGTCCATGAAGACCATTTCTAATCAGGCTTCGGGCAACAGTAGATCACTTGAAGATCCAGAAGCATCTCCCATTGACCCTGTGTCAGGTCTTTGGTGGATTTGTTATCAGGACATCACTTTCAGATCCTGTTCATCTGTAGTAGATAGTCTTTTTTTCCAGGCCTTTCATTTCTTCTTCAATTCTTTCTTTGTCCAGTTTTATCAAATGTTTAATGGACACACTGCACATCCACTTTTTCAAAATATCTACCTAATAACTCTTTGGAAATCACATTGTTCCTTCAAAAATCTTATTTTCTGTTTCTCAAACTGTTATCTTTGATATTCTTCATACATGCAACTAAAGAAGTGGAAACATATGTCGTTGTGACAGACTGCTAGTAATAAAGAGCTAAAAGAACCAATTTAACATTGACTCTTTGCTAAATTGGCTGTTTTGTGTTGACCTAACACTGGTTAATGCCTTTTGTTAGGAGCCTGTTTTATGTTTAAGTGGCTTTACAAACAAACAAAAACAAAACACTCATTCCTCTAAATGATCAGGTGCAAGGACTGGACTGAAAAAGCAGCCTGTCCAAAGAAAATTTTTTAGAAAACTACTACTCAAGACCACTTGAAAAATTACAACAAAGTTAGGCGTCATGTAAGCAACATATAAAGAAATGAGGGCGACTCATACTCTCTAGCCAAACAGCAGGAAGACCAAATCAGTGTCTGTTCTGCAGCCCTTTATTTCTGGAGGCTCTCGCCAAAGAGTAAAATTGAGTCAAAGATTTACTTTTGTTGCACATCCTACTCAGACACTCGCTCTGTTTCTCCTCTGGGCATCCTCCATCAACACATTATTCAGTCTTTTAACCTCTGTCATGAAGAAAATACCACGCATGTTTATTTTCAGTCCTTTCGAGACCCTGTTGGCACTCCACATGGTGCCAGTGAGCACCTTCCTCTTTCTGCAGGTCACACCTGCCCACCAGAAGTTTGAATATTATATAAGAAGGGGAAATTATGCATCCACTAAGGACACAGTTGCAGTAAGATAAAGATTTGAGAAAAAGGCTGAGGAAAAAAATTAAGTGCATTCAGAAGTAGATATAAATCTCACAATCTGAGTAGCTGCAGTGAGGAGGAACTAGTGAACATGAACTTTTGGCTCATGAACTGGATCAACGCAAGACACATACATACACCCACCCACACATAAACACAAATACATTTTCACACGGTTTGTCAGTCTGCATGCAAAAGGCCAGTATTGTAGAATCTGCTGCATCATAACTGAAGATAAACTGATGTGTCATGGTTTTCAGACAGGGATGCAGGACTCTTACCTGCAGATGTTGAGCTGACTCCAGTCACAGCTCACACATTCAGATCGATCATGTCCATGCTGTAAATAAATGCCATAAATTATACAATGAGCAAGCCAGCGGTAGCTGCTCACTGGCAGAGATGCTGGTGTAAAATTGTTTTAATGACTCAGAGTTTTGGCACATGAAAGGAAGTATTTCACTTTGTTTTAATGTCGAAAATGAGTGTTATTTTGCTGAGGTGGGTGTTACTGACCTTGGTAAATGGTCTTAAGTTGACTGAGCTGCTGTAACAGTTTGTATCCACTATGCATCTGAATTAGTTTTCACTTTCTCCCCAGTTTCTTTTAATTAAAGGTTTCTTTCTATCTTTTTGTGCTGTTGTTGCCTGCAACCTAACACTGCCGTTGTATTCTTGTAATAATTTTTCTCACTATGTTAAACAAAAGATTTTCAATGATGACTTCTCATTTTGATTTGATTGTTCAAAATTAACATATGTACTCCTTTCCTACATCAAAAATCCTACATTTAAAATGAAAGCCTACGAAAAATGTCCAAATTATTACATCTCATTATTTTAGAATGGGGATCCACAATTTGGATGTCAGCTTTTTCTACAAATATCTACCAATATAATTATACTTTTGGGGGGTTCTTTACTGCAAAACTGATTTAAAAATGAAGAAAACTTCAATTTCAGTTGGAAAAAAATAAGTTATAAATTTAAACACTGTTTTTTATATATATATATATATATATATATATATATATCAAATGAGTGTATGAGTAAAAGAACAAGCTAAAAAAACATATTTATTTCAACAAAGAAGACTACAAGGGGTCCTTGAATGCACCATGAAGTTTGGAAGTTTGGTTACAATTATACCACAAACAAAGCTTGTGATTTTCATAATTCTTCAGGTTTCTTTAAAGCCTTGTTTCAACCAGCAGGTGTGGGGAGGGGTAGATCGGGGTGCATTGTTTTGCATTTCCACTTTTTTAGGATCCTTCCATTGGGGTACCAATCTAGCCAATCCAACCCAAAAGGGCGGAGCTTGACACACTGCAATCTGTTGATTTATTGGAAAAAAATGTCACCTTCCATGCGACCTGGCATAAAAAAAACTAATTACGTAGTTAAGGCAGTTATCGCTATCCAACTGATACTCCACCTCCCAGGCCAGGTTACAGTTGGCTGTGGGAACGAGATTAATTTACAAACTATATCCACATCCTAACTGTCCCAACCATGGAAACGAGGCTTAAGATTTTCGGTGGTAAGAATATAACTATGCCTAAATGCTCTCAGCTGTGTTTGTCTCTGAAATAACTGAAAAGGTTAGTTTTCATTTACAGCTCGCAGCTGTGGTCAGGCCACCACATTTGAATACAGTTACTGAATCATTTCATTCCCATTGTATTCAATTTGAGAAAAAAAAGTAATTTGAGGGGTTTTGAAATGTATAGCTTTTATCTTAAATTAGTTATTAAAGAAATCCCACATTATTAACAGATAAGCAAAAATGAGAAACCCCTTAAATTGTAGCTCCAGAATATTTTATGTAAATCATTAACAATGCTGGGCTCTGGTTCTAATCCTGACATATTGAATTATTTTATTTTATTATTCTTTCCTGATGACATTAACTTCAGAGTTTACAGTACTGATTTTCATTTAAAGATCAGTTGCGGTTTTGGCTGGCCACTGTCCTGCAGGCTTTAGATGTCTGCTGCTTCAACACACTAGACCCAGATTAATGGTTCATTAACAAGCTTGAGCAGAACTTGTGAAGAAGCTATCAAGGAGATCCATTTCATTTGAATCAGGTGTTGGAGCAGAAAAATGTTTAAAATCTGTAGAACTGTGGCCCTCGAGGACCAAAATTGGACATTCCTTTGGAGAATTTAGAAAACCAATTAACGTACCATGTTGTTTTTCTGTGGGAAAAGGCTGCAGTACCAAGTGATAACCCACCCACACAAGCTCAAACCAGGAACTGTCTTGCTGTTGGGGACAGTGTTAACCACTGCGCCACCATGCAGCCTCATAGAAAGATACCAAAGTCAAAACTGAAAACCAAGGTGTAGTAAAGAATTTTTCAGTAAAATAGTTTTTATTATTATTTTTAACCTCATATAACACAAAATAAATAAATAAAATGTTCTTTGTGGAAAAGGCAAGAGTGTTGTGAGAAAAGTGCTGTGCAGAATAAGTGCAAAAACATTTTAATGTAAGTGAGGGTAAATTATAACTTAGAAAATTGTTTTCATGTTCCTCTGATCTGGTGGAGATGTGGAGAGGCTGAGCAGGTACACTCTACTATAGTAAGTAAGTAAGGTAATGTTTTTTTATAGAATAGAAATACTTTATTAATCCCTTCGGAAAGCCCTCAGGGAAATTTGGGAGCACCTTTATAGTACCTATAGTACAATATATCACCTTTCAAGTAAAACATCGCAAAGTGCTTCACAATTAAACATAAAAACAACACAGGTGACATGTGTCTGACATGACTGTCCATGATGTGTTGGCGTTACTCTGTCCTTGAACTCCTGTAATGTGTTAGTTACACATCTGTCACAGAAGCCCCGCAGGTTAAAATAGCCTTGTACTGTAATGTAGACTGATGTCCAAACTGTCTATGCAGCTGCAGCCATTCTCACACCCATCAAAAGCTGCTTCTTTAGTATAAATAATGAACATGAATTGCATCACTTATCTTGCCACATCTTTAACTTTTCTAAGGTAATTTTTCATTAGTTTTCCTCTTTAAATAGTGTGTTGCTCAGCAAAATAGAAAATGTTTTTATATGGAATCATCTTTTAAACTTCAAATAATCGTATTTTGGAAAAATCCAAGCACACACAGCCACACACACCAGTTACTTTATTGGTCTGATTAAGTTAATCTGGATAGGAAGTAAGGGATAATCCCCGACAAGGTGTCCATTATCGCGTCAGACGGTTGCCTCCGCGAAGTCCATTCATTTATGATAATGAACACCTCGAAGGGCATTATCCCGCTTATACCATGGTCACTTACGAAAGAAACAATATTAAATAAATTATTAATGCATTAATGTTGTTTTTTACCGTTAAAAGCTCAGTTGGCCGTAGTTATGTTACGAGACACAAACATTTCAGAGGGCGGGTGCAGCTCTTACACCTTGTGTGTTCAGAGGATGATGCGACATTTTGCTTCAAATGGTCTAAGTCCACAGAGAGTTTCCTAAATCTTTCAATAAGCCTGCAGGCTGCTTTCCCAGCGATGCCCCGTCACAGATGTGATCTGGTGTGTCTCCAGCGGCGACTCTTAACGGCCTCTAACACAGAACCTACAAGTCGGTTGGCCGCAGCTGTTGTATTAGACCTGCTCAGTGGAGGGAAGGGAGATGATTGCTTAATGTTATGTTTCGTGACACAAAGTATCATTTCAGAGGGCGGGTGCAGCTCTTACAGCTTGTGTGTGTTCAGAGGATGATGCAACATTTTGTTTCAAACAAAGTCCACAGATAGTTTCCTAAATCGTTTTTATTGCAAGAAATATTGTCCACCATTCACTCTGATCATTGTGTATCAAGACAGGTGACAACCTTTTTAAAATTAAATGCAACATTGCCGTTGATCGTGACATTTCATAAAGATACTGGCATGTCCATAGTGGCGTTTGAAGGACGGAGATTTAACGTTTGTGGACCCTGACCACTGCTGGTTGGGACATTGCGGGATGACAAAATGTTGCTCCATTCTCGTCTCTCCTGGACTGAAGGAGCCCAATATGCCTGCAAGCTGCTTTCATAGCAATGCGCCGTCACAGGCATGATCTGGCGTGTCTGCAGCCCGGCATCTGAGTTTCTGTTGCCACGGTTACGAACTAGCGTTTAGTCAGCGCAGTAATTTACAGCAATAAGGCTATTTGGCCGGAACTTCTTTTAAAGGTGTCCATTATCACTTTTTAATGGACACCCTCCAGCCAGTCAGAATAGAGTATTCACCCAGACCATGGTAGAATCGTTGGTAATTATTAAGAGCTTGTGCAGAATAATAAATGTAGGGCCAAGAAAAATACATTTTGTCCTTCCTACTTTTGTCCTTTTTATATTATTTATTCTTGTATACATTTTGGGTTTTTATTCTATTTCAAACACCTTTTCAGTGGCAGCTGCTGCAGTTTTGTTATGCACCAAAGTATGATAACAATAAAGTATTCTGATTCCTACTTCTCACAGACTAAATGTCACTGAAAGGTGAAAATAAACTTGCCTGAGGCCGTTTCTAAGCATCATTAATAACATAGGAGGGCTCAATCTGCTACTGAAGGCAAAACACAGGAAACGAATTGACCTACATTGTTCAATCTATGGATTAAAATGTCAGGGAATACAGGGATTGTATGACTTAACTCCTCTTAAGACCTGCAAAGGCTTTTTTTCAATGACACTACACACAGTAGATTTTGAAAAAGGAGTCATTTTAGAGAAAGAAATTTTACATTTTGCCTTATTTATACATATTTTAGAAGAAATTTCTGGCTTAAATCAGAAATTGATTTGCAGCTTCGATGAACCGAGCCCTGCTTCATACCTTCTTTAATGTATTTTTCTTCTCCTCTTTATTGAGTTTTATCTCTTCAGACCTTAAGTGTTTATTCTGGTGATACAGTCCCTACTCTACATCTTTGTCTTTCAGATCTTGTGTGTAATATCTTAGTTGATCTACTGATGAAAATGCTGGATAAAATTCATAACTACATTTTCATAAGTGTAGGATAGTGTGAAAATAAGAAATGCTGTGTTTATTATCTTGAAAAGAGGGATTTATAAGCAGACATGCTGTAGGTTTGTTCTCTGGTGTTTTTGCATATATCGTTTATATATAATATATTGTAAATATGTTCTTGCAACATATTTACAAGTCAGCACACCCCTACACTCTGGACCTTTAAGATTCCAGACTGTTTCCTAACATTTTGATAAATGAATTACAGTTCAAACATGTTAGAAATCACAAAAGTGATTCCAGCCATAATTTTCTTTCCATTTGTCACCTGTCTTCTTTACACAGCTTGTTGACCTCTACAGCTGCATCACAAAGTGATGCTCGAAAGCAATAAGGCGAAGTGTTTTTCTACCCGCTTATTAAGGAAGAAATTACCATATGAGGTGAAGAGGGGATTGCTTTCCGCTGCTGAAACTGCCTGTGACTTTGCGGTTTCTACTTGGGAAGCTGGAAAAATTTTATTTTTGAACCCCGCTGACGAGACCGAACGGAGGTCAAAGTAAATGGAGGTAAATTAGCAAGCCGGTCAACACTAATCACAGCTTACTTAGAGACGAGTGGAAGTGGAGATGTTTAATGAAGTTGTGAAATTGAGGGAGGGAACGTCAGCTATCTGTGTTCTGATAAAAACCGTTGTGATGCAGCTGCAGCTCCGTCACACCTTAATGGAATCAGACCTCGGTCGTTTCAGCTCTCTCGCTGATCTTTCCCTCAGAATTTTCTGAAATCAGTTTTACGAAAAGCCTCCTGTTGCTTTTGTTCTTCGTCGTGTCATAATCTTAATTGTTTTCCCTAATTTTGTGTATTTTTATAAACTGCTGTGATTAAAAGCTGCAGAAGCAACAATTACACCTCCAAGTCTTTATTTTTTCTCTTTTTATTCTTTTTTGCCCATTGTTGCTTTCCTTCTCAGCATTAGGGACAATCATCCACCAACCCCCCTGTCCTTCAACTTGTCCATAATCTACCGTATCCATTATTTCTCTCATTTCTATTCAAACTTCTTCTTCGTCACACACATTAGTTGCATATTTCTTATGTTTACGTGTCATTGCACCAGCAAAATGATAAAATCCCTCCAAACTGCAGACAAAAAAAAAATGACGCAAAGAGCCATTGGAGAGTTTTCAAACACTTTCAGATCAAAGGGACCTGGCGTGGGCAGTGTAATGTGGTCATGATAATTCTGTGTGAAGCGTGCATCCTCCGCCTGCAGTCACAGCACACACACCAGTCCTAATCGCCTTACACTGTGGGTTTGGTTGAATCAGACTGCTTAGACAGTGTTCCAGTTGCTAAAATGTCCACATTTTAACAGCTAAGTTCATAAATAAGGTTTGTTTTGTTTCATTCTTTCATTTTGATTGTGTTAAATGTGAAATGCTCTGAAGTGAAGCAATTCGCAGTCTTCTAACCATAAGTGTCTCTTCTCTTTTTTGTCTCATTCAAAGCTCCACTTTCTCTGCTTTTTCCTTTTCCAAACATTTTGAAAACACAATAAAAAAAAAAGCTTATTTGAATTATTTATCAAAGATAAAATCCTTTAAAAAGAAGTAAATTTAAAATCTTTGCATGAAGAAAATGTTCTACTCTACATGCCTCTGCGAAGATCTCCAAATTAAAATTTCTCTGCACAAATTTTTAAATTTCTAAACCATAATATGTAGGTCCTGACCCTGCTGTTGACTTCAAACAAACCCAGACGAAAGTTGAATATTAATTTTTCTAGACAGAAACCTTTCTTAGTCTCCAACTGAATTTGTCCTTGGGCCCTCTTCTCCTGGGACATAGTCTTTAACAACGAGAGCGATGAATAGGCAGAGTGATGCCGCTGCTTAATGAGACCCTTAACGAGTCTTTTCAAGTGCTCGAAGCTCCTTTAGTTTCAGGATAAGCGAGCAGGTGGTGTTGGGTAGCAGCAGGTTTATCACCGAGGGACCACCGCTGTGAAATTCAAGTGCTGCACCTATTAATTGGCTACGTGTCAGCGCTCCTACTTGTAGTAGCAGCTTTGTAAGTTTGTAAAAGAATAGGTGACATTGTTGTTTCCAAATCGGCAAGATATGATCTTTTTTAAATTCTAATGCAAACTTATTCCAGGTTGCCAGACAAACAGGCTAAAAAGGACCAGATTTTATCAGTGTGAGCAGACTTTACTTCTGCAGAATTTGCTGAATTTAATCTTATGTGGCTGCTTCAGAATGAAACATTGTGCTGTTTGGGATCAGATATCCTTCTTTAAAATACAGGTCTGACTTTCAAAAGTATCACTTCTTATCTAGCTTATTACTTTTTATTTATTTGTTTTTATCTTGTATAGTTGCCACCATTTTGGCATGGAATTATTCAGTGTCCTGTTAGGAGCCTTTGCAGCTCAATAAGACATTTAACACAAACATCAGCAGGACAAATGTGACAGGTTTTATTACACACCATGCTGGAGTGGCTGAACTGCTGTCAGCGAGGAAGGATATGTCTGCTGTAAATTACACCACTAAAGTCATCAACAGGGCGTCCAGTCTTTGCAAATGAGTTCTGCAGAGGCCACGGCACAACCTAGAATCACCTTTGTTTGCTGCTGAGAGTGAGGATAATGGATGTAGATGATTGTCCTCCACAAGATGTTTTTTCTCTCTGATGGATGGATGTGAGAGAAGAAGATGAGGCGGTGAAATCTGACTCTATCTTGCGTCTCTCCACCCCACCAGCTCATTAAAGTAAGGAAGGTGTGATGAGGTTTCATCGAAGGAAAAAGACTGTGTTCTTGTAAATGGAAGAAGGAGGAGTGAAAGAGATGTGAGAGATAAGAGATTCGGAAGAAGGATAATAAAAGCAGGTGGGGATGGAGAGTCTGCTTCTGGCTTTAAAGTGCAAACATTTTCTTCCTATACTTGCATCTTTATGCATATGCAAATATATACATATTATTCAACTAAAAATATTTTATCATTGGATATATTGATACACTTACCCTAATCCTGTCAGTTTTTCATGGTTATCACCTTACATTGCCCAAAGTAAAAGTTATTCACAATTTTTATTAGTTTTGTGCTTTTTCTGTAATAATCTTCTTAATAATCATTACAGATGGATCATTGTGGCATTTCCAGTCAACACGTTCTTTGACCCCTCAGCTTTTCTGTTTCACTACAAGTCTTTTCTTTTTGTTTTTTTATTTATTTTAAATTCATTGCATGGTAATATTTCCGTATTTGGACAGTTGTGCAACAGTAATTTACAATATTTATGATTTTTCTAATTTAGAACACTAAAAATAGTCTTATAGATTAATGAGCACATAAACTTGAAAATATTCAGCTTCATTAAATAAGAGTTGTTAATTTTCTGAACTATTTGATTCTGGTTCTTTTGATCAACCCTTTTATTGACCATTACCTAAAAATAAACACAAAAAAATTCAGTACAAGAATGTAGATATAATAATCGGTGGGCAGTTGATCAACTCAACCTGACATACAATATAAATATACAATAAATATTGCACAAACAATAAAATAGTATAAAATCTGATGTTTTAACACTATTTTGATCATTTTCGCAGCAAAGGGAAATAACTGCAGCACTTTGTAGAAGTTAAGGTGCACAACAGTGTCTCAAATTGCTGAAGCATCCTTGATATGCTGGTCCATTTCCAATTACAATTTGCTTGCATGGCTTTCCATCTATTTATTATTGTTATTTTTTTCCCATAAGATGCATTACCACTGGCATCTAGAGCAAAAAGCCCTTATCCTGCCATGATAACCAGTTCCATGTTGCCATATCAAAGTAAAATGAGAAACCAGGGAGTCGCTTTGAGTACTTAATGACCTCTAACTGAGCCTGTGTGATGCACTGCTGTCTGTAAATACACTGCTCCGCTTCCCGGAAATATTGCAGACACTTGTTCAGACGCCATCTGCTATTGATGAAACAATTTTATCACTCAAGGCATCATGTTAAATGTTTTTCTGACAACACGGTGAACGCCTCAGTGTCACCACTGAGAAGCTCCTCTCAGTTGTCAGTTTAACTATAAAATGCCCCCCTCTGTACATGCAGCTTAATTTAGTAGAAGGTTGTTTGGCTCAATATTTCTTTCCCAGTTAGTCACCCAGCTTATATTTGGCACTCTACTGGGCCATGACCAAACTTCAGGGTTGGGCTTAATCAAATGGCCGAACCACACAGCCTCTCCTGTCAGAAAATCTTTAATAAGTGGTCGTCTTTTATGCCGAGCCTTTTCTGAACCATTCTTGAGATTTGAGACTTTGATAATATTTTTTTAAACAGCTGAAAGCAATTACATTCTCTGTATGACTAAAGTGGGGGATAGGATGGTGAATATTTGATTGATAAACAAGAAGTCACTGCTACTAAAAGTGCTGGGTGTGAGTGTTTGTTTGTGTGTTTGGACCTGCACTGACTGAATGGTATCCATCTCTCCTGCCTTCCTTTTTTGTATAAATGATTCAAAATGTAAAAGAAAATGTCATCCTTTCAGCCTTAAATTGAAATGGAGTCTGCTTTAACCTTGCACAGCGCAGCAGACTGTGGCATTAAGGTTACATGAGGATCAGAGCTGCCACCAGAGAACCGCGAGTCCTCTATTAAAATTTTATAAAGGCACAGTCTTTTCAATACAAAGGCCTTGCATCTATTGCCCATGCCTTGTCAGGGTGTATTTGCATTTTGGCATATACACCCCCACCAAAGCTTTTCCCCTTTTTCTGGTGTTGCAACACTGGTGTGACTTGAGATCTTTCAGTTGTTCCTGTTAAAGAGGTTATTGCTTGTATTCAATCACTTGACTTTTGCAGGTTCACATGCGTCTGGGAAGCAAAGTGGTGATCAGACAAACTAAAATGGCTAAGGTTGTGGAAGGAAGATGCAAGATGTTGAGTTTAGATGCTTAGATGCAAGCTCCCAGACTAGATATTTTAAGAAAATTGACCTATGACATCCTTACACATCATCCAAGAACAGTTTAAGTTCATTTCCTCAATATCTTAAACTATCTGGAGCTTCAGACGAGCTTCTACAAGACCAAGCTTGGAAACATATGACTTCCTAGTGTGTGGATGGGTCAGTCGCCCCTTGAGCTTTAATTTATCATCTAAATAACAGAAGGTAACAGAGACTGTCCCTAGCCAATCAAATAAAGCCATTTAGAAACCTTTAATGACATGATCGCTGCCGACTCTGGCATGCTTTGAAGCAGCTTCTTTTGAGCCCAACGAAAGCTTCATAAGTCATTTTTCCAGATGTGTTTTTGTAAAATTCGTGGCCCGCTCCCCTTTTTTTGGGGAACCTTGACTTAATTAAATCAGTTTCACAATTTGAATGTTTAAAAAAGCCAAAGATGACACAGATGTAAAGCTTTTGACTCCAGTCAAAAATAGGTTCAATGAGCATGCAAGGTGTTGACCAAACCTCCATGTTACACAGAACTAGTAAGGCAGATGTGATGTCACCTGAATGCACACAATGCCTGATTTATACCTTATTCAATGTTGATTCAACTTGAGACAAAAACATGGTAAACACACTACCAGTAAAAAGTTTGGACACACATTTCTTTTAGATTTAATGGGAAACTATTTCCACACTTTAGAGAAAATATTAGAGGTTTTCATCAAGCTGTTTTTTAAGGCTATTTAATGAACTCATTATTACATGAAGGTCATTTAAAGTCAAACAGGAGCAACACAAAATGTTTTATGGGGATTTTGAAGGGGTTAAAAATGATTGTATGAAGCTAAAGTGTTTCACATTTGAGCAGCTGCAACTCAGACTAAAGCAAACAGCCAGATCAAAAATCCTTTTGAATTGCAACCTGTAAAACAGCTCAGAAATGGCTCCACTTTGGATAAAATAGGTCAATACGGAATCCAAATAATATTCTCTTCTTATTAGGGTATTTAAGAGTGTTTCATTCAATGGTGGATAATCTAGAACCTTGACAGTTTTTGCATATTCGTGCAAACGGGGCCGGACTTTCTCTTGAAACCAGAGAGCCGCAGTTAGAGAGGCAGTGTGCTGTTACACTGATCCACTTCTATATAATCACATGGCATCTAGCTGATTGCTGCAGTACTGAGGTTCAAATGGTGTAAATAGGCACTTTTAGGTAAGTGATGGACAACTTGTGCACTTTGTTTCTTTCGATTTTTCTCCTGTTCTTTTTTCAATTGTAGTTTAACAGAAAACAAGATACACTGTGGTACCCTGACCTTTCCTCACATCACTTAAGAACAAGTTCCCAAGATATTTAAACTCCTCCACCTGAGACAGTCTTAGAGGTTACTTTACTAACACAATCACTACTGGATTATTACAAATTGATTGGTTCAATTTTTTACTGTAAAGACACTCAGGCGGGTTACTGCTGTTGCCTTGACAACAGCCAGATTAATGACTTTGCCATTAAAGCACAATGTGATGGATCAATCGCTGCCTCCTGCAGATTCCACCAGATTCTGGAGTCAAGCCGTCCAAATACGAAGACTCAAACATTCACTGCTCAGCTTGCAAAGACAGATTTTTGCTTTCCTAAAAAAAATTTTAAAAAGTAAAAAGGACAGCAGTGAAAATGAAATGAGAAGTATTTACAAAAATAAAAGTTGCAAAGTCTGTCTGGCTTTTTATCTTTCAAGTCATTTACTTTTCACCTTAAAGGCTAAATAAGTAACATTTTTTCTGTAAAAATAATTTAAAAGGAAGCTATTCTATAAACAATCTGTCTCTCTACATCAACTATGAGTGTATCTCAAACCGCGTACTTACATGAGTGCACTGGAAGGTAGTGCATAGTGTCCACTAAGCACTACTTTCTGTAGCGCATACTATCGTGGGTAAGTCCTGATCCAAATTGAGCACTAAAGTTTTGCACTTACCGGTAGTGGTGAACCAGCATTTGGCGGTGATTTTTCTCCCGCTTTAATTTACAGAATAAATTTCCAACTCTTCATTTTACTTTCTTTTGTTTACTCCTTACTTCACCAGTAAACTTTATCGCATCCATCTCAGGATCCTCCTCGAACTGCACGAGCTAGAACGTATGCTTGTTTATTTATTTATTTTCAGGTATACGACCCTCGTACATGCTGCCTAATTGCAATGCCGCTCCATTAATATACTTTTTTTAGGAAAACAGCAGCATCCTAGCCCCCAGGTGGTAAATGACCTACAGTGAACACACATTGTCAGTTTATATGAAAGCAAACATTATTTATGTTTTGCAGACTCTTATCTAAAGTGATGTACAATCAACTACGGCTTAGTCAGCTGTACCATCGAAACGGGCCGGTTCCCTAACCAGCGGTGTTTCCTAATCAGTTTTCAGATCAAGGACCATTTCGTTTACGCCAGAGACTCCGCAGTGCTTAATCTGGAAGTTCAACAATCATAAATAAACATACGGAACCTATAGCATTAATAATTTCTAACACTTATAGCCTATGTACGTCCACGAATCCGGCTAAAAAACTGCTAATATTTACGTGTGCTAACTTTACAGCAGCCTCCACCAAATGATCAGATCCATAACTGTTGTCAGGGATACAAGAGATAGGAAGCATGCTTATAATATGAGAAGAAGCACAGCTTGTGATGTACTGCAGCTAATAATGATAGAAGAACAAACATGAAGCAGGAAGTTTCTCATTTCTTTATTTTCTTTTTTTATTCTGTTTCATTTCTCTTAAAAGCATATTCCTAATGGAGGCTAGTGCTTGTCTGTCCCTCGATGTGATTTGCATCGGCAGGTTCGGTTTCTTATATTCAAATAGCTAACACATTAAGCTGCCATCAGTTTAATGGGAAGTGATGCGCACATGAAGGACTCGACTGCTTTGGAGGCAAAAACACATCAACATTTCATGGGCTCTGATTGCCTAGACACAGCTCTCTGTCTCGTGCTATGGACAAAAATATTTTGGTCTGGCTGCAGAGATGTTGGAAAAAAGTCATGGCTTTAAATTTTATTTATACAAATATAAATGCAGTTTTTCACTTAAAATCCAGTTGACAAAACCAAAATGTAAAAAAGCATTTTCAGCAACTTCTTCAACAATGAGATCTGTTTCTCTCCTTTTCTGTTTTCCATGTCAGGTCCATCTCCTGAAGGACCAGCTGAGTGCCGAGGCCACGGCTCGGCTGGAAGCCCAGGCTCGAGTCCACCAGCTGCTGCTGCAGAACAAAGACCTGCTGCAGCACATCTCCCTGCTGGTTAAACAGATCCAGGAGCTGGAAACCAAGATGGCAGGACCAAATTCCAGTGAGTTGATCATTTTAGAGGCTCAAAAGCATGCATGTTGTATGATAGAGTTTATAGTAACACTTGCACATGGTAGAAAGTACACACACTTTCTAACTTTCTTCACAACTGTAGAGAAACACTTTGATTAAGAAACATGTTTACGCAAAGACAATCACTTCATCAGCCGACTGCAGGCTGAGTGTAAACAGCAGAAACAATAACACACTGATGATGAATTCTGGAAAACAAAACGGTCAGTATTTCCAACATTAGAAAACTTAACTCCTGGCCAACACTGTACATCCTCCCAAAGAGTTTGAGCAACAAACATCTCCAGACATGCATGTTGTATTTGAGTTTGTAGGGAAAACAGTCCCCGATTCCTCATCACTCGCTTCATTTTCCCGCTTCCAAACACCTGCCAGAAGTTAAACTGATAGAAAATTAAATCCAAGTAAAAGCTGCCTTGGCTTTACTTCTGCAGCCTTAATAAAGAAATCCTAATTATTTAGCTGTTAAATTGGTTTATGTTAACATATAGAACCGAGCCGTCGATATCTGCATCAAATATGAGAAGAAAAAGAATATTTTTCACCGTGTTTAGTACTGAAATCCCCAAAAATGTGGCAGGAAGGGAAACAATGCATCCACGACAATTTACTGCTCCGAATACTGTTAGGCTGCACGTTGGTGTGGTGGTTAGCAGCTTGGCGTCACAGCAAGGTTACTGGATCGAGCCGCAGCTGGTGGCCTTTCTGTGTGAAGTTTGTATGTTCTCCCCGTGTATGCATGGGTTCTCTCCGGGTACTCCAGCTTCCCCCCACCATCCAAAGACATGCATGTTAGGTTAATTAATCACTAAATTCTAAACTACATGTGTGAATGTGAGGGTTGTTTGTCTTTCTATGTTGGCCGTGTCATGGACTGGTGGCCTGTCCAGGGTGTAACCTGCCTCTCGCCTGGTAATTGCGAGATAGTTGTCAGCTTCCCTTTAATTGGATTAAGCAGAATGAAGATTAAAATAATCGAGTATTTGTATATTTAAGCATATTATTGGCAAAAGAGTAATACCTCTCTTATGGAAGAACATCAGAAGACCAACAGTGAGCAGATGGTTGTCTGAGCTTTTTACAATAAGACTTAAACATCATTTTCACCAAATCTGGGACCTCTTCATTTACCATGTAACAGGAACAGACTTGTGTTTAGTTTCTATTTTATAAAATCTACTAAAGTAAACTAAAATAACCTGATCCCCACCAGAAACTGGAATAAAATGTAAAGTTTTACTTGTTTGTCTCTGCAGCTACGTGGTCTTTATGTCGGATAAATTGAATTAAAACACATGCTTATAAAAAAGAAATCCCATCCAGTCTTGTCTTGTTACCCAGTTTTAATCTCTGTGCAACAATCGCTGCATTTCATTTTGTTTTATTATGTCACTTTTTAGCCAAACAGACTAATATCTTTTATTTTTATACTATACTTTTTATTTTTAGAAATTTGTGTTTGCTTATAATAGACTAAAACTGTACATATTACACTTTAAAAAAGCAGTACACAAAGTTTTAATACAATAATGGTCCTTTAAACAAACCGAAATTCACCTAATATTCTTGATAACCTAAAGACTCATCTTGGGGATTTCTCATCCCAAAATTATCTTCAACCAGTACTTTAATTTGCACCACGATAACACAGTTCAGCCTTGATATCAGAACAGTTAAATCATGAAATACAACATGAATGTTTTCAAAGCAGAAGCTTTTTTTACATAATTACAGCAGAAGAAGGGAAGATAAAGGCCAAGTAACATAACAGGAAAATCATAAATCTGTCCATACTGTGGTAACAGTAAAAGTAAAGGGAAATAAAATATAAAAACAGAAATATCTCACAGAAGTGTGCTGAGTATGCCAAACATGGAATGGTGAAAAAAAAAAACTACAAGCTTGTTTTGACAGAATAGTTCAGCATACCAGTCAGCACACACACAGTTTGCACTAAATTCTCACAACAGAAAAAAAAAATCCAGCCACACAAGGCATGAGGGAACGGACATGTTCATCTCCGTCTCCAGTCATACGGACATCAGACCAACTGAGCCAACCACAGTCGTACTTAATGGAAATTCACTCTGAGTGGATTGGGTTTTCAGATCGATCCCTCGTGGCTCAGATTCTCAGACTCCATACACATCCTGTTGCTGTTAGCCAGTCCCTGACCCCACCCTTTCTGTCCGCTCCATCTCTCCCCTCACCTCCAGCCTTGCCCTCCAAATGTCACCCTGCAGGAAATGATCTTTAATCTTATCAGCAAACATTTCAGAAATGCCGTGGTGAGAAATCTTCTCCTCCCTCACTGCCAGCTGGACTTTTTAATAAGCAACTCATTTCAAACAGGAAAACTTTTCTGTGAAACTAAGAGATAAGCAGTGGTAACTTATTTTCACACTTAACAGCACTCGGCCTCTGTTTCGACTTCCCAAAGACGATGAACAAAGTCCATAGATTTTTTCTAAACTAAATATTCTAAATATTAAAATCTCTACTGTATTAACATGAGTACAACTGTGTGCATCAGTGGTTCTCATGTTTCTAAGCGTCTAATGGAGTCAAGTGGGTGAGAAAGGATTCTATCAGGCGGCCACCAACAATCATTCTAGAAATGACTCAAATACTGATTAATGACAGAGTTTGGCAAGACAGGTTAGCAACAAGCTAACGGTTTCTATAACTGAGTGTTTTTGTGGACATGAGCAGGAGTTAGAAAAGTATAATCATGGGTGCAGCAGCACACCAACCACGCCTTTAGAGCTAAGTGATCGAACAGAAGCCAGTCTTCACTACAGGGCACCTGACAGCCTGCTACTTGATTGCCAAAAGATACCTGAGTAATGACCTGATTGCACAAACATTAAACAGTTTGGTCACAACACCCAGCAGAGTGTGGAAAACATGTGAGCATTCATCCGGCCGGACATGGACACAGCAGCATCATGCTGTAGGGATATTTTTCCTCCGGATCTGGGAAACTAATCATACTGCCAAGAAAGCACAATGGTTTGGGGAAGATTGGGAAAATCTAGCCAGAGTCTAGACCTGTCCTGAATGTACAATAGAACATCTCTGGAGAAACCTGATTTAAAGAGAGAAACTACATTTGAAGCATTTCTTTCTGCATTTCTCAACCAAGGAAGAAGATAATGGAAATGTCCGTCCTACATTGCTGTGGAAGAGTCTTCATCTATGCAACCATTAAAAATAATGGCGTTTTCAGCCAAATTCATGAATTATAATGTGAAATATGATTGTTAATTCATGAATTTCCAGCTTCAGTAGAAAAGTGAAAATTTCCCACTGCTACATTAAGCTCATTAAACTCCAAAAGGATTATTTTACGTTAAAAGAAATAATAATAAAAACACACTTGAAAAGGCAGTTTTTTGCTGTTCTTGTAGAGTGCTGTGTGTAGATGAACAAAAACAAGCTTCTTCGGGCCTCTTCTTCATCAAGTGTAAATAACTGAAATAGTGCACCAGAAATATAAAGCTGTGCCGTTTTGTGGCGTATAAGAAGCATTTAAACTTCTAGCATTACTCCTCACATTTCAGCTCACTGCTGCCGACCTGACCAGCTGCACAGAGAGCTGATTATATTGGATGGATGATCTAAGATCTTTCTCTCATATTCGAGGTGTTTTTTTGTTGGCTTACAGTTAACGTCTTCTTAATGAGGCCTATTTTTTTCCTTCTGACACACCCAAAATAAATTAAATATATCTTCATAACTATAAGGGCTGTATGTATAATCATGCTCCCAAAAGAGATTACTAAAGAAGTGTCAAAATCAAATAAATGTGTCACTGTGTGAGAGTAAAGTCACCTGGAATACAGTAGAAAATGCAATTGATTATCTTTACCTAAAACAGAAACATTACTTTCAGTGAAAACCAGACGATGGCAGCCCGGTACATCTAGAACTTAGTAATGTCTGATGAGGAACTGTGCAAAATTAGAAGTTAAAAAAGTGAACCTGAGCAGTTTTACAGACAGTTTAATAGAGATGTTATGTAGGTAAAAATATAGGTAAATAACCAATGTTATTAATCAATGGTCAGAGTCAGGAGAATCAAAGGACCTTCATGGTTCATTTCATACAAAGGCAGAGTCGTAAGAGAACACATCAGCAAAGTTTTTTTTAGGTGGAATACAACTTTTGAACACCAAGCAGCAAACGTAAGACATGCTAAATGAGCTAATGATTATTTTATTTGCTGCTCTTTGGCTGCTAGCTTGCACAGCTTGCATCTTTGTTATATTCAGAGTCTCTGCTTTCATATGTCGCCTTGTTTGTGTAGTTTACTTGAAGTAGAGAAGCAGAAGCTCTAAAATGGACAATGTCTCATGTTTTAGTTACATTGTCATATAATTGCTTGGAGTTGTAGTTGTCTTTCATTTGAGTGGCAATGCTTGGTAGAGTCTTTGAGCTGAGGGTCTGCCCATCATTTTGATATGCTACATGTTTGGATTGCTGCTTGTTATCATGTGCAAAGGTCTTCTGTACTACATGTACCTTATGCTGCCCCCTGTACAGGGAGCTCTAGACCAGATAAGGTTAAATCACTAAGTGCAACTCCTGTCCTCCATTAAGAAGTGAATTGCAGATTTTTCTTTTTTTTTTTTCCATGTTTTAGTTTTAGATTGTGTTTAATATTCTCTATTGCATGTTCGGCTCCAGGTCTGTCCCTGTAAAGTGCACACCATGATGATGATGATGATGAAATGCTCTGAAACGTGGTTTTCGTTTTGCTTACCGTGTACAAGACTGCACTGATTTATTAGTAGTGAAGTGATTTATTTTGTTTGGACTTGTAATTCTCCGTTTCCACCCATTCTCAGATATCTGCATCACACACATTAGTCTTCTTCCTACTCAGGTGTTGGCAGATGAATTTAAATCAGGGTTTGGATGGATGTTGAGCGGGGTATAAAATATTTGATCTGTTATTCACATCTTGTCTCTTCCTGCTTATTCATTGCTTTATTTCTCTCTTTTTGTCTCCTCACCTTGTCTCCTCTCTCCAGTGGGTTCCCAGGACAGTTTGTTGGAGATCACCTTCCGGTCAACGGTGCCACCGGTGATCTGCGACCCCACCACACCCAAACCCGAGGTATCAGCCGTCAACCTGCCAGCACTCAGCGACGGGACCAGCAACGCCTTTTCTTCTTCCAATGGGACTGTAGGAAGCCCACTAGGTAGGGACCAGTGTCTATTCAAACTGGAGTGTTTCCGTTTCCTCCCGGGGCCCCCGGGACTTCCACCTCCTCGACTCCCCTCGCCACCTCCGCCACTGAAGACTAACAGACCAGAGATAAAATGTCAGGATGCGTCTGAGTCGCCGGCAAACTTGTTGTCCCGCGAAGTCAAATCTTTTGGCTGCCTGGAGTTTGCCAGGTTTCGCGAGTCAGGAATCGCCTCAGAGTACGAGTCGAACACAGACGACAGCGATGACAGGGAAGATGACGATGAGGGGGAGGACGACGAGGAGGAGGAGATGGATATTTTTGGTTGGGGAACAGATGAGGAGACGCTGAGGCTGCTCAATGTTTTGAACAGACAGGGAGCTCCCGACTGTCTGGGAGATGAAATAGCAGTGTAGCGTGTTAACCCTACTGTTAACGTACTGTTGACACTCACACATTACTTCATTTAGGATTCAGGAGCTAAGAAACCTGCTGTTGAGATAAAACAAGGAAGCACTGATCTGTTGTTTCCATTCACTTTGATCTGTAAAGGTAATACTGTATGTAGCAGCAGGCTATGCCTGATCAGATTCCTGCAGGTTTTTTTACAAGGCTCACCCCAAATATTCCAGGTCAACACTGGGTTGCTGTTTCTGATAAAAACAGTTTGGCACTTCAGTATTTAAATAAGTCCAAATTAATTATCTTCCTTCTTTTTTGTTATGCATAAACATTACTTACTATTATCAGACATTCTCAGATGTTTTACCGTGGTGTATCTCAGCTCTCATTTAACATTACCAGCATCTAATCAGAGGGTGTGTAGCAACCAGTACTGGAAAGACAGCCAATAGCATAATAATATTGGCCATTTTTAATGTAATGAAGCCAATTAAATAATAAGCAATAATGTACTGAAATTGTTTGAGCCAATAGTGTAATAAGTTATCATGCTATATGTTGGTTATCAGCATAGCATAAAAAATCATTTGAAAATGCAATAGCTGCAGCCAATAATGTGATAATACATAATTAAGTCCTCATTTCTGATAAATTCAAGTTTTTTGTGCAGTTTGCTCATTAAAAATAGTTCTAATTACATTAGTGGCAAGTCATTACATTATTGGCTGTGCATTATTGGTTGCTATAAGGGGGGAGTCAAAAAATTCATAACCCGTTGATGTTACTTCTGCTGCTACATAGCGTCACCTGCAAAGGGTTACACATTCCTGGGGCCAGATGCATAAAATGATTAAAACTATTCCTATGCAGAAAGGTAGAAATGTTTATATGCCAGATTTCTGAAGTCATGAATTAGTATGGTTCTCTTTAAAAAATTTGAATCATCGTGAGCCTATCTGCACGCCCACACACTTGATTTCCACTCCTGTTTATAGCCCTGAAGGGATGTGGACAAACACACTGTTTGCACCTCAGAAACGGGATCACACTGTAGCAGCAAACAGCAAAAAGGAAGCACAATTTCCCCAAAAGTGAAATTCAGAGACTCATCGGTGAGGTGCAGAACATTAAACTAGTTTAAATTCATGGTTTTGGTTCTTGAATTATGAACAATACAGACATGAGAGGCTGAAACCTCCATCAGTGCACACACACAGACAGTATCAGGGCAACGGGAGGAGGACAAGCTACACCTGCTTTATCTGCAGGAATCAGAATGATCTCTAAATACTTGTTTTCTGTTTAAATTCTCATTTAATATTCCAACATCACTTTCATTAAATTGCTCTGACCACATTTGTATTCATGGTAAGTTTAAAGAGATTCTTCGGTTTACACTCTTGTGTAAATACCAGTTTGTGTGCAGGAAAAGGTGTACACATGTTTTTGTGTATACTCATCATTTATGCATCAGGCACCTGGGGCATGCTGTGTAATGTGAATTCCTTGTATTGGCTGTGTATCTTCTAAAAGATTGAGCTGTAGAACCTCCCTGGATCAAATCTGATGTCTGTCTGAAACGGCACGAATGAATCAATGTAGTTTGGACACAATATTTGACATGAGGTGAGAAAAGTATCAGCTCGAGTCGAGGATGCCCAGCTAAATATTATTTATCACAGAATGTCGGCACAAATTAAACCTGCAAACTGAAGCATTTGTACAATTAATAAACTGTCTTAAATTTGCCCCAACTACTCAGACAGAAACACATCAATATGATGGTCACAAAAACAGTTATTTGAATAGAAATTAAACACAAAGAGTTCAGTCCTGCCACAAGTTGGGTTTTTTTTCAGTCAGATAAGAAGATGTCAACCCCTGAACTCTGAACTCAAATATTCAGGATTTGCTAAATTTACAGGAGCTTAAATGTAAACGAGAACAAAAAACTGGGGTCCAGTCGAATAGTCGTTTTGTTTGTTTGTTTGTTTATTTGTTTTACATAAGAATGTTCATAACCGAATTAATTTTAATAAGTATCAAAGAAAAAGCCAAGATAGCTATTCAGACTCTAAATATAAAAGGTCTGAATGTACCTCACAGCTCCCACGGTTATGTGTCTTAGAGTATTATCATCTTACAAAGTAAGACATGCATGTGTTATTTCGATTTCTTCCTGACAGGAGCTTTCTAGTCTCTAGCAAATCATTCATCCTTTCCTTTATTAAAGGTCCCATATTATACACTTTATTCCCAATCTGAGACCATTCATTAATATCTAAATGAAATATTTCCGCCATGGTATGGACAAATCGACCCTCAGTTTGAGTGCAGCGGCTTCTCTTCACCTCCCTCTTTTTAGCAGCTTCAGAAATGTGCCGTTTATGGTGGGCGGAACCCTGGTGGAGCAGCTCAGCTGTTGGCTCCGCCCATCGCATCGCCCGTCATGAGGTGATTGACAGGTTAATATATTTTCAAGCTATCAGACTAATAAGGCCGAAACGATAAAATAACTGCCAGCTCTTACCTCTCCAGCTGTGTCACGGACAGTTGGTATTGAACCTGGCTTCAGCTTCAAACGGTTGGCGAAGCCTGCTTTCCATGCCCCCATGTTGTGGAAACAGTCCTCTTTGAAATGCTGGCCACAGACATGCAAAACCTTTGGAAGTTTTCCGGGTACATTTCCTCCAAAAATAAAATTAATCCACTCAGTCCTCGTGGGTTCAGTGGATGGAAGTAAAAAAACGTTTTCGTGTTCATTTATGCAGCCACAAACAGAACAGTGCTTCTGTCGCTTAGCCATGTCCGCTAACGAGGGTTGCCGAAGAGGGAAAAACACTGGGCGCTAGGTGATTTTTAGAGGGCGGGCTTTGAGAGCCGGTAGACGGGTCCATCGCTCTGTGGGGAGTGGTTATTGTCCCTTATGACGTCATAACGTACACGCTTTCAAACAAGCTCATTTCAGCGCTTACTTCCCTAGAGGTGGAGCAGGGGGGAGAGAGAGCACCTGAAAGAGTTTCACACTTACGGGTCTCCTACACATGCGGGGGGACCAGTATGACTGTTCCAAAACCATTAAAAAGTGAATTTTGCATAATATGGGACCTTTAAATACTGAATCATTCTTTATGACAGAAAGGAGAATTTTGATCCCATAGTTACTGCAACTTTTAAAAAAAATTCTCCAGTCACTAACTGTGATGTGCATGGATAAATATGAGGACCGGAAGATGACAGTGCTTAGCCTGTGTCATGTTTCACTTTTCTTTTCAATTTACCAACCAGACAAGTAATATTTAATTTAGTTAAATTATTAAATACATAAAAATCTTTCTGTATCAATATACAATTGCATTAGACAAAGTATCAATGAATGATTTTAAAGTAAAGCAGAATTGCAGATTGTGTTTAATGCCTGTGGTTAGTGATGCAGACAGAAATTTCTTCTCCCATCAAACCATGACCCCATTACATTTTCAAACACGTAAAAAAAAAAAAAAAAAAAGTAGAAAAACAGACAATAGGAGGTTATTTCTCTGATTATTTCGACTGTACCCCTGGAGTTTGTTTCAGTGTGCTGTCACACAAACGGTGGCGGTTCATGCTGTTAGGGACATGTATGATTGTATCTCTGCTGCCAGTCACTTCATTGTTTAAATTTAATTCAGTTTTAATGAATATGATGATAATTTGCTTCACTTTCAGTCTGAGGACAATTTTAGATCATTATTATTATCAAATTAAGTCTCGCCTACAATATAAGCCAAAAGAAATTAATTAATCCGTATGTATACTAAAACCCTTCTTTCTTCAGATCTGTCATTTTCATTACTTTCCTTTTTCTTTTGCCTTGTTTCCTGATGACACACACACACACGGATCTCTCCAACATATATCAAGCACCCTCAAACACTGACTTACTTCATTTAGGATTCAGCTCCCCTCTCATCCTTTAACAGGTTGAAAATGTAAGGCTTTGTGTGTGCTCATCTGCCATGTCACCTCACTGAGATGTCAGGCTGTAACATAAATCAAGCCGGGAGCTCAACACACAGCTACGGGTTTCACAATGTACATAAAGAAGATGTTTCAGGGGGAAATGTTCTCAGTGTGTCCGGACTGGGAGAAAACATGGCAGGGTTTGGGACATTAAAAACAAAAACTTGGGTTTGATCTGTGGATGAACTTTGTCACTGCTCAGAAAAAGAAGATCCTTTCTTGCTCTGTTCGTAATCTATGACAATTTTTCAATGTGTGTACAAGCCATTGTTTTGTAGGTCATCCTGCAGGACTTTTGCACTGCTCTGTCCTTGACTTCTGCAGGCAGCCTCGACTTGGTAGTCAGAACATATTTGCACTCTATTCCACTCGTCCACACATTTTCCCTCCTTTATAATTTATGTAAAGCTGGGATTATTTGGACCTTGAGGAACACTGTTTCTTTTATTCAACCCAAAAACAAAACCTCCCTTCTCATGCCAGAACAGTGTCTCACAGATGACAGCCAAGAGTATTCTCATTTGTTTAAACTCTGCTCTGTGTGTAGCCTCCAGGCTCAGTGTGGTATTAAAGTACTCATTTTGTTTTACAGGAGAAGTCACAGAGTTTTCATTTTGGCTTCCAGTTCATCAGAGCAGCTCTCCTGTCAAATAAATGTGGACAGTCTAGTCTTTTGTTTTATAGAGACTTAAAGAGAAATCAGGCCAAATCTCAATAGTTCTCGCTATCTTTTGCAGATAGCTTTAAACAGAAAGGATCAAAAAAGTCAACCAGACGCTGTCAGATGAATGTGTTAGTATTGAGGGATAACAGAGATTTGCTGTCTGGAATTTTTTCCAGCTTCACACATGTGGATTAACCAGAGTGTGTCTCTCAAAGATAGTGACCATGGATCAAAATGTAGCTTCCTGAGGTCTTCACTGGTAAAAATGATATGCCCGATCCAGAGGGAAATCCTACCAGAACCTGACAGAGAAAATGTAAGAGTTCTGATCAGAACACAACCTGAAGATAAGTCTTGTAGCGTTTACTTTTTGCCTCTCACTCCTTATCTCAAAGACACAATTTTCTCCCATGATGATGATGAAACACGGCAAACTTGCAAAGATACACTTACGTCTTTATTACAGAGGCATGAAGGGAACAGATGGAGAGTGGTGTGAAGCAAAAATCTCTGACTGGGAGTAGGCAAAGTTCAGGATCATTGCCTTACAAGCCACTCAGGTTCAATTTATTTACATTTACCAGAAAGTACTGAAATACTTCAAACTTTGTGTTTCAGACCCTCTGTTCACTTGTTTCTTTCTCCTCCCTTCTCCTGTGGGTTCAAATTAAATCTAAAGATAAATTTAAATAATTTCCTCAAGTAGTTAAGGACATTAAAAGTGTTTTCACTTTATGACATTTGTCTGTGAGAATACAGAAGATGAGCTTTTTCAGAGCTTTAAAAGTTTCTGTCTGCATTTTACAGCCGTGTTATACAAATTTCCATATCTGAAGTTGCATTCTTATTCTAAAATTGTCTTTCTATTCCACTCTGCCTCCTCAGCCTAAGGGGTAAATACTCTCTTTTTGTCTCTCCTCCTTCATTTCATATTATCTGTATTTCTCTCTCTTGTGCTCCACCTTCACTTTATTCTCCCGTTATCTCTTGAACCCCCCTTTTTCCTCCGACCTCTCCAAAATGTCAGATGCACTGTTTTTCTCAGAAGTCTCTTGTTGCCGTTTCATGCATTAACGATTCATGTTGTGTGACTAGAAAACAAGGTACAGCCCTCGGCCTTTCACCTTGACAGAGGAAGCAGTAATTACTACGTGAAGGGCTTGTGGAGGAGAAAGTCATCAAAGCAGCTTTTCAGAAAATGTTGACTCAAATGAACCACCTGTTCTGGCGTTAATGGGAAGCTCCCGAGCAGATGCAGACTGAGGCAGAGACAGGCTATTTGTGAGACAGTTTTAGCTCAATGGGAAAGTTTGAAGTAGTTTCTGGTTCTTTTTGAGCCTTTAATGAATTCAGGGATTACACCTTATTTCTGGAAAGAAAAACCTGTAAAAAAAAAAAAAGCTTTTTTTGCAATTCAAGCTGCTCAAAATGCCCTGTAATATCTCCTCTTGGTTTGGACTATGTCTCAGTCAGTCAGGTGGTAACAGATCCCTAACATGTTACAAATAAGTTGAACATAACTGTCTTGTATCAGCAATAACTTTGAGTCTGAATCTTTCCCCTCGCTCACACAGCTCAGCATTAATTAAAACATCGATAACAGTCATTGTCTTCATCTGAATGCCACATTGCTAGCTCGTCCAACTGAGAAGAGCGAGGTTTGGTGACTTGTATCGATTTCCCCGTCACAGACAAGTGTTGTTCGAAACTGGGGTTAACGGTAGGGGCAGCGAGGGAGCTGCTTGGATCGATATGCAATACACTGCTCAGACTGTCACCTGCAGAAACACACCTAAATACACTCACAGGTGCAGCAATGGGAGGCTTGGACCCAGCCAACTAAGACCTTACACACACACCTCCAGACACCTGCTGGTTGCCTCTGAAATCTGCTGCTCATCCAGTCAGTCTCACTTTTTTATTTGCTTCTGTTTTCCATCAAACTGGATCAAACGGAATATTACAGTACAGCTACAGCATATTAAATATATCAGTATATTAAGTAGACGGATACATGTCCTGCCATGGCCTCTAATAAAACTCGTCTACCACACTATTAACCTCTAAAAGTCCACTAGATCGCCAGCCATATATATAGATAGATATAGATATAGATACAGATATAGATATACATATATATCATCCATTGTTTCTCAGGAACAGTAGTGTATAATACTGTGGGGTGAATTGTGACGAATAGCTTACCCTTTAGGTGATCTGTGGAGGTTTTATAGGCCTTCATATCCTGTACAGGAGGTGTATAATCCAGCCGCAAAATGTAGTGTTTATTCAGACACTCAATCTACAATGAGTTATTCGTGATAAAACAAAATCCCTATCACAACTATGTTGCTAAGAGACACTGTTTGACCCAGAAGTTATGATTAAGCCACTTCCTGTCAAACATTTGGCCAATCAGCTAAAAGAACAAAATAATGTGTAGAATAAATCCAAGAAGATGTTTTTAATGAACAGACGCACTTAAAACAAGCTGAGTTGGAGTTGGTTTAGTGAGGATAGAAGTTAAAAATTTGCATAAATAAATAACTTAAAAGCTGGAGGGAAAAGTGTTTAAATAGTTTCTGTTGTGTGTTTGTTTCCATGCCAATATTTTTTCTCCTGAAAGCCAAGACTTGAGAGAATGATGTGCAGATGAGAAAAGGTCTGGTCACTGTTGATCTGTGTGTTATTTCTACAAAGTTCTGTTAGTAATAAATTATGTTTTCTTCTTCTGGTTGGCCTTTATGCTGCTATATCTGTTGATACATTCATTTGTCATCATTTCAGCCTTATAATCTCACAACCGAGGCTGTCCTGAAAATATAGTGTTTGGATGTTGACTTGGATTAAAATAATTGAGCTTCTACATGTATTTTTACATTTAAAAGAATCAGGTGGACCAAAATTAGCTATAAGAAAGTAGCTTAGGGTTTCAAAGGTTAAACAGATTATCTTCAAATTATTACATTCTGTTTTGTTGTTGTTTAACTCATTTAGGGAAGTTTATATCCATTTTAGGTGGCCAGACTGTACAGAAAAACAGAATATACTGAAAATTAGCCAAGTAGTTTTTCTTTTTTAGAAAAACAAAAGTAAGACAGGGATTACATATCGAGACATATCGACTCAACTCTCTGCAGAGTGAAGGCAAAGCAGGTGGCAGAACATGGTATCCCAGGTGAATACCAAGGGCTTTTAGTTTTTAAACCAAACCTGCATCAAGTTATCAACAGGGGCTCTTGGCATAAAGGAGCCACTTATTGTGGAAGTAAATTCCTGCAGGCAGCTTCCAATATCTTGTAAAGAATGACCCCCAAAGACCTGAAGCAGATGTGTTCAACAACAGCATTTTTAGCTGTCCATATAATTTGTTTACGTCCTGCAGACTTTTGTATGTGTAGTCTCAGTATTCATTGATTAAATACATTTTATATATTAGTAATAAAACAAAATGTATGAATATAGAAATAAATAGATTATTTACTTTGGAACAGTGGACCGGAGTAGCTGAGTAGGTCATGGGCGTTTGATTGTCCAGTCATTAGCTGTTTTGTGGACTTGGAGAAGGTTTTAGACCATGAGGGGATTCTGTGGGCAGTGCTGCAGGAGTTGCTGTTGCAAGCAATGAGGTCTCTGTATACGCAAAGCAAGAGCTGAGTCTGTATTCTCAGCACAACGTCGACTTGTTCACAGTGCATGTCGGACTCCACCACGGCTTACCCTTTTCACCAGTTCTTATTGGTGTTCATTGACTGGATCTCAAGGCAGAGCTGAGGAAAGGAGGGTCTCTGGTTTGGGGAACCTCAGGGTTTTATTCCCTGCCTTTTTGCACATAACGTGGTTCTGCTTGCTTCCTTGGGTCAAGATCTTCAGGACACACTGGTGTGTTTCCCAGCTGAGTGTGAAGCAGTCAGGATGAAAGTCAGCCCCTCTAAGTCTAAAGCGAGCTGGAAAAGGGGAGATTGCCCGCTCCAGGTTGAGAGGAACTCTTTGCTTCAAGTGAAGGAGTTTAGGTGTCCATTAGAGATGGTAGGGAGGGGCTGAAAATGTGCACGGATTAGGACTTCATCATCAGCAATAAGGGTGCTATGGTAGAGAGACAGCTGAGCTGAAAGGCAAAGCTTTCAATTTACTGGTCTTTCTATGTTCTGACCCCATAATGGTCATAAGATTTCAATAGCAACAAAAAGAATGAGAGTATAGATACAAATGACTGAAATTGGCTTCCTTTGAAAGGTGGTGGGGCTCAGCCTTAGAGATCACACATCCAGAGGGAGCTTGGCGTGGCTCCACTGCTCTTTATCATGAGGAGTCAGCTGAGTTGGTTCGGGTGTTTAATTACTATTCCTACAGTTGGAGGTTTTCCAAGCTCAATGAATGTTTTGCCCGCTGGACCACGTGGAGCTCCAGATGTAAAAAGCTAAAATACCATCCGCAAGCCTCTATGCCACATCTGTCCATCAGCTCATCTGATTGCTCCCATCTCTTCTGTTTTCTGCAGCTTCCTTTATGTTTCTTCATGATAAATGTAATGTCATGATTATGAAATGATCAAGCCTCCATAACTTAACCAGACCAACCAGGAGACCAACACAGTGTCTCAAATGCAGCTGAAGATCATTCATGAGATGCTTCATTGTTTGGCCTACTACCTCACCGCTATATGTCCAGTAGGGTTATGAAACAGGTGAAACATATACAGTAGTAGACTTTACCACATTCATTTAAAGGAGATACAACTTCTGCCCTGCAAAGGAATCCAAAACTGCAGACAAGAAGCATTTATTTTACTGTTTTGTGTACTTTGTGACTTTATTTACTGACCTTGCTTTATGAGACTTTCCAGAAACGTCTTTATTCAGATGCAAATTTATTTGATGTTTGTCATGGACTGATGCTGCAGGCTGCATCCTAAACACTTCCATGCTCAATTTTGGACCTTATTTATGTGTTAAACTTTTCTGAGTGGAGCACACTTGTTAACATTACATTAATTCTGATTTAGCTGCTTTTAATCTTGAGATCTTTAATCCATCCCTCCAGAAAACACAGCATTGTTTTTTCCTAAACACTTATTTTAAAATGGACCGAAGAGATCATGCTGACAGAGGGGAGCAGATAGCAGCAGAGAGTAACTGGATGCTGGGAACTGCTGAGATGTTTTCTTGCTTCTTCATTTCCTGTTCTTCTTCATGCATGACTACATTTGTAGTTGTGTCTTACAGACACTGAATCTCTCCAGGGAGCTGTTCAGTCAGACAGACGGTGATGTGGCAAATGGCTGAATGAATTATTGATCTGATGACTTTGATACGAGGAGACTGAAGGCACCCAAACATGTCTGGCTGCAACCTGCCGTCTTTTACTCCTCTCACCTCGTGCCTTTGTGATCTTTTTCAGTTCTTCTGCTTCCCTGGTTTATTTTTTACTGTTTTTCAGCATTAACTTTAGAGTTTTACTTTATTTAAGGTCAGCCATTGATATGTCTGAGGACTCTTTGATTCTTATATGTTTCATTTTTCTCTAGATTTGAGCGGTAATTTCCCAGCTCATGAGAAAAATGGCAGTGAATGTCATGGACTCATTTTATGTGGCCTTGGTTTTTGTATTCATGTGGAGAGGGTTTGTATTTTTTCCATCATAGGAAAGCCATACAAAGAGAGCAGTAGAGAAAATGTACATTTTCTCCTTGTAATTAGAGCACTGTGTGATGTGGCTGCTTTGCACTGCGGTTTGTTCAGATCACAGTACACATATGCTGATGCAGTCTCTTAGCAATTTTTATGATGCTTTTCCTATAGTTTTTTTTTTTTCATCTTCTTCTTCTGTCCACTATAGCAATTTTCAAAGTAATATATTTAATTTTAAGTAAGGAAATTACATCAGCAGATCAGAAATACCACGTTTCATGGTCAGCATGGCCAGTCAGGTGAGCAGGCAAAAGATTTCTAAATGCATAAAGTTGAGGATGACGCATGTTTTTGATATTTTATTAAACATCACTTTTTTCATTTCCAACTTTACAGTTTTAAAAAGAAATATGTAAAATCCAAAAGTAAAAAGTTAGTTTCAGAACATCTGTGTCAAGTATCACAAACACTTTTGTGTCAGCATAAAGCCTTTAAGTTCTGGTTTGGGAAAGCTTCTTTCTTTTGGCTTATTGCATCTAATTAAAGTCTTATTAGAAGACTGATTGTTCCTTTTTTTAGGTGGTTTTGTGGATTTTATGTTTTGCTTAGGATCGTTTTGCTTTTGATTTTCTGTGTGTGGCTTTGTAGTAACATCTCAAACTCTATCCTGTTCTCCTCTTTGTATGTAAACACAACTTTATTGATTGAGAAAGCTTTTCCTTTTTTGTGAAATTCTCCACTCCTTCATCTTCAAGCAGACTTTCACTCGTTCATGTGTCCTCACATCAGATTTTATTTAATATTACTTGCAAGTTTCTTAGAGAAAACTTCCAAGTAATAAGGCAAAGCAGCACAGATCAGTGCCACGGTGGTGAAAACTGTCACTATTCATGAAAAATTCTTACTTATCTGCATAATCCACCGGACAGTGTCAAAGTTGACGTCAGGCCAACACACTCAGCTTAGGTTTGACATAGTTTACAAGACAGAACAAGGGAAGTTACTTTTTTTTTTTTTTTTTTTTTTTGCATTAGCAGAATCTTTTGACAAATGGATAATGGAAAGGTCTAACTAATGAAAATAGATGCATCATCTGTATTTTAAGTCATAACATAAAAAACGCATCACTACTCCCTTTATTTGATTTGTTTCAGCCAGTGCATTAGGATTCATGCAAAGGGTCCCGCTTTAGCACACAGCTAGTAAAGAGAACTTTTCTTGTAGTGATGATGGTTGAGTTTAAACCAATCTGGAAATCTTTTAATATTAAACACAATAAAGTGATGCAAAATCAGCCAAAACACCCTCAGGGCTTAGGAGTTTGAAGAGGCAACTACGGCAACTAAAGACTTTTTTTCTTTATTGTCTTTTCCTCATCATCTTTATTTAATCTGTATTTGTGAGTGCAGGGAACTGCTTTGAGGGGAACATGAATGCTTTGATCAAAAAGTAATTGTTAAAGCTTTGTGATTTTCCTCACCTGGCCTTTCGTAATGATAACTGTGACAAGCCGTAGTCTTTACAAAGTAATTAAGCTCTAAGACCTTTGTAAAGTTATAAGAGCTCAGATATCCTGGGGTGGCTGAGGGTTATTTCAAACTTTCGTCTTGGACTTTTCATGGTAGCAGAAACTTTGTGCATCAGTTTTCATCTGGATTCATTATTCTAACCCTAACCCTGAGAAAAATCCCTTTAATGTGGACTCTCACAAACTTTTCCAAGTATTTACCATCCTGACTTATTTGCAGATTTAGGTGAAATGTTTCAGCAAGTTTTATGATGAGGAAATCGTTAAATAATCAAAACAAATAGGTTTTGATGCCACAATCTGCCTGATATTCCCCAAAGATAATTCAAGCCAAAGGCAGATGGAACTGTTCAGGTTGTCTCACCACGTTTTGAGCCACATTTATATGAATGTCATGAGTGGTGGATTCAGATTATGCAAAATGAGAGAAAAGCGGTATTTTTCATGCCTTTTCTGAATTCTAACAGCTGACGTTTGTCTTGAATTTAGCCTTTGCAAAGTCAGAGCTTGTTTCAACATTTCATTAGTATTAGTTTCACTTGACAGTCTTGGCTGCCTGAATTTTGCCAGGAAAGAGAGAACAGAGGTGCATTGTGTTAGAGGTTACCTAAGGTAGAGGAGAAAAAGTCTGAAGAAGAAGAGAACAGGCTGGTTTTGTTAATGTGGCCTCTGTTTTCCCCCGGAGGCCTGAGGGTCGGATCAGGAGCCTCAGCCTGTCACAGGGCTGATGTTGACTGATGTTTTCTGGAATGAAATGCAAAGTGTGCTGTCCTTTCCTGTTTGTTATTACGTGGGGCCTGTTTGAAAAGAGAAGGGCAGGTCAAGTGGGACTGGGGAGGAAGAGAGATGAGCCTTGTTGTCATCTGCAGAGTTCAGAGTTTACTGCTGAGTTAGTCCTTTGATGCTCTAAAGAATGCAGCAGTAAAAAACTGGTTCTCTGTTCAGTTTTAAAATTAAAAATTAAAAAAATTAAAAATACCCAATTTATAGCATACAGCAAAGAAATTCATCCATCCACCCCCATGCATGCACAGGGATAACATGCAAATTCTACACAGAAAGAAGCAAAAGAATTCTAAAGTAAATAAATCTAGAAATGACTAAATATGAGACTAAAATAAATGTAAAAATGTAAAAATATGTTTTTATAAGAAAAAAACACTAATAAACAAAAACAATATTTTCTTTTTTTATTATAGTATTTTGAATGTATTTGATAAGACAGGACTACATGGGGGAATTACAATGAAAGCTATTTGAAAGTTCAAATTTTGACGATTTCTTCTGTAACCTGAAAGTCAGTCATTATTGCAATAGTTTCTTCAAAAAAATATTGACTAGACTGGTTGAAAACTATATATTTAATTTAAAAATGCATATATATGTAATTTGTATATGTATTGTATATGTAAAATCTGAATTTATTAATGCACCATTATTCACTGTATAGAGGAATATATCTATTTTATTCATTTATTTATCTATTTAGTTGCTTCTTTATTGTAGCATATTTGGTCCTCTAAGCTCTCAGTAATTGTTGCATTAAAATCTCTGAACAGATGGAAGTTGTGTTTCAAAGTCAAGGTTTGCTTGCAGATTAAGGTAAAGGGAAGATGTCAGTCAGTGTGGAATCGATTCATTCAGAAACATCTTCATTAACTTTTTCCTGTGTTCAACCCCTCATCAGTGTGACACCAGCTCCTACAGAGCCCACCCACTTTAATCATCATTTGATAATGAAACTATAAATAATGGATGAGCAGACCTTCCATGTGCGTGTGTTTGTTTGAAGAGGTAAAGGTATTTTTCGTCCCTGCTTTCAGACCACAGAGGTGATATGCCTTACTCGTATTAATATTATTCAACCCCATTTGCACACACACATGCATGTTAATGAAGCCCAGCGAGAGCTGTAATTTAATACATCAGTGATGATGACTGTCTGGCCTGAAGATTACTGTTTGTGTTCAAGTGAGCATGTTTCAGGTCGCTTATCCTCTCAGCACAGCTCTCATCTCTCATTTCTTCATCCCACTGTGAGAGTTTTGCTCATCTGTTGCACCAAATTGTCTGATTACATTCACTTCTTTAAGGGTTTTACTTGCGAAAGGAACAAGTCTAATGAACATAAGGAAGCAGTGATTGCACCTTTTCTGACTTTATATATTCCAACTTACACATGAATGGCTGCTTTACACGCACATTATCAAACACATTTGTGGATAAATGATAGTTACGTGTTTATCTTGTTTGTTTATTTTGTTCAGAGGACATTTTAACATTAAACTGGGGCTCGTCAGACTGAGTTTGTTGAGTTTTAACAGAAAGGATGGTGTTGATTTTATACTTATTGACGCCATAATAAGAATCAACAGTTCATTGTAATTCACATATCGTTGATGTACCCCTTCTGTAGCTTCATGGATCTCAGTTGAAAGTTCCAGTTTTTTGGCCCCAACTTGTTTTGATAACGTATAAAACAATTAAATTACATTTTATTGCATTCTGACATATTTTTAAATATTCTGGTACTGAATTAGCAAGAAGAAGAAAGATCTTATCGGTGTACATGCCCATTCCTGGAGACAAAGTCGGCTTCCTCTCATTTTGCAATTTGTTAAAGCCAAACTGGCCTAACAGCTTCCCACTGGCCGAGTGCAGCCGGGGTCGCTGTGCAGCTCAAACTGCAGCATTTAAAAATTAAGCAGCTTGGAAAAAGAGAGGAATAATGATCTCAGGCTTACACTGCTGCTTCCACCTCATGATTATATTAAAGCACAGACTTTTGTGGTGTTCTGCTCTGCATTGGATTTTGTTCTGTTTTCCTTTGTTTTGTTAAACTTGGCTTCATAACTTTTCATTTATTCTGACTGGTCACCATAATGCCATCTTCAACCCATGATGTGAGTGATTCTTACATCTACACCATGTTTGTTGCTTTTGTGGAGCCAGTTTTTGCAGATAAGAGTCAGTTATATGGTTTTTATAGCTGGTCCAAGTTTAGTCTCCAAAGTGTTTCAAAAATCACCTCAGAACAAGTTTCCTTACATTTCTGTGTGTAACCCAAAATTACAGTAAATTTAGTGACATAATTCATTGTTAGCTGATCATTGGTTCTTATTAAAGCAACACTGCTGAACTTTGGTACCTCCTAAGGATAAACAGCACTTTGTCTTGTCTTTACTTCTGTAAGCTACTTGATTTAAATAGTTATCGTTTAAATTTTCCAGCATAGTAAAACTGGCTCATACAACCAGTTTTACTTTTTTGGAATCTGATACAAAGATCTTCTAGCTGCTAAGAAAACTTTTTTCCTTCTTCCAGATACAGCCACTTCCAACCCCAAACAACCCAAGATGGTGTTGCTCAAAATACCTCACTTCTGGCTTTAAAACTGACGGGTTACATCCCAGAGGTTATGTTCACCATTATACACGGTCTGTGTGGCTGGTCTGTCCATCTCTTCTCTTGAGGGTTCCCTTGTTCAAAGAAACAGACTGATCTATAATTATGCTGTCTGATTAACATGAGTTCCCTTTTGGAGAGGATTTTCTTTAGTGTTGCAGGCGATTGCATTAAACTGACTGTGGACTCAGACTGATGCTTCTCTATCAGGCCGTTTATATGTTTTTGTTTTGTGTAAAGTACTGTATACTTCTCCTTTTATTCTCTGATTTCTTTTTTCTTTCTTTTCCTTCAAAACCTTTTCTGCAAATGAGGCTATGAAGGATCAAACTTACTGTTGGCATTTTCCCTCTTTTTCTCTCTGGAATCTGGCTGTTATGATGTGTGTTGTCTACAGCAGTTCCTGAAGAAAACAAAATTAAACTTGTCTTTAATTATCACAGACAGATTTCTTCAGTAAATTTGTAAATTTGAGAAAAAACACATTACAAGACCTAAACAGTCTCCATTTCTGCAGTAAGAAAATATCTCCAGATCATATATTTACACTGCCATCTTATTAGTCTTAACCCTTTGACTCGATCCTTTAAAAGCAAACAAGCAGAGTGTTTTAAACTGTGATTTTTGCCTCCTCAGAAAAGAGCAGGAGGTAAAAAAAAAAAGCAGATTAGAAAACAACAGGAAATTAGTTATTGTAGTTTAGCCCGCTCAGCAGCACAGTCAGCAGATGGAGCTTACATGATGACATACAGCCCATTAAGGCCACCTCCATCACATCTGAACTGACGGACATTCACATGCACATTTACAGCTGCAGCCCGTCCAACAAAAGTCCTATCAATTCGCACGCTGCAAATACAAACTAATATTGACTAAATCTTTTAGCTTTTCATGTGCTAATTTACCAAAATGTAAATTAAAAAAACACCAAAAAACAATCCTCAAGCTGTGTCCCATGGCTATCTGTCTCCAAGGGAACAATATTCTGAGGGTATTTGGGTGGATGATGAACTCAGGAGCCCCAACACCTCTCTGTGGTCTATGCATGTATTTGTGGGGTTTTTTTGTTTTGTTTTGTTTTTTTTTTTTGTTGTTTTTTTTTCATTTTTTCATTGTTTTGTGTTCAGTTTTCATTATTTTTTATGTTTATATCTCTTTCTGCTCATATTTATTCTTTTTTTTTTAAAGTAACTGCATCTCTTTGTCAGTTTTATCCCTTTTTGTCATTATTTGACTGATTAATGAGAGCTGTCAGTATAAACTTCAAATAGAGGTGAAGGACCAGGGGCCCAAAATGTTTTGCACTTCATGGATTAAGCCTGGTTGGGCCCTTTGACTTATTCTAGGAACACTTTGCTCTGCTGTGACGTGCACAATAACCCCTGGTTATTATGCAGAACAGTGCCTGCTGAAAAAATTACAGCGTGTGAATCATGAGACAAAATATGACTTTGAAATGCAATAACTGCTTTTTAATTGGGATTCAATTTTCATACTTGACACAAATAAAATTCACATGATCAGCTTTGATTTCTGAAATTGGGACAGAAGAACACAGAGGAAAAAAAAAAGAAAACCCGGTGGTTTCATCAGCCTAAAACTTAACGGGGTGCAGCACCGAAGACCATTCCATCTTCTCTTAGGGGGAAGACATGGATTGATTGTTTCCCCATATAAATTTCCAGTTAAGAGGTGCAGCTGCAGGTAGTGGCCACTTTGCATAGCTACTCTAGTTTCTTGAAACTCCAATTTTTTTTTTTTTTTTTTTGCGAATTTTAAAAATGCATGTCTAAATCTCAAATCCTTTTAATCACAGTTAATATCCAGACATTATTTTTTCAGGACAGCCTCAGTTGTCAGATTATGAGACTAAAATGATGAAAAAAGAATGTATGGATGGATATAGCATCATAAAGGCCGACCAGAAGAAGAAAACAGAGTTTATTACTGACATTACTTTGTAGAAATAACAGACAGATCAATAGTGACCAAGTCTACAACAACAACAGGAACTATTTACATATTTATACATTTACCATCGAGTGCTTTTGTTTGTTTGTTTTTGTTTTTGTTTTTCGTTTTTTGCTATTTAGTTATTTGAGCTACTATTTACCTACTATCCTCCAAAACCAACTCCAACTCAGCTGGTTGTTGGTGTGTGTTGGCTTTATTCTAGCCGTAGAGGACCGTCATAGAACGTTTTGCTCACTTGTTGATCTTCGGCTGCTAATGATTAGACATAACCATCAATTTAAGCTAATCTAATTGGTCAAACGTTTGACAGGACGTGGTTACATCATAATCTCCTGATCAAAAATCGGGGTCTTTTAGCAACATAGTAATGATGGCGATCTTTTTTAATTACAAAAATGTACTAAATAATGGTGTGATTCATAGACGACTTTTTTTCATGGACCACCCTATATTTTGTGACTGGAATGTAAACCTCCTGGAACGGATATAAATCACCAGAAGGGTAAACTATCCATCACAATTTATTCCACAGAACTAAACACTGCCGTTCCTGAGACATTGTTGACAATGTAACAATAGAGTTTTAATTAATGTGTATGAGGTGGCGATTCAAAGACTGTATTTTTTTTTTTTTTTTTTTTTTTTTTTATGTATTTATTTTTTCTCATGGCCTTGGTAGCACTTATCTCTTATTTTCCTTCATCTTTTTATTTCCCAGCAACACAGAAAAGAAGCTGGCATGCAATGGATGGCCATGAAAAAGACACATAGTTTCACACCTCCTCACTCTGGAATTTCCTAAATGATTTATTTTCAGGAGAAAGAACAGTCGCCTCAACAGTTTGTTTTTAACCCAAAGACACATCCTGCTCTGTAGACTTGGCAGGTTACCTTTTTAAAGCTTTCTGCAGATGTGCTGCATATTGAGCTTGTCTTTTTAGTGTTCTGTCTGCAGACTGACTCATTCATGTTGAGATCAGGGCTTTGTGTGGGCACACGTCTGTTGTAAAATGCTTTGTTCCTCTGCCAAAGCGAAAGCTGCATTGAGATTTGCTATAACTGCAAAATACAGCATCAGCCTTGGAGGAGGATGCTTGCTTTGGGAGTTTTTGTTCTTGTTGTGACCAAAAATAGTTCTTATATGTGTCTGTGGGTTCGTGTTTAATTCATTTGCTCAGAAAAATATCTCTAAGGCAGTCATGTTAGTATTTGATGGATAAATAATCTGAACTGGATCAAATATATTAGTATGACCATGACGTCTGGCTTATCTCATTATGTTTTTTTTTTTTTCCTAAAACACTCATATTTAAATTATTCTCTCTAACAGTAAACCCACTTGTAGATTTCTCTGTTATATTTCCTGCGTCCTCCCTTTCATTTCCGTTCACTTCAGCAAAGACGAACTGACCTCCAGTCACGGTTGGAATGCCGACATTTGCCCACAGAACAATCAACAGCCTTTGAAAAAAAGCCACATTTGCATTCGTTTAGATGTGCTGGATCCTTGGGAGCAAAAAGGAGTGGTCCAGCAGAGGAGTGGATGTGAGTAGAAATAGTTGGACACATCTGTATGGAAATGATGATGACGCAGACTCCGGGGCTTCTTTTGAAAAACATCACACTTAACCTTTGCAGCAGAATTCATGTTGGGAGTGTAAGTGTCTAGAATTACATTTACTGTAAGCCTTCATTATAGGTAGAAGGGATATATGGCTTCATCATTATATGAGATCAATAGGAATATTTTAACCCTGTTCAATGTGAAAGCATTGATCTAGAGATCATTTGATAACCTTGGTGAACAGTCAGAACACGAGTGGCATTGGCAGGCAGTTTTTATCTTGGATGCAGACGGTTCTCACCATGAGTTCCCTATTTTAGAGCTAAAGATTGAATCTTTAAAGCAATACGACATAACTTTCTGACCTTGAAATTAGGGCTGGACGATATGAACTAAATCTTATATCTCGATATTTTTTTACCTGAATCACGATATACGATATATATCTCAATATATTTATTTATTTATTTATTTTTGTCAAGTAACCAAAGAGATAGTTCTAATTACAGCCTTAATTGCTAAATATATTTTTATTAAGGATCAGCAGCACATGTGCATTAAAACAGCTGACTGAAATTAAAGTACCGTTATATTAAATTAAATGCTCCTAAAACAACATAAATTAAAAGTACTTTTCAATGACCATAACAAAAATACAGCTGTGCAAAATGCAAAAGGAAAGATGCTTTTAACTCAAAACAAGCTATCTCGATATAAATGATATTCCCTCCTTCTATACTGCGTCTGATTAAGTCTCAATATATTTGAAAATCTCGATATATTGCCCAGCCCAACTTGAAATGCTGTACATCTGGCTTGTTTTTTTGGCATACTGACATTCATCGCGTACATTCCTGGAGTGATCGTTGCCCTGCAGAGTAACCTTTTAACCTATTTGAGGTTTTTTGTTTGTTTGTTTTGTTTTGTTTTGTTGTTTTCTTTCCAGCCCGGGGCATCATGTGATATCTGTATCTTGTTTTATGGCACCGCGTCACACTAGCAATAAAAAAAAAAAAAAAAAAAAACAATGCAAAAGGAAATTATAGGAGGAAGAGACTAAAAGAAAGAGAGAAAGTGACAGAGAAAGAGATGGGACAAGAGTTAACATCAGATTGACTGGCTAGAGACATCTCAGAGAAGAGACTGGATTCAAGATGGCTGCTGCGTTAAGTAGTTACATTTTCCTCAATAACTTTGTTCTTGTTTTCAAGGCCACAAAAACAAGTAGAAAATCTGGTTTTTCCGGTTAATTTATACAGTGGTCCCTCGCCATATCGTGGTTCATCATCATCATCATCCTCGCTGTTTCGCAGATTTTTTCTGTATGCAGCACTGCATATTTAAAATCCTGTGCTTTGTTTCTTGATTGGCCAAAGAACTCTGTCCAGTGTCAGTCTACTTTGTGTCCTGTGTTCTTTAACTGTAGCCCAGTTCTCATATTGATTCCTGATCGCTTCGCTATACTGTAATACGGTAATGTTGCTTCACTGTGAAAATGTCAGCAATTTTTTTTTCTTGTTGGATGACAGGGTGAGTAATTATTAATAAATTCACGTTGTTAAATATATGTAGGTTTTTGAGAGTGTATAAAGTGTGTGAGAATGTTGAAAATGTTTATTATAGTTTGAGAAAGGTCTATAAACAATACGAGGAGGGATAATTAGGCCTTAACATGCATTTAAATTGTGAAAAATTAATAAGGTCGTCAATTTGCGGATTTTATTTATTGTGGGGTGTTTTCAGAACGTAACCTCACCCAATAAATGAGGGACCACTGTACTCCACAAGAAGCTTCGTCTGCAACGGGGCGGGGATTAATGACGGGGGATATTCAGGTTTTTATGTGGCATGAACAATCGACATGGTTATTTCACACGCAACAAGAAACTTTGTCCGTTGCAGGGCGTGGCGGTTTATGTGGCACACGTGTTGGATACATTTTCATACTTTCTTACCACCTCAGTCATCTGATCTCTAAAACTATGTGTTTAACCTTGTTGAATCTTTCGCATGAGCAGAAATGCAGAAGTGACAACTTTCCACATCACGCTTTTCCGCAATGACCATGCCCACCTCCAATGTTTGACCAATCCACCAGTACCCCAAGAGAAGAAAGTTCTTCTTGACTGATGTGTCGAACAAGCTGCAAGAACTCCCAAACCAGGACCGCGAAAGCAAAATAACATAATTTTGTTCTTGATGCCTCAAAAACAATAACAAATTTCTCGCTTCTTGCAGAGTATGTAACAGCTTTTAGCTTTTATTAGAGTTTCCTCACATCCTAACTTTCTGAACCCTAAGCTGCAAAAAACTTTATTTTTATCATCAAAGTCCCAACAGAAGAGAGGTCCATCCAAAGACAAGACAAAGTAAATCCTCATTTTCATGAAGCAATGAAATGTTTACAATTTCAAAGCTGGAAAGCTCATGTCGAGGTGTCCCTGAGCAAGACACCAAACCCCTAATTGTGCCTGATGGGTCGTGGTTGAGCGCCTTGCATGACAGCTTTCGCCATCAGTGTGTGAATGTGTGTGTGAATGAATAATGGATACACAATGTAAAGCGCTTTGGGTTCCTTGATAAAGCGCTATATAAATCTAATCCATTATTAATATTATTGTTAATATTATAGCAGGGACTCTTCAAAGTACTCCTATATCTCCTGACCAGGGTTGTTTTCAAGGGTACTTTTAGTTCCTCGTCCCTGCAGTGGAAGGGTCCCTGCAGCCGAACAGCTAAGTAGTTTGGTCTGAGTCAATGATGAAACATTATCCCGTTAAAATGACAGTATCGGGTTCAGATTTTATAGAAAATAGCAGAGCATTATTACTAAAAATAATTCTGTCTGCAAAGTTAAGGCGCTGAAGTCATGATGTTGTGTGTCTAAATAGGTAAAATAGGTCCAGATCTTCCAGATCTAACTACCTGCCCAGCAAAAAAAAAACAAAAAAAAACATTACTTTTACTTTCTGCCTCTACATCCACTTCTGTATCCTCTATAGAGCCTATATAGTATAGAAGTTTACAGTTATCTCTATTCTTCTCACATCTCTTCTCTCCTTGAAGTTAATGGTCTCTGCATCATATGGATTCACTATACTGGATCACATTTCCTCTGCCTCTGGCTAATGGGCCTTTGTAGAGCTCTTCATTGGGATAGTAAATGAAATACTTGTGTGTGCAAAGAGAAGTCATTTTCTTTCCATTTATCTGCTCAAGACAGTGAAGCTTTCAGAAATGCATATCCTGGCCCAGTCGGTGCGCTTGGCCTTCCCCAGTGCGTCCTTTTTGTGTTAAAGCAGAGGCAGATGACTATTTTTCACTTTTAGAAGGAAAGTGATCTGAAGTATGATGCTTCTGTGTCTCATTAAATGCCTTCCGAGAAATATTTCTCTCCAAGAGGTAAGATATTCCGTCTTAAGTGAATTAAACTTGATCTCCCTTTTCTTTTTATGTCCATTATCCTGCATTCTGAGCCATTTATGCTGCATCGTTTTTACTATTGTGTCCATTTTTTTGCATGCGTTACCTTGAGTTTTGTTTTCTATGTCATTCCGTGATCATTTCCATGGGATTAACTCTGGAGTTTTACCATCTAGAGCCCATTTGTTGTGTTGAATTTTGCTGTGATGATGCAACATTTGCTTGTTTATTTTTTTTTTGTTTGTTTGTTTGGTTGGTTTTTGTTGTTGTTGTTTTGTTTGTTTTTTAGCAAAGCTGCAGAGACAAAGCTTTTTCCTCTCTTATTTAGGAAGAAGTCCGAGCTAACTTGGCTGCAATAGCAAATAAACTTCTTGAAATAAGTTCTGAAAGTGTTTAGTGGGGTTTCCCACTTCTATCATTTAAAGCTTGAGACTTCTGCAGCTTTGCTACATACAACTCTCTTAAAGCAAACATTTTGAGAGGCTGCAGTGTTTTAATCTGTTTAACTTTCCCTCTCTACATCTGATTCTTACACACAGTTGATCAAAGTATGTTTGAGAACTCCACTGCCCAGCAGCAGAGTCCTCAGATCTCCAGACCCGGTCAGCCCTCCACTCGACGCTCTGCAGCATCAGTTAATTCCAACCTGGGGTCCAGTTGCATCGACTCTCCATCTTCTGGAGGACAGCAAAGGCTGAAAAATGCTATTAACCTGGGGAAGGCAGTCGGGGCAAAGGTTGGTGCAACATAACAATGTGGTGCATTAAACTCTGCAAATCCTTAGAAATATCCATAACTTAATCATTCCTTTCTGTTCATCCTCATCTTTTCCATCTTTTTGTTTTTCTTAGGTCAACGACTTGCTGAGAAGAAAAGAGCCCAGCCATCTCGGGGACATCGGAGTCACCGAGGTCAACAAGAATGTCGGCGCGGTGTGGAGCTGCATGGACCAGCTCAGCCAGACTACTGCAAACAGGTGCACACACACACACTTCCAAACATCTACCTTCTGCATTTGTATTGATTCAAATCTTAAATCTTTATGTATTTTACACCATAGTTAACCTGAGAAAATCATAAAACCTTTCATACATTTTAATTCATAAGGAAACACAATATGATGAATCACTGAGAAAGAGGGTGTGTATCGATGTAGATCAGGTTCTTGCTCAGATAAAGTGAAGAATGTAGGATTTTTCCTGTGAGGTATGTTTTGGAATTAATAATTATACCTCAAATGTCCGTGTGAGACTCCTGAAACTGAATAAAACTGATTTTCAGTCTGAAGATTTCTGCTTCGTATACTGATGTCCTCTTGTACATCTTGTACATTAAGATCTCTGTTTGTGGATTACTTTCAGAAGCATTGATCTGTTGTCTCTTCACTTGGGGAGCAGTCAAAAAAGTAGATCTTTAGCAGCTCAGATCACATTTATCTCTTGATGCTAGATCAAAAGGAAATTTATGATGATGATGATTTTATGATTGTGTAAGATCTCTTGATGTCCTGAACTGAGAAACTAATTCTTTCTTTTAGTTTCTGACTGAAAACCAAAAACTTTCAAATGCTCTTTGTGATGTTTTTCTTATAAATCTTATTTATTCCTTCACTGGCTCATGAAATTCTCTGCTGTTAGAACAAGAGAAACAGGAAGATTTTACTTTGAAATTGTATCAGGGCGTGTTAATAGCAAGACTTTTCTCATCACTCTTGAGAACAGCTTGAGAAATGAACATGGTTTTGGTTATTTTTAAAATGCACAAGGAGCCAAAAGAGTAAAAACCAGTAAAGTTAGACTGAAGTCCTTGCTTTTTGCTCTGGACTCCGCCATCACTCAACATGTTCTTATTAGTCGGCAGGTGGCAAGATATCTCTGTCCACATTGAGGGAAAACTTAAGTCATTAAACTTGTATAATGGAAGAGAAATATTTGTGCTATTTACACATGCACAGCAGCAGAATATTTAATGTATTTTCACACAGATCAGGGTGTAGGAGGTTTTTCATTTTTAAGTCTGATGATGTGACTTAAGCCTGGTACAAATAAGGATTTTTTTAATCTTATGAGATTTTTTATCAGTTCGAGACCACACACGTGAAGATAAAAATCAGGCATTAAACAGTTTTTATCATACTGTGTGTGGTGTGCTCCGATAATCTAATCAGAGAACAACTCACATCTAATGATGCTGTCGCGCAACTACAATCTAGTCCTCCAAGCCGGATATCTCACATGACCAAAAACAAAGAAGAAGAATCATAGCGACAACCGGCAAAAAATGAAGAAGAAGAAACATAGGCTGTGTCCAAATGTCCACCCTACTCCCTAACCCCTTATTCACCACATAGGGCTGCACTATATAGCACACTACATAGTGCACTCATTCAATTGGCGATTCGAACCCGAAGCTGTCTATTTTTCCCTCGCCGCAGACCACTTGACTACCAGCCGTCACCACGGCAACCACAACAGCGTCAAGATGTCATTCCAAATCATTCCAAAGTTGTGTGTAAATATTTTTATTTTTATCCCTTATGTTGTATTTTATTCTTTGTTACATATCTACTAAATAAGAAATGTTTTTTCGCCTCCTTGCGCCATGTTGAGCTTCTGTCCACAGTGCATTGTGGTCTATATTGACCCGTCTGGTGACCATCGATGCTCACTACTTTTCAAGATGAATTGTAGGTAATTTTGAGTGCCCTACTTTTATCTCTCTGGACATTCGGACACCCCTACAAAATGGCGTGACCCCTATATAGGGCACTATGTAAGGAGTAGGGTGCACATTCGGACACAGCCATAGTAACAACCGGCAAAAACGTAGAAGAAGAACCATAGTAACAACCGGAAAACACAACACCCAGCATGGAAGAGTATATACAGGATGAGGGAATGATGGAGATTTTGGGACTGTTGTCAACAGAAAATGCCAGAACGGTGTGAACACCGGCTTTATATACTTCCTTGTTCCCCAGCCAGCTCGCTCTCTGATTGGTTACATTCCGTGCCATGTCACCATCCACCCAGTCAAAATTCTTGACTCATCGGCTTTCCTCACACATGAACATGTTTAATATTTCCAATTCTCGGCTACAACCCGTTTCAGAACTGATTAATAACTAACTAATAATTGTAAAGAAAGATCTTATAAGACTCACAATGATCAGGCGATTGCCATCCTTGGTCGGGAGAAGGTCAAATCGGGACAACAACAGCCAGATAATCTTTATGTGGGTACCAGGATTAAGTTACTATTCAGGGTCTTCTTGTGATCACCTTCAACATATTCACCAGTCTCAACAACCATTCCTCTTTTTCCCCTCCTCATCCTCACACATAATTTTTGTCTTTTTTTTCTCCTCTTTTTCTATATTTACATACACTTAATTTACACGTACACCCTTTTAATATAGAAACATGAAAATGGTAAAAAGCCTAGAAAAGTTCTTACTGTCGTCTTCTCCTTTTTGGACCACAATAATTCAACGGAAAAGTCTGAACATTTTAATTAAGCGTTTCCGTTTTGTTTTGTATCTGTTTTGTTGTTTCGTTAATAATTCTGAACTTCTATTTTTTTATTTTCTTTTTACTTTTTTTCTTTTATTGTGTTAAAAAAACTAAACTTAATTAACCTAAAAACCTTTAACTCTTTTCCAGTCACATCTCACCTTTCGACTCTTTCCCTCGGCTGGACCCGCCACCGCCGTCAGGGAAGAAGCGCCTCCCTCGAGCACTGAAGACGACCCAGGACATGATGATCTCCTCTGACCCCGTGGTCTCCTCCCCAGACGCTGCTGACTCTCCCTCCTTCCTCCCATCCCCTGAAAAGACACCTCTCACCACTAAGGACGAAACGAGGAACGATGAAGAGCAACCACAGGGAGAGAAGGAGGAAGAGAGATCGGCCGATGTCGCGTCCAGCCCGGCGGAGGACGAAGGTGCAGTGGAGTCGGAGACGGCAGAGATCAACTGCAAGGCTGATGGAGAGATGGGAGGAGAGGAGGGTGATGCAGAAGAAGGGAGCACAGAGGGAGGTGTGGAGGAACATCAGCATCAGCTTCAGCTCTCTGTGCCTGATCTCATCAACAAAGATCCTCCTCTGGAGTCCAGAGCCAAACCCTGCGACGTCTGGCAGAAGGCATCTGGGCCAGACTCCCGGCTGGCTTCCACTCCCTGCTCGGGTAAAACTTCCTGCCGCATCAGCCTGGGGGAGGACGTCCTGCTGGGGAACGGCGCCCCCTGTAGTAAAGGCACCGGAGCAAGCGCAGACGATGCAGAGCCTCATCCGGACCTGCTGTCATTCGAGTAACACACACAGAGCTGGAGCTGAATACCAGCCGAGATGGAAAGCTTGGAACTTTGTCCTTTTGAAATCCAACCAACAAATACCTGTGGAGGCAACTCAGACTGCATCAAGTATTACAAATCAATATTAAAATATTTACTGCCACTTTTAAATGCATAACCCACCCTACTGGGGAGGGGGGGCTTCACTTTAGGAAAAGGGAACAAGTTCATCCAAAAAACGATACAGAATCTGTCACTTATCTACTTTTATCAGCTACTTAGAGATGTAAACAAATTTTAAAATCAACCAACATGGCTGATCTCTGCTCAGACACTACTTATTTTGTATGAATGAAAAGGAAAATTGGCATTAGATGGATGACACGTAGCAGCAGAGAACGAAATGTTTTAGTGTATTTAAAGTTTTAGAAAAACAAATGATAAAATGTTTTTTAAGAAAAAATTCTGATTTATTTACTATGTATTATGCTTTCGCTCTTTAAGGTGTCATGTCTGCTTTAGTTATGCAATGACAACCAGAATATGTAACAATGAATGTTAATACTGTGATGAAATATCCTTTAAATGGGCTGAAGAGTCAATCAAACCTTTATTAATATGATTTTAGTTTCATTTAAAGGACGTTTCATTAAAACCTGGTTATGAATCGTACAAAAGCTGCTGCAATAAAGCCAACTAGAAACTGCATCTAATATAAGTTATATAGCAACGTTTATGTTTAGTAGGTTTTAACTCTGCATTAAGGGTTTTCATTTGAACACTGGCTCAGGAGAAGAGAAAGAAAGTGGAAAAACTGAATGGATGTGAACGTGTTTGAGATGGGAAAGTTTAGGTGAAGTTCAATTTCAGCTCACTCAGTGTGAATGTCAAGCAGCAGGACAGGAAGCCTTCATTTAATTGAATAAGAAATTCTTCCTGATCTCTTTTTTGTTCCAGCAGCCACACAGCAGCATCACTTTCCCCCTGCACAAACAGCAACCCTTATATTTAATGTTTTGATATTCTTTTTATTTATTCATTTAAAATTTTCTGCTGTGTGACCACAAAAAAAAAAAACATGTAAAAGAGGCTGCTAAACTGATCAGAGCAAACTGATCCAGTTTCAGGCTGATGATATCTGGATGGATGAGCTGTTGTCCAGCGGTGAGTGATCTGAAAGTGACTTCTACTCAGACGGATGTGTGCATGGGTGGGAAATTAGAGGGTGAGAAGTGCTTTTTGAGCCAAAGAGAGGTGAGATAATAAGCTGTCAACAGAAAGAGATGAAAGAGCTGCATTTTATTTGAACAGATCTTAACGTGACAGACCAAAGATGGAAATTAATGACTCCATCAGACAGGTTGTTGTCATTTTGTTTGTCTGAAGGAGACAAAAGAAGCAATAATAGAGAGATTTTATCTCCTTTGTTTCCACTTTGTCTACTGATGAAAAGGTGAAAACCAAAGTGAATGCTTTTGTTTTAATCCTCTGGTTTTTCTAAGACCTTCTTTTTGTGCATCCAGATATTTTCAATGAAATTCTTTGAGCCATGTATGTGCACACCTTAAAAATTTGAAGTGGACTTAAAGACTGAGATTCCCCAGCAGATAGCGAAACAGACTGAGTCAGGTCATATCCAGCAGAAAGAGAGGAATCTGGAGGACTTCATGAGAAGAGTTTGTCTGCAAAGTGAATATTTTTAAATAGTAAGAACTGCAGAAATAATTTAGCTTTAAAATTTTTAGCAAAACCAACCCTGTAGGATTAAATGGAGAAAACATATTCAGTGACTCTGTTTATATGGGATCCAGCACTTGTGTTTTGGGAATGTTCACTCCAAAAGAGGCCAGGATATGCTGCCATGTCTACAACTCCTCTAGGTTCCTGAGTATTATTTGCTGACACACATTATAGAGGCTGAAAATGAGAAGAACCCAGAAACATAAATGACCATATTTGCAGGGATGTGAGTAAGCAGGTTTCTGCTGTCCACATATTGAAGATATGATGAAAGCAGAATGCTTGTGTGCATGCAACACCTTCAGTGACAATTTCAACCTAACAATCGACAACAGGGAACCTCAAGAGCCGCTGTCCTGCAGGTTAGGTGTTTCCCTGCTGCAATGCATCTGACTCGAATTAAAGAGTCGTAAGTTTGGCTCAGAACTTGACAACAAGCTGTTGGAGCACCGTTTAATTTGGATCAGGTGTGTTGCAGCAGATAAACATCTAAAATCTGCAGGACAGTGGCTCTCACAGACCGGAGTTGGTGATCCCTGATCTACACTCCATATTAGAACTAATTTGGGACATTTATTCATTCAGCTAACTGACTTTTAAGTCCTCGATCTTCATTATGCAATGTTACAATCAACATTTCAGGTAGGTTAGAAAAACAAGTGGCTCTCATGTTAAAATAACCTAAATTACTGCTCTGGTTTTTGTGTTCTTATCGGACCCAAACAGCAGTGGTGAGAAATTATTGTTGCTGTATATTTAATTAAAATAATTCCTGTTTTACCTTCTAGCCTGTTGAGTCTGCAGATGTTTTCAGTGCTCGGCTCTGTGATCGTTGTATCAGCGATGTTAACTTGCTAAACTTAACATGTTAACAGGCTAAAAAAAATAATATGAAAAAGCAGTTTGGCATAGCAGCTGCTCAGATAAGCAGAAATGTTTGTTTTCTTTGAAACAAAGTTAATTTCCACTCTGAAATCCAAAATCCACAGAAATGTGTTTTTTTTTTTTTTTTTTTTGCTGCTGAAGGCAAAGATGTGTTTTGTTTTTTGTATTTTCTGAGTATGTCCAGTGTTTCTTGCCGTAGCAAATGAAGGAATGTGATTTATTTGATATTCAGTCATAGACTAGTTCTGTGTCATTTAGCTGCTTCAGATTTTTCTTCCTGTTTTTATGTTGATAAAACTTTTTAAAGCCAGTCAAAATTTTATAGCAATTTTGACGAATGAAGGAAGCGCAAAGCTGCACATGAAGTCTTTCAGAAACAAGGGAAAGGGGAATTTTTATCAATCCTATTTTTGAACTGTTGGAAATTAAGTAAATTCTATCATTTTTTGTAACAAGGTGAAAATGAAATTGGTTTAGCCTTTTCTTTTACTACTACACCTTTTCAAGTGGGGGAGTAATCATTTCCTGCATTATCTGTAATCTTATAAAAATGGACTTAATCGTGACCTCTGAGTTTTGTCTTTGTGTGATTTTTGACCTTTTAAGCATTATTCTGGCTTTATTTTATCTTTATTTGTTCTGGGAGTTTCAGCACTGTCTGCACTCTTCCTGTTTTTACCAAGTTTTCCTCGTAATGTTTCTGCACCAGTCTTGTGTGTGTCCCCTCCCTCCGTTTGATGTCTGTCCATTTTGTGAGAGCCAAATTCAGAATCTCTGTAATGGCAGAGATTCAGAAGTCAAAGCTGTTCTGATGTTTAATTCATCTGTTTGTCCTAATTCATGGATGATCCCGCTCCTCCTCTTGGCATCTCCAAGTGTTGCCGGCCTTGTGTTTTCTGCTCGGGATGAGTTGAAGCCTGTCGGGAATACGGAGAAGTGAAGAGGCGACTGCAGGATGAGGCGGTTTATTTACCCAACTCCCACATCAGTGCTATAAACAACCCATCAGCCATGACACACAGGTCTCGTCACTGTTTGATTATTCAAACATGAGGCATATGTTGATTCAAAGGCATCTTGGCCTCCATTCATAATTAATATCAAAGTGTTTAATAGCTGGATTGCCGCTGTCAATGCAGGTTTGTTTGTTGCATATCCAGAGAAGAGGTTCTTTGCTCATTTTGAGCTCCCCAGAACCACAGTATTAACTGGAGGTGTTGTGTTTTATTGTTATAGCAAAAGCATGCTAGCTAGGTTCATTTGTGTTTCTAAATTCTCCCAAGGAGTGAGTGTGAGTAGTTGCGTTGACCATGTGATGATCTGGCCGTGTGTATAGGGCATCCCCAAATTCAGGGACGTCAGGTTTTAAATATCAAAGTTTATCTTTGTAAATAAGTGGAAATTTGTTTTATATCAACGGATAAACCTCTTGAGATGAGGCACCTTGTTTTTTGAGGGGGTCCAGACAACCAGGTAATGCAAGTTATAACAGAATAACCCAAAAATCTAACTAAATGACCCAAAAACACTTTACTTTGGACAAAAACAAAAGGAAAAATAGTGAAGAGACAAATATATATATACAGTATATATATATATATATATATATATATTATATATAAAGCTTATGTACATGTAAATAAACATTTAGTTTTAAAATAAAACATTTGAATTGATGAAATGATGGCACAACGAATATTCAAGGCTAACTTTTTTCAGTTCTGACGTCTCACAGTTTTTCTGCCAATTCCCTGAGAAACCAGTGGGATTTTAAACGACCTTTCAGAGCTTCTAAGTAAGTTGGTCAAGTTTTCCTGGAGGCAACTGTAGAGCTCTTTGTGATATTTGTATTCTCCACAGAAACATGGAGGGGCTGTTTTCCCAACCCGTCGGCCTGCCGGACTGAGCTTACTCAAGGTCAGTCGGGAAAGAGCACTTAAATTCAGAATCTCCCTCCTGAGTTCGTGTTCATGCTGACAGAAGGCCCAGAGATAGCATCACAGCTGGCCAAGGTCCTCGACCTGCACAGCGTTTTCATAATACTACATGACCATCTGCAGGAAATACTTAGCATTTTTTGTTACCATCAAACATTTGTCAGTCACAAATTAACTTCAGCCAGTCAGATGAATTGATCAAAAACACAAAACCAGTCAGTGAGTAGAATTTGCCATCATTAATCTTCCTGACAAACCTGGAAGATGTTGATTGATCCAAACTTTTTCTGCTTTTGAAACAGAAACCTGGTATTGATCATGATCTTTCAAAGCTCAAGAGATTCAGGATACTTCAAAGTGTCAGGTATGTGACTGACCCAGTATGAATGCAGGGAGAACTGAGATGGAAGAAAAGATTATTACAGAAACAGTCTCCTCACTGATGTGCAGCTTTGATTCACCAGATGAGGAGGCAGATGTCACGCTGATGAAAGGATGGTGACAGCAGTGCCATCACAGCCTTTTTCTCTTTTAAAAAGAAACCCACATTTATGACTTATGAGAAACTGCTCATAGAAGCTGTAGTAACACACACATATTTTTTAAGATCATCTTTTAATATTTAGATTGTGACAATGAAATTAGTCAATAAAGCTTTACTATATGGTCTGTAATGTTATGTGGTCAGGCTGAAACTGCTTTCAGCCTGTAGAAGTCATGACCTGCCTGAAATGTCTTATTGAGCTTGTGTGGATGTTGTTGTCAGGAGAATTTAGAGCTAGAATGAAAAATAGTTTAATTAAAATAAATAAAATACATGTAAAAACATATATCAGAATAAATTTAAGTATATAATAAAAATAACAGAAATAATTTCATATTTAATATGTTAACGTTAATTGATCTCTAGGAGTTTGGGTGGTTGTTTGTTGCTGTGTGTTGACCCTGCGATAGACTGGCGTCCTGTCCAGGGTGAACCCAGCCTCTCGCCAACTAACTGCTTGGAGTGGCTCTGTCTCCCCCACAGCCCTGAATTGAAATAGGCAATATAGAAAATGGATGGATTATTATCTAGCAAATATAATAAACTTATAAATAAAATGAAAACTCTACAACCTTACGCGACTTATTTCAACCCAAAACATTTTACATTATATTTATTAAACAGCAATCTGATGTAATGTCAACCTTTATCTCATTTTAATCATTTTTAATCCTTCATTTGTCCACTAGTCTGGAACATCATTTCTACTCAGCAGTCTACAAAGCCAAACAATCTAGGACCATGAGTTTCTAAAATGTGCTTCACTGTGATAAACCCTGAAAGGTCATCAAGAAACTTATACAAATGCATAACAAACAAACAGCCAATGGTGAATTTAGCTCCAACCAACACATCAAAACATTTTTCTAGTTTCAGGTTGCTGGTGGTGTAATGGTGCGAGGGATATTTCTTGTCCCACTTTGTTCCCCTTAAGTACCATCTTCATGCTTGTGTTGTTCTTACTCTCAAATGTAAGTCGCTTTGGATAAAAGCGTCTGCTAAATGACTGTAGAATAGAATAGTAAAATAGAATAGAATCTGAGCATGGTTTAACCACATGGCTACTTCCATCCATTTTTCTGTAATCACTGGACTCCAAAGGCCTCCACAGCCACCAGATCTCAATCCAGTAGAGCAGCTTTGGGATGTGGTGGAACGGGAGATTCTCATCATGGATGCAGCCGACAAACTTGCAGCAACTGTGTGATGCTGTCATATTAATATGGAGCAAAACCTCTGAGGTATGTTTCCATCACCTTATTGGATCTATGACACCAAGAATTAAGGCAGGTCTGAAGGAAAAGAGGGTCCAACCTTTTCTCCAGACTTTTCTCATGCAGGCAGCTCTCTCAGCCCTCAGGAGAAACCACATCTGCCGACACATTAGTCACTGCCAACTGGCAGGATTAAGTTGTTATCGAGTTTATTGATCTGTATGGGAAGGATTACAGTCTTGTTTGTGTGTGTGTGTGTGTTTTTTTTTGGGGGGGGGACTTTAGGACTCTGTCTGGTGACAAAGCACCATAAATTTTTACAATAGCTTCAACCATAAAAGGAAAAATCTAAATCTAACTAGCTGTTACTGCTTATTGACAAAAACAACAACACCACACAATAAGGCTGCAGAGTGTTCCCTGTGGGAAGATTATTGATAAATGGATCAAATGGCAACTGGGGAGAGGAAATAAAAACCCTCTAGCAGGTTCCAAATGTCAAACTCAAAGTAGCTTTAAACATTTAAATAAATGGGTCAACTTTGTGAATAGAGTGATATGAGTTTTCTACACCCAGCAGCAGCTCTCTGATGGTCCAGGTTCCAAACTTCAGCATGATGGATTTCTTCTTGCAATTGCAAATTTGGGGAAATCTGAAAGAACATTAGCAAATTCAGAAAATCATTTCACTCTGATGTTCAATGATCATCACTGTTAACTACCTTTGTCTCTCATTAGCAAAACAGCTAACAGGTGAGTCACTTCATGTTTCCCACAGGTAATTAACTGATACTCAAGAGTGGATCTGCTGTGGGTGTTGTTCCTGCTTTTATATCTACTTTCCATGCATAAAATAACACTAGAGGTCTTTTTTTCGTATCAGGAAACTTTGTTAAGTATCACCGGGAACAGATGACTGGACAAATCTAATGGGAAAAAACCCAGAGACCCAAAAATTCAGGGAGCCCCTGGTCTAAAGATAAAAATGTGAATGCTTTAAATGAAAGAGAAACATAAAAAAAATGGGAGGACACACTTAAATTGACCACAGAAACTGTAATTTAAACATCCTAATGCCTGAATATAATTCCAATTATATAAAAACAAAATAGATTCAGGAAAAAAAAGAAGACTTGAATAAAATAAAATATAATTAAATATCAAATATATTATTAACAATTGATAAATAAATATTAATAATAAAGAATATAAAAATAAATGCATAAATAAGGTTAAAGAATGATTAAAATAAAATTTTATTTAAACAAAACCTTTTATATATTAGAATCACATCTGTTGGCGTGCTTTCCAGCTGGTGTTCCTTGAACTTTACCATTCCTAATAAATGGAAACCCCTGGTTATGGGAACATTTGTAATGTAAAAGCAGAGCTGCAGTCCTGCAAGTTTTAAATGTTAACTGCTCTAACACACCTGATTCAAATTAAACGGATCCAACAATCAAGTTCTGCTCAGGGACCCATTCATTTGAATCAGGTGTCTTGAAACAGGGAAACATCTAAAACTTATAGGATTGCGGCTCTTTAGGACCAAACTGGTCGTAGGTCCCCTCCTCTCATCACACATGCAAGAATCTAGCTGGCTTTAAGAGAATTAAATGGTCAAGCTGAGACAAAAGTGCCCAAATAACAAAAAAAATATTTAAAAAAAATGCGAAAATGTCTGAAAGTTGGAACATTTAACCGATGAAACTATCCAAACGATGTGTAATTGTGGGGAAATTTCCACAGATTGTCTTAGAAGAATTTTTTTTGAAGAGACACGATGTCCCCTTTTACAGTTTTGGGAATATTTTGAATTATAACCAACCGTGACATGACAGAGACCACAGGAGAACTTTTTCTTTACTTCATGTTTTTTTGTTAGACATCACTATGTGCTTCTTGTGAGAAAAGAAAAATAAAGACACAAAATTCATGTGTGTTTTTGTTTCCTCAGATGCAGGTGAAGTGCAGCAGTCCCTTGTGGTTTTCTTCTCCTCTGTCTGCCTCTCTCCCAGTGTTGATGACGTCTTTGACAGTAATCTCTCTTGTCTCTCACAGAGACAGTGTTTATCTTTGTCTGTTCTTTTTTTTCCACTCATGACTGACCAAAGGACAGAGAATGTGAAGTTATGCTGAGTGCATCTACTTCACCTCCTCCATTCATCCAATCCATCCATGCATCTGTCGTCAGGGAGCCATCACAGCCTTTCAGAGGCCAGACTGGGCCTCTTTAATAGGAGGAGATTGTCAAAGAGTGCCCTCTAAAACAGAATGCAAGTGGTGGGACAGATGGATAATTAAACAGGCAGACAGGCTGTTAACTGAAGCAGCATCAGCCCATCTTTGAGGCGAAACAGCCCACAGAGGCTCTGCTGCAGTGTTATTTCTTTACCCGTTATGTTTGGGCAGAAAAGTAAAGCAGAGAGCTGTCAGTGCTGTCCACTAAAAAGACAAGGGTAACAGATATTCACCAGCATTTACTAAATTTGGTGTATTATTGTCCTCTTTTAACTGCCTGTTTTCCACTGTGTGTCACATACATATCAGTGTCTAGTCCAAAGATTCTTTAAGGTGTTTGTAAAGCATTTTAGAAAACAAAAATAAAAAAAAATCCTGATGACTTATTCAAAAGTCAAGGGCTTGCTCATGCACCTCCAGAGTATTTTAAAAGTTTAGATGTAAATTCACACACTACATACCATAATACAGTTATTATTTAAGCCTAATAAGCACCTAGACTCTTAATAGGAGACAAGTCAGTGTAATCTTCATTATAAAGATTGCTTGCACATAATACATTATCTCGCATTATTAGCTTAACTCACAAGTTGTTGGCTTCATAACCACAATCTGTATGAGTGAAACAAGAAATCTGACTTTTCTTGACCCACTGGCTTTAATTTGGCCACTGCATATAAGAAACTTACAGATACCAACTGAAGTAAAGTGATTTACAAACCTTTAACTAAGTAATCACAGCAAACTCTGGCATGATTTGACTCAAAGGTTTGCAAGCCACTTTTCTCCACCTCCTTTCATAAAATCTGCTTTGTTCTGATCAAGGTTTTATGGTAATTGTTTCTCTTTTCCACATTCATCTTTCTTTTGAAGTTTTATGAAAAATAAGTATATGGATCTGCAAAGAAGATACTTGAAAAATTGAGCGTTACACTGTCCATTTAAATCCAATCAAACTTTATTTTTAAGCAGCACAATAAAGACAAATTTTGAATATAAACTAAATCTTTACACACTCAAGTATAAAACATCAAAGTTCAATAACACACGCCTGATCATACTCTTTCTCACACACATTGCACATATGCAACTCACACATCTTTTTGCATATAAACTCTTGACTTCTAGTTGCTGTCTCTTTATCTGAAACATCAACATAAAAACAAAACTGGACATAAACATCTGAGGATAAACATCTGGCTTGACACTGAGAGGAGGAAACGATATCTTGGGGATCCGTCCACACAAGGTTATTATAGTTAATAAGAACTAATGAAAAAACGAAAACTAGAATAAAAAAAACATTCTCGTTAACTGAAATAAAAATAAAAACGATAGTTTAAAAAAACTAACTAACTGAACTGAAACTATATTGTGTGTTAACAAAACGAACTAAAATGAAAGCAAAAATGTCCTTCGTTCTCGTTTTTTGTACATTTATTTCATGCATAAGCCCTCGGGGTTGATATGAAATCTATTTACTTCACTCTGCCGGATTTACGCCAGGTGTTTGCGTCGTCCGGCACCTGAAGGTCCGTGACGTCACGTGTCAACAGCGTGTCCGTCCGCGCCGGCTAGCGTGATGCTGCGGAGAAAGTTAGGGGAATTTTCTTTTAATATGACCATGTCAAAGATAAAAGTAAGTGCATTGTAGAAGAAGCAGGTGGTAAAATACGTGGAAGGAAAAACCACGAATCTGAAAGTCCATTTGAAAAGCTGCACAAGGCAAACCACGAGTACCTGGAACAGGTAGCTTCTCTGCCCCCTCCCCGGAAAGAGACGCTTCAGTCAGGCCGAGCAGCATGGGGAAGGAACGTGAGTCACAGACTCTCTCTCTCGCTCTCTCTCTCTCTTTCTCACTCACACACACACACACACACACACACACACACACACACACACACACACACACACACACACACACACACACACACACACACAATCTTGAAAAGCTGAATTTGAGATAGTTCGTTCATTCATAGTGCAAAAGGCTTAAACTGTTCTGTGTTTACAATGTTGGACAGCAGGTTGTGTACGTTTAGCATAGAAAAGAAAAGCACATCAGCGTCCAGCTGAGATAGATCAGTATGTTAACCAGCTGTCTGGCTCCGCGGTCTACCAGACACGTGCACTTCAGTGTCTACAACATTCACTGCATTCACTTTATCATGTCCAGTAAAACGTGAGGTTCTGTACTGTTCATCAGCTGCAGTGATTTGTACTAAAGTTGCTGCACGTCTAGTGCAATTCTTTATGTAGTTAATTATGAGTCGTTTCATTTGAATGAATTAAACCTCTAGTCTAGAATTGGTTGGGTTTTTTAAGTTGTTCGTGATTAGTTACATTGAGCTTCTTTATACTCCAGGCTGCCAAGGACAGTGAATTGTCTCTTGAATGGATTCATGCTATGCTGATGTGTGTCATTAGTATGTTGGCTATGTTGATTTTTACCTAGCACACTATCTCAGATGAAGCATTGCACACATTGTTTTTACTTTTTACTCTTTTGGACCGTTGTGTTGGATTTGTCGATGGCTGTTCATGTTTCCTGCTGATACAGTTTTTAAAAATTGTATCTTGTTGAGTTTTTATTATACAGTGCTTATTCTGATTATTTTGAATTTTGCACCTGGCAAATACCATAATTTACAAAAAAACAAAACTAACACAAAAACTAATAAAAACTAAACTAAAACTAAGCATTTTCAAAAAACACCAACTAATAAAACCTAGAAAAAAAGTCAAAAGAAATAAAAACTAAAACTATTATAACCTTCCGTCCACACCATTGTTCATGCCATTTCTTTAAATGTTTAACAGTGAGCCGTTAAGAACTAAAAGTAATAGTTGAGAGGTTCATCTTTATTTTGTGTAACTCAGTAGATTTTCCTGTTTAATACCAACAAAACCCAACATAGTACATTATTAAAGGCTAAAGTGTTCTATCTAGTGGACAGCTGAGATAATTACACCCTTAATCAAGTGACCCAACAATCAGGAATACAATTTATTATTATTATTATTATTATTATTTGTTTAAGTACTTGCCAGTTCAGAATAAAAACTGTTTGTAACAAAATATATTTAGTATTAATTTAATTTACAGAGTAGGGTTAATAACCCTTGTCTCCTCCAGACATTGCGCATGAAAAAGCTTCTGCAAAGGACAGACTTGTTTATAACGATCCTCACTCCTTCCTCCTGCTGCATTTTAGGAAATCTATTAAAACATCTGAATGTGATCATATTCCAGGTTGACGGCGGGAAGGTGGAGGAGAAAAGAGATTATGAGGCTGAATTTAGACGAATGAGAAGAACATGTATTTTAAGTTTGCCATTATTTGGGCAAATGGGGGGGGGTGAACAACAAATGCGGTGCAATGGACAGCTCAGCAGAGAAAAATGATTTTGTGTCTACTTCTATAATTTCAGACCTTTTACTTGGAAAAAAGAAAAGAAAATGGCCAAAGACCAAATGGTCGCATTTTCCGACTAAAATGTGAGACAGTGCGAGTGAATTTTTCATCTACTTGCGCAATGGCGACCAATACGTTTGTCGGTATTTTTCTTGTAGTAGTTATAATTTAATTCATTTTGTCGCTAACAAACTTCTGCAACCCTCTTCAGGCCAGTAGTGCACAGTAATGCCCAAACTAGCTGCTGGTTTGCCGACTCAAACTAACTTCAATACGAGAAAGGAGACAAACACCAACGAAGAAGACGACAGCCAATGTGCGTGTGAGTGGGGACGAACGTCTACTGTGATTGGCTTATGTGTGAAAAGGGGCGTGTCTGGGGAATTTATTATTCCTCAGTGTTGTCAATTAGCGATATTTAGCGAGCTTTCAGACCCCTCTAGCGACTTCTTTTTTTTTTTTTTTTTTTTTTTTTTAAAGAGCGCGTACCGACAAATGTAGCGACTTTTTTGGGGGGTATTTTTGGAGACTGACGTGAATGAACGTAGTTTACTCTTCCCAATGAGGAGCGGGTGCTGCGCAGACCCCCACCACGTCCAATAGCACTTAAACAAGGCTTGGTCTTCTCGGAGCAGCACACAGTTCCCAGCTGTATTCAGAGGAGACGACCTCTGTTACATGACCTATGTCCATGACCAGGCTGAAAATGAAACATACAAAGCTGCTGTCAGAGGATCCTGCGCTGGCCTACCGTCAGAGTAATGTCTATTAATGAAGAGTGTGGACAAAAATATTTAAAAAGTTAACAGTGTTGGGAAATGTGAAAGACAACTAATTAATAAAAAAAAAAACTTAAAAACTTAAAAGCTGAACTAAAAGATAAAGAAAATATTGACAGACATATTATTTTATTTATTTATTTTGCTGTTCTAAACATTTTTAGGTTGTCTTTTTATCAAGTTTTCCCACTACATCCCTCTCTATGGCAGCATCAATTACAACTATATGTACTAGGTTGATTTAGCTAATTAGTGACTTTTAGGACAGCCAGTGGCTACTTTTCTTACTTTTGTTTTCTTACTTTTCTTTGGGAACAGTGGCTGGAGAGGAGTATCAGTCCCTGAAGCTGTTTATAGCCAGGAACTACATGGACCAGTCATACCATGCCCTATGGGGGAAGATGGTGACATATATCAAATCTGATTTGATTTGACAAGTTCTATGTCTACATGTTTTGTATTAGTGCAACCAGTAAGATGTTTTTTTAAGTTATGTCAACTGCAAAAATATGTGAATTTTAAACATTGTGATTTCTGAATTTATTTTTCAAGTATTTATCACTAATACGGGAAAAATTAGAGGTAATTTGATTATTTGCTATGCAAGGCGATTTCAGTGTGCACCCAAAAATTTCTGCTTGCGCTCCTAAAGATTTAAGTTAGGGGCCACTGCGCTTCTCGTAAAAAAAAGTTAGTCTGGAGCCCTGCAAACAAAACCATGTGGGTACCTAGGGGGGCTTATGGGATGAAGCTGTTTTAAATCTGAGTAAACAGTATTTGATGTATTTTATATAACTTCTGAAAAGCATATGTGTCTAGTTATTGTGAGTAATATTGTCGCTGTGGTTCCATCTTTGTAGGTAGGTATGACTGTATGCATGTGTTTATGCAACACTTTCTATATCAGAACATAAGAAAAAATATGGTTAATTTAAAAAGTTTCCTCTTTATTTATTACAAACAAAAGACTGATTCTGCATCTGTTCCCACGTTGGACAACAGAACCGATCTCCCGCAGTGTAAGTTGCATCAGTAAACAGTGACTACCATCATCATCATCATCTGTTACCCATACACAAATCAAGTTTGTCCTTCAGTTACAGTGGGAGGCTGTAGCTCTGGAGGAAGAGCAGTCGTCTTCCAACCAGAAGGTTGGTGGATCGATTGTAACTTGGTAGACCGGTGTGATCGATCAGGGAAAGCCTGGAAGCTACATGTTGAAAGTGTCCTTGAGCAAGACAATGTGCCTATTGTGGTATATGTGTGTGAGAATGAGTGAATGTGACTTGCAGCGTAACACGCTTTAAATGGTCAAGCTGACTGGAAAGAACTATATAAGTACAAGTCCATTTATCATTTTTACCATTTACAGATCTTCGCCCGCTGTCTTTGGACCAGTTCACCGATTACAAACAGCTTTTTTTGACTGCTTCTAACTGCATGGTCAGTAGAAATGAAGAAATACGGGATTACCCAGACCACTCAGATGTTTGTCATCTGGGGTCAGGTGGTGCGTCAGGAGGGCCTACAGAGCTGCAGCTACTGGGAGACAGAGTGGGATGGCCAGGAGATGAGAATATTGGAAGAAAGGTACACAAAATTAAAAAAATTCAATGTGATCAAGATGTTTACAGGAATTGTAGATGCTAGTCTCCAGTTACTCATATGTTTAATAATTTTGTCCTAAATCAGCAAGGTATTAGAACCAGTTTTTTTATTCTTCTATTTTTTGTGTCACACACACACACACACACACCTACCTCATGGTATCAATCCATCCCTGAGATTTTATTTTATTCTTAGTGTAAAACAGTTTCTACCCCTGTGATGCTTCACACTGCTGTTTTTCTTCTCATGGAGACAATGTAAAGAATGATCTTCACTCTATAAATCCACACAGACAGCTGCTTCAGTGCAAGAGTTTGTTTTATTATTAACCGTTGACACAATCAGCAGAGAAACAAGGCATGACCACGAGACAAGGGGAGACGGACTGGGATCAGATCTTGTTGAATGCTGCTACGTCAACACTCTGAACCTGAAACAGATCAGAGAAGACTCGTTTACTCTCAACTACATCACAAGGGAAATTATTCACAAGTTCCTGTGTGACCTGAAATCTTTCAGCCTTTTTCATGTGCAATTTTGGCCACTTGATGGCAGCAACGTGCTGACAAAAGGGACTGAAAATGTCTTCATAGCTCAACTTGACTTCTTCACCATAAATGTAGGTAGTTAGGTCAGAGCAAGCCACCATTCTTCTAAAATAAAAAAAAGATATATGTATTTATTTTATAGTTGTGTTGCCTGTATTGCTTAGTAATAATCGGTGTCTTACCTGAAGTAAACAACTGTCAAATTGCTTTCCTAAATGGAAGTCATGGGCTTTAAAATCCACACTAAAGATCTCGGCCCATTAGGAAATTATCTGATTCTCTAAACTGTTCTGACTGCTGTCTACTGCAGGCAAGACAAATACTCTATACAGTTCCACATTAAAAACAGAAAAATTCAAAACAGTTGACGATCCAGTTTAGTTGTTAAACAGCTGTTGCTGCTCCTAAGAATCCTCTGAGAAAAAAGAAAAAAACTATTCGATTTCCAAAAGAACTAAAAGTAAAAAACTAACTCAACCCAAAGATAGATCTGTAAGAGCTCTAATACATCAAAGCCAGCAAAAAGGAGCACTTAGTCCCTTTAAATCTAGTTCATTTACTCAGAAAATCTGTTGTTTTGTTTTTTTTTAGGTGTGAAAGCTCAACCAAACTCTGCTGTGGATCAAAGCAGTGACGACGTAGGTCTCAGTTTCCGTCAAGGAGACTACTATGCACGGCATTGTGGGTAAACACAAGCAAAACGTGCCTGTGTAGAGCGGTAGCTGGGAGAAATGGCTTAACGTCAGATGTGGAAGAACGAGGCAAAAGCTTTGGCAATTAGTCAACTCAGATTACTAGGATTTGATGCAGCTCTTATTTGGTGGAGACAGAAGTTGCCCTGCATTGCTTCTCTAGCGAGAAGGTGTTAAGTTATTCAAAAGGTTTAGTTTATTTGACTTAGTGCAACGTTAAAGGAAATCTGGATCAGATTTTTTTTCTTATCTTTGCTCAAACAGAGAAGAAACACTTGTATCTGATTATACTTACATAGTCTTCAAACTTGGTGATCTCCTCCTCCAGCAGGTCTGTTCCCACCTTGTCGTCCTCCACCACACATGCAATCTGGAGTTTCTTGATGCCGTAACCTACAGGAACCAGTTTGGACATTCCCCATAACAGACCATCAGCCTGCACCGAGCGCACACACTCCTCCAGCTTCGCCATGTCTGTTTCATCATCCCACTGACAGAAACAGGAGAAAGGACAAAGCAGATCATGAGTCACTCTGTTTAAAATTTCAGGTTCCTGAAGGCAACACAGACATTTGCCACGCAAACTCACTGGTTTAACATCCAATAAGATGGAGGACTTGGCGATGATGGCGGGCTTCTTGGCTTTCCTCTCTGCATACTCTTTCAGCCTCTGCTCTTTTAGTTTCTCTGCCTCTTCATCTTCATCACTACCAAACAGGTCAATATCATCATCATCGTCATCTTCATCCTCTTTAACTGGAGCGCTGGTCTTCTGTTGGACCGTTGTGCCCTGGAGGAAGGCAAATTAAATTCAAATCAAATTGGACATTTTAAAGGGAGTATTCTTACAGTGGCATCTTTGGAGTTCTGCTGGAACTAACACGAATGCGTCTGAACATACAAAAGCAGATATAACCTTACATTTGTGTAGCGAACTGAGGGAGCTGGAGCCAGAGATGGAGCTGGGGCCACTGATGCAGGACTTTTCTCTAAAACAGCCACCCGACATTCAAGTTTGGAGAGCGCTGACCGCAAGTCCTCAACCACTGCAAGAACAGAAAAAGTTGTGTCGGTTCAGTAATGAAACACAGTTGTTGAGCGTTGTGTGTGTGATATTTTAAGCTAGGTATTTTAATGATAAATGATATTTGCATGTTGAAAATAAACATGCTAAATGAATTATCAGAAGTCTGTAGGGATGAAGCCTAAGCATTGCTGTTACACAGGAACATCAGGACTTTTGTGTTGTAGTGAATTCTAGTAAGAAAAACTGATTCACTCAGCATGTAAATGTTTTTCAGGAGGAAATTAAATCTCACTTTGCAAATGCTGACTTGTGCACAACAGTACAAGTGTCCTGAACCCTCTACATTTCCATCTTCAAGGACATGAAACGCCACGACTAATGTGTGAAAGCAGTTGCAACCAGACGGGCCAACTCAGTTTCAAGTTATGTTCCTTATGGTAAATAAGGAGGGGAATTACTTCTCAAAAGAGGTGCCAATATAGATTTGCAAATAATTGTATATATAAAGGTTTTTAGTAGTGTCAAGTAAAAAAAAAAAAAAAAAAGGACTAAAATAACATAGAAATCTACACATTTATTCAAACAGGGTTAAATGATATTAGAGAAGAATGCAATAGGATGATCTACTAACTACTAACTTCTGAGAGTATTCATCATTAGCTGGAGTCCAAATAAAACACAAAAAACTGAAGATTAAAATCCTAAATGATTTTTTAAGTTAATTTTGGCCTCATTTTAGACAAAAAGTAAAGGCTCTATGCATGTAAAGACAGAACATGCATAATCTGACACTGCAGACCCACCTTTGTGTAAACTCTGGTTCTCCAGCTCCAGGCTCTTGATGCGAGACACTAGTTCTCCTTGATCTGCTGCATTGTTGCTGCTAGCGCTCTACACAGGCAAGACAGAATAAGGTCAGTACAGTTTAAACTGAGTGATCCATAACAGAGAAACTGAGTACTAAATATAAAAAAATCACACTTCATAAAAGAATATGCAATAGCATTTACAGCCAGAATAAGATGGTAAAAAAAAAAAAAAAAAGAAGTTCTGCATGGACCCAAGCAGAAATACAAGGCAAAGCACAAACCCAATCCCACACAAACTACAAGCTGAGTGCAACCATCAGCAAGTCAAGTCCGCTAGCACCATCCTTGTTAAGAAACAGTTAATAGTCACTCGATAACGGGGTCCCAGCTAGCTTTTTGCCACCCAATGTGGCAGCATAAAAGAACAATGTGATGTCACCGACAACGGTTTATAATTATATAGAGCACAAAGCTTTAGAGAGACTGCATCTTTGCAAACATGAAACTGTACACACCTTCCTTACCCTGGACATTAACCACTAAATATACCTGTGATTTCAAGCGGAAAATTGGTGACGAGTTACTCCTTGTATGTACTGTATTAGATGAGCTCTGCTACTTACTCCTGCTAAGGATTTCTGGATGTTCTCCCGAGCCCGAGCAATGTCTTGCAGGATGGTGTTCGCTCCAGCATCCTTGAAGTAAACAGAAGTCAAGACTCCATAATTTTTCAGTAAAGTTTATTACGCCAAAGTCTTTGACGATGTGATTTACATATGAATTTTCTATGTAACATAACCATGCAAATCCAGAACTTTTAGCATGACAGGTGATTTGATATTTTTTAAAAAAGAAACACATAATAAAAAGCAACACCACAAGTTAAAACTATAATTAAGCTTAAACAATACAGCTGATATTATGGGTAAACTGTGGGGAGATGATTCATCATTCAGTCTTTTGCACCTGTTTTTATTGAAATGTTGTAAAAACTTAAAATGAATAAATAAAGACAGTGTGGTTACCTGTGCGTTTTGTGGCGAGCCATTCATGCGCTCATAGAAGAGTCTTTCAGCCTCATCATAACGAGGTTTGTCAAACCAGATCTTTTCCTGGGCCAGAAAGTCCACCATGCTCATTTTTCTACAAAGGACATAGTGAGGTAGGACAAGAGGGATGTAAGGACAGGAAGTCAGAAAGGAAAAACAAAACAAAAGGGAAAATATATTTATTTTAACTACTGCAGCCATTTTTATACTCAGAATCTATGGTGTATTGTAGAATCTAGTATTTTGATATTTTTATGGCTTATTTGATGCATTTATCTATTTACACAACCAGACTGCCCCAATAAAACTTCACAAACTCTTAAAGGAAGCTGGAAAACAATGATGGCTCATACAAAAAGTCACTAAGGAAAACCATAACCAAACCACAGCAAGCAAACAATGAATGAACCAAGGTGAAAGAATAAAATAAAAGATCAACAAAGAAAGTACATTTGTAATGAGGGGAACACATGATGGGGGTGGGGAGAAACTCAACGAAAGATGAACTGAAATGTCTGAAGCAGTTCCACTCTCCCGGTTTGGTCATACTTGTCCCTTCGTGGGGCCTTGGAGGCAACTGATGGTGCTTCCTGCCTCTGGTCCTTCTTCACCGCACATGCTTTAGCTGCACCGGAGCCACAGAAACGACTTTCTGCAGCATCGTATCGCCACTTGTCCAGCCACACCCGCTCGCTGTCCGGGTGGAGGAAATAGCTGGTTCCTGACGCTTCTTCTCCCTCTGGAATCTCCACTGGTTCCTCTTCCTCTTGGATCGGGTGCAGAGCATGGAAGATTTCTACCTTACCCTGGGGAACCACCCGTTTTTCCTCTACCACCACTTCCTCATCTTCCTCCTCTTCCTCCTCTTCTTCCACAAGGCTTTGAGGGTGGTCGCTACCTCTGGAGGTGGAGGTGCAGCTAGATCTCTTAGAGGAATTGTTACCATACAGAGTTTGGTAAAAGGCTGCTTCAGCGCGGTCATACAGTGGCTTGTCCAGCCAGACGTCTCTCACCAGCTCCACTGGGATGCAAGGCAGCCCATTTATCGACTGCTGTGCAGTCGGTGTGACGGCTGATTCTGGGAGGATGGGCGTTGCAGGAGTTGGGGCTAGAGACTGATATCCTTCATCAGGTGTTGTGGATGAAACAGAGCGATTGGGCAGTGGCGGGAGGTCCAGAGAGTTTGGGATGGAAGGCTGCATGGATTCAATGAAGCGGCGTTCTGCTTGGTCGAAAGTTGTCTTGTTGACCCACACAGCCTGTTCGACATGATGGCAAGCAACCTGATCACCATGGTGACATGCCAGTCCTGAGGAAGATGGAGCCAGGGTGGATGGAGTGTTTGAGCATTTGCCTGAGGACTGAGGTGAGCTTATGTTAGAGGAGCTCATTAGCCAGCACTGGTAGAGGCTCTCTGCTCGCTCATAGACGCTGCGTTCAAACCACACATTAGCGCACTCCGACTGTAAACCGACCAAGGTGGCGCACTGGTCAGGTGGCTGGCTCATCTGTTTGTCTGGTTTGTCTTCATTCTTGACGTCAGCCTTCCCCTCTGGGTGGCTCTCAGGATTAGATGACCGTTTCTTGCGGCGCCGGCTTTTCCCACTGCGTTTTCCATCTCCATTCAAGCTGCCACTCTCTGGAGATGAGGATGCAGTCTCTCCGTTTCTCTGGCCCGGTTCAGACTTTTTCCTACCAGTCGGTGCTGCTTTTGTGGACTGATCCGCCTGATCGGGCTCCAAAGGATCCTCTACGGAGAACTGGGAAATCTTCTTGGACATCTTTCATCCGTTGCAGGAAAACAAAAGAGAATAACAAGTACAGGCTCTTGGGTTAGTTAGAGAGAGGCAGGAAGAATCAAAGACACAAAGGGGTTAATCTTTTAGACATGAATTACCAGTTCTACCGTTTTTGTTATAGAGCTGGATCTTAGACTATGAACAGCTCCTGAGAAAAAACAAGCAGCATGCTGAAAACCGGAAAGCATCCATGCAGGTTAATGAAGTTAGAAATCTACTTTTATCCAAACAGATTCTTAACAAATCTGAAATTGTCATATCTATTAAAGTGTACTTCATATAGTGTAGTTTCTAATTTACTGGAACTTACTGTCACTACAAGTATAAATAAAAACTATTAAACATACACCACTGAGTACACTAGGGATGTCATGATTACTTGATTTCATAATAAATCGTGGTTTTAAACTTATGATTAATTAATTGTAAAGATCCCTCAAAATCGGCACTTTCCATTCAGAATTATGTCCGAAGTTACACATTATTTGCAAGTTACCACTTGTGTTGTTTTATTTCAGTTGTAGAAGAGGCATGTTCAAGTGGGAAAGTCGTTCCAAATATATGGATTAAGTCATCCTTGTCAGATTACTGTGGTTAGAATACAAAATGTGTAAATGTGAAGGAAAGGTCACCAGCCTGTAAAGCATGAAAAATGTGCAGTGAGAGGAAATGCATAATGTTTACCGCCTACAGCATGATCACCAGCTTTGCATGCTAAAGGTAAATGTGCAATAACTGGGTTCACTTAACATAACATTGAAATTAAAAGCTGTCTTCTGCTATTTTTTAATTGTGTGTGACTAAGGTTGAGCTTACAGCACAATGTGACAAATTAAACAGCAAACACTTAATGTTACATTATACAAATGAGAAAAACTCAAACTTTTATTAACTCAGTATGAGTCGACGCCTTTTTTGTCATCAGTGTGCAATGGCCTGCAGAAGACGTATTTAATTTCAGAAATATGATCTTGTTTATTTATTTTCACTGTTCCAGGAATATTTATGCTTCAAACAGCAGCTAATCTGATGAAGAACAAAAGAGACAAAAGCTAACCAAATGTTTATTTTCTGTGTGTTTAAAAATGTCTTTTCAGGTTAAAAATAAGCCATTTTTATAATGTAGTTTACAAAGAGAACTCCATAAAGTCTGGATAGAGGTTCTGTAGCCTTTTCCATCTGTTTTCGCTGAAAGAAATCCAGAGTTAATATGTAGGATTTATTTGTTGTTTACAGAAAAAGGGATTTTGTTGAAATGGGACTTTTTGGTTACTTTACTTTGTTACAAAAATATTTTGTTATGTTGGCATTGAAATATAGAAATAAATAAAACTTAAAGACCTACAGGGAATGGTCATGTGGCCTTCATAATTTAGTGTTGTGAAATGAACTGACAACTTATCATGATGATCGTAATATCATGATCATTTCTATGACCATAATCATACCAAGAAAATCTAGAATAGTGACATCCCTACAGTACAGTACAGCTGACTTTGTTCATTTAAAAACATTTTAAGACACAAAGACATGAGAGCATGCAAAAACAAGAAGAAAATACTCATGCAGCAACAAACCGCACATCATGCAACCGTAAGTCATGCAGATTTTCTGTTTAGCAATACAGTCAATACATTCCCTTCATGCTGCAAACAGATGAGCCGCTAACATGCAACTAAAACCGTTTTGGGAAGTTGCTTCCTGGTTGATGGGAATCAGAATTTAAACTCTTAACTCACCTTCCTTGGTAAAGTGGTCGAACTCAACCTAGCATCAAAGTTAAATGCTCAACACGTTCTTTTCATCCAGTTAACCGCAAGCCATTGAAAAAGAAATTTACCAGTCACTATCTTGCACAGTAAACTGAATTGATATATGGCAAACAGCTACGTGGGTGGAACAGCAACACAAGGCTCAGACAAAAGGAGGCACAGGGAAAGTGTCTCAAGCAATACTCACAAGTCAAATTCTGAATGCACGGTGAGAGGAAAAAAATTGCATGTTATGTTTTCTGAAACAATTCCTCAATATTAACGTCAACCTCCTCATTTATTTAACTTTGCTCTTATTTCATAGACTATGAATAAATATAAGAATTCTTACATTATAATTTGCTAAAATCTAAGATCTCATTGCTATCTACAACCTGGAACTGAAACGTTTCAAAACGTTTTCCTCATCGACTACAATTTATGGATAATAGGATGAAAGAGTTTTAATAGTACATCCTTCTTGGAGCAATTTGACACCCACTGTAGATATTCAAACAAGTTCACAAGTCAACACCAGCGATAGACAGCAACGGATTTATTACTTAAATGACAACAAAAATTTTTATTTCTCTAGCAGAGCAACTACGACAGAAAGCCAAGCCAACTTTTCTGTGTGCGAGACTGCTCTCTGCATCGTATGACTGCTCTTTCTGTAAACTGTTTTACCTCTGTACTATGAAACCATGTACAGTTAAAATGTCATAAAAAAGTAGATAATTTCTTAAGCTTCCCCTCACTGTCACACTTTGATAATGTTCACTGCACTTCTTTATATAAATCTCTGCTTGAATAAATACAAAAAAAGCAGCTAATGGGTTTCCACTCTCACTTATTTATACTATTTGTTTAATTTCAACATTGCGTTAACTATATTTCAGTACATGTTGCAGCTGAGCAGATGGTGGTGCAGTCAAGTCACAGCAGGATGCTAATTGGTTTGTAAAATTACACTACAGGGAAATGAGTGAAAATGTTAACCCTAACCCCCATAATTACCCCATTGTAATATAACTAGCATAATCTATATCTAATGCCTTTTATATATATGAACAAGTCTACACTGAGAACAAAGCACATTGCACACTTAATGCATGCATCTTTAAGCACACAAGTTTATATAAATCATAGTAGGGCACTGTAGCTACCATTAAAAAATAAAATAAAAAAATATCTTATCTATTTATAGCAGCAGATTTGGTGTCTATTGCGTGATCCTGACAAGCAGGTGAACGTGGGATCAGCTCAACTCATGAAAAAGCCATTAACAGCTTGTAGGTATGGGAGTGTACGATTGATTTATTTTTTTTATATATATATATATATATATATCAGAGAGTATCTCCGTGTACTTTAAATATGGGAAGGCTACATAAAATATTTCTGCCTGCGTAACTAAATACCCTAAACAAGTGATGACTGGTGCAATCAGAGAACATGCATTTCACAAATCTTTATCCCACCTAGATGCTTCCTGTGGAGGAGGCATTACTCAAATGGTTCAAGAGTGGCTTACAAGGACACGAATACCGGTGTTATCAAATTTCCTCTTTCATCTAATTTATTCAATGCTTTTACACTTGAATTTAGAGGCATCTGAAGCTAATATGCTGAAGGAAAGCCTGTCAAGCAAAACGCAGAAGATCAGAGGGGCAGCTGTCATCATGTAAAGATCCACCTAGCTAACCTTATTAGCCATCTTTTGTCAATTTAAAATAAGTCCGTGCTACTCTAAATGCTACAAGACCACAAGAACAACTCTAGTAATCTTCAAAATGTGACAGGAAACCTTATGGTAATACTGACATTTGGGTTAAAAGTCAAACAGCACAAGCAGTTATTGAAGCCGGTATCCGGCAGGCGTGACTGTCGCTCCGGGCAGTGTTAGCACTAGCAAGCAGCTTCATCCAGCTAGCCACCTGCTAGCCTCGGCTAACACAAGTCATACCCCGCTAAAATTCATCAGTTTCAGAAAGTGTCATGTAAACAAGACCCAAAACTGACGCTGGAGACCTAACTGTCAGTCAGCGTTAGCGTTACTTACTGCTTTGTTTTCTGTAAAGTCGATGTGACGCAGGTCGGTGGATAAAACGCGTGTTTCTTCAGCCGAGAGTGACAACGGGAAGAAGGAGGAGGAGGAGGAGGAAGCAAGGAGCAGGACGATTGTGTGATCTTGGAGGAGGGGGGAGGGGGGAGGGGGTTATGAATCGAGAATGGTGCCTCGTGTCCTGTGCTGAATGAATGGACTGAAACGCAGTTATGAATCACAGTGAGGCTAAATGTGATCGGCACTGGCGTTTCTGACACTTTGGTATTTACAGCATCAAAAAACGAATGAATGGTTATTTAAAACACGACTTTCAGTATTTTTCCACCCTCAGTCCTGTAAAACAACCTTTAGCTGCACGCTGGACTTATATTTATACCTCTTAAGTTGTACACAATTATCTAACTTCCATTTATTATTTACTTAAACCTATTTTTATTATGATTATAGCATTTAATATTGATAAGACTGAAATGTGAACCTAGCAGCAACATGATGTAATTGTTTGGTACATTTATCTTTTTCAGTTGCCTGTCTTTGTTTTACAACTCAACTTTGCAAGAAAGACTTTATTAAATAACTTTTAAAGTTGGAAAACTCAAGTTTGAACTTTCACACTGATCTGATGATTTATTTTATCTATTTTATGCGTATGTGTACATTTCTAGTTAATCATTTCTGCATCCACATGCCACAGGCTGACTTTAAAACCTCAAATTAATTCAACATAAAAAAGGCAATGCAAAGACAAAGTTTATTAAAATGACACTTTATGAAAATCCATCCTACACACTTGGTGAGTAATTCCTACACATTTTTCAACACATTGTGTCATGAACTAGATATTTCCTACATCTTAGATTATCACAGCGCAGCTGCACAACCGTCATTATACAAAAATGTAATTTTATGCTTCTTTTGGTCAAATAACGTATGTGATCATTATGATTTTAAGACATCCACAAATTTAACTTCCACTTGAGACTTTACATTACATGCACATTATAATCCAGAAAAGGTCATATGTTCATATTTGGTACTTTTTTGGATGTATAAACTAATTTTCTTATCATTTTCTTCCTCTGTGATAACAGGACTATGCAAAAATCATGATCCAATCCCTTTTTCTTATATTCTGCTTCTGAACATCCAGATTGTCTTATATTATTTTAAAATGGGATTGAACAATAGCTTTCCAGGTTTTTTTTAGGTTTTTTAAAAGTTTTCTTTGGATATTTGCTACTTTTCAATCATTTTTCAGTCCAGTCCTTGTACTTATCCTTTTTTAGTGGAGTGTGTTTTTCTTAAGCCACTAAATACTAATCTATGAATCATTAAAATATAAAAGAAGGCACCTAACTCAGGGGATGAACCAGTGTTGTGTTCACACATAAGACAACTTAGCAAAGAAGTAAATTTAAATAGGGTCTTTAGGCACTTTGTTACTAGCAGCATGACAAAGACACATCATCTCTACTTCCTAAAATGCGTCCCAGAAAAATACCAAAAAGCAACAAGGAGTTATTATCAGACAAAGCATATCTCAGCATGGTGTCCTTAAAACATCTGAGGAAAAACTGGATAACTGGAGGACAAAAGGAAAAGCATCAGGACTGAATAAATAACTATATACAGCAAGTGATATCCTGAAGAAATAGAAACAAATACAGCAAAGACCCGATCAAGGAAATGAGAGATGCATCTGGACCTTCAGTTGATCCACCTACTGTTGGCTGAAGCCTGATCAGAAATGTCTCCATGGAAGGATGGCTGTCAAGAAGTCATTCTTAATGAAGGGAAACAGACAGAAAAAGCTGAGGTATGTCACATGACACAAGAACTGGACTGAAAAATCAGGCAATAGTTCTGATGGAGGGATGAAACCTCTCCAGAATCTGAACTTCAACATTATTGAAGCAGTGTGGGACCAAAATCAGAAAACATCCCAAAAAAAAGAGCTTTGGAAAGTCCTCCAAGAAACCTGGAGAACATTTCCTCAAGACTACTCAAAGAAAACATAAGAAAACTGGTCTAACAGTAAACAGCTGCACTTGTTTAATGTTTTCTTGGCAATATATAAAGAAATGAGGAGTGGTTTAAGACTTTTGCACAGTACTGTGGAGCAAACGTGACTAAAATGGAAGGCTCTGCAACTTTCTGTGAACATGATTCACAATACTAGCTTGTCAAACCATAGTGCTACCTTACTGGTATTACTGTCTTAAATAAATTGAGGAAAAATATAATAGTGTGCACAAAAAAAACACAAAATCTCTTAAAACTGCAGATCACAGGAGACCTTGTCAAAATAAATTGTTCACATTAAACTCTTCTGCTCAAAAACAGAGTGTAAACAGCACTTATTTAAGGAAAAGTTAAAGGGAAAGAAAATTAAATAAAAAAAAATGTGCTTCAGTCCTTTTTTGTCTTTGATTTCCACATTGAGCAAAAAGAATAAAATCTGTTTGTTCTGAGGCTTTTTTTCAGTTCAAGTTCAACCAGAGTTTTTAAAAGGCAACGCATCACTTCCTGCTGCCTGCTGCAGACTTTCGTCCAAGCTCCCTGGCTCTCTCGGTGGCCGACTCCACCGCGCTCATGGTTGACGCCCTCACGCCTCCCTGTTCCAGCGTGTGAAGCCCGTAGATGGTTGTCCCCCCTGGTGTGCAGACCTCAGAGCGAAGTTGAGCTGGATGCTTCCCCGAATCACGTAACAGCCTCCCAGCACCCTGCCACACACCAGGACAGCAGCATTAAACTAATGAGGCTCAAACACTGGGTTTGGACAATCACAGCTATTGTTTTACGATGACAACATTGTAAAACTGACCAGAACAGTCTGAGATGCGATGCTATGAGCTAGAGCGCTTGGCATGCCCATTTTAACAGCTCCTTCTGCCAGAGCTTCTGCAAAAAGGTAAACCTGCACAGAAGAATCACATGCATCAGAGTGAAGGATCAGTGAGGTTCACATTTTATGTGGATGCATTTAAGGCAAGGCAAGGCAAGGCAAGGCAGTTTATTTGTATAGCACATTTCATGTACAGGACAATTCAAAGTGCTTTACATAAAACAAAGACATTACAGATATTAGAATAGTAAAAGGCATCAACACATAATCAACACATAATCACAATAAAATAATAAATTACATTAAAATGATTAAAAGCAAGATAAGTTAAAAAAAGTTACCGTGCAGATTTCATGCATAGGCGCATGAGAAAAGAAAAGTTTTTAACCTGGATTTAAAAATGTCTACATTTGGGGAAAGTTTAATCTCCACTGGCAGTTTGTTCCATTTGTTTGCAGCATAACAGCTAAATGCTGCTTCTCCATGTTTAGTCTGGACTCTGGCCTGGACTAGTTGACCAGAGTCTTTGGATCTAAGAGCTCTGCTAGGTTTATATTCTCTGAACATATCACAGATGTATTCTGGGCCTAAACCATTCTGGGATTTGTAAATGATCAGAAGGGTTTTAAAATCTATTCTGTGACTGACTGGAAGCCAGTGTAAAGATTTTAAAACTGGTGTGATGTGTTCAGATCTCTTAGTCCTGGTTAAAACTCTAGCAGCAGCGTTCTGGATGAGCTGCAGATGTTTAATGCTCTTTTTAGGAAGTCCTGTTAAAAGACCATTACAGTAATCCAGTCTACTGGAGATGAATGCATGGATGAGTTTCTCTTGGTCTTTCTGGGAGACTAAACTTTTAATTCTGTTGATGTTTCTGAGCTGGTAAAAAGCTGTCTTAGTGACAGCTTTGATATGGCTGCTGAAAGTCAGATCTGAGTCTATCAACACTCCCAGGTTACGAACTTGGTTGGTAATTTTAAGAGCCCGAGTCTCCAGGTGTTTGCCAATGCTGACCCTCTTCTCTTTGCTACCAAACAGAATAATCTCAGTTTTGTCTTCATTTAATTGTAGGAAATTCTCCCTCATCCAGGTGTTTATTTGCTCCAGACACTGACACATTAAGTCTATTGGACTGCAGTCGTCTGGTGACAGAGACACATAAAGTTGTGTATCATCTGCATAACTTTGATAACTAATGCTATAGTTTTGTAATATTTTACCCAAAGGGAGCAGATACAAGTTGAAGAGAAGAGGTCCAAGGACTGACCCCTGGGGGACTCCACAAGTCATGGCCACTCGCTTGGATTCATAGCTGCCGATCGTAACAAAATAACTCCGGCCTTCTAAATAGGACCTGAACCAGTTAAGGACCGCTCCAGAAAGTCCAACCCAGTTTTCCAGCCTGTGCAACAGGATTCTGTGATCTACAGTATCAAACGCAGCACTGAGATCCAACAGAACCAGGACTGATACTTGACCAGAATCGGTATTCAACCTAATGTCATTTAACACTTTGACCAGAGCTGTTTCAGTGCTGTGATGAGGTCGGAAGCCGGACTGAAATTTATCAAGATTTCCACTTTCATTTAAAAAGTCATGAAGCTGGTGAAATACAACTTTTTCAATAATCTTGGAAATAAAAGAGAGGTTAGAGACAGGTCTATAGTTGTTCATTATAGAGGCGTCTAGAGTCCTTTTCTTTAGGAGTGGCTTAATAGCAGCTATCTTTAGTGACTTGGGAAAAATGCCTGATGCCAGCGAGCTGTTAACTATCAGTAGGAGATCACTTTCTACTGAGGTAAAAACTGTTTTTAAAAAGTCGGATGGTATCATGTCCAGAGTGCATGTTGTTGATTTCAAATGCCAAACTGTTTCTTGTAGGACTTTTAAATTCACCATTTTAAATTGTGACATGACATCAGAATTGTTTCCGGGTTTTAGGCACAGACTAATTTTCTTGTTTGACTGTGTGGAATTAATATTTTGCCTAATTGTTTTAATTTTTTTTTTTTTTTTTTTTTTGTTTTAAAAGGATGACTTCACATCACTAAGGACAAAACAAATTCCACAGCATTACTGTAGTAACCATATTATACCTTTACTTAAACTTGTTTTAAACTTAGATCAAAGTAGGCATACATTTTTTAAGGGATGTCAAAAAGTACATCAAAACCCTTCTTCCATTGTTGGCAGAGAAATTTTACAGACGGTAAATGTTTTTCCCCGTCAAGCTTTGTCCGATTTTTTGTTTATGGATGATGTTACAGCCGTTATGTCTCAATTCAGCCTGAGTTTCTTCAAATGTTGCTATGATTTGAAAGCTGTTTGAACAAAGTTGGATGTTGTGAAAAGTGATGAATATGAAACGGGTGGTTGTCATGGTTTCATCAATGTCCAGTGTGAGAGAAGCTGGAGTAAATTTAACAGTAATGGTCTGTATAAAGACAGACTGATAAAATGTTGGACATTTCATTTACAGATGACAGATGATCAGGATGTTTGTAGGCAATGTTGCATGATCTACTCAACAATCCTCAGCTTACAGAAAAAGCACATATTCATACATATTTGTAAGTTTTATTTTGCGTGTACATGTCTGCTGTTTATTCTCTGTAATGTCTTTTTAAAAATCTTGGATCTTGAGATATTCTATTATAACATCCTTATTTATTGTTAGAGCTGTGTTATTGTGTTGTGGAAACTTTTGTTTCATGGTGAGACAAACAATATACTTATAGCAATTAATCTAAACAACAATAAGTACAAATCTTAATGCAGATTGTTTGTGATTTATTGAAAATTTGCTGAAATATTAAGAATATTAAGCCTTTGTATGTAAAATTATTTTCATCAATTTAAATTATTTTATTCTTAAAAATTACACTTAAAAAAAAAAAAACTCACAAAAGCGACTCCGCTCCCACTCAGCCCCGTGTGGATATCAATCCAGGCTTCAGGCCCCTCCTCCACCAACCCGCAGTGATGCAACAGGGAGCGAAGCAGAGCGCCGTCCTCCTGTTTTGCATGGGATCCCCTAGCAAACAGGAGGGCCCCCTCCTGAACCACACATGGGAGGTTTGGCATCAGCCGGATGGCAACTGAATTCTCAGGAAGGAGCTTAAAATCACAACAGAGTAACAAAAATATGAAACATGATGGAAAGATCATGACTTGATGGACATTTAGTTTAAAAGGCTAAACACTAGCCATGGCACTCACCTCCTCTAATGTTGCCAACGTAATTCCTGCTGCAACCGACACAATGATGTGTCTGTCGGTGATGTGCTGCGAGATCTCGGTCAGAACAAGTGGAACCAGGTGAGGTTTAACGGCGACGAAGACCACATCTGATCCACAAACCACCTCAACGTTGGAGTGACTTACAGCTACGCCAAGCTCCTGAAATCATCAAGAACCACCAGCATCAGCTACGGCTTCTCCAAATATAATAAATCTGACTGTCCCATTCATGATACATTTATTCATTTTATTGGTTCATTTTAGACGTGTTAAATTTCTAAAGTTTTCTCAAGTTAATTTCTAAATCTAAAGTTGTTTGTGTAGGGATATTAAAAAAAATCATTAGTGTTAACCAGATCTTATGAAGTAAATACAATCTGAGATAAACAGCAACACAAAACATGTTACACCGTATCATCATTAGTTGTAAAAAAGAATTAGCAAAAAGCAAAAGCAGTGTGTGAAAAATTAATTCCACCGTTACTGCTTCCACACTTCACAGTAAGTGTGATCACATCTATAAAGGTCGAAGGTTTGGCAGCATGCCGGTGTGTGTTAACACAATGGCAAGGAGCAAAGACAGCAATGATCTCAGAGAAGCAACTGATGTTACCCATCAATCTGAGAAGGTTTATAAGGTCAGTTCCAAAGTATTTGGAGACCATCCAACTATAGTTAAAAAAGATTATTCACAAGTGGAAAATATTCAAGATGGCTGCCAGTCTTTCCAGGTGTGGGCATCCCAGCAAGTTAAGATCATGCAATGCTCAAAGAAACTGCAAAAAAAAAACCAAGAGCTACATCTCAGACTCACCATGCCTCAGTTAGTATGTTAAGTGTTAAGTTTATGACAGTCCAATTAGAAAAAGACTGAACCAGTATGACTTCTTTGGAAGGGTTGCAGGAGAACGTCATTCTAAAAAGAACATGGCAGCACACTTAAGGTCCATTTATGCTGGATGCAGAAGGCGGATACGCACACTGACGCACAGTTTAGCCCGTCTTCTGCGTCGGTTACGCGTGTAATTTGGTCCATTTTTAGGGAGCTTAGCTATCTGCCGTTTGACGCGGAAGACGTGGCAATGCCACTGGAAATTGTGGGGGCAGAATTAAGTTAACACACGCAAAGCGAAAGGAACAAGCCAGAGAAGAAGAAGAGGAACAGGAAGAAGATGATGCAGAACCGCCAAATAAAAAGCCCCAGAAGAAGAAGATGCAGATGATGAAGAAGCTGATAACTATAACATTCGCATTTACAGGCACAAGTGTAGGCATGCACGTTTGTAAACAACTTTATAGTGGTGTATTATCGCTACCAATCAGGGTCAAAACGTAGAAATGAACCCTGAATTCAGCACTGCCCGCTTGTGGTTGAACTGACTTATTACCCGTGGAAACATACGAGACGTGTATGACGAAACTGTCTGCGTATTTGTCTTCTGCATCAAGCATGAATGGGCCTTTAGGTTTGCGAAGCTGCTTCTGAACAAACCACAAGACTTCTGGAACAACCAGACCGAAGTGGAGATATTTGGTCAGAATGCACAGAAACTCCAAACAACATATCACATACAAACACCTCATACCAACTGTCAAGCACGGTGGTGGAGGGCTGATGATCTGGGCTTGTTTTACAACCACAGGACCTGGACACCTTGTAGTACTGAATGGACCATGAACTCCTCTGGATACCAACGTATTCTGGAGTCAAATATGAATTCACTTGTCTGGCAACTAAAACTTGACTGAAACTGTCTCATGCAACATGATCCCAAACACAGCATCAGATCTAACACAGAGCGGTGCTGCAGTGATCTGAAGTCCAGACCTCAACCGGATTGAAATGCCATGGAGGGAACCTTAAAAGAGCTCGACATGAACAAAATCAAAATAAACTCCATGCATTGAAGCAATGTTGTAAAGAAGCATGGACCAAAGTTTCTCCACAATGTGTGACATCATAATTACTTCACTTTTCTGCAGCCAAGGGAGGTTTTACAAGCCACTGAATCATGGGGAGTACTGAGATTTTTTTTTTTTACCCACTACTTCTGTATTTTGGCTTAGATTTTATTAAAGACATAATGGTACAGTGTAATAGGTCATGTGTGTTTTCACTGTGACAACATTTTACACTCTGTTACCTGATGATGTCATCTAATCTCCATGCATAAATGACTTATTACTGCACAGAAAAACAATTGTTTTGTGTTCAGACCTATAAAATAGTATAAAACATTTTGCACAACTCCATGGCAACAGGAGGTCAGCTTGACAACAGATTGGTTGCAGAAGTAATTTGATCTTACCAACAGCAACACAATCCCTGTCACTGCTAACTGATCCACCTTATTGAGAACTAACAGGAGAGCAAATAAAATGAGATAGAAAGACGTACCTGAAAGCGTCCCAGATTCCTGGCAGAGGGAGCGCTCACTTTGACGTTTACAGGAAGAACACTTCCTACAACATAAAGCATGAACCATCAACTCCAATCAAACCCTGCTTCAGCTTTTTAACGACTTTCTTTGCACTTACCAGACAAGATGCCCTTTGCAATGCCAAAAGCCATGTTCCCTGCACCGATGAAGCCGATCTTCAGCTGTGAGTCCATCTCGGGGTCCATTTTGATCTGAAAGGAAAGCAAAGACTTTATGAAGGAAAGAGTGCTGACCAAATGGCACACCATCATCATGACATGTTTTCCACAGCTCTTCCACAATAACCATGGCTTTAATTTTTTGACTACTTCATAACAACATATGAGAAAAACTCTCAGTGAAGAAAATATGCAGATTAATCGATATGGACAGTAACAGCCAAGGCTTCAAAGATGAGAATCAAAAGGTTTTTAACTTAATTAGAAAGTTTCACCCTTATACCGTTTTTTTAAAATAAGAAAAGATATTTGGCTAATATATCAAGCTTTTAATGCTGCTAAATTTTATACTGATTTGAGTTTCGCCACATTACAATGTCATTACAATTCACCCTCTAAAGCAGCATTTTACATGCATCACGATTTTAATTAGAAAAGAGTCCGAAACGAAAGAAAAAAAACTTCAAATTGTTTAAATTTTCTCAGTATCTTTACAATATGACACAAACTTAGTTTTTTTTAATCAGTAAATAAATATTGATACCAGTTCACTGTGCAACATCAAGACCTTTCCATCACCGTTGTCATAGCAACATGGTAAAACATACAATTGCCATATGCCGAGAGATGTAATGGGACTGGAGACTTTTTATTCTAAACCATCTCAACAGAAATCTCATTACAGCATGAAACCAGGTTAAACCAAGAAATGGCATTACATGTTAAATCCTGGTTGACAGTTGGCCAGAAATCAAGATTCCTCCCCTCCCCCACCCACAAACAATGCCACAGCCTGATTTCCACATCTTTGTCCTCGTTGTCATGTAACAGCATCCCAACCCAAATCAGGGTTTCTAGAGTCAAATAATACAGATCTGAAGAGGAGAGTCTCTGTAAATTAGTTTTCTCCTTCCTGACAGTCATAACCCAACACTTCAGAGAGGTCCCATTTCTGCTAAGTAAAGAAAAGCCAGACACTTCTTAAAAGGATTGAAAGCTAAATCAGTGTTTAAATGTGTCTATACGAGTCTAGCTGCAGAAATAAAGGTACCAGAGGACCAACACAACATAGAGACACAATATAATCGAAAACTAGTCTGGGATTCTTGTGGCACTTTTTGACAACTCCTAGGTCATACAAAATCTCTTTATAGATGTTTGTTACATTTAACATATATTACATCTCTCTCTAATCATTTTGTGGCCTTTTTTTTGGTAGCAGGATTAGTTAAAGTTTTAGACGGGTTTGCATGAAGGACTTTTTCCAGAGATATGGTTTTGGCCGACTAGAGTGATTCAAAGCAAATTTAGCCTTGGAGGAGGAATAGTTTGTGTAATCCAAGTGATCATTGTGGCAGTTTCATCTCAGTTTGGCCACTGAAACTGATGTCTAATAACTCATTTTCATCTTGATGGTTGCTTTGCATCCTGTTTCTTCGTGGACATTTTATGCCAATTCATTTGGAGCCGTTTTGCTTCATATTGACATCTTAGACACATGGGCTCCCTGATCTTAGATGTAAAGATCCAATATGTCTGTCCAGTAATGTGCGATTATAAGAATTTAGTTAATTGTAGGATACTGGATAGAATTTTAGGAATATAGAAATGGAAATCCATCTCTCTATTATCAACCTCTTTCAGCGTAAACCCGTGAACAGAGACAGAGACAGATAATGAAGTCTAATCTAATCTAATCTTGCAGAACTCTCGTATTTGCATTCGTTTCTCTATGGTGGGCACTTTGCTTACACAGCACATCACAATGGATTCATGCAGTAAGACAACGTAATAAATCAAATCTTAGTTGTGATCTAGTGGCTACATCTTTCGCACGATGTTTACCCCTACAATTAAATCCAGGTTCTGACTGGTATTGTCCGGGCAGTGCTGCGGCCAGGGCAGCAACAACGCATCCCCATCCGAGTCTTCCGTCTGCTCATCATTTCTGTCCGATTTGACCACAGCTGCAACCAGAGGGCGTCTGGCCTCCATGATAGCGATCATTGCTTTCTCATACCGCCACCAGCCCTGTAGTTTAGTTGGGGCTGGGGAGTCAGGCTCACGCTTAAACTTGTAATAAGCACTTTTTAGAAGTTTCCAGCGAAACTTCAACTGATCCACAGATCTGTGATAACCGGCCGCTGTCATTCTCCTGTGAGCCACCTTAAAGAGTTTGTTATTCCTCACTTTCCTCCCATCCAGGCATTTCTTAATGTCCAGCTCCTTGAGGATTTCAAGGAACAATTCCGTTTCCTTTACGTCCCAGTTCTGCTTCTTTATACCAGAGTCTTCCATTGTTTTGGCAAAGCAGCACGTTAGCTAAACGGCTAATTGACTGTAGACCGCCGATATAACGCTCAATCGGCTAGGTTGCTAATTGGGTTATGGCATGTCTAGTATTGCAGGAGCGATGCTGACCATATGTTAGCTGAAATCTTAGCACTATTTCACCAAGAGGCGTGAAAGCTGCTCCGATAAAATGCTTAAATTTATACGCATAAAACTACAGCAGCTGAAAACTAGCAGCGCAGCTGCATCCAGCTACGGATAGCTAGAAAATAATCCAGGGCAGATTAGGTTAGAAATACAATGCACGTGTTTCTTGTTGACTGGACAACCATAAAGTAACACGGAGTGACGAAAACAAAATGAGACGCGATGATGTGGAAAAAGGCCGGTAAAAGTTTACATTGCAATTTTTATTCACCTGATTTTTTTTTTTCAGATGTGTTGACGTCCTGAGTTTCAGAAGAGCAATTTCTAGTTTAATATTTTAACTGTCACAGACGTCGGTAACAACCGGACCTTTCACATTAGCCAGCGCGTCAGGAATGTAGGTTCGTTTGTTGTTTACTTCTTTACTGCTGTACGACATGGGCGGACACATTCGCGTCCTCTCTCACATTACCGCACGCGTTTTCGTGCCACAGGTTTAGGTTTTACGTGTAAACAAATTAAACACACACCAAGCTGGCCCATAAAATATGCGAGCAATGCCATTGGTTGCGTCTTCGCCGTACAGGGCGCAAATTTAGCTGTCATTTCAATCAGCTGTGTGCTGAGATCCGGAGGGGAGTCTGTTCTGAACCGCCCTGCAAAATAATACAGGTACGGGATACATGCTGTAGACATGTTTAAACATTTATACCATTGTGTGTGCGTGTGTTGATTTCTGGTTTTATTTTATTTTATTTCATCCGATACCCCCCCACGCCCAACTTTGTTCAAATTATCTGCGGGTTGGAAAAAAAATCTGTAGGTAAATCGGATGAAAACGCACGTTTTCATTATTAAACTAGTTTTGTCAGTAAACCTATGTTTATTATTCTTATTATCATTGATTTATGGCATTACGTGATGCTCGCAGAAGATTTTCTACTGCAGAGCAGACATGCCTGGACAAGCCTCAGTGCGGTCTTCATTTAAAAAGCGAATAAATAATTTTATATATTTATTTATTTTTATCCTGCTACCACACAAACAACTATTAATCCTTCGGACTTGCAAGACTTTATACAAATCAGATCCACAAAGCTGCATTTTACATAATCAAACGTCTTAATTGGTTATCATAATTACTCTGATATCGCCCCCTATTGGCTACATTCAGTAGTGATAATTTAGAAATATCTCCCTTTGTCCCAAAAGGATAGTTTCATTTTTAAATTTTTGTTTGTGCATGTCTTTAAATCTGAGGGCAAGGCATCAACGTTTAGTTTTATAAAACTTTTGTATTAAACAAAAGAGTTGTCCGCATCTATTATATAAATCTTTATTCCCATAAAGAGTATTTCCCTTCTGCTGTGGATGAAAAACTAAATTTGATCTTTTGAAATGTCATTTGTTTCTCCGTTCTTTCATTTTTATTTACATTTCGTAGTTTTATTATTTGCTTTTTTAAAGTGTTTTCTTATAATTCTAAGATATAATTATAATTTTAAGAGTTTTTTTTAATGGGAAAATTATTATTGACTTGCCGTAATTCTTTCTAAAAAAAAAAGAAAACACTAATTGGTGAACAGAATACCTTGTTACAGAAAGAACATATAATATATTATTCTTAATAAATAGAGCTACAGTACTGCATATGTGCCACAAACCTGTTACTGTAGGTCTGTTTTCAGATGAATATTAAAATCTTCATGCATGTCTTCTGTTTTTGTGTTCCCCTCCCTCGTATCCAGACATGGCCCACCTTCTGATCCACCACTTACACTTCATGCTGACTGTGTACATGCTGGCCTGTCCTGCAGTCAGCGGGCTGTTTGAGTGGTTGAGACACATGCAAGCACCTGCAGCATCGACTCCTTCACCTGAACCAGTCGCCCCCGCAAATCTTGCAAAGGATGCTCAGTTTGAGATGGCGACATCAGATGAGAAGTTTCTGGCTGAGGCAAAGCAGCTGGAGCTCAGCCCGTTAGACAGCTGTCATTACAGGGTAAACATGAGCCTTTTTAAGTTTTGGTGTTTTTCATCTTTAAGATGGAACAATCTTGATACCTACATGTTATTTGTAGCTGCTGCAGAAAACAATTGTAACTATTTTCTTCTACAACCAAAACAGTCTGAGATTAGATTTGGAAAAAGTAAAACTATACTGCAAAATATCTTCATATCAGATTTTGACACTGTTTGAAAATTTTAACAGCTTTGTGTGGCTTCATAGGTAATTGCTCAGTTGAAGTCAAGCTGTGAAAACCTCTCAGAGGAAAATCTTGCAAAGCTTGGAGTGGTGCTATTTAACTGCCAGGCAGAGATTGAGGGGCGTCGGACCTTCCCATGTACAGAGGAAATGGTAAAATATAGTATTATCATTTTGGAAAAGAGAAAAAAAATGCCCAAGTGTTTAAGTTTAGTAAATCCTGTTTTTTGTTTCAGACCATCAAAGAGTGCACATCAGACATGGATTCAGACACATGGAATGCTTACCACATAGTAAGCAACAGAGCGCGCTCCGTTTGCTATGCAACTCGCCAGCAGCTGTTTCGGCGCCGAGCAGAGCACACAGTCAATGCCCTCATCTCCACAGCCACCAGCCAGCTGGATGCAATGAAAGACCTGAAGGTACAGTCCCCCCCCCTCCCGGCTGCTTAAATCCGAAGCAGATTCTGCTCAGGTTCATTCAGCTGCTTGGATTGTGCTGTGTTTTAAACCAGGAGGGCCAGATGGAGTTAAAGGAGCTGACTGCTGCTTCGCTAGACAAGCTGCTGGAGGGACACAGCACCCTCCAGGTTCAGCAGGGGAAACTGCATGAAGGCCAAGAGCAAATGGAGAGCTCACTTCGGGAGAATCTGGAGCGTCTGGGTCAGGAAAAAGCCCTCATCGCCTCTGGACAGGAACTGGTTGCCCAGCTCATCCAGGGCATTACCAGGAGAATGGGTGAGAGCTTCATGTTCCTGAGTTTCTTTAATATGTCTTTATGAAAAATATATATTTTTTTAGTTGTCTTCCCTGAGCAGAAATTATACCTCATCCTAGTTTTATTCATGGAATTTGGAAATGCATAAACACGTTAATATTGCCCTACAGGAATTACATTACATCAACCGCCACATCACAGAACAACCAGATGGAACCTGTACTTTACCCTTCTGATCTGCGACAAATAGACCACAGAAATAAACTACACCAACATATTAACATCCATACAGAAATATCCTGGACATTTCTTGCAGCAACACAACTTATAGCTTCCCTGGAACATTTTTTCCTTAATCCTCCCTTTAAAAAATAAAAGAATGATGCATCTTTTAATTGATGACAGCCTCAATAAAGATGGAATAGATTTTTTTTCTTCCATGGAGTGTTTACATTTTCATTGAAATCATCAGATTTTTATTTTCTTTTTTCGTATTTAACTTTTCATACTGATTGTAGTACAAAGTGATGAACAAAATGCAACAAAATCCAATCCTATCCTGTCACTTATCCAGGGTTGGGCCACAAGGGCGGCAGCCTCAGCAGGGAACACGAACTAAAGGATTGTATTATAAACATTTAAAGAGCCATAATGCAAAATAAACTTTAAAAGTGAAAGCTTAAAAAAAAACATTTTTATCACGTCAGTAGTTATCAGAAAGCTCATTAGTGTTTACTCATTAATTTTAAGCCTCAAACTAGTGAGGAAGACATTTAAGCCTCTGAACAGTTTAAAAAGATGCAGAATTTTTTTTTAAGAGCAGAAGTATAAAATGTTCAGATGTGCAAATTAGGAGAGGAGTTCTCAGAAGAAATTAGGCCTTTAATGGCAGAGTTGACATCCCTCCTTTGCCATTAAATAACATTTAATGGCTCATCCCACCACAGTAGAACCACAGGTGAGATCATGGCAGGGCTAGATGATGTTCCTGAGAGGAACGTGGTAAATTGTAGGATATTTCTCCAGTCTCATGATATGTCTGATAGTATGTGTGAAAATGTTGACTGTTCTCTAAATGCTCAGCTTAAGCTCATCTTAATGTGAAAATAAATGTGTCACCAGCTGTTTATCTTCTGTTTTTCAGAAAATGTGAGTGAACGTCTGCAGATCCAAAGCTCAGAGGTACAGGACGGCCACAAGACGATTGTTGAGGATCTCGCAGATGTCAGACACCAAGCTAACGATATCCACAAAAAAATTGGTAAATGTTTACGTTTTTTTTCCTCTCATCTGTAATTGATGTAATTCCTCTATTACAAGACTTGAGCATTTTTCTTTAATCTGTATCTGAACAGACCACAGCATGTCGGAGTTTCTCCTGTACCAGGACCAGACCTCGCAGTACTACACTGACCTAATGAACAAGCTGGAGCACATGAACAGCACGCTGGGAGCAATGCTGCAGTACCTGGACAACATGCAGGGCCGGATAGAGGAGAGGCTCCACATGATCCAGGGCTACCTTGGCTGGGCAGGTGAGACATGAGGCCCACTGTGGAATATTCCCACTTTTATCTGCTTATTCTTCTGTTACAAAGACAAATTTTTATAAGTAAACATTTTTAAACCATTGCATAATCTTGTTTGGCAATGTAAAACATTACCACAGGTTTTTGGGAACCATTTTTTATTCATTTTTTTTTTATATATATTTACAGGTTTGAGTCTGACAGCCATGTGGACGTGCATCGCCCACACAGGCTACTTTGTGTTGTGTGCAGTCCTGCTGACGTTCCTACGCTGTCCGGGTTTCTCTCGGGCCATGCTTCTGCTCATGGTTCCCCTGAACGCGTTGGCTGAGGTCAACCAGCAGCCAGCACTGGATCTCAGCAGCCTCAGCCTGCTGCTGCTCACTTTGTCTCTGGGTAGAAACATCCAGCAGCTCACAGGAAAAGTAGAACATTTTCAGCATCCACATGCATTTGTCACAGCATTGTTTTACGTCTGCAGGTCACTGGTTTGTGAATCGGTTGTGGGCGTGCCTGCAGGTCAGAGGAAAGCAGAATGCGCCGCTGCCTCTCGCACCATGCAGCATCGTGGATCCACAGAAGGAGTCGGTGTTTGCAAGCCACTCATATCCACCATCTTCTACGCCAGAGAGGTGAGTCTCCAGAGTGCTTCATGATTGGCTTTGGTTGCTTTATGGTCATCTTAAAAAAAGAGTTTAATTAAAAGTGCAAAGCTTTTGTTAAGCTATTTTTTTAATTAAATAATAGCAAATATGCTTAATATTGACTGTCTGGGTCAAATAAATATAGCAACTTTTTCTGAAACACATTTAGAAACATATCACTAAAAATACAACACCTCGTGATGTCATCAAATGCTGCCATCTGAAGCTGAAGCTTAAAAATCTTGTTTGGTAACATAACTTTGCAAATGTGAATGTCATATTTTAAGATGCTATGGTTAATTTAGGATTCAGGAAACGATTTATTAATCAAAGAGGAAAATTGTTGCATTGCACTGCTGCTTTTAAAAAGGTTAAATACAAGATAAAGATAAAAAGAAAAATAAATGAAAGTAAGACACTGAATAAAATGCTGAATTAAGTAACTAATCCAATAAAGAGATCAACAAATAGATTATCATTACTGATTGACTCTACAGTGCTGAGTTATCGCTTCCTGTAAATGGATTTTGTGTTTTTGGTGAAGTCCAGTTTACCATCCATAAACACTCCTAGATATTTGTAGTCCTCCATAGTGTCCACATTTACTCCACTGATGGTGGTCTTGACCTCGTGTCCATGATGACTGTAGGTACAGTGATGTATAGGAGAGCTGCTCCAGGACACTCATTTTTTTTTCTCTGCTGTCCTAATTTATTTTTTGTATTGTCTTTTGTTTTTTTTGTCCATAGAAATGAGGACATCATGAAGCAGGACCTGCTAAGCCAGGACGACTTTTTATCAGGTAAGATTTCCATCCTGTACTTCATTCATACAAATACATTAATACCATTTCACATTTCCTCCTTTTTATGTACTTTTACACAGGTAACCTCTGCATATCAGCAGTATCTCCTTCTCGCAGGACACCAGTGCTGGAGTCCAGGTTTATGCCGACACCTGGTGCACTGAATCACTCAACTTCCAGACTATTTCCACAGCCAGTTTTTTCAAAGGTGAGGAAATCAACTACATTTTATTTAATATGCAAAGGAGGAAAAAACATTTATAATCCATATTTTCAGGATTTGATTGATGACATCCCCCCGAAGAACCTGGGACATGTTTTTGATGCAGTGAATGACTCTCATGATTTTGGAAACGACTCTAGAAGTGCGAGTCCCACCCTGTCGCTGGTCAGCACCAGGTCTGTATTTTAGATTCTATTAGACCTCAGAGAAATTGTGCACTTCGAGAAAAATGAATGTTTCTGTATCTCTGCTGTTGCAGCTCCCTGTCAGGCCGTCAGCTGTGCAACGGGATCACAAAAACAGGGAAAGCCTGCAAGAAAAGAGCCGTCCCAGGACAGGAGTACTGCAGAGTCCATGAAGGGGGGCTCACCTCATATGTTCAGTCCTGAAGTTCTCAACTTCTGAAGTTTTAGTATAAATCTCTGCAAAACATGAAATGTTCTTTGTACACTGAATTTGCAGGATTTGCTAAACAAACATGTCTGTAGATATTTTTAAGTGTTTTTCATATTTTATGTTTATTTTTAAATAAATAGTTTTTCTCTCTTTGGAGCTGTTCTAAGTCTCAACCTTAAACGTGACTCAAGATTCAGACAAGACGCTTTTTCAAAGGGTATCAGATATAAAATGTTTATTTTTGTCATAAAAAAGTCCAAACACCCACATCTATAACCTGCTGTTTATTAAATAAGGTAAATGTACACTACTCACAAAAACTTAGGGATATTTAGCTTTTTGTATGTCAGAATGTACTATAACCTTTACAAGCAAGTTTAATGTGCATGTGCAAATGTTTAAGTACTTGTTCCACAACATACTGTTCTCTAATAAGGTGATAAACCATTAAAATGTGTCTGAACGATGACTGCTGAACCTTCTGCTTCAATGACAGCTTGTATTTAAACAGTCCTCTTAACAGACTAATGACACATGACAGGCTCTTGACGTTGCACTCTTCCCACCACTGTTTGCTTGTATTTCAATAAATGGCATGAGATGAAGAAATTACCATTGTGCAACAACTTAATGGCCCTCATTCATATCCGTGTAGCATGAACTTTACATTTTCTGTAAAATTTCACCCAGAAGTCAAATATCTCTGTGGTGTACGTCCTGATATTTAAATTTACAAATCCTAAACCCTTCAATTATTTAGGAAAACCGAAAACAGATTTAAAAAGACAGTGATTGCTGGAATACTAAGTTGTGCCACCACCTGGATTTTAAGATAAACAGTTACTAGTTTAAGTGATTTAACATGGATAAAGTAAAAAAATCAACATAAGTAAATCACAGTGACTGTATTTTTTTTCCCCTCAAACCAAAAGAGAAACTGGTCTGCAATGACCGAGCAAACTTGAATGCAATGTAACAGTTTAATAAGACCACTTGAGTGACCATGAGGCTCAAACTGGCATATTTCCTGATGAGCCTTCTGCCTGTGGAGATGAAGCACTGCTTCTCTCCCAGTCCCTCCACCTGTTGGCACCATCAGCTTCAAACAGAATGGGACGGGCAGATTTGGTGTCAACTTGTTCATTTGATGTTTCACTTCCGTGCTGTGTCATAGTTGGCGACAAACCAATCACAGGTTTCTTTTAAAGCTGAAAAATGAGAACGAGAACGTCAGTGACAACAAGACGACTTGTGCAGTAAATCTAATCTTGCACACATCCAGAGTGATGTGCACACACAAGCAGGTCGCCCCACCTTGTTTGAAGGGTGTGAACTTGAAGTCTGGCAGGTACTGGTGCAGCTTTGCATTGCTGGCTGTTTTCTTGAACTGGCCATCTGCTTTACTGGTGTCATACTGAATATCAGAGTCAAGAAAAACTCAGCAACATTATGAAATTAACCAACAGCTTACATGAGAATCCTGACCCAAGTCTGAGATGTATGCCATTTAGCCGAACACAACAATGTTCAGAAAAGCATGAAAACTGAACTAGTAGGCAATAGTTTCCTAAGAAACAGTCTTAGCTGTTGCCAGAGGCCCATTATTAACAGATTTTGTTGACTTTACCATGTTTATACTGAAGAGAAAAAGGCATTAACAATTACCCACCCTTTAAAGGATGAGATATTTTATCTTAAGTCATGTTCTACAAAACAAAAACTGAATTTCATAGCATTCTGAAACAAATGCATGAAAGTTTGGATAGAAAATTGACTTCACAATGTAGAGTTTGATAAGTGTGCTGTACACAGTTTATAGACAAGGATAATCTGCATCATTCAAAGGATACAACTACTTCTCCTTTAAAGCCGAGGGATTCCACAACTGCATCTGCTGCTTCTTTGATGGACACTTCATCTTCTTCACCAACTGGAAACAAATGACACAGCATCATCATGAAATCTTACATTTAACCCCTAAAACTCAATATTCTGTGTGTGAGAACTCACCAGACAGAATGATTGGATCAACTTCAGGATACTTCCTCAGGACCCAGAGGAAGAGACGAGCCAAGTCCAAAGAGTAGATGAACTGTCGTCTGGGAGTGCCAGATCCCCAGACCATGAGAGGTTTCCCCTCCTCTAACCAACAAAACAATATTTAACTTCACAAGAGTCAATAACTTGTAGAAATACTTTATAACAAGTCATGCTTCTCAACCATGTCTTTAAGTTGCATGAGTCCAACAACCCAAAGAGTGTCGGCACAGATTATTACACCAGGATTGAACTGCTTCATAAAAGTTTTTTGTTTTGTTTTTGCAACTTGCAAATATTTGCAAATATTTTAATAATCAAGTGGAAATATTTTTTTGTATATTAAATATGTCTGCCAAGAAAAGTCAGACAAGTGAGTTTCCATTTACCAACAGACACATTGTCATTCATTCTCTTTTTAAAACTAATAAAAGCTGAGCCGTGTTAGGATGCATTGAGTGACTTACTTTGAGCAATGTATGCTTTATGTATGAGGCCTGGCAGCACATGGCCATCCTCTATGCTGAAGTTGTCATGAGGACCGAAAACATTTGTGGGAATAACAGCTGTATAGCAACGTCCGTACTGCTGGAAATAAGCCCTATAAAACACAATAAGAAAAACGTTCAAAACTCATGTAGCCAAAGAACTGTTGATATTTTCTTATGAATGAATGAATCCTGTAACATAGCAGCATACCTGTTGTGAACATCAATCATCCGTTTTGCGTAGGCATAACCGAAGTTGGACTCATGAGGTGGACCATTGTGGATCTAATGCAGAGACAATTTGTAAAAAAGTTACTTGCTGTTAATGAATTCACTGATTCATTCCAGCAATATAAAGGAAAGCACACATGTGTACATTTTACCATTGTCTCATCAATGGGATACGTTGTTTTATCAGGAAAGATGCAGGTGGATAAACAGGAAACAACCTTGACTGCACCCACTTCATGTGCAGCCTGCAGCACGTTATCATTGATGTAGATGTTGTTTCTCTGGAGAAGACAGAAACATCAGCAGCATCATAGAACAGGTCTGAATATGGGTTAACATATCCTAACATTATGATCAGCAGAGACAACAGGGGAAGACCTTCTTCATACCCAAAAGTCCAGGTTGTACTTCATGTTCTTGAAAAGCCCTCCCACCATAGCAGCCAGGTGTATGACGTGGGTCGGCCGATGTTTCTCAAACACAGCCCGTGTCTCCTCCATGTTCCTGAGGAGGGACCAACAGCACATTAATATATTAAATGTTCAAATTTGTAAACATTTTTGTGTAGTTGTGTCAAGAAAAGGGTCGGTTCTCACATGAGGTTGGCATCTTTGGAGGACATAAATATCCATTCTTCTCCCTCCTTGGCGCTTTCCTCCTCTTTAACCACATGTTGTATGGCCCTTCCCACCAAACCCGACCCTCCTGTCACTAAAACCTTCATTGGAGCTGCACAATCACCCTGACAGTTCATCTAAAACACAGCACGACACACAGTTAACATAGGCATAATGCAACAGAACAGGATGACTGTGTATGAAATTAAGAAGTGATATTTTGTGCAAATTTACTAAACAGAATATAAAACTGCCCAGAAGACAAGGGTCAAGATGCCAAAGGAAGAAGGAGGCCTAAGAAATATATAATCCAGGGAGACGCAAATGACAAAACTGGACCAAAAGAAAAAAAGAAAAGTTCATATAATAAAACAGAAGATATTTTCACTAATGATCATTAACTTGACAATTTCAGAAAACACACACACACAGCAAAACAAGAGATTATATATATATATATATATATATATATATATAAATTCTGTGCCTCGTTCACACCATAAAAAAGTCTCAAAATATTCTATAAAGAGAGATGACAATAAGCAGTAGCAGATACAAACCCATGAGATATACAGCTACAAAAGCTGTCTCAGATATCATTGTTTTAATCTTTTCTCCTATCTCACAAATACAGGCGGTGACAGTTTATTCTGGTAGTGTCAACAGGTGGGTGTAGCAGCTTTACTCTATTTGCTTTGTTGAGGGATAAGGTAAATGACACGTCATTCATCATCTCAGGTGAGTGAAAAAATTATTTTACAAGCTCCAAAGTTATATCCCTAATAAAAGTATAGATTTTCTCAAATCAATTGAGTAGAAAACAATCAAACTTATTTCAAGGCTTCTAACTTACAATTACGAACCGCAATTTTATTTATATTTCAGCCACACTATTCACATCCGTGAGTTCGTTCCTGCTTTTCATTGAAAGAGACAAGTAAAACCAGTCTAACAAGCTACCCTTAGTAGCCCAAGTTTGTGCTTGCTAGCAGACAACCGCTGTCACATTGACTGTCACATTGTAGTGAATGCTATATTAATATAGCTGGAAAAAAATTAAAATATAACATAATCATAAGTGTGGTTTAGTTTTCCCACTTGTGACGCCAAAAAGCAATAAACAATGCGTGCAGAGAGTTGTATTAGTATTTCAAATCGCAGTTTCTTACCGGTGTTCTCCAACGAGCAACGTTCAGACCGGAAGTGATTAGCCGACGTCAAAAAAAAGCTGAACGTGAAACTATGTTTCCGGTCATGCCTTTCAAAATAAAGTTTAACTTAATGTCCCCCCAAAGTGTTCCATTTAGTCATTTTACGTGTAGCTTTCGCCTCGTGATTTGATTAATAATTAATGATGGAATAGTCTATTTTTAGAGCATTATTTTAATTTTATACCGTACCATTGCCTTGTACTAGGACATATAGTACAAGGCAATGCAGCATGTAATTTACTTCTTTATGTTTTCATGTTGTTTATCATAATGCAGCTTTCTTACAGCATCCCACGTGGGTGATAATATTTGTTGTTCAAACTGTTTAAATTTTATAAGGAGGATGTGAAAGTAATAAAACTAAAAGATGTGATGACTGTGAAATAGCTAATAACTCTGGAGAAACAATGATAAAACTTGTGATCTGGCTCAAAGTAAGTTATTTTGTCAAGCAGTGGTAACGCCCCGTATGGTAACAGGAACGGAGTTACTTTATTTAAAGAGTAATGCGTTAGAGTATAAGTTACTGACAAAAGTAACAGCGTTCCACTAACGCGTTACTAAGTAAATAACTGCTGCTTAGACTATAATTGGTTGTTTGCTTTATTTAAGCTTCAGTTTTTACATTAGATAACCAATTTATTTGTAATAATTAGTTCATAATCTTCCAATATCTAGACTCTTTCTTTGAAAGAACTAACTTACACGTGATATCCTTTTCCCAGTCTGCCCCTGCCTCGCACAAATCAAAATATTTCTAGACCCAACTTCGCATCTATGCACCTAGCAGGTTTTATAATTTCACAAACAAAAAGTATTTGCTTTAGTGAAAAATATACTTGCTGCTTTTTGAATTAGTATCAACATAGTCTTGAATTAGAAAACTAGGAAATATTCTGCATTTTGTTCCCATCATTCAAGATGAATGCATGCAGCAGGTGTTTGTGTAGAAACAAAAAAAACTATTATTTTTATTTCTATTTATATGCATTTTCAATGCTTCTTCTGGCCCCGCTGTAATGTGTTTAATGTTTTATGTACAGCACTTCGAATTGTCTGGAACATTAAATGTGCTGTACAAATTAACTTGCCTATCGCAACAATGGATGCTCACACCCTCTGGCGGACAGAAGAAGCAATGCAACACCTAACATTTTTATTTTTCAATGCAGAATCAGTCTTAATGGGGCCAACCAAAGTTGAGTTATCAACCTTCGTTCACACTTAATTTGCTTCTGATCATCATTCAAAAGAAAGGTTTAGCTACTGTTTCTATGCTGCAAGAGACCTTTGCATTTTACAGTATTAGAGTGTTTGACATAGTATTAAAATAATCTCAAGAATTGTGTAACAGTGAAAACCAGTCTGTAAAGAAGAAACATTGCCTTAACACTGAAACAAGTATTAAATCGCAATTATATTAATATAAGTATTTTTTTCCCTGGAATATATTTTTTAGGCAAATTAACACGAAGAACCACCTATTAACTCAACCCAAACTAGTTTTTTTTAAGTTTATTGGGACAAGCAGTCAAAGGCACAAGGTTTTTCAATTAAAGCATAACAGGAATGAAAGGCTTTATTTACGTAGTGTTTCAATTTTTTTTATTTCAGTTGGTCCATCATCGTCCTCAGCTGGTTTTTCTACTGAGGAGAAGAGAACCTGCCGAGGAAGAGGATGGACTTGGTCTTGTTGTGCCTGATGAAGAACAGGAAGGGGTGATCTGCAGTGAAGTGTTCCTCCCTCAACATGCAGAAAGCTATCATGCCAGCTGTGGCTGCAGCTGCTTCTGTGCCCTCTTCATTCACCTCCACAAAGGCCTTGTGGGCCACTGTAGACAAGAAGAGTCCCCCATCGCCATTCATGCCGGACAGGTCAGCCTTGGCTGCACTGAACACGTCTGCCATGCCCATCTGAGCCAGAGGCTCGTTCAGCTCATAGTCTTCCTCCAGCTTGAACTTTGGCAGATGGATCAAGACTTCTGAGTGGGTGTCCATGTTATCTCTGTTGGTCCATTCATTCAGCCTCTCCTGCGTCAGCTCCTTCTCCAGCTGCAACAGAGTGAATACGATGATTCTCTTGCTCATATATATATATATATATATATAACTTTTGAAGCTCCTGCTTCAGCGTCATTTACTAAAATAAAAAAAAAATCTACGTAGGAAATTGTTTCTTGGATGCACACCTTCAGCAGAGGGTCAGAGCCGTCTGTGGACTCCTGAGGCAGCAGGATGAACATGCTGAGCTCCTCATCCACGTACGGCAGCTCCAGGATCTGCAGACCGTGATCAGCGATGTAGTTGTATGGCAGCTTCTTCATCTGGTACATCATCTGGACTGTCTTTGTCTCATTCTGACAGAGAAGGAACAGAATATTGGGGTGATTGGATTGTGTTAGAACATCTGTATTAAGCTTCTGAACATCTGTGTGGGTTTCTACTATATCATTATTAGTTGTTACCTGGTTGACTTTAAATGTCATCTCTTTGGTGTTTGCTACATCAAAACGGTTCATCCAATTTCCCTTGAAGTAAATTGCATTGACCAGAGCCAATCTGGTCATTGCAGTGACTGTTCCTGGCTTTAGCAGGTCTTTTATCTTATCTGAAAGGAGATCCACAGATAAAGAAATACATTTTCTTTTATTTTAATCAGGTGCAATTCCTTGATTGACAACTTAAGCTGCGTATTCTAACTTTCTGTCTGCTGCTCCACCCAGGTGTTGATCTCAGCTCTGCAGGCCTCTGGAGCGCCGATGAAATCAACAGCCTTCAGGTCTGCCTGGTAGTATTTCAGTGTGGCTTCCAGGAATTTCTGCAGTGAGCAAATAACAGCTCATTTAATCAGTCTTAGCACAAATTAATCCAGTCAGAATATTTCATAAGCAATCTAAAAAATTACAGGGAGAAACTTGGAGGTGTTTTCTCCATAAAGACGGTTGGCTAGTTTCAGGATGTAGGATGCAGACGGGGAGTTGATGTCGGCGTTGAGACTCTGGAAATCCGCATGGACGATGTCTTCGCTTGATTTGAAGGAGAGGGCCTGAATTGAATGTGAAAGTAAAAAGGTTATATTAGAAAAAAATAAGGACAAATCCCCCAAATAACACACAATCTCAATATTCTTTGGATGTTTTGTGGACTATTTGAGTAGTTAATGTATTCGACTGGTCATAAACCGAGGAAATGGCACATCTCCAACACAGAGGCTATTAATCACAATAAGAGAAAAATATTAACAAAGAGCAGCATTTTCTGGATTTAAGCTTTTCAGGGTCAACTGAAATACAGAAATTTAAAAATTGCTCAATAAACAAATTGATGTTCCAATAAATTATACAACAAAATGTTAAAAATTGTGTTTTCATTAAGAAACCTATAAAACATGACCCAAATTTATATATTCCTTGAACATTCTCTACAATCCGAGAGCAGCAGCTACAGTGGACAGGACAGGAAAGAAGGAAGTGAAACAGTGTTTCGGGTAATGCTCTTCGAATTTTAGCTGTGACCTTAAGTGGAACATTAAAAACAGTTTTCATCTCAACGATTCAGGCAACGTTCTCTAAACATCACAGCCAGCTTTACCAGAACCTAAAGCCTGTTAGTTGTGCAGGTCTGCAGCTGGAACAATCCAAACTATATTTTGATCAAATAAAATCAGTGATTGTGTGATTTTCCAGCTAAAAGAGATGATCCTGTAGAGTCTCCTGCTGAAATTCAGCCATTTCTGTCAACGTAAAACCTTCATTTCGCTCCCACAGCCTCACTCTGCAGAGCCAGGCAGCCATGCAGGAAGCTCTGCCTGCCCCAGCAGCTTTGACCTGCTCAGCCTTGACTGACCAATGGACGAGGATCTGGCCCAAGACACGCCTTTAAAGGCCGGCACTCATTTACGTTTGATTTATTTGATTTACTTATTTACCAGGACAGTGCATATTAACAACCTGTAATATGCCAGAATTAGCCAAGGACTAGTTTTCATCTTTAGTCCTGTTGGCCAGTTGTACAGTGACACCCTAGGTAAAAAATAAAATGGTATAAACAATAGATGACAATAAAATACAACAGTATTATTAAAACTGTGTTAGACCATTACAGAGTAGCAGCAGCAGAGAAGTAATATGAGACAAAGGGTTAAAGCTCAGTGAAATTTGTAATGAAAAGAAGCATAGTTATAAGCACATGCAGCAACAAAACGGTTAGTAAAAGCAGCAATATGAGTATCCTGTACATCAGTAAAGCAGGTTAAAACATGTTAGATGCAGAGTAAGAAGCATTAATATTATTAGCTTAAAACATACAATTACAGCTTACAAAAAAGTACAGGAAAATAAAAAATACACATGCACAACTAAAACCCAAGATGGCAGCAGCAGAGGTTCAGGTCTGATTAGTGACAAACCAATGTTTTAACAAAAAATAAAAAAAATCACAAAATAAATCAATTGAACTGAAAAAAATAGAGATATTAACATTAAATTCATTTAAAAACAGCTAAAAATGACAAAAGAAGTATACATTTGTGTCAAGTTTGATAGGTTTCTTAATGTAAAAACTATTTTTTATGTTTTGTTGTATAATTTATTCGATTTGTTTATTGAGACATTTTTATATTTCTGTATTTATTTTTTTTTATTTTGGCAGTTTCAGTCCTCCATACCGGTGACCTTACATGTAGTCAGCGAATAGACACACCTCAGATACGGAAACACATGAGTAAAAGGACAAGCTGGATGAACATTTTGTATTAGCTTTAAGTTCACAGAGGGTTTCAGCTGATAGGGTGATGGTGTGACAGTGTGCTGACCTTTGCCATCTGAGCAGCAGTGTCTCCTTTAGCCCCCAGGTAAACCATCGCCAGGGCTGAGCTGATGCTCAACGGAGAAACGAAGATGTTTCCAGTAGGATTTGCTTGGCTCAAAGTGCGGAGCAACTCCAAGGAGAACTCTGTATTTGAGCTGCTGATGGCTGCCATGTCTGATAATGTGGTTTTTTTCTGTTGATGTTGGAGAAAAACATTTCTGGCATGCTAAATATCCTTAGAAAATGTAAAACATAGTATTACACAAAGCAACTCAAAACACTTCTTTACAGTGATAGTCAGCAGAAACAAAAGGACAGAAAGCAGGTAAAACAATTTCTGTGATAGCCTCATTATTAAATATATACAAGACTCAGAATCACCTAAACTGTATGTGCTCTAAACCCGTCTGCAGATGGTAATAAATCTGCATGTTACCTGAACCCAGTGAATATTTGGGAGCAACTTTCTAACACGGTGCGCGTGCTGCTTGTCTTTAAAAAACCCATGATTACTGTACATTTGCCGTACCTGATCCCACTGTTGAAGAACTCGCGCAAACTCGGATGCACTCTGTGTGTAAGAAACTGAAACCAAAAGAAATAAAGAGACAGAAATCCCCCTGAGAACTGAACGTGTTTCCCCCGGACCACCGCTGCTCATCGAGTCTCTCACACTGTGGACTGACTGGAATCCAGTTTGTGCGTGGGACGCGTGATTGGGCGTCACCGACTGTGACTAAACATCAGGCTTTGCGCTGAGGAAGGAAAAATGCAACCGGCTGCGCTGCTGGAGTTGTTTGCAGAGCAGTAAATATTGCTGCGCCACATCTAACTATCGCGACATTTGTGGCAAATCTCATATTTTATTTCCCCAATAATGATTACTCTAATTATGTTTTTTGCTGTTTAATGCGAGCTCCGTCGGGGCTTTAGAAGGCTTTGTTCCGAGCTTTTGAAATTCTGCACAGCCCCACCCAGTCTCCAAAATGTCCCCACAATTACTTTCCTGTCCGTCTTTATGACTAAATTTCGTATTATAAAACAAATTTTGTGAGTGCCTGTTTATGTGTGAGTGCATCAGTCAGCCATAACATCATGACCACTGACAGTTAAAGTGAAAACCAACCATCAGTGTGTTGGAAGTAGAAAACAATGGGTGACTTGCAGTGATCCCCAACCATGGTCCTCAAGGCCTGCTATCCAGTAGGTCTTAGATGTCTTCCTGCTGCAACACACCTGATTCAAATTAAATGGATCTCTGACAAGCTCTGCACAAGCCTGCTACCTAGCCATTTATTCAAATCAGGTGTGTTGAAGCAGGGCAACATTGAAAGTCCACAGGACAGTGGGCGTTGGAGACCAGAGTTGGGGATCCCTGGATTGGGAGACCTAGCAGGGGTGGATCTAGATGATGGCCAGGGTGGCACTGACTACCACTGAATTCTGACTGGAAACCCCAGGTACCACCTCTGACGAATGACAGATCACTGCAGGAGGAGGACAGAAATGTCTTTCCAGACAGTATTGATACACAAGTTTGAAGTAAAATTTTAAAGTTTTTTCCTAATTAGTCATTGTTTAAAATTATTTACATCTGGCTGTAGATTTCTAGAAGAGATTTTAGTCTCTGTGCAAGTACAACTAGTAATGTTACTTGAGATTATCAAGCTAATGTAAGACAGAAGCTATGTAGCAGGGCTTATCTAGTTAAATGGTAGCACTAGATTAGATACAGTAGGGAAAGTAGTCAGGGTCAGGGAGCCCACGCTGATCTCTGTCCACTTCCCATGCTGAGGAAGACATGAAACCAGGATGCATTATGGGGAAAAGACAAGCCAGCTGGGAGTGTGATGTGTGGTGTATAAAGAGCAACATTTTCTGGGTTTGAGCTTTTCAGGGTCAGCTGGTTTCATGAAGTGTAACTCCTATTCTGACAGTTTTTTATCAGCTTCTGCTTTAGAGCAAACAATACATATCTTGTTCCAGAGACATTTAATGAGGTCAAAGTACATGTGACCTTACATGTAGTCAGTGCCTCTCCCTAGACACACCCCTCTGTTTACAGAAACACACCCATTCATTTAAGATGAATGCATGCAGCCGTACCTATGTTCATGCAATACTGTAGAAACTTAATGATAACTAAAAGAGTATGATTTTGTTTCTCTTTATATTTATTTGAATGCTTCTTCTGCCCCCCACTGTAATGTGTTTAATGTTTTATGTAAAGCACTTCGAATTGTCTTAAACATTAAATGTCTGTACAAATGAACTTGCCTATCACTACTACAGATGCTCATGCCCTTTGGTGGACAGAAGGAGAAATGCAACACCTAACATTTTTACTTTGACTGCAGAAGCAGTCTTACTGAGGCCAACCAAAGTTGAGTTAACAACCTCCGTTTACAATTAATTTGTTTCTGATCATCATTCAAAAGAAAGGTTTAGCTACTGTTTCTATGCTGCAAGAGAGACTTTGCATTTTACAGTATTAGTATGTGTTTGACATAATATTAAAAAATAATCACAAGAAATGTGTAACAGTGAAAACCAGTCTGTAAAGAAGAAACATTGCCTTAACACTGAAACAAGTATTAAATCAATGTTATATTAATTTAAGTATTTTTTCCCTGGAATATATTTTTTTTAGGTAAATTAACACAAAGAACCATTTATTAACTCAACCCAAACTAAACTTTTTCAGTGTTTATTGGAATAAGCAGTCAAAGATACAAGGTTTTTCAATTAAAGCATAACAGGAATGAAAGGCTTTATTTACTTTGTGTTTCTTTTTTTTTTATTTCAGTTGGTCCATCATCGTCCTCAGCTGGTTTTTCTACTGAGGAGAAGAGAACCTGCCGAGAAAGAGGATGGACTTGGTCTTGTTGTGCCTGATGAAGAAGAGGAAGGGGTGATCCGCTGTGAAGTGTTCCTCCCTCAACATGCAGAAATTTGCTATGCCGGCTGTGGCTGCAGCTGCTTCTGTGCCCTCTTCATTCACCTCCACAAAGGCCTTGTGGGCCACTGTAGACAAGAAGAGTCCCCCATCGCCATTCATGCCAGACAGGTCAGCCTTGGCTGCACTGAACACGTCTGCCATGCCCATCTGAGCCAGAGGCTCGTTCAGCTCATAGTCTTCCTCCAGCTTGAACTTTGGCAGATGGATCAAGACTTCTGAGTGGGTGTCCATGTTATCTCTGTTGGTCCATTCATTCAGCCTCTCCTGCGTCAGCTCCTTCTCCAGCTGCAACAGAGTGAATACGATGATTCTCTTGCTCATAACTTTTGAAGCTCCTGCTTCAGCGTCATTTACTAAAATAAAAAAAATCTATGTGGGAAATTGTTTCTGGGATGCACACCTTCAGCAGAGGGTCAGAGCCGTCTGTGGACTCCTGAGGCAGCAGGATGAACATGCTGAGCTCCTCATCCACGTACGGCAGCTCCAGGATCTGCAGACCGTGATCAGGGATGTAGTTGTATGGCAGCTTCTTCATCTGGTACATCATCTGGACTGTCTTTGTCTCATTCTGACAGAGAAGGAACAGAATATTGGGGTGATTGGATTGTATTAGAACATCTGTATTAAGCTTCTGAACATCTGTGTGGGTTTCTACTATATCAATATTAGTTGTTACCTGGTTGACTTTAAATGTCATCTCTTTGGTGTTTGCTACATCAAAACGGTTCATCCAATTTCCCTTGAAGTAAATTGCATTGACCAGAGCCAATCTGGTCATTGCAGTGACTGTTCCTGGCTTTAGCAGGTCTTTTATCTTATCTGAAAGGAGATCCACAGATAAAGAAATACATTTTCTTTTATTTTAATCAGGTGCAATTCCTTGATTGACAACTTAAGCTGCGTATTCTAACTTTCTGTCTGCTGCTCCACCCAGGTGTTGATCTCAGCTCTGCAGGCCTCTGGAGCGCCGATGAAATCAACAGCCTTCAGGTCTGCCTGGTAGTATTTCAGTGTGGCTTCCAGGAATTTCTGCAGTGAGCAAATAACAGCTCATTTAATCAGTCTTAGCACAAATTAATCCAGTCAGAATATTTCATAAGCAATCTAAAAAATTACGGGGAGAAACTTGGAGGTGTTTTCTCCATAAAGACGGTTGGCTAGTTTCAGGATGTAGGATGCAGACGGGGAGTTGATGTCGGCGTTGAGACTCTGGAAATCCGCATGGACGATGTCTTCGCTTGATTTGAAGGAGAGGGCCTGAATTGAATGTGAAAGTAAAAAGGTTATATTAAGAAAAAAATAAAGAAAAATCCCCCAAATAACACACAATCTCAATATTATTTTGATTGTTTTGTGGATTATTTGAGTAGTTAATGTATTCAACTGGTCATAAATTGAGGAAATGGCACATCTCCAACACAGAGCCTATTAATCACAATAAGAGAAAAACATGAACAAAGAGCAGCATTTTCTAGATTTGAGCTTTTCAGGGTCAACTGGTTTCATGAAGTGTAACTACTCTTCTGCCAGTTTTTATCAGCTTCTGCTTTAGAGCAAACAATACATATCTTGTTCCAGAGGCATTTAATGAGTTCAAAGTACAGGTGACCTTACATGTAGTCAGCGCCTCTCCCTAGACACACCTCTTAGTTTACAGAAACAAATCCAAATGAAACAAGTGCCGACTGTCTGATCTCACCATGTGCTTTAGAGAAAAAGGACACGCTGGATGAACATTTTGTATTATATGTTCACCGAGGGTTTCAGCTGATCGGGTGATGGTGTGACAATGTGCTGACCTTTGCCATCTGAGCAGCAGTGTCTCCTTTAGCCCCCAGGTAAACCATCGCCAGGGCTGAGCTGATGCTCAACGGAGAAACGAAGATGTTTCCAGTAGGATTTGCTTGGCTCAAAGTGCGGAGCAACTCCAAGGAGAACTCTGTGTTTGAGCTGCTGATGGCTGCCATGTCTGATGATGTGGTTTTTTTCTGTTGATGTAGGAGAAAAACATTTCTGGCATGCTAAATATCCTTAGAAAATGTAAAACATAGTATTACACAAAGCAACTCAAAACACTTCTTTCCAGTGATAGTCAGCAGAAACAAAAGGACAGAAAGCAGGTAAAGCAATTCCTGTGATAGCCTCATTATTAAATATATACAAGACTCAGAATCACCTAAGCAGGACATGCTCTAAACCCGTCTGCAAATGGTAATAAATATGCATATGTCACCTAAACCCAATGAATATTTGGGTGTAATTTTCCAACACAGTACACATGCTGTTCTTCCAATCAAAAGCCATGATTACTGTACATTTGCCGTACCTGATCCCCCTCTTTAAGAACTCGCACAAACACGGATGCACTCAATGTATTAGAAACTGAAACCAAAAGAAATAAAGAGACAGAAATCCCCCTGAGGACTGAACGTGTTTCCCTTGGACCACCGCTGCTCATCGAATCTCTCACACTGTGGACTGACTGGAATCCAGTTTGTGGGTGGGACGCGTGATTGGGCGATAAGTCACCGACTGTGACTAAACATCAGGCTTTGTGCTGAGGAAGGAAAACATGCAACCAGCTGCACTGCTGGAGTTGTTTGCAGAGCAGTAAATATTGCTGCGTCACATCTAACTGTCGCAACATTTGTGGCAAATGTCAGTATCTCTTATTTCCCCCCATAATTATTACTCTAATTCAATTTTTTGCTGTTTAATGCGAGCTCAGTCGGGGCTTTAGAAATCTTTGTTCCGAGCTTTTGAAATTCTGCACAGCCCCACCCAGTCTCCAAAATGTCCCCACAATTACTTTCCTGTCCGTCTTTATGACTAAATTTCGTATTATAAAACAAATTTTGTGAGTGCCTGTTTATGTGTGAGTGCATCAGTCAGCCATAACATCATGACCACTGACAGTTAAAGTGAAAACCAATCATCAGTGTGTTGGAAGTAGAAAACAATGGGTGACTTGCAGTGATCCCCAACCATGGTCCTCAAGGCCTGCTATCCAGTAGGTCTTAGATGTCTCCCTGCTGCAACACACCTGATTCAAATTAAATGGATCTCTGACAAGCTCTGCACAAGTCTGCTACCTAGCCATTTATTCAAATCAGGTGTGTTGAAGCAGGGCAACATTGAAAGTCCGCAGGACAACATTGAAAGTCCGCAGGACAGTGGGCGTTGGAGACCGGAGTTGGGGATCCCTGGATTGGGAGACCTAGCAGGGGTGGATCTAGATGGTGGCCAGGGTGGCACTGACTACCACTGAATTCTGATTGGAAACCCCAGGTACCACCTCTGATGAATGACACATCACTGCAGGAGGAGGACAGAAATGTCTTTCCAGACATTATTGATACACAAGTTTGAAGAAAAATTTTAAGCAAGTGATGTTGTCTTAAAACAAAATAGGAGTGTTTTATTAAAGTGTTGTAATGTTGACTGAGCATAAGCCAGAGGTGAAAACCAGTTGTTGTATGAGATATATGTATATATGTGAGTCACATTTCCATCTCATTGATGAAAGTTCTGTGTGTAATCGTTATCAATGTCCATAAATGATCCTAGAGGTTGAACTTATAAATGAATATAGAAATAATTATAGTCTTTCCTGTTGTTGCAGTATTCATTCTTCACTTTCTTATGCTTATTGATAATTTAGTCTGGAGTTTTTATAGTTTTCATTTTTTTTATTTACATTTCTTTTTCTTTTTTTTTTTTTTAAACTGTATTGAAGCATAGTGTGTAATAGAGCTTTTGTATGAACATTGACAGCCAGCCAGCATTTTGGTCTGGCTCTTGGGTGAACTCTGCCTGTACCCTATAATGCCTGCCTGTTTCTGAGACCTACTGCATAATTTTTTTAGCTAAAACTTTGCACAAATTTCTGACCCTTGGTGGATACTTTTTGCACTACAAAGATTCTGACCTATAACATGGCTAAAAACTGTACTTACATGCAAATGAACGGTGACTGTGCTGGACTAGCGACCTATCCAGGGTTTACCCTGCCTCTCACCTGCTCCAACCTCCTTGTGACCATGAATTGGAAGCAGTATAGAGAATGATGAATGTATGTAAATTGTTTTTGTTTATTCTTGTTTAACATTCAATTAAAGAGCCAAATAAAGCCTCACAGTGAAAAATAAAATAAAATAAAATAAAATGAATAAATAAATAAAAATCCGCCCCAAATTTTTTTTTATGCCCGTTATTTCTTAGGTATAATTGGCCAAACTTTAATGAGTTAAACACAATTTTCTGGTGATGCAGATTTAATATAAAAACCCTGTTTTCACTCAATGGTCAGATGAAATTTGAAAATAAATGAGCCCTTTGTTTCTTAATAGAGAACAAAGGCAGCTCTTATTAGACATTTCAAAACCAAGGTGTGCCACTGTGATTAATCTCAGAGAGATTACACTTCGTCACCACCCATCCACAGAGGTTTACGTTGCCACGGTGACTACCACAACCTGTTAAACATAGATGATAAATGGCAACCTTTGGGCAGGCAGACCTTTTTGTTCCTCATGCCAGTTGGAAAATGCTGAATGTTTTCTAACAATTCATTTCTTATCAGCTGACAAAAATGTGAGCAATTGTCAGTGATAGTTTTTATAGTTATGAAAAAGACAAACCAAATAAAGACTAAAGTCTTTTGGAAATAACAAATTAAAGCACAACAAAGCATAAGAAAATTTTCCAAACATATGCTGTCAAAGTGTTGTCCCCTTTAATTGCTTTACTCATAAAGAGTACAAAGATTTGCTACATGGAGGGGAAAGGAGGTTGCCTCCCAACTTGAGTTTCACAGCAAAAACAGACACAAAAAATGTGGAATCTAATTTGTAATTAGCAAGCAGTTTAATTTCTATTTTAAATCCTGATAGAATTAAAATAAAAACATATAAAGAACTATAGAGTTGATATTCCTGCATGATAACAAAAACCAAGGAAAAATGAAAAGATATCAAAATGAGATAAGAATACAGTTTCCAGGAAAAATATATAAAATTATTCAAAATGCAAAAAGCAAATTGAAAAAATTGCTTTTGGTGTGAATTATTTGGATATTTTGTTAATTCAGGTACTTAAAATAAACAAAGCAAACTAATTACAACCCATGAGACCATGATATTTTAAGAATGTAAATTTTAACATCAGCATAGGTGATTTCATAACAATATTATCATACAGTATGTTGATTTCTTCCCATAAAACATATTTTAGAATGCACTACCCTTTAAATCCTTTGCATCTTCCACTAGAGGGAGCTAAAATGACACGTTCTTGCAGGCACGAAGTTCACTCTTTAGTCTGACCTGAATCAGAGTGATAATACCCATTAATGAGCTGATAATACTTGAACAAGGCTTAAGTCTAATCTTTATATTATAAAATTGTTATTCATCATTCAGCTCACCTAAAACATCTGTTATATCCACAGTAGAACGTAAAAATGTTATTATGAATAATGAAACAATTCAAGTTACTTATATCACATAAATATCACAACCATTGGTAATTCTGTTTATATTCATGAACATTTCTAATTTAAAAATAATTATAGTGGAAAACAGAGAATAGATGACATATAGATATTTTATAGAAATAAACCTTAAAAAATAAACCTCAAAATACCTTAAAAAACAGACAACTTTCTTATTCTTTCTTATTCTTTCCATTAATAACTTATGGCAAAATTCTAATTCTAAATTGTTCCAATATCATATATGATTACATGACAATGAAAGTATTAATACATAAAAGTGTTTAACAGATTTTTTTTCCAACATCCCCCTCCCAGCATGTCCTCCATCTAACACCCCACAGACCAAGCTGGGAAGTCACGTGGCAGCCTCAGTGTCTCCCTGTCTGATGCATTCTGTTCTTGCATCGGCATCTCCATTAGCAGCCGCATCTTTCTGTCCTGTCAACATGGTTCAGAAACAAAAGGCCCTGAACTGTGTGCATGCTCATCATTCTCAGCCATGTATGACCCCAACAACCTTGAGGGAAGTGAAGACAATGACAGACCTCACATGAAAAATTTGAAATGTAACTAATACAATACAGGCAATAGGAACTACACAGATAATTCTTTTACAAATGACAATGTTTGGTCAGAACCCCACATAACTTGACATGAACATAAAACAGTGTGTTAATGACATTTGCAATTACTTAAACTACCCACATAGCTTTTAGGTTAAAAAAGCATATCAACACACACACACACACACACACACACACACACACACACACACACACACACACACACACACACACACATATATATATATATATATATATATATATATATGAAATATCTAATAGCTAGGTATACAAATTCCAATTGTCTAACAGTATGATGTAATATTCTATGTACATATTGTACATAATTTCACAATGTTATCTCTTCAGCGCATTCTTGCACCCACTGTTAGCCCAAATAAGTTTCAGCCCCCCCCCCACCGTATTCCCATTACCCTTTAAAGGATACGTGCATACAACTAATGAATGGATAGATCATGTAACATGGCATTACAATGCCTCTTGGCATAGTTTCTGTTAAAAACATCTTCCGTTAGTGACAAGCATGTGAACGTATTGGAGTATTTCACAGTTTAATAGATATTTGCTCTGTAGTTAACAGGATTTAAACAGCAGAACTAAAAGAGAAGGAGGAGTTCAGGAGTTAGTAGAGTAACTAAGTACATTACACACAGACCCATCAACAGTTCGAGGACACGACTGTCCATATTATTTAAGACGCGTCTTACACCTCTCTTGTCTCCTCTCCCTGGCAGTGAGAGTAATCACACAAACAATGTCCATGCAAATTTTATGAATACAAAGACATAGATTAGTTTAATCAGATATATGTGAACTACTGTGGCAAGAACTTGGATGTTCAGCAGCTGAGCTTTTGTTTAATTTCCAGATGATTCTCCTCAACTGTCACCAAAGACCAAGATCTGTGCATTTAAATGGCTAATCTACCTTTGTGAATTCCTCATAATTCACATTTAGTACATCCAAAAACATAAACTGTTATATGATCTCCTTAGTCAACAAGTTGGTTCTTAATGGTTCTTTATAACTTTAAAATTCACATACTGTACCTTTACTGACCTAGAATTTGATAGTGGCACACTTCCCTCTTCGGTATATTACACCTGACAAGAGGAGAGAAGAGCTCTTAGCAGAGTATCTGACCTTTCATAAATCTTAACATTGTTAGTCTGACTAATTTACGAGTGGGAGATGAAAGCATAGCAGCTTTCCACTAACAGTAGGGGGTGAAGGACGATGGGGAGAGTGTTTGGGGTACTGGAAGCGGAATGGAGGAGTGAGACTGAATTTCACTTTAACTCACTTTACCTTTGTCCTTCAACAGGCACGTGGAGGACATGCTAATGCCTCACACGTACACTTAAATAATTATAAACTCACAGGGACCACAGCTTAAATGATCTAGTTCTCCTGGTGTAGAACTTACAAAACAAACACAGGCCTAGATCCTCTAAAGCCGGCCTGCTGGGTTACAGCAGTCCTGACCCAGCAGGTCACAGCAGGGAAAACAGGAGTCAAGTAAGGTGGTGCTGTGGAAAAAGAAATAAAAAAAGTAAGCACAACACAAACAGATCCAACAATGAGCTCTTTGTTCCACAGTAAAGCTGGATGTCTGTTTAAACTGGGGCAGCTGCCTTTATGGTGAATCAGTGTTTTACTAAAGGTGAAACCTTTATGCATTAATTCAAACTGCGTGTGCTTAGTACATATATTGTTATTGCATATTGTAGGTAGGCCTAGATGCAGATCTTTGTGTCTGGTTCTGTTGTATAAATTGATCAGTTTACCTTTTAGAACACAAAATTCTGAGAGGGGAATATATAAACAAATCATACAGTTTTGGGCAACCATGTGGAAATGGTAATGATTTTAAAAAAAATTCAATAAAGGCATGTTTGTGTCCACACAAAACAAATGAAAATGCTGCAGTACATATGTCAGGTCTGTTAGTGCCACAGAAATACACCAAAATAAAGATTAAGACATGGAGTATGTGCATAGACTGCACTTATCCTGTCCACTTGTTGCTGATGGTGATGGAAGAGGAGCAGAGGATTTCCCTGTAAAAACCATACCATGGTCATTAGCTTCTGCGGTATGAATGCAACATCATAATCTGCCAGGTTAAAGACTCACTATCGATGGCAAATTCAGCATCCATCTTGCATCCTAGATGTACAGTAAGATCTCCCCAGCCAGTAAAAGTCAGTCTTATTTTGACTCTTGTCTTATCTTTTGCTCTGTTTCCTTCTCTCTTTCTTTTCCTTTCTTCCTCTGAAAATGTCTTCTTGAGTTTCTTCACTGAATGAGCCAAGGTGTGTGTTCAATATGGCTGGTGTGTTTATATCAGCTTGCTAGCATGGGACGAGATATGTTAATGACAGGTCACTGGAAGAAGATGACAGAAACATCTTTACAGACATGCATGGATCACCAGTGTCACTACACTAGTTTGATGTAGATTTTAAAGTATTTTCCAGCCATACTTTAAGATTGTTGACATTTGACTGCAGATTTCTAAAAGAGTTTTGGTCTCTATGCATATGCAACTACTATTATTATGAAAAGCTTTCAAGCTAATGTTAGCCTCAAGCTATGTAGCAGTGCTAATCTAGCTTTATGGTAGCACTACCTTCATTTTAAGATAATGTGGGGGAATCATGCCATTAGTTTTCAGAGAGCTATTATGGGACTAATCAACTCAAGATCAAGATTTTCAAATTAGAGCTAAAAATAATTTACAAAGATGCTCAAAAAGTATCTCATCATTGTAGTTACTTAGCACTGGCTTAGCTACAGCTATAATTGTGTTTAATATAGGGCTAGGCACCTTAACGTTTTATTACCACGTTAACGTATTAATTGATTAATGCTGTAATTTTTTTTCTTATTGCATGTAACATTTTCTCAGACTTTGTGTACCTTTTCTTTTAAATGTTTGTTGTCTTAACTGTGTTTGGTGTTCATAGAAATGGTTTTACTGAGCTGGTAGCTGAGATTCTGGACTTTCTGTGGATACCACACATGTTTATAGATACATTTACAGACCTGACGTTACACCTATAAAACCGGATGTTAACCCCTTAACTCCTAGTACCGGAGGGTGCAGGCGCAAGAAGTTAAGCTAAACAATAAAGTTAAGAATGCAAAGTAAGAGAATTTATGGGCAAGAAATATGGATAATGAAGTTATTGTGCATATTGTGAATATTTATCTCTCCTCACCTCCTAAAAGCTGTAAGATTCTAATTCTGCTTTCTGTCTGTTTACCTGATGGCTGATAGTCATCAGATATTGTTCCTTATGTGTTTAGAAGGAAGCAGCGTCACAGCTTTAAATTCATCCTGCTGACTTTTAACCTTTTCGTTAGCAAATCCTGAACATTTCATCCTTCTTTGTCATACATTTTTAAATATTTGCTGCCAAATCTGTTTATTTGTGAAGTGCAGGGGTCTGCAATATTCTATAGATATTTGTGAAAATTTATGTATTAAAATAAAAAAAGAAGTACAGGTACTTTTAGTGTCATTAAACTGTGGAAATTTGATGCAATTATTCCATGAAAAATAAAAAAAATAGTTATAAACCTGAATTTGTTATTATATCTGTATTTTTAAAACATTAGTTAGTTCTTTAGCATTTTTAGCCATGTATGAAGATCCATTGTGGAAGGTCCAGAGAGTTACATCTGGCTCCAGACCCCTGGTTTAGTGTTTGTAAAACAAAATTTACTGTATTTTCTTCATATAGCAGTAGGCCTGATTTTAAAGGAAAGGGACATTTTGCGAGTAACATCCATCAATCCATCCATCCATCCATCCATCCATCCATCCATCCATCCATTTTCTGCTGCTTATCTGGAGTCGGGTCTTGGGGTAGCTGCCTAAGCAGGGAAACCCAGACTTCCCTCTCCCCGGCCACATTCACCAGCTCATCCGGAGGGATCCCGAGGCGTTCCCAGGCCAGCCGAGAGATGTAGTCCACCCAGCGTGTCCTTGGTTTTCTTTCCGGGGCCATTTTGCAAGTAACAGTGTGATCAATTGTGATTTATTGCAACATTTCAAGAGATTAATCATGATTAAAAATTTTATTTGTTGCCTACCACTAGTTCAATTTAAACAGGAGGCTATCAAGGCTAATAGTTAATTGTAAAGTAAGTAAGCTAAGGAAGCTAGATATATTAGTAAGTAAGCTACGGCACGAAAATGAGGAGAAAGGTGGCTTGTAACCAGTCTTATTTGTATAGAAAGATATAAGAATAAAGAGACAGGGAGACATTTCTGGCTTCTTTTTTTTTTTTTTTTTTTTTTTGTAAAGAGGAAGGGCACAGATTAAGCAGAGAAGGACCCGAGTCCCGGTGTCAGCAATTACCAACATGGAGCTAGCCACCCAAGTCACTGTAATATACAGTGAGCTAAAACTGCCAGGGGGAAAGCCATTGATCCCCCGACTACCACATCAATCACCACATACTACATCCCAAAACAACTGTCTTACCTTTCTATTGACCTTTTGAACTCGTTGCAAATTTTTCCATCTGGGGATCCAGATTATTAATGTAACAATGTTTTATTTCTTATGTCTTTACAAAGTGACCATAGTTATCAAAGCTGTGTATGTAATTGTGTGTTAGAAAGACAAACAGAATAATTTCCTTTCTTACTTTATTCTTACCAGAGAGAATATGTTACATTTCCATGCTTAAATATTCTGTCTTGATGACTGATGGCAGATCTGCTTGTTTGCTCAAACAGTACTTTGATCATTACTGAGATGAGATGGTTGTGGCTGAGTTTTAAATCAGTATATTTGTGGACCTCACATGCAGAACTTCACACTCCCATCTGCACTGTCCATCTATCCATTTTCTATATTGCTTAGTCCAGTATGGGGTTGCAGGGAAGCTGGAGCCTATCCCAGCAATTAGCAGGCGAAAGCAGGGTACACCCTGGAGAGGTCGCATTTCCAATCTGCACTGTTTACAATATAAATAAGCTCCTGAGTGTCAGTGTACTTCATTCCTTAAGATATTGGCAACTGGAAGACAGGCTGACAAACTGAAGTAGTCAAAGCAATGACATGCATTCAAGGGTCAAAAATTACAACAATACATGCCAGATATTAACAATGTCCTCTCTGTCAGTATACATTAATTGACACGATTCTTATATCCTCACTTTCTCTAAATGCTGGGGAAAAAGATGCAAGTTGCATCAGCAATGCAATGAATGATAAAGGTGGCAGCCAGCTGTTTAATATTTGACTGATAAGCCCAGTGTTTATCATTATGGGTTTGTCTAAATGTTATAATTGTTCTAGCATATTATTTAGCTTGTAAAAATCTAACAACTTTCAGAGTTCAAAGTGACTGAATAAAGTTTGCTTTGTCCAAACAATGCAAAAAACTATAAAAAATATTGAAAGGATAATAATAATAACGACAACAACAACAACAACAACAACAATAATAATAGTTGAATAAACTTGAATGAACTTAAATTAAAATAAAAGTTTCTAATTAAATGCAAACATTTTTGTTTAACTTTGCAATAATTTCACAACATACTTGTTATATATTTTGAAAGTCAAAATCTTCATTTCAAGCTGTTAGACAAAAAAAAAGACAACAAACAAACAAACTAACAAAAAAAAAAAAACAAACAAACAAACAAACAAAAAAATAAGCAAACAAAAACATTGACCTCTGAAATATAGGAAAGTAGAAGTAAACTCACACAAAATTCTGTACTTTGTCCAAGCCTGTCTTTGGGTTCACAGTTTTATGTCTTTTGTCGTTTCAGCTACCAGCCACCAGTGGTGTAAAGCCAAGTTCAAACAGCTTATGCCTATAAAAGTTATGGTGCTTTAAATATAACTTGATCCTTGCTGAGCTGCCCTAAATAGACTAAACTGTTGGTTGAAGATGGAAAGTGATTTTGCAAAAATTAAAGCAACATTTTGGGAAAGACAAACTTTGCTTTCTTTTTAAGACTGAAATGACAAGATTGCTATCTTATCTGTCTTATCTGTGTGTTAGGTGAGGATCTGGCTTCAAGACTTGTTTACTTTAGCCCAAAATGTTTGTTTACAGAAACCCAGTCTATCTAATCCCAGTCTTTAAGCTAACTTGCCTGCTACATGCTCAAAACACAAATGCTAGCCTCATTAGCAAAAAAGTTTAAAGTTGTAAAACATGCATTCAGTGGTCTTGTTTTAGTTTCTACCCACATCTGAGGAAAAGATCTTTAAGCTGCTGGATGTTTCACTTTCATCAGCTACTTGGTAATTTAGCTTGTCAGCCATGTGCTTGTACTGCATGTGTAAGGTGAATGGCAGCTGCCAACAACTCTGACAGTGAACCAAGCAGCGAATGCACAGTAGATCAAAACAAGTATGCTAAAAAAGACAGTAGACATTGGTGATAATTCGCTACTGGTTCATCACTCATCTCTAGCTGGTTAATCAAGCAATGAAAGGGATATGTTCCTGTATGGCAGTTTAGTGGGTTTACGATGGTATCTGATTTTTACTGGTGTTTATATCTTACCGAATGCAGGGTTCTCTGGTAGTTAACTCGTGACATATCACTGTTACCACCACAAGGAGAGTGAGGAGGTGGACACAGGAGGCTGAGGAGGCCCTGCAGGACTGCTTTGACTGCACAGACTGGGATGCACTCCGCCTGCCTCATGGGGAGGACATCAACAATATGACGGACAGCCTCACGGAATACATCAAATTCTGTGAGGACACTGTCATGCCCTCCAGGACTGTTAGATGCTTCCCAAACAACAAGCCGTGGATCACTAGCGACCTGAAGACCCTACTCAACAAGAAGAAGAGAGCCTTCAGGTCTGGAGACAGGGAGGAGCTGAGGAGGGTGCAGCACCAACTGAGGGACAAGTTGAGGGAGTGTAAGGACTCTTACAAGAGGAAGCTGGAGGCCAAACTCCAGAAGAACAACATGAGGGAGGTGTGGTCTGGAATGAAGGAGATCACAGGATGTGGGGGGAGAGGCAGACTGACTGATGGTAATAGGGAGAGAGCTAACGAGCTTAACACCTTTTTCAACAGGTTTAGCTCTCAGACTCCCCCTGTCTCCTCTGCCCCTACCCCAGCCATCCCACACCTCCCCCCTCTTCCAACTGCTCCACTGCTCTCCCCTCCCCCCCCTACAGTGAGCCCACTGGATCAGACTGGACTTCAACCCATAACACCTCCCCCTGCCCCAACTCCTTCCCCTGGCTTGACTGTAACAGCCTGGCAGGTGAGGAGACAGCTGGAGAGAGTGAACAGACACAAGGCTGCTGGCCCGGACGGTATCAGCCCCAGGATACTGAGGACCTGTGCCAGCCAGCTGTCTGTAGTTCTCCAGCACCTCTTCAATCTGAGCCTCAGCCTGGAGAAGGTGCCACAACTTTGGAAGACCTCCTGCCTGGTTCCTGTTCCTAAGAAGTCATCTCCATCTGGCCTCAGTGATTACCGTCCAGTTGCCCTTACATCACATGTGATGAAGGTGCTGGAGAGGCTGGTGTTGGCCCACCTGAGGCCGCTGGTGAAACCTTCTCTCGACCCTCTGCAGTTTGCCTACCGGCCACGTGTGGGGGTGGATGATGCTGTCATCTATCTGCTGCAGCGAGCTCACTCGCACCTGGATGGTAGTGGAGGCATTGTGAGAGTCACATTCTTTGACTTCTCCAGTGCCTTCAACACCATCCAGCCTTCTTTACTGAGTGGGAAGCTGCGGCTGATGGGTGTCGGCGGGTCCTCTGTCTCCTGGATCGCTGATTACCTGACAGACAGGCCGCAGTTTGTCCGGCTGGGCGGTGTCCTGTCTGATGTGGTGATGAGTGATGTAGGAGCCCCGCAGGGCACTGTGCTCTCTCCATTCCTGTTCACCTTATACACCACAGACTTTCAGTACAACTCAGAGTCATGTCACCTTCAGAAATATTCTGACGACTCTGCAGTTGTTGGGTGTATAAGTGGTGGACGGGAGGAGGAGTACAGGGGGCTGGTGGACGGATTTGTGGAGTGGGCGGGTAAGAATCACCTGCTGCTTAATGTGGACAAGACCAAAGAGATGGTGTTAGACTTCAGGAAGAAGGGATCAGCTCCACAGCCCCTCTGCATCCTGGGTAGTGATGTGGACACGGTTGAGGAATATAAATACCTGGGAGTGACTATTGATAACAGACTGAGCTGGAAGACCAACAGCACAGCTGTGTACAAGAAGGCCTGCAGCAGACTCTACTTCCTGAGGAAGCTGCGGTCGTTCAACGTGTGCAGCAAGATGCTGGAAATCTTTTACCAGTCTGTTGTGGCCGGTGCCCTGTTCTCATCTGTGGTCTGCTGGGGGGGCAGCATTGCAGCCAGTGACACCAACAGACTGAACAAACTGATCAGGAAGGCTGGCTCTGTCATTGGCTGCAGACAGGACACTTTAGAAGCAGTGGTGGAGAGGAGGACACTGAACAAACTGTTATCTATCTTGGATAACCCGGACCACCCTCTCCACCCTGTGCTGGACAGACAGCGGAGCTCCTTTTCCAAAAGGCTCAGACAGCTTCGCTGTCTCAAGGACCGCTTCAGGAAATCTTTCCTGCCACACGCAATAAGACTGTTTAACTCATCATCATTGTGTCAGAGATAACAATATGAGTGACTGTTGTAACTGGTGAATCTTTGCACTGACTGGATCAACCTTGCACAGTTAAACTCCTCATCTTCACTACTAATCATTGCACTGGACTATATTATTCGCTGGCTATTCTCACTCTTACTGTGTATAGCTAAATACCTAATTGTATAAGTCTTGTAAATATTGAAATTTTTATACTGTTTTTCATTTTTTTTGCTACCTTAAGAAGCACAACTGCTAAATGACTGTACCGCTGCAACACCTAAATTTCCCAGCTTGGGATGAATAAAGTACTTCTATTCTATTCTATTCTATTTAGCTTCACGTTTACAATACTGACCTCATTACCTAGCATTAATGCTCCCCTTAGATGCAATTAAATATTGTGTTACGTAGCTGATACAGATTCTGGAGCGATTCAACCCCCCAGTTTGAGCCAAAAGAAGGTGGACACTGTGTCCCAGTTCTTTTTATGTTTACTCAGATTTCCTTGGCTATGAAGCTGACCACTTACACATCCATATTTGTAATTACAGACCCTTACGTGCAGAATCACATCCAATGTCGCCTCTACAGCTACACTTTAAATGGTAGCCCGTGCTGCCAGCAATTGCTGCCAACACATAATATCTGTATAATATCCTCAGGATACCACACCACAAACTATTTGAGTGATCCGGGTACAAAGCAAACACAGCATCTCTGATTCACAAGTCTATTTATTTTCTGTTCCATCACTGTAACTAAGCAGCAGAACCAAAACTGTACTGTATGTTTTTAGATCAGGCAAGCGTTTGATAGAACCATCGTCATCCTCCTTAAATGCACCAAAGTAAACACAGGTGGCCTCAGTTCTATCAATTAGGGGAAGTTGCCTCTGCCGCTGACCATTGTGGTCAGAGGTATGCCATCTTTATTGTGTGCCCACACAGCTGTGACCTTCTCAGGGATAACCAAGGAATCTGCCCTCTGATTGAGATTCCACGTAAGATTAAGTGCACCCCTGGAAATCTGTGTCAAGTGTACAATGTGTCACCTTTCAGCTTCTAAAGTGTTTGTATTTCGTTTTGCAGCTCGCGTGCAGTCAGTGCCTGAAAGATTTACGCTTCATGTGATGTCAGGAATCGATATATGACACATCTTTAAAACCATCCTGCAACCATACCAGACAGTTTACGAGGCATATTGGACTGAAAATACCTTGTAGTAAACGCAGCTTTAAAAAACTGACCAAACTGTAAACCACATGCTGTTCAGTATGACTGTCCATACTGCTCAGGCACTTGTGTTACTTGTTCTTACATCAAGTCACATCAAATAGCTATTGCTGTGATGGGAAGCTTTTTTATTTAATATTGGTGTGATGTGGTGATTTTATTTTCCCTTAGTGTAGTTTGTTTGATTGCAATCCTTCCAGATATACAGTACAATGCTGTACAAAGTTTTCAGCCACTCCTCATTTGTTTGCCTCCAAGGAGCCAAACTTTCTTATCACTTTTCCAAGTGATTCTGATTAATAGTTTTCCACATTTTCTAAAGGAGATTTACTTCTTTTTCACTTATTTTCAGTCCAGTCCTTGTGAAAGACAGGAGCCATGCCTGAAATTATTTACTCAAATTGATAGGTCATTAACAGAATTGTGCAGAAGCTGACAACGAGGTGTTGAGGAGATCCATTTAATTTGAATCAGGTGTGTTGGAGCAGGGGATATCTCAAACCTACATGACAGTGGCCCTTTGGGACTGGAATCTGACATCCCTACTTGATATGGTGTTAAGTATTTTCTTTACCTCTCATGAGACTGTCTGTAGCACCCTTGATCTGTCTGTCTGTCTACTTTGTTCACACCTGCCCCCTCCATTTTTTTTATGAAGATACAGTTTTTTGCTATGTGGTAAGACTTGACATACTGCCTCGTGTAAAATGAAGCTGAAAGGAAAGGCAGATGGTGGCAGGAGTCAGGTCAGCCTGCAGCTGACAGTTTTTACATTAATGGCAAGAAGATGTCTGGAGCCCTCATCTAATGTTGAATCACTGGGGTTTTAGTCTCCCTGTATCTTACGACAGAGTGTGGATCTGAAACTGTCAATCATACTGACTGCACAATTTCCAATGTAATTAAGAATTTCTGTTAGTATTTCTTCTGGTAATATAGACTGGCTTGCAAAATTATTTACCCAACTTTCTTCTGTGCAACTTTTAATTTAAATGCTATTTTGGGGATTTTATGATACATTAGTTGTGGTGGAGAACCCTTTCTGGAGATGTTTGCTGTGGGATCTTGTTTACATTTTGTGTTAGATTTAATGGTCCTTCCTTTATATGTATTTTTAAATTTGTACATGTAGTATTAAATATATGTAGTAAATTATATGTAAGTGAAAAAAAGCTTTTAAGGGAGTGATTTTTTTTTAAATGAACTTTTTTTAAAGTCTTTTTTCTCGTGTGTGTGTGTTAGTGTGTGTGTGCGTCTGTATCATGTTTGTGTCTTTCGCAGATGGGCTGGGACTTGTCAGGTGTTAAGCTAGAAAAGGAGCTCCCTAAAATGTTGCTGATATTGTAAGAGGATCTATTTTAAGACAAGTCATGATGTTTTCCTGACCTCAACCAGTTAGTTTATATAGTTCTAATACACTGTTGTTTAATAAAATTTATTTATTCATTCATTCATTCATTCATACATTCATTCATTCATACATTCATTCATTGTAAGGATCCACATTTCCCGTGTCATTATTTGCATGCTGTCATTACAGTTTTGGCATGTGAGCTGACTTGGGCACATGCACTACAATGGTCACAATGCTGATTTCTGTGACATATGCAGTGCATCATAATCCCCTGAGTTGTCCCATTTCCTGTGCCAAACACCACTATTGTCCAAAGATAATCTAATTGAGTGTGAGCTAAATAAAGCAAAGATGGAATGCAAACATTTGGCCCAGGGTGACTCTCTGGGACAGATGTAAAGCGCTGTTAAACCTAACAGCAACAGGCACAAGTGTAGCCAATTTGCACAGAGGAGAAAGGTAGAGACAGAAAGGCGACAGAGAAGTGTGGAAGGATTCAGTGTCACAGCCAGAAGACTAAAGACTGAGCTCACTAATGGAAAGGTTAAGAGAACAACAGATGATAGTGATAAACACAACAGATGATAATGAGAAAATCCAGCATGATAAACAAAGCAAACTAAAGTGGTGTGCAGAATTTTTGTTACCTTAAATAGTTACTGTAAGTATGTCCAAAATGTATGTACCTACCTACCTACAATTAAAGATGAAGCATTCTTTCCAGTATATAAGATTAGTGTACACAATACAGAAAAAGTAAATCCTTCAAACTTATACATATTTACAAACTTCTTAAAGCAACTATGATGTACACAAAAGCAAAAGTTTGACCATTTTTAGGTATCTGTTTCCTCGGTTTGGAAAAGGCAAATCAGAGCTGGTGTTCAAAAGAAAAAAGACTTTCAGGAAAATTTATCAGACTCTGGAGTGGTGGCGTTGTGGTGGGAAAAAAAAAACCTGATAATAATCCACATGAGAAACTCCATTTAGGTTAATTAAAACTCGCGCAGGAGGAGAGTCATAGTTACCAGAAGAGTCTATAGAGGAGAGGTGTGTGTGCCTTATATCTGTGGGTTGGCCTTGCAGGAACAATGGGATTATTAGGATACAGTGGTCAAACCTGATCTGTTCAGTGAATCGAAGATCGGTATACACTGGGGTTATTAAAAAAATTTTCAAAAGGAATTTTTCATTATTGTAAGGATATATATATATATATATATATATATATATATATATATATATATATATATATATATATATATATATGTGTGTGTGTGTGTGTGTGTGTGTGTGTGTATGTATAGTAACATTGCATGTAATTCTAGACTGCATTGATGACAAAAAGCAGTAGTCATCCTGAAAGTGATGAAAAGTGTCAATGCTGGCAGCTGCTGCTGCTTTTTAAGTCAGCTACTGTTGCCTCTGGATAAAAACAGCATGGCATCAATCTTGCTAACCATTGTGTGTCTTGTAGCTCTTAGTTTACCTGTCACTAACTCTGCAGTGATGCAGAGTTAGCATCATCATATTACATCAGTTGGGCCTTCATTTTTAATAGATTACAAGTTACATATATCTTAATCAAATTGAAATAAATGGATTAAAAAGGGAAGGAATGTTGTTTCTTTCAGTTTCTTTACAAAGTATGTATGTAAACATTTATTTACAAAGCCTCTGTAACATACATGCACAAAAAAATGCAACTCAAAGTGCTTCACAAGGGAAAGACAGGCATAAAGTACCAGACATTAGATATGACATTTTTGAGTATGTCAGATCAGCATCTGAACGTTAAAAAAATAACAAGGAATGAATGGAAAGCAGTCAACAAGTCAGCAGAAAGAGGAATTAAGCAGTTTGTTCACTTTTGTTAAGGCAGTATATGCTCCAGACTATTTACTGCTACGGTCACACATTGTTCCAGCAATTTCAAGAGGTGTGTGTGTAAAATCAGACATTGCCCGGACAGAGCGAATCATGTTGATATTTGCTTTCACACATGCCACGGCTTTGGAACATTTCAGGTCTCCAGTGTGAATATGCCAAATGAGAGGAGCTACAACATGGTTTGTGACTAGAACAATGTGAACTGTAATCCTGATTTTTAAGTTTAAATTTTTTTACTATTTATTTATATGTACAAATGCACAAATGTAAATATGCTGCAGAGTTAGCCTTTAGGCTAATTTTCATCTGTTGTCTCTTGGCAGGTCACAGACTAACCTAAACAATATATATTTATATATATATTTATATATGTAATAAAAAGGTACAGACAAGGTAACAAGTGCAAACTAGTTGTAGTAAATATTGCATAATGTGAATGATTTAAGTGCAAGAGTGAAAGAGCATATTTCAAATGCATGAGGTTTTAAGAATACACCACAAACACTAATTCAATTAAAACAGTCAAATCTATTCAGTTACACAGGATAATTATACAAACAAAGAGAGTGCAGTACATGTATGTATACGTAAACATGTACGTAAGCAGGAATTAAACACTCAAATATGAAAGTGGTGCACCTCTGAGGTACCTCACAGTCTCCCCAGGTGGGAGATGTGTATAGTGGTCTTTCCAGTGAGTGAGTTTAGTTTAAAATATTCCTTCATTGGTGGTGCTGGAAGTCCATTTAATATTTTGCCAATGGAACATATTTAACCTTTTAGTACCACACATCCTGTAGGAGAGACATGACAAATAAATATCTATTTTACTCAGTCTCCTTTCCAATTACTTACACGTTATACAAAGCCAAGAGTCTTGAGATTTGAATGATGTGTACCATTCCAGGCTTCAAACATCACTGTATATTCAGCAAACACTTCTTTTAGACCAGTTGCAAATGCAATTTACTTTTCCCAACAGTCCAGTAAAATAGTTGGTCCACAACAAGTCTTTTATCCTTAAAACGTTTTAGGTCAAAATTGCAGGATTTTAGATCATTAAAAGTTTTATAATTCTCAAAAGATAAATTCACTTTTGAAAAAAGCAATACTGTATAATGTGCTGACCAATAATGTTCACCATCTCCTCCTGCCAGTCATTTCAGATTCACCCCAATTTCAAGATAGATGCCCCTCAGTACCTTTAATCATTATCAATCAGTGATGGATAATTGACGTCAGCATTAAAAAAGGTATAATATAGGTCCTTTTTCTGCTGGGAAAGTCTAAAAAGAGTCTGCAGTTTAAAACTCTTTGAAGACTCTAAAGTGTAAATGGCACTGTGATAGTCAACAGGGAGCAAAGGAGGTTCTTCCTCCTGCTGACTGTTAACAGAAACATTTTGTCCGTGCAGTTGATGTTGTCTTTCACTGCTCTATTAAAAGTGCATGTCTGCACGGCTTTTAAATGCATGTCTGTGTGTTACACCAGCTGTTCTGCAAAGGACAAGAGTGTTCTTCAGAGGGTGATCGACACTACCCGGACAATGATCGGCTCACAAATGCCTTCACTGAAAGACATTTCCAGCTCTTCCTGCCTTCATGAAGCAATCAGCATCCTCAAACTATTTCATCCCACCCTGGTTGTCACCTGTTTGCCCTCCTGCCCTCTGACGGACGTTATATAGCTGTAAAAACCTGCACTGCCAGCCTCGGGAACAGTTTTTACCCCAGAGCCATCTGTGACCTAAACTCTGCCAAGGCCATGCCAGTCTATAAAAACTCCTTTTGCCTCTCACTATGACCAGTGAATGTAACATAGCATGCTCATTACAAGAGCAATGTGATATACACTCAAATAGTTTAGGTAATTATTTGTATTTTGTTGAAATATCAAGCAATGATGGTGACAGATCTTTTCTATTTTACTTATACTGCATATATTTGCTAAGAAAACTGACTTTCTAGTCCAACAATCAGCTGATCTGTCATTGTGAATTATGTAGGAAATTCTCAGATGTGTTGGCCTCTTGCACTTGTTGATTAACACTCAAACAACTTGAGTCTGTCCCACTTGTTTCTACCCTTCTGAGTTAGACTGCATATGTAGTCAAAACGTCTCTTTGTTTTACCTGTTAGACAAAAAAAGAAAATTAACACTTGATAATTTAACTTGTTTCTGTGTTTGCTGCCTGTTAGTCAGCCAGTACTTTTTTTTATAGAGTGCTGGACCCTGTTGTCTCCAACTTTCTGCAGCTTATTCAGCTCGACGGGGATAGCGTTCCATATAAATGGAGTTCTTCTTAAAGTTAGGTGTCCTTCACACCACCTGCTTCTCGTCTATATCAGATTTACAAGCTTTTGCTAAACCACAGCACTAGGGGTCCTCCCCTTTCTGCTAGCTCCAAAGAATTTAGAGGTTTATATTGGTTTAAGTTCACAGACAGTTCAAATATTTTCTATAATGAATTATTGAGGATTAACTTTCATTGATTGACATTGTAAGATTGGAAGTAATACATTTTTTTCATTAAATCAAATAAAACCGAACAATAAAATTCTTTGTGTAGCTTAAACTTTTTTTCCCCATGCCTTTAAAAATCTTCTGATATCTCTCAGTGGTGTTTAGCTAATCTGGCTTCATATTCAGATGCTACAGCTCCTCCACTGCTCCTCCTGTCCTTGGCTAGAAAAATCTAGAAAAAAATAAAACCAAACTAACACCAAAATGTTTGTACTTAATAAGATATTCAGCTCATGAAACTTTTTAAAGAGCTGAAAAAAAATAAAAAAAACAAACACACACACACTTTTTAAAAAACAGTTTGGCTGGATAACAGGAAATGGGTTTACTGATGCATGTGTGTTTATAGTATTTGCTACTTGTGGTGGAATATCTGGGTCGTCTGGGTCTAATAACATATTGGCTCCATTGAAAGACAACCTCGGCTCATGACTTGGCTTTAATGGTGATAAAAGTCCTGAGCTGAAAAGCTGGAAAGGAGGGGTATGTCAAATTTAGATGGACCATACCAGACTCGGCGATCTTATCAAACAGATCAGACTAAAATTTTTAAAGTTTTAAGTGGCCGCTGCTGCTTTTCTGAGATAGAAAAAAAGTTCTTGGCTCCTCTTTCAATGTTTTTGTCCCTTTTTATCTATAAAAAGGGAGTAAATTTTAGAATCTTTACAAGTGAACTTTGTTTTAATGTAGTTTTAGTGATGACATAGCAGAAAAATACAGTTAGATGACAATTTACACACGTTAATGATATGCACAGACTGTCAGTCCACAAGCTGAATAATAGTTTTGTTTAGGTTAAGATTTTATTATTTCTTTTCTCATTCTTAATTTGGTGCAAAAATTTCAGACAGCCAGGGTTACATCTGAAAGAATAAAGCATCTTAAATGCAAGAACACATATCAGTACAATAATACATTCACATGGTGAGGCAGATAATCAGATATTAACATGTTTATTCAGTTACTCTTTCATACAGTCTGCTTTTGTTGTTTAGGTGCATGAGCTGAAAGGTTACACTATATTTTTTAAAGTCCCCATTGTTGGTAAGCCCTGTAGTTTGTTCTGAGAAATATGCAGCTGTAGATTCATGTCCATGATTGTGCTACACCCCTGTTACGTCAACGTGTTCATATCCAGAATCAGAAAACCTGGGTTGACTGATAACATCATGTCAGAGTTAGTTAAGCTACATAACCTGAAAATATCCTGGCTCAGGAGATGAGCTTCAGTAACCCTTTTACCAGTAGTAAGGTTGGATATTTTAAAAGCAAAATGTTTGTTTCTTAACTGTTCCTACTTTTTTCCCATTGAATATACTTTCTTATACTGAAGTAATTCATTTGCTAAATATTCTAACCTACAACACATATTGTAAGAAATAACTTATTCTAACCTAATTTGCATTGTTGGCACTTCTAACATTAAAACAGATTAAAGATCTATACATTTTTTTAAAAATCTCTTTTATCTCCTTTATTTCACTTGTCAAGCACTAAGCTGAACATTAACTCAGTCTCACTGGAAAATGTGCCGTAGGTCCATTTGTCCACTTGTCTAAAACATGGAGGCGTTTCAATCCATGGTAACATCTCCATAAGCTGTTGTTTTCTATAAGGTAACAGATAAGAAATCCACCCATCCATTATCTAAACTGTTTCGTCCATTACGGGTTGCAGGGAAGCTGGAGCCTAACCCAGCATTTAACAGGTGAGAGACCCTGGACAGGTCACCAGTCCATCGCAGGGCATGAAAGAAATCCCTGTGCATAAATATGAAAATGTGTAACTTCAACCTTTCTGACCTTGTATTTTGTATGAGGTAGACATCCTCATGCAGGTCCATTTTCTCACTGTTTGTGGCCAAGTAAACACTAAAGAGACTTGGAAAGTGGACACCATTACAGTTAGATGTAGAGATGTAGAGACATAGGACATAGACATGTTGACATGTCCATCAAAATGAATTAATTCATGTCTCAAAATTTGAGCTGCTGATGCTTTGAATGACTTGTAAGCATATTTAAAAAGTAGAGAAAAAGTATTTCAATTCCGTCTGATTGTCTCTACCAAAGGAATAAAAAGTTTAGGGTGGTTTACACAAAAAGTGAACATTCGAGGTGGACATTTTTAAAACCCAAATCTTTATCTTTCCTGCTTTTGGCCCCCTGGTCCCCCCACCCTGTATCTCTCTCTCTCTTTCTGTTTATCATCCTTCCTCTTGGAGAGAGATAAAGCTCTCTGGCGTTCCGATCATTCTATTATAATAAGCCACATTCCCTGGAACACTTCCTTCATTCTGTTCCTACTTGTGGTCCCTGGGTCCCAGAGCAGACACACACTCCTCCCACACACCCCCTGTTTTTCCCTCACCCCCGCCCCCTCTGCTGCTTATCCCTTCACGTCTGTGGCTCCTGACACACAGACCCACAAGCAGCCAGAGCTTCCCAATCAGCCGTGCCTCTTGATCTCTCTGTCTATCAGTCAGATTGGATCTGTCCTAGCTGCATGGTCTGTGCAGGGAGGAATAGAGCATCCAGCACCAGGACCTGAACGCAAGAACAAGTAGAGGAAGATTGGAAACCTGGAGACTCCACCTCACCTGTAAAACAAAAAACAAGAAAAACCAAAGATGGGAGGCAAGGAGAAGAAGGTTTTGGTCATTGCAAATGTACCCAACTACAAAGGGTGAGTGTTCGGTGATAGCGCTCTAACCACTGCATGGATTGTTGAGTGAGAAGAGGTCTTAAGGAATACACTTGCAAAACTGTCATATTTTCTATCTATCCAAAATCTGAATAGTTAAAAAGATGTTTTTGCCTGCAAATACTGATGATTTTTGCCATTCTTCTTAAATGCAAAGCAATCTTGGACTTGCATTATGACCATGTCTTAAATTCTGACACCTCCACTCCCGTAGTATCAGTTGCATGTAGTGCAAGGTGCCACTTGTCAAGTTACCCAACATGCTGATTTATTTAGCCCACATTTAGTCTTTGGCTAGTCTTTAATTTAAAATTCATTTATGTCTTGAGTTCAAAGGCAAAAATCCTCCAAAACGACTAAACGACCTAAACGACTGTAGCTGATCTGGTATTCGAATATGAAACACTGTTAGGTATATGAAATTGCATTTATTTACATTCATCCAACAAATGAAAATAAAACTTAGGAAATGAATTGAGGGTAAACTATTTAAACAATCAAAACAGGTTTAGTCATAAGAAATTTTGTAGCAATCAGAAACTTCATCTGCTGTGGACTAAAATAAGGCATCTGCTTTGTTTCTGGCGACATAGGAAAGTACACTGGGTGGAGGTTCTACAGTTACACTATTCTGCAGAGGTTGCTAAGTTGTTGTCAGGATGAAGGATTGGAGGGGCTGTGGGCTCTGAATATGTCTGTTGGGGTTCAAATGGGTGTATATATTTGAACATAAGTGACAGTTGTGTGTTTGCAAGTTTTAGTGTACAACAGAATTTTAGCATTTTTTTGATAACCTCTTGCCCCATTTATGTTTACTGATGCATGTTTGTTTATAGTATTTGCTACTTGTGATAAAATATCTGGGTCGTCTGGGTCCAATAACATATTGGCTGTGATGAAAGACAACCTTGGCTCTTGACTTGGCTTTAAAGGCGATAAAAGTGCCAAGCTGGCAAGTTGGAAAGAAGGGATATGTTGAATTTAGATGGAGAAAGCCAGACGGGTGGATCACTTTATCGTATCAGACAGTCAGCAAATTAAATTTTAATGGAGACTGAAGTGGCTGCTGTTGCTTTTCTGGGCTGGGAAAATATGTTTAGTGTTCCTTCTTCAGTTTTTTGTTCTTTTTTATCTGGTTGTATCATTCGATGATGAATAAATTTTTGTCTCTTTACATCTGAGCTCTGTTTTTATGCATTTGTTTGTTGATGAGAAAGACGAAAACTAAAGTTGAAAGACAATGGTCTCTACAGCTATACAGTTGTCAACCATATGCACACAGTGAAACTCCCCTTACATTCCTGAGGTTTAAAGGCTTTAATGGCAGCTTCCATACAACAGCTAAACCTGGACAGTAGAGGCCCCAGATAGCAGCCTGGGGTGAAGACAGTCCATTCAAAGCCACCCCTCCTGATCAACTGGTACTAGACCTTGTGTCCTGGCCTTATACTTAAAAAAGGCTTCTAATCTGCTCTGTTGCTGTTTCGGTACCATGCTCACAGGGAACAAACAAACCCTTGCGCAGTTAGGCCATGGATTACTTCCGCACTCATACATAGTGCATGCATGCACATATGCACACAACGGAAACAAAAATGCATGCAGCAGACTCTTTGTCTCCCCACACTTCCTAACTTTATCACAGCCAAGAGTGGGTGCAGTGTCTGTTTACCTAGCAGCACACGCACACAGATAATTACTACATTTTCATTCTGAAAGGAAATGTTAATTGGGCAGAATTAGTTTGCTTCGACTCATCTGTGTAATATTTAAGTCTGGCTTGTAATTTTTGCCTACGCCAGCTAAAGACTGCAATGCTGACTATAAAACATATCAAATATGCCTCAATTTGGCTGAATGAAAGTTCTACCTTCGTTTTTATTAATTTATTTTCTAATGAAAATGTCATTAGAGTTATATCTGTTTTAATTTATTTCTCTCTATATATTTTGACTTACTTGGGCAATAATTTAAAGTCAAGTAAAATAGCTTATATTTGCAAGCTGCAGGAAATGATTGCTATATGGAAAGGATTCCTTCAGACAGTCCACAGCATTTGTTTTGCCTTCTTTTATTTGCACAAAAAACCATGTTGTGTTTTGTTTGCAAGTTAAAAAAAAGAGGGAGAAAAATTCCCCAAAAATCAAAATGCAAACACATTCTCTTCCAAAAAACTATTTAAAATAACCAAATATGGCTCTCTTTAATTCAGTTTTTGAATGAAAAAGGGAATGATCATTTCCAAATGTTTGTCATGCAGAAGCAACGAGTCCTCCACCAGAAGCCGTCGTATCTGTGGTTTGTTCATTCCCTTAAATACACCTCATAATGCCTTCCTACAATTGAATGAACATGATGGAAAGATGCCTCATGAAAGCGTTCCACATAAGAAAAGTTTACTGTTTCACAAGCCACAAATAATCTTTTTTTAAAAAGACTTTAGTATTTATTGTCATTCTTGAAATTCTTTTGGAGTATAGAATGGCACAGAGGTGTGTTTTATTGCCACCTGTTGCTATTTTCTTTTACTGTGATTCTCTTTTTGATGCCCATCATTGTTTGCAGCCTGTATACTTTTCTATTTATTTATTTATTTTTCTATTTCTATAGAAAATATTATACACTCCAACTTTGTCTCACTTAAATTATTATTCATAAATTATGTTTTAAAATTCTTTGAACCACCATTACTAATAGTTTTAGAAAGAATTTTGGTTACTTTACGCATGTGGCTTGATTTCCATTGACTGCCTATGAGTTATTTCCTATCATCACCAGGCTCTTGAGGGACATTTGGCATTTTAGGGAGGATTTGATCGAGGCCCAGCTTTTTTCTGCTTCTCTTTAATCATCTAAACACATTTAGTGACTCAGAGAATCCTCAGAGTCTAAATGACTCTTTGCTACTTTAAGAGTTATGAGACACATGGAGTTCTTACTATCAGTCACATGTACGGATCATGATAAGAGAAGACAGATACAGACTCCTCACCCCTGCTGTTTTATAGGAAAAGATTACTAAGAGCTACAAAGCACATCAAACATTCACAAAAAAGTCAGCTGCATACCATACACTTTACTCTTATGCAATGGCAACAGAAAGTCTAAGTAGTTTAGTCCTGTCTGCTGTGCAACAGGTCTTCTAATGGTTTTCCCCCAGTGGAGGTTTTCCATTTTTGCTGATGGCATGCTCATTCATCAACCACTGTATACGGTGGAGTAGCCTAAATAAAGTCTTTAAATTTGACTGGGCCAGGGTCAGCTAACCTCCAAGGAGCAGCAGAGCCGCTCGAGGGCAGCGAGGCATCGCAGCACAAGCTTAGCTGACACCATCAAAACAGGCATGAGAGTTCACGAAAGGCCCTCTTCAAAACACCAAATGCAGAGTGACGACTGGATTGTGATCAGGTGTGGCAACTGTTGTGTCTAAGAATGACTGCCGAGAAAAGAACTTGGCCCCCTTGGTTGAGTAGCAATACACAAACATAAGTTTTCTATGCCGACCCCTTGGACACGTTTCCCTAACACAACTTAAAATATCATGTTTATCACCATGACACACAAAACTATATTCGCTGTCCCTGTGCAATATGCTCCCTTTAAAAGCAGTAACATGAACAAGCACAAAAAAGGCTAAGCAAATTTTATACATTCAGTTTAGTTGGAGTAAAAGATTTTGTTTTGGAAAATATCCAAAATCCTACGTTTGGGACTATTTTTTTTCATAATGGTCATTTTGTTTATATTTCAGGCTCAATTACTTGTAATGAAAATAAAAATGTAAATTCAGTATGCCTGTACATTGTATTACATCCAAAGCAATATAAGTAGTAATAGATGTAAAATACATGTAGCTTTTACTTAGATAACTTGATATCCAGACATCCAGACAGACATGTGACCAGTTGTGTGCTGTGTGTAAAAACCACACTTTGATTGAGTATGATTCCAATTGGTCCACTGTTATTTGCATTCATTTAAAATGTTTGATTTATGTTGCTCTAACACAAAAATAAGATTTCCTCTCTCTTATTTGGAAGAGATGTGCTAGCTACACTTTGCATTTAATGGTTGTTAGATGACTTTACAAACAGGTTCTGGTTGATGATTGTGCAGACAAAATCTACCCAAACATACAGTATGCATTTTGTTCACAATGAGGGTATGAATAAAATAAATAAGTATTTATCATTAATGTAGTAACTCTCTCCTACTGCATATTATCAAGCTATGTAAATGTCTATTGCTTGACCTCCACTGCCCAATTTGAGGAAATAAAAGAACTAAACAACAAAACAAACAAAAACAGTTGTGAAATTTGAGTAATTGCCCACTGTGAACACACCACCAGCATTAGGAACAGTGACAGGTGCCTCCATGGCCACCCTCAGCACTGCAGCTGAAATCCTACCCTGAGAAAAGCTTCTGATTCTGAGGAATAGCAAACAGTCTGCGCTGGAGGCTCAAGCACGATTCTGAAACTACAGCCACTCTATGACCTCTGTAATTGTAAAGCAAAGGCAGAACATTTACACTCTGGGGGTATAAATATCCCCAATGATCTTCCATGACTCCCCCAGAGGCTCAACAGGTAGAGCACAGCAGAAAGCCAGCTGTCGCTGGCAGGCGTCAGAGTGGATTTCTCCACAACATCATCAGTCATCTCATTTGGATCTGAGAACTAGCGGCCCCCGGACGAACAGATCAAAGCTTGTGGGCTGCAGTATTTCAAAAGTGTTGATCAGAGTTGGGCAAGACATTTTGCTGTACCGTTAATGCAGAGGTAGTAATCCTTCTTAACACCACTTGTTGCATTGCTGAAGTGAAAGCAATGATTGAAATCATTGAACAGATTTGCTGTAAGCCGTTCTTACTCTTCAGGATTTAATCTGATTTATTTAAATCAAAAAGTGATAAATGTTCATTGTGGTTTCCAGAGGTTTAAATGAAAGTTGATTTATTCTTTAACTGGGTAAAATCTGTTTTTTTTTCATGACTAAGTATTGCCTTTGCTTCATCTTTACTCTAACTTTGATGAAAACAAACTATATCTAACATTTTGATAATTAATCCCTCTCATCATTTTGCAACTCTTGCAACTTGTCCTGTAAAATCATGTGGTCTGCTTGTCCTTTAGGTAAAATCTCTCGCTTACAGACTGGGTTACTGTTATACTTTGGCTGAAAATGCTGCAGCTATGACTTAATACATATTTTCCCAAAGATGGTATCATCACATTAGTAATCTGTTCAGTTCCAGGCTGAATATAAAATCTTCAAGCACTTGAATAGACAGAAACTGATTTCTCATATTGCTTTTCTATGCTCCAGATCGCTTGCTTCCACTAGTCTGGACTCCAAGATCCAGACTAGTATTGGGGCTAAGCAGGCTTTTTCAGCTGCAGCTTTGAAATTCATTATAAGTGATTACATCTCAAATGTTACTAAGACCTATAAATGTGCCTCATGTTTTGTGTGTAGTCAGCTATTTGATCAACACTTCTCAAGTTTAGAAGTTCTATATAAATAAAACTGATCTAACTGAACAAAATCAGTGAATAGAAGCAAATTTGCACATTGAGAAGCTGAAATGGTGCATTCATGATGAGAACAAAGGCTGATTAAAAGTTTACTGTTATTTCAGGTCAAATAAGAAGACTCCGTGTAACGAGTCTGGGTGTGGTAAGAAGAATGTTAAAACCCTGTCAACAACAGTGCCACCTCCCATACCCATGTCCCCTATCGTTGAAAAGATGGAGGGGCTGAAGGCCATCCGCAATCGCAGCAACAGCCTTCGTCTCGGTCGGCTGGCCTTCTACCGCCACCTGGAGAAGGTGGAAACCATGCGCTGCTTCTGGGAGCTCAAACATGTGGAGCTAGAGGGACAAAATCAGCAGGTAAGGTCATTATTATCTTTTATATTCCATGCCCTTGTCGTCTACAGAAAACCATTAAACTTTTGTCTTTTGATTCCTAAATTGAGAATTCTACCACACTAAGTGTAACAGACCCCATCACAGCTGTTGTTGTTTTTTTTTTTTTTATTGGTCTCTGAAAGTCAGTTTCTTCACAACTAAATGAATCATCCATTTGTTTCTGACCTTCCCTGCAACCAATACCTACAGAAGCCAGAATCGTAATGTTGCACCATCTGATAGTAACACGTTCAACCTCAACCTCAGTCATATTCATATAATGACAACTGGAAACTAAGACAACCAGCAAACACTATTCCAGTGCCTGGCATCTGTTGAAAAGCCCAACATGACCTGACAGGTGAACCACAGTAAACTCACTAGAGGGTGCTGTAGATCGCCAAATGTTTTATTAATGCCTAGTTGAACCCTCTCACCTCAGTCTGGAACACACACACACACAGAACCACTCAGACAGAAATGAATGTTTGGTGCTTGACCACAAGATGGCAACCATGGACTTTGTTTTGCTTGTTTGAGAGTTGGAGGGCTGCTGTTAATGTTAGTTAATATTAAGAGAAAAGCTGTGCATGTCATTTATGAAACAAAGAGCAAAACTTTTATGAGAGGTGATTTTAAACAACAAAGATTAAGTGTTAAAACCAAATGATATTTGTACATCAGAGTGTAAAAACTTTGTTTTTCCACAAAAGCAAAAGTTTTTGTTTGTGTAACTTTGTCACATTTTTTTTACTAGACTAACTAGTATAGAGAAAATAATGGTGATGGCTTTATATCTAAAAATGATCAGTTATATTACTGACTAATTAACTGAACTGAATATTCCTGTTCAAGTACATGAAACGTTAATTAACTTCATACGTCTGCAAGCCAGCCTTTATGAACCAATTTAAGTGATACTGATATGGTATCAGAAAAATGGTTTACATTTTATGCATACTTCATGCTAAATGTGTTGTTTTTTAAATTTATTGTTTTGTTCAGCTGTAAATCAGAGCTGGGTACAACGTGACTTCCAGGCACAGCTCAGTTACATGTGAGGCACTATATGTAATTTAATATCCTCAACCTATCACAGCTCTACGTGAACAACTCTTTCACCACTTTCTTCACTTTGACAACCTTAACTGCACCTTTTGTCCATCCATCCATCTGCCAGCTTCCCTGGAAACCATCTAAATACCATTACCTGTTTCTAACTTAAATATGTAGGTGATTTGGTCCATCCACGGCTTCATTACCAAACGATGCCACTCCAGCTCTGTTCTGTGTAGAGGCTCTCCTCAGATTCCCAGCAGGGGAAATTTATCCTCAGGGGTCCTTCTTGTCAACCTTTGTGGCCCTTGAACCCAACCAGCTGTTGTTGCTTGTTAAATCAAGCTCCCTTTAGAAAGTTCCATACTGTAAAATACAAATTTGGCACTATGTACAGTAAACACACGTAAAATCATCTAAAAGGATTTTTAATTAATAAAAAATGACCGTCTTTGGTAAAAGAATTATTGCAAAGGTAAATTAAAATACCAAAGACCCAAGAAATGCAATCTTCTATTGCAAAAATTAAACCTAAAATTCAGAAATTTACATAAAAATGGGAAATCTAAACATTTTCAAGAGGTTTTGAAATGAAGGAAACACTTATAAAGAACACAAATGAGAAGCATTTAAAGGCACTGGAATTTAAAGTCTGTTGCACTTTAAGGGGACAAGTTTTACATGGCAATGGGAGGTGCTTGATCTGCATGATGCAGTGGTTACATTCCACTATCTGGTATAAATCATCCACTCCATCCAGACAGATAGTTCTTGCAGTCCAAAAATGAAACTGCCTCTGCCAACAACACCGCCAGAGTGGATCTGTGTGTGCTTGTCTATAAGTAGTGCGAATGTACAACACGTAGCATAAAATCAAAGTGTTTCTGTTTATCTGTTTTTTACTACCAGATTTCTACTTTCTCTTCTTTTGCATTAATGTACAATTTAGCCAAATATTTAACTTAATGAATATGTTTTAGATTTCCATTAAAAAAACAAACCTGGAGGTTAACTTTTATTTCTCATGCAATGTGGACAAATTAGTCCACTGAGAAAGACTTTGTTTGGGTTCCAACTTTGCAGCATGCAGAAAAGATAATATTAGCCTCAGACAGATGCAGGTGTTTGTTTACAAGCCTGCATGCTTGTGTATTTGTTTGCTATTAAATGCACCTACAGTTACACAAGTGTGATTTTATGAGGCATAAGGAGGCAAAGAAACGGCCCGGCAGATATATAAGGAGCATGCATTCATGCATGAAGTGCTGTGTCTGAAGTTAAAAGATACAGCTTGGTCTCACTAACACGCCTGGAGCAGCAACGGGCATCTGATTCTGCATACAGCAACGACACCCTGAACCCAGCACCACCTGTCTCGATCACGTCTCAGAGACAGCATGTTTTCTCCTTTTAGGTCCTGTGGTGGGAGGTAGGGAGGAAGCCGGGTGTAGGGTGAATGGGTGGCTGGGTGGGAGGGTGCCATGACAGCACAGAAACACTGTCCTTGTCTGAGACTGTAGTGAGAAAAAGATTGAGCATGCGATGCTCTGCTACATGAGAACAGCTATTTTCTAAGAAACGGCTGGTGTCTTCTCTCCATGTCTTGCCGCTTGACGTGCAAGACAACTTTCCCGAAGGCGACTACTAGGCTGAGATAAGACAGACGTCCTATACAGAGAGACGTCAGGGGCAGGAAGAGGAAGGCTTCTATCATGGAGAACCTTCTAAAGGATAAAGATATTTGGATATTAGGGAGTGTGTGTCTGGTGGCCACTTTTCTGTGGCGACGGTTGTGGAATTTATTCTCCATCAAGAAGAGGGGAAGGACCACAGAGCATGCAGACACACAGGTAAGATCAGGTGAATCTGGGACCATGCTCATAGTTTGTTTGACAAACACCAGAAGTGTTAAAAACCAAAGGAATGAACTATATTGTAAAAGACAGCTGCAAGCCTGCATGAACCCAAATTAAAATAATGTCACATCCTGTTATAACAGGAACCAAAGTCATGTAATGTGATTTCTTTTCATGGTTTTTTTTAACATAAATTCAAGTTAACTGACCAAAGTGCTGTACAGTAAATGTAAAAAAGAGAAACAACTATAAAAAGTCCATAATGGATAAAAAAAAAACAATAAATTAGCTGTAAATGACCACATAAGAGCTATATGAAATTTAAAATAGCACAAAGGATTAAAAAATTAAGACACAAATGGCAACTTACACTTGCTTGAAATCCAAATAGTAAAAGTATGTTTTTAAATGAGTCTTAAAAGCAACAAGAGAAGGAACCCATCTAACCTGCAGTGGGAGCGCAATCCAGATTTTAGGAGCTCAAACTGAAAAGACTCCTCTGTCTCCTTTAAGACACTTAGTTAGTGATATTGATGTTTGTTGCCTATCATGAATAAATGTTAGGAAGTTCAGCAAAGAATGGAGAACAGCTTTGTTTGTGTTCCAGATCCAAGATAAATTATCTCAACAGAAAAGTTCCTGCTGTTACTAAAAGTTTTGATAATCAGATATTTAACCCATTAAAACATCTGAGCTGCTTTAGATGTTGATTTCAGTAGCGTTGGTTATGTTGTTTTTCAGTCTGCAACAAACTTGACAAAACAGCAACAGTGAAGTCGTAGTTCATACTCCTGTCAGAGGAAAAATGACTTTATCATGGATGCATCCCAAATGTCACCTGGAGAGGCATCCGAATTCCTCCCTCCAGCACTTCATCTCCATCTAGACAAGCCCCGTATAAACCTGTTAATGGCCCTATGTTAACATAATCCAGGACAAAGTAAATGTAACCGACTCCTCATAAAGTGGAGCTCTGTGCTGCTTTTCAGCCAATAATGCCTGTCAGTGTCAGCATAATATTTTTATTACTACAGCATGTCTTGTGATGCTGACAGAAGGCTTTTACCATTAGATTTATGGCTCTGCATATTTCCTCTATATCCGAAAGTGTCACCATGTTGCCACCACAGGCTTCATGATCAGTAAAAGTCAAACAGGATATAAAAGAGGAAATAAGACTGATGTTTTGTTAGTTATGACAAACAGATGAACACTTGTGATCCAGATTAATATTTTTTAAAGAATGGGCTCTGTCTAAGGTGCTGAAACAATCATGTTGCCACATTCCATTAATCCATCCATTTTCTATACCTGATTTATCTTGTTTAGGGTCATTAAGGAGTTGAAGACTGTCCCTTATTAACCTAATACACATGGTTTTGGATCATGGGGAGGAAATCCACAGTCATGATATAGACATGTAAATTCCACACAGAAAGGCCTCAGCCAACATTCAAACCTTAATTTTTACTCTGGGGCAGGACACCTGACCATGCTGCATGTTTTTTTCTGATCTTTTTGGATACATATGGGAGCATCTGTTCTTCGACATGAGTTAAAAAGTCAGCGTCCAGCTCCCCAGAGATAACATTTGTGCAGAGGATGCAAATTAGATCAATGGTATTTAGCAAGGCAGGTTTATTTGTAAAGCACAATTTGTGTACAAGATGAGTTAAAGTGCTTTAAAACAAACATTAAAAGCATTACAGCAAAGTGCAAAAGAAACATGACAAATAGCAGAACTACAAATGCTTTTATTTTTCTCTTTAAGGAGTAACTAAAGGAAAATACAATGAAATTAGAATGTCGGGTACTTGGTTGGACACAATTTGCAAAGTCTTTCAGTTTTCTAAAAGTTGCTGCAGAACCTTCGGGTTATTTTTCGGGCTTCATTGTGGATTTTGTGTGTTAAAATCCACAGCTCACAAGCCTTGTGTGTTAAGGATCACCACGCTGTTGTACAAGACGTCCTCTTTTTCATCTTCAGCTATTTTACAGATGGTGTGATGGTTGCTTCCAGAAACTCATTGGATGTAATTTAATCCATTCTTCCCTCTAGCAGTTAAAGTTACCTCAGGCTACTGGCTGTAACATAAGCCTAAAGCATGATCAATTTACTACTTCAAGCTCAACTGTTAAAAAGGCCTTTTAGTGACATTCTGCTTTTTATTTGCAGTGATTCATCAAAAATTCAATTTTTACTTCAGGGATCAATTTCAGAAAATTACCATGGAAATTTTGTGAGGTTAGAGTAAGGGTTATCTTCCATTCACTCTTTCATGAAAGTTATATTTGTGCAGGTATTTTCCCAGTTTTCTGGAGAGCAGCAGTGCTTCTCCTACCATCCTACACCATTATAAGAGTTTCCTTTGTCTTCACAACCTCAACTTAACCTCAGTAAGTCCCACTAGCCATTTCTTCTGCTGTGATCTAATGTTATATAAACACACTATACTATAAATTCTTCCCATTTTCACACAACTGTTCAGATGACATAATGGTTGCTTGCTAATGGGGCAGGAGTTCAGAAGAAGTCAGATTATGCAGTTTTAGAGGAGAGTAGTCATGTGATGAGTTGTAAGTATGTGGAGAATTTCAGCTGATGAAAAGTTAATCAGTTACACAACTGCCGCTGAGTGTATGTCAAAAATGATGGTACTATACTACAAGACACAGAAATAATTTACATGTATTCATGTTTTACTGGTTATCTTATGAAACTGGACCCATTCAGCATCTTGTTGTTTTTATAAAATGACGACACAGCTATGTTATACCTTCAAATATCAAGACTAATATGTACAATTGTATAAGGCACACATAAACAAATGTTTTTGTGTGAGTTTTTTGTTAAATAAGCTGTAGCTGTTAATGTATGTGAGGATGATTAATGGGAGGGGGGGTTCTCAGGCTCATGTTGCTTTGATGAAATTAGCACACAAATGAATATGAGGGGGGTAGAGGAGAAACTAAGAGTTTAATATGAAGCGATTAGGATGGTAGAAACATAAAATAAAGACTCATTTGTTGAGTTTATCTTATAATTATTTTAAATATTAATCCATGTTTTGAGTATTTTATCATTTAAAAGATCTGCATTTGCTTTTTAGTGGTAACAGTTACTCTTCCAGGGGTTTACATACCATCTGTATTGACATTATAAACAATTTTATAAGGGGATATCACTATTGGTCAATTTATAAAAACAAAAAATCATTCACTTAATTGTTCTTGGCAACATTATTTGTACAAATAGAAATAACTATACATAGTTTTGGCCTGCATGACTGCACAGTAGAGTCATCAATGGAGTTTTAACTTCAAACAGACATAGACTTAAATCTGTTTTTATGAAGTATAGCTCCTTTAATATTAACATTGGTCAAACTGAAGATGGTTCTGCATCTTCAAAGCCATCCTCTTCATCAGAACTCTTCTGTTCCAACAGTAGTTGAGCTTAATAAAGATTTTTAGCGGCTGAATTTCTTTTTGGATACTGAATTCTAATGTTTCATCACTGCCTTTATTTGCTGCAATGCAATGTTTGAGCTGATTGTCTGCTCTGCACGTTTTTACAAATGAGTTTCTTTCTTACTTTCACAACATAATCTGTAAATTGCAGCTCAGATAAAGTTACATAAATGTATGATTATGTAAAATTGTTTTACATCGTATTCTTTTGATCATACACAAAAACTGGAATCTGTGTTTTCTACCAGGTTTTTTAATAGTTGGAGTACATTCTTCAAGAGCTGGGACTACCTAAGTTTTTAAAGTTTTAAAGTTCTGACTCTGGGAACAGAAAGTAGACCTGACCCTGACGAGCTGAGGGATCTGGTTGGTTCATAACGGAACCAGAAGATCCTGAATGTATTTTGGTCCTGAACCATTCAGGTCTTTGTAAACTAACAGCAGGATTTTGAAATCAGTTATTTGACAGCAAGCCAGTTTAAAGATCTGAGGACTGGAGTTATAGGATCTACTTTCTTGGTCTTAGTGAGGACTCAAGCAGCAGAGTTCTGGACTAACTGCAGCTGTCTGATGGACGTTTTAGGGAGACCTGTGAGGACAGCATTACAGTAGTCCAGACTACTAAAGATAAATGCAAGGACAAGTTTTTCTAAATACTGCTGAGTCATCAAGTTAGTTTTTCTGTTCTGAACTGTTAAATAGCCGGTAAACCATTTAGCCCTTCTGGATCTGTGGTTTAGGAAACTCCGATAGAGTTCTTGCATAAAGATCTAGAATCAACATTTCAGTCATTATCTCTATGGCTTCCTTTTTACTCTGCTGTCTTTCTCAGGCATGAGCACTCAGATCGAATGTGCTGTTTTCGCTTGCTGTCCTCTGGCTTCTCAACTGGTGTCCACTTTCAGACGTTTGCATAACTCATTACAAGCACAGAGCTGATAAATCCTGGTAGAGCTCATCCCACACATCAAAAGCACATTCCCAGTATACAGAGCAGGAGTGCAGAAAATCTCTGTGCTCTCACACTTTTCAAGTGATCAAATTCTCATGCACCAACCAGATTTCTGAAAAAGAACAAATGAAGTGATTTATCATCTGGGTCAAGGCTAAGCGGCTAAACAGTCACCTTTGATCTTCTCTCAGTAAAGCCTTGTCAACAGTGTGAAATTAAGTGAGACAAACAGAATAATTTTGGTTTTGGAATGAAAAGCAGCAGCACTTTGCAACAACACCAAGGTTTTCTAACTAATTTCCTATAAATTGTGTATATTTAAGTCATGTACCCTTCCACTCAAATCGCATGCTACACAATATTTTAACTAAGTATAATTTTACATATGAAATGCCCATCATTTATCAACTTAGTTATTTACTGTTCTTGAACCCTTTAATCCAATTATGAAAATCCAAACAGCTTTTTTGGGGCTAATTTATAGGTTCATTTAGAAAACCAGAAGACTGATCAAATCTAGACAAGATGATCCTGCAGTTACTACAAACTCTTTGGAAGACTGTCCAGATTTGACCCGTTTTTGTTTTTTGCTCGTTATTTATTCTATCGGCTCATGGTCTCGCCTTTGTACTGCTTGTGACCTGGAAATTGCTCAGAGAAAAATAGTTTCAAGGTTGTCTCAACTTATAATTTGCATCTGAAAAGAGAAGCATGTTGGTGGAGGTGTAAGTACAGCGGACTACATGTGAGGCAAAAAAAAGAAAAAAAAAAGTAAAAGTTGGCTTTATTCAAGTTATTTCTATTTTCTAAATTGTTGCTTTCACATTTTCACAAATGGAATAAAGATTTTATAAATTATGTCATTGCATTTTGTGAAATGCTGCACTTTTCTTCTCTGGACCAACTTCTCTTTGCCAGCTATGTTTCCGTCTAGGTTAGCTTTTCTTTTCACATAATTTCACTGATGCCCATGAATGCAAAAGAAAAAAATACATAAAACTGTTACGTGTGCAAACTTGAAGCTAAACTTGAAGCTAAACAAGATTTTTCTATTCAGTTGTTACTGGATTAATGGAACAATTCTCATTTTAAGTTGACTTTAAAGGTGCCGTTTAATAAAAGTGAAGTAGAAAGGGACAGTGAGATCAGAAGCAACACAGAAAAACATCCATGACATGGTCAACCTGCTATTGTTACTTTGTAGCTTTAGCTTAGTATAGAATAGAATAGAATAGAATAGAATAGAATAGAATAGAAATACTTTATTAATCCCTTCAGAGAGCCTTCAGGGAAATTTGGGTACCAGTAGCAATACAACACCAACAGTAAAGCAGGACAAGCACAAGACACAATATATACAGGTACAAAGCAAAATAGAGGCAAATAGAATGCAATAAATATAACAATAATAACAATAAGATAAGTTAATAAAACAATATAAACAAGCATTGCACACAGTAGAGGTGGTACAGATTCCCAGTTCACTATTGCACGTATAAGTTATTGCAACTGTTTGTATGGGTTATTGTGCATGTGTTGTATCAGGCGGACTGCACACCTCCCTCTCCCCCCTCCTTCTCCCCCTCCTGCCTAATGCAGAGTTGTACAGTTTGATGGCTCGGGGGACAAAGGAGTCTCTGAGCCGGTTGGTCCTACTCTTGGGGAGGAGCAGCCTGTTACTGGTCAGGCTTCTCTGTGTACTGGTGACAGTGTGCAGAGGGTGACTGGCATCATTCACAATAGCCAGTAGTTTTTTTAGTGTTCTCCTCTCTGCCACTGTCACCAGGGAGTCCAGCTTCATGCCAACCACAGAGCCCGCCCGCCTGCCTGATGAGTTTTTCCAGCCTGTTAGCACACCTTTTTGTCATGTTACCCCCCCAGCAGACAACAGTATAAAAAAGCGTACTAGCTACCACAGACTGATAGAACATCCACAGGAGTTTCCTGCAGATGTTAAAAGATCCCAGTCTTCGCAGGAAGTACAGACGGCTTTGGCCCTTCTTGTACAGGTGATCTGTACAGCATGTCCAGTCCAGCTTGTTATCCAGCCACAACCCGAGGTACCTGTAGTTGTCTACAATCTCCACCTTGTCGTCCCTGATGGTCACTGGACGTGGTTGTGGGCTGGACTTCCTGAAGTCAATAACCAGCTCCTTACTCTTTGAGGTGTTAAGCTGGAGATGGTTCATCTGACTCCAGGTGACAAAGTCACTGACCAGACTCCTGTACTCATCCTCTCCATCATCCCTGATACACCCCACGATGGCTGTGTCATCTGCAAACTTCTGGATGTGACACAGCTCTGAGTTAGTAAGTACCTTAGTAGCATCCACGGAGGCTTCCTAGCTTGTTTTAGCTACTTTAATTACAAGTTAGAAAGCTAATTATTATCATCACTGAAAAAGGATCAAGCAAAGCAGTCTAAACTTAGTGTTGAATAGTTTTACGTATCTAACTGCATGATATGAAGTTGATAATGGCAGCTGTAGCAGCTGTTAAAATTGTCAAATACATCAACAAAATGCCAAAAGTGACAATCCAACGTATAGTTATGGAAATTTACAGCTATGATTAGCATTACTGAGCAGGATTTTGGACCAGTTGATTCTGTTAGAAAGTCATATGGAATATACTTTATTATTGACAAAAATGTTCTTACCCTTAGCAAAAAGTAGATTATTTAAGTGTACTACAAGTATAATTATTTTATACTAAAATTGAGACAGTTTATTGAAAGTTTACTTTTTATATACTATATATTATATACTCAAGAATAGTATAGTGAAAAGTACTTAGCTTACACTGAAAAGTATAAAGAAAAGTCTGAGACTAAGTACATTAATAGTACAATTTATACTTTCATATTTAAGCTTATATTTGTAATTAAGTACACTTTTTACATCTTCCTGCCACAAAGTACTAATACTTAGTATATCTTGATCCAAATACAGAATAAGGTCAAGCCATTGACTCGTGCTAATATTTAATTTAGCAGAATAAAAATGTTTTTCACTACAAACGTTTGCTTTGAGGTATTACCCCTGTTTTAAACTACATGTTCAACATCATACAGAGCTGGAGTTTAAAAGTTTAGTGTAAATAGTATGTGTGCTCAAAGACATTACCTTTATGTTCCTAAAAGTTTAGTTTTAGTAATTCTAAGTTCATAAAAATATACTAAAAATATACTTTAATAAACTAAAATGTACACTTGAAGTAATTACCCAACACACTAGTAGTATATAGAGAAGTGTACTTGTATACTTGGAACTGTACTTTTGTAAACTTATAATTTCCTTATAAAGTATACTTTAAGTAAACTTTTATAAACTTAAAATGTTCCAATTTAGTCCGAAGAAGTATTAGGTTAGTATACTTTCTAGTACACTACAAGTACATGGTCCATAGTATACTTGCCATACACTCAAGTAAACTTGATGAAATAAGCTTAAAGTACTTTTTGCTAAGGATAGACATCCTTTTTGCAGACAGGCTGCAGCGTTATTGTGCAGATGCATATCTTAATCATATATATATATATATATGTGGTTGTATTTATCTTTTTAAGTAGGAAAAAACTTCACAAGTATACAGTCCCTGACAAAAGTCTTGTCGCTTATCCATTTTGTAGAAACAAAAGCTTATAACCTGACTTTAAATTCATCGATTGGTTTTAGAAATGTCTCATATGAAAGCTAAAACCCTCCCAAATTATGCTCAATATACTAAAATAAATTTGCTTCACTGAAGAAAGATTGATCATTTAATGAACACAGAAAGGTCAGATTTTGGCAAGACAAAAGTCTTGTCGCCTACAGAAAATTGAACAAATAATTTACTTCAAATACAAAAATATGTTGCATAACATCAGTGAATTAAGTAGTAGTGCTGTGAGATAGATATTCAGTATCTTGTATGACTTCCATGAGCTTGAAGGACTGCATCCATGCGGTTCGACAATGATTCATACAATTTGTTGATGAAGTCATCAGGAATAGCAAAAAAAGCAGTCTTACATGCCTCCCATAGTTCATCAAGATTCTTTGGTTTTGCCTTCCATGCTTCCTCTTTCATTCTACCCCAGACATGCTCAATGATGTTCATGTCTGGTGACTGGGCTGGCCAGTCCTGGAGCACCTTGATCTTCTTCGCCTTGAGGAACTTTGATGTAGAGATAGAAGTATGTGATGGAGCACCATCCTGCTGCAAAATTTGACCCCGTTTATGGTTGGGAATGTAAGAGGTAGCTAATACTTCTTGATATTTTAGGCTATTGATATTGCCTTCCACCCTGCAAATGTCTCGCACACCCCCATACTGGATGTAACCCCAGACCATGATTTTTCCGCCACCAAACTTAACTGTTTTCTGGGTGAATCTTGGATCCATGCGGGCTCCAGTAGGTCTCCTGCAATATTTGCGGCGGCTGTGATGTAATTCAACCGAGGATTCATCTGAGAAATCCACCTTCTGCCACTTTTCCAGTGTCCATCCTTTTAGCAGGCTGTGGGCCTTGGCAAATGCCACACGGTTTTTTAATTGCCTTTTGTTTAGAGCTGGTTTCTGTGCACTGATTCGACCATGGAGGCCATTTCGAGACAGGATTCTACAAACTGTTCTGGTTGACACAGGAACTTGAGGTGACCAGGCCTGGTGGAGCTCTGCTGCAGTGGAAAAGGGGCTGGCCTTGGATTTTCGAAGCAACAAACGGTCCTCCCGAGCAGTTGTCTTGCGGGGTCTGCCGGACCTGGGCTTGTCAAAAACATCTCCAGTCTTTTCATATCTTTTTCTTATTCTTTGTACTTGACGCTGAGACACATTGAAGGTGTCAGCCACCTCAGCAGTGGATCTGGTCTTCAGCCTCTTGATAATTAACGCTTTGGTCTCAGGGTGGATCTTAGGCATGTTGTCAGAGGTCAAGTTGCAGTTGATGTGAAGGTCTGGTGTGCTGGGGTTCTTTTTATACACACCCACTAAGTGATTGATCAGTAACTGATCACAGGTGAGGCTGTAATCTAGGATTGGGTGCATCATATGACAAGGCGACAAGACTTTTGTCTTGCCAAAATCTGACCTTTCTGTGTTCATTAAATGATCAATCTTTCTTCAGTGAAGCAAATTTATTTTAGTATATTGAGCATAATTTGGGAGGGTTTTAGCTTTCATATGAGACATTTCTAAAACCAATCGATGAATTTAAAGTCAGGTTATAAGCTTTTGTTTCTACAAAATGGATAAGCGACAAGACTTTTGTCAGGGACTGTACTGAGCAGTTGTTATGGTTGATCGGATAACACCTTAAAAAAAAAAAAGACAACATGATGCTGTGGCTGTCAGTCAATTTTATATTTGACTGCACGTGTGTTTATAATCTGTCACCATGTACAGCAGATCTTACAGAGCACTGTACTACATGTGATTATGTATGTGCACGGGGGTCGGGTTCAAAGTAACCAGAGAGCTGCCGGGTGAAAAAAAACTCAGTTGTTTCTTTATTTACTGGTTACTTATCAGCTGTGAGTTTATGGTCATCTGCTGCCACCCAGTGGTAGAACGGTAGAAGTGCATCTTACAAGATGTGGATGTGAAATGATAATGCGACTATTCTAGACAGCACTACTTAGGTCGGATTTCATTCTTACAAATGATTAGATTCATTTTAGAGAAAACGCTACTCCCTGTTTTTATTTTAAAGTATTTTACTTTATTTAGCTTTATTCCATGTTATTCCAGTTAATTAGCATATGAGTGTATATATGGACTGAAATACATTATATGCTGTAATACATTATGCTAAATCTAAAAAAAAAGAAAAATAGATAATGTATATGTACTAACTTATTTAAAAACCAAACCATTGCATTGACAAAACAGAAAAGTATTCAGAAAAGAGACAAAAAGAGTAAAACTAACTTTATTTTCCTGAATCTCTGACAAAGTATTATTCCTCTATTCTTTTATCAGGTGATACATATATTTAATAATGTTGAGTTTTTGTGTAGTTGTGCTTGCACTTAAATTTTTTTTAACTCCAACATTCTTACTTAAACCCAGTTTTAGATGCTATTGTGACATAAATCTGAGTTCTACAAGGCTAAAATAATCCTGGTCTAGATCAGAGTGAAAGCATAGAAGGAATGCTTGGTGGTCATTTATCTCTTTGCATCTTGTCAGGTCCAGTTGTCATCTCTTTGCATAATACTGACAGTGAGATAATGAGGAATGTCGGTTTTGTATCATCTATTTTAAAGTCTGCGCACATTCGTGTTGCTTATGTAACATTTTTACAGGTGGAGGCCTGTAAACCTCCACACAGCGAACACACTCACACTTTGCTGATGTCATCCAGCACCTTTTTCTACCATGAAAAGATTTTTGTATGAATGTTATAATAACAGCTGAACTGTGAAAGGATTGACTGTCATCAACCGGCGCTGACACAAGTAGGTGTGTCAGACAGAGAAATAGCAGGTGGAGCTGCAGAGATAATGTGCAGCCCTCTTTCCATCCACTCACCAGAAATGTATTTATGAACATCAGTGGGAAAAGCACACAAACATTACTGAATATGTCCTTAACTTTACAAAGCTTCCCACTGAGAGCATAATTTTTTTAAAGTAATTTTTCCCAAAAATATCTATCCTATGAGAAAATCTATAGAAACAGAGGGAGTCATAATGATGGTACCGTAAATCCTGCAGTATGTGGGCAGGGATGCCTTTTGGGAGGGAAGCCCTAGAAGAGTCTGGACCAGGACCTAAAACACACCTAGAGCTGTCATAAAGTTATCAGTGGGCCAAATGACACACAGCTCTCCATCTTTCCAACTTAAAGATTCCTAGATGAAAATAGCTTATTATCTTTTAAAGTTTATGAAAGATTGATCCTTTACTATTTTACAAAGTTGAAATATGTTGTGTCAAAAGCCTGGCTAGTTTATAAATAAACAAGCACTGTAAATCTAAAAATACACTAGATTAAATGTCTACTGTGCCTTCATTTCAGCTTCCCTTGGCCAAGCTACAGTAGTTCTAAATCTGGATCAATTGACCACAACAGCGGTCATTGCCATGAGGCACAGGATGCATGTGACCCAGTCCATAAATCTGGCTCTGGACTAAAGCTTGTAATGTCCATGCTATTCAGTCTGATGCACTGGAGTGATAACTGATGACTGGAAATCCTGCGTACGGGCAGTACAATAAGCATTATGTATTGTCTGTGTTTTCCTGTTGAGTAATTCTATATGGGAAAATGAGAGTGGCTTGGCTGCGTCAGTATCATTCCCAAAAGGCGTTCCTCTACCACGTTGCCTCTCATCTTACCATGTAACCTTTTGTGATGGGGGATTGCCTGACAGGGTACAGTTAAACCTCCCACTGCAATCAACACCAGACCCATCAACCACCACTCTGCTCCTGTCCTGATTGCTTTTTGTTGTTTATATTTTAGGGTAAATTTTTGTGTGTGTGTGTGTGTTCTACTGTATCACTAGTTATTTTACAGGTCTCAAAATAAGAAAACAACAGGGAAAAGTAAGTAAAGAAACCTGCTGCAAAAGGTTTTTTCCTCTTATAGCAGCTACCAAGCTCAGAAAATGAACTTTTTTGATGTCCATTAAGCAGAAAAAGGACATTGGAACACTGCAAAGTGGTTATCTCAGATTAGGAAAAGGATGACAGGATCAGACGAGGTAAGGCTAAGACATTGAAGAAGGATTCTTGCTTCAAGGATTGCTACCTAGCGCAAACACTAGTTTGACTACAAAAGTCTTTCATGAGGATTCAGCTGATACTGGATTGTGGCACACTGTTGTACTCTGGAAATATGAGCTGCATGGGAAAATTATCAGAAGGAACTTTCCTTTCATCATCATCACAACATTCAGCATAATGTCCTGTATGTTCAGAGAAAGTAGAGTACTAATCAAACACTCTTTCACTGAGTCAATGAAGTACCAGTAAATTATGCATGTTAACAACACAACATCTGGAAAAAAGCTGAAACCACTGTAAATAAACAAAAGAGGCTGAAAGTTGGCCACAGCCCTCATCCTCCCTCTGTGTGAAATGAGAACCCTCTGAGCTTTCAAACAAACATTTGTTTGATAGGCGCTAGAGGACAGCTTAGAGATGAGTAATGTCTTAAAAGGACCAAACGTTGAAGTAGTTACCTGTAGTGCAGTCATGGCTGTATCTGAGGCCGACTGGATCCTCGCAGATGAAAACATGTTTATGTCTGGAAGAATTTTGGCCATTGATGGCCACTGTTCATCCACAACTGAACTTGGCATTTGAAGTCATTTTTATGCCGCTCTTTACCACTACATGTTAGTTATTCTTACACCCTGAATCTTTAAAGTTTTTGTAGCCACTGGTTCATATATGTCCCCAAAAGCCAGAAAGATGTATTAGTGGTCACTGGTCTACCAAAAAGTGTTGAAAATGTGTAATAATTCTACTTCAGATGTATTTGTTATTACATTAATTAACTTTGCTTGTGAGAACTGGTGATGGGGCATGAATCAGCACTGTTGCTATAGTCACCTGTAGTTTATCCTACCTCTGTGGATAAAGATAGTTGTGTTTGAAGGGAAGTCTGCTGCACTTCAGTTGTAGATAAATCATCTGTTAGAATAAAAAACAAACAAAAAAAACCTCTTTAACAAGTTTTGAAGTTGCATATTGTTGATTTCTGCTAACTAAAGTAAAACCTCAAAGCAAACCCTTCCACATTTACTGCACTTGCTCCGTGTCCTCCCTCTTTCTCACCTTGCTTGGTAAATAGACACTGGGAAAAACAAGTGTTAACCGTGACAGCTGTACAGGGGACAGTGCGAGAGACAGGGTATAGGTCAGGTTTTTCCAGTGCTGACAGATTGGTGCCAGTATATAGGCGCCAGTGCGTTGTCACCCTGCCTACTTCAGATAGCACTGTACTGAGATGTGGAAAAGTTTGAGGTCAATGTGCAGATTTAGGCACGTCTTAATTGTTGCATCCGTACATGTGTATGAACTTGTTTGGATGGGTGTGTTGCACCTGGGTCAGCTCATCCCTTTTTAAATTCTTTGCAACACATGTGCAGTTAATTTCCTGTCCCATAATCCCTTTCTCCTCGATGTACACAATCCTCAGGTGTCAGAAGGATCACCCGCTTCCTGTTTTATTTAGTTGTTTTGCCATCCCTCATACTGTATCAATGTTCAGTCCATATCAGAAGGCTTGCATGGATGTTTCCAAAATGATAGACTCCAAATAAAATCTAAAATACTTAAACTTTCCACATCCCAAAACCTTTGAAAGTCCTCTTATCCTCTTAAAAGTTATATTTTAACTCATGAATAAAAGATTTACCTTGTAAGTGAAGTTTTCACTAAAACAAATGGAGTTACTTGGAGCTTAAATGATTAGATACAGATAATTGCTTTTTTCAAATTAGCTAATGTATTTTTAGTAAACGTTTAAACTTAAACATAACTAAAACGTGTAGTATAGAGTTTGGAATATTCAGCATTAAGGCTGAGTTGGTAATGATAAACCCACAATTCATGAAGCCTCATTTTAAAAAGTGTTGGTGGTCTCAAGTTAGAAATCTCAGTGGATGCGTCATCTGAATGTTGCTGACGCATCTGCTGAGAGAAAACTATTAGTTCTGACAGGAAGTTGCTGAAGTTCAAACATGTTGCTAGTGTAAAGTTTTTCCACTTTACACACCTAATGTCCTCCTGCTCTAATTATACCAAAACTATATACTTCCACAGTTTAAATACGGTTAATGTTTCACAAACACATCCTCTACTAACACACCTGTTAAATGATAGCTTGACTTCTTTATGATCTGGCTCTGAGATCTTCTTTTCTTTCTTTATTGCCTGGACATTTTATTTGTTTGTTTTGCTTTTTATGGCATCATATTTCAGTCCCAGATTCTTGGGATTCTGACACCCGTCTGAAGAGCTTTTTAAGTGTCTCAAATGTCACATAGCAACCCTCCCTAGCATCCCTCTCCTAAACCCTCATCAATCCCCTCTGCACACCCGAGCCCTCAGCTCTTATCACTGGCCACTCATCCCCTGACGTCTACGGGGGGCTGCACTTTAATTTGGAGAAGAGCCATTTGCTATTCATATAACTCAACTCTGTCGCACTGCATTTGGAGGAGAGATTTATGTCCTCCCTCCACTTCTTTTCCTCTGCTTCTTTCTTTGGTTAATATGGATGTTCTTGTAGTTTTAGTCAGGGATTTATAGATTTGATCAGGCCTGTTACATCTTTGCTGTTTTTGAGCAGGTAAACTGTAGTTAGCCATGAACTCCAGCCTTGTCAACTCTTTGGCCAAAGTATATGATCCAAATCCTCTTCATGGTCAGAAGCTGACTGGAAGGAAGCTCTCTCTCAGTGGATCAGAGAAGTATCCAGCTTCATCTTCTCTATCATCTTCTTCCTCCCCCTGTGATGCTTCCCTGCGCTGTATGGAAAGCAGAATGGACTCCCTAAGCTCACAGATGGAGCACTTACTCAACATGCAGCAGATTGTCCTGACCCGGCTGGATGGTCTTTCCCAGGATGTGAGGAGCATGGGTCGGGATCTGGCCTCTATGCATGAGGAAGACCATGGCAGAAGACGCGGGTCAGGGATAGAGGTGGTTTATAAGGAGCTGCGTGGTGCCATGGAGTGGGCCAGCGAGCGTATAGATAGTCAGGGACGCAGGTTGGAAGGGGTGGAGAAGCTGGTGGAAGGCACTCAGCAGGTGATCAGCTTCATTGGGGAGGTGGTGAAGAGCTCCAGGCTGGTGGAGCTTTTATTCAAACAGCCTGGAAAGAAACCCAACAGGAAGGTGAGATGCTTAAACAATGTCGCAAGGTGTTCTGCAAAATGAGGCTCAAAATAATAGCCACATCAAATGCCTTCCTATTAAGTTGTCCAGCTTCTTAGTTCTTAAGTTGTACTGAGCAAGACGGCATAGTAAGAGGTCTTCTTGCATTGTGATCATGGTGGTAAATATAAACAGCTACTAAAAAGTTGCAAATGGCAACCACTTGGCTGAATGTGTATATGTGATCTTGAGTTTATGCAGTGACATTTTTAACGGCTCGCTCTAAAAAGTAATTAGGTCCTGTGTGTCTTTAAATGGCTCTTATGTCATTATATCAAAACTTGGTTTCATTCCTCTTTGTCCTGACATGCCTCCTATTTTATCTGTCCTCGATTCTGCTGTACCTGAACAAATAATGTTAAGTAGTTTTCCTCTTGGCAGATATAATTTGTATCATAGGTGTAAATGATTGGAGTCAGACTTGTTATCGCACCCAAACACTTGTGTCTTTATCTGCAGTGGGCTGGACTGCAGCTGGACTGATTCAGTGCAGTACTTTTGTCTGGCCTGTTCTGAGTAGGTTATATAAATGCAGTGTTGGACTAGATGATGGTGTCCTTGTACAGAACTCCTTGTAGTCCTTAAAACTATTCAAGAATGTTCAGACTTCCTCATAGGTTTTACTGCCCTGCCTTGTCAGAATATATGTTTATGTGTGTGTGCAACTGATCTGGCAAGCGATCCAGGCCGATCCAGGCCGATCCAGGCCATTTAAGATGGTTCAGTAAACAGATTTATGACGCCGTATGGCTTCTGTCAAGCACGTTAAAGATGTGGGGATCATCTGAACCTCTTTATCATTGGGCTGCATTGAGCAATACATGCGTGCATTATGTTGCTGTTGATGATATGTGACCTTTCCTCTTCCAGAAGAGGCATTTGCTGAGTAGAACATTGCACTTGAGTTACAAGTGCAGCCACAGCAACAGAAACAAACAATCTGGCTTTCCATATCACTATTGCACAGATAGAAATATCTACATAAATAACAGTTTGTTGGTTTTGCAGTCCTGGTTATGCAATGACTGAAGTTTATTCCCTTGCTGCAAATTTGTGAAAGAAATTATATGAAATATTATTTATATCTGATTCATGCTTTTCTTTTTAAAGCAAAGCTTATAAATACACCATATGTCTAATGCATGTCTAATCTATTTTCATATCCAGGCAAAAGATGACAAAGAAAAAGCCAAACAGAATCTGAAGGGTGTGAAGACTCAGAAGAAAAGGAAACCTTTGGACTCATCAGGTAAAGTTCAACAGGAAATTATACATACTCACTAAGATTATGCAGAGTTTGGCACAGAAAACAAATGAACAGTATAGTCAGGTCAGTTTAGGATTTTGTTTAAAGAAACAATAAGATGGTTAGGGCAAAATTCTGGACTTGGTAAATAATTTGTTAAGTGACTCACTGTTTAATCAGCCTTGTGAGGAGTTTGGCTTGTTTAGAGTCTATAGAAAGGTTTGGTGATGCAAGTTTTAAAGTGTTTTTGGATACACTTCAAACCTTCTTTCAGCAACTGGCAGGTATGGTCCCAAAAGTGAGGTGCCAATCACTATGCAAGGAAAAAGAAAACATTTTGAGGATCACAGTTATTATAGTAAGAAGAACAAAAACTTTCCACGAGAACTCTGTGCAGGATTGTCAGAAACCTGCACAAATATGAGAAATAATCAGATAAAAAATATTTTCAGTTGTCATGAGCTTGTACTGGAATTTAATTTTAGTTTTGGAAATTTAGAGGCATCTAAGCAATATCATTGCAAACATAATAATTCTGAGTTGGATCTGATCTGGGCCAAATTGATTGTGTCGTGGTGAATCGGATCAGTCTCAAGGTCATTGACTATTAGAATGCATCCATATGCTGCCAGTTTGTGATATGAATATAACTTCCTGATAAACCTCATGTTTCTATCTTTGTTTTCCTAATTCAGACACCTCCTTCCTGAATGAGCCGTTGCTCCAGGAGGAAGTGGAGAAGCTTAACAGGCAGAACACTGAGCATTCCCATGTAAATACAGAGTCTGATGTTCAGAGAGGGGAAGATGCAGGAACTAGAGGAAAACGACAGGAGCTGTCAAAGCTGATCCTGGATGGGCCACGTTCTCCTGCAATTCAGTCAGAGGAGAGGCAGAAGGAAGCCAAGGGAAGGGAGGATGAAGAAGATGAGGGGGATATCTTTGATGACACAGAGCCAGAGGAAGACGAGCATGAGGCAGAAGATGTTGTCACAGAAGAGAGTGGAAAAGTAGATGACACAAATAAAAGGCATAAAGGAAAGACAGAAGAGTCTACAGAAACAGAGAAAATTGAAGTTGTCATTTCAGAGATGTGCAAGACCACTCTGCCTCCACAGGAAAGGTATTCTTAACCATCTATTCGTTTTGTCACTGTGTATCCTAATTCCTTTTTTACTACTTTATGTTATAGAAGGAAGGGGGGGGGGGGGGGAATGACATGATAGCTGCTTCATGCTTTTTTTCTAAACCTGTAAAGCTCTGAGGAGGCTGGTGATGTGGCAACTTGCAGCAAACGTCGCGTCACAGAGGAAGAACTCACAAAAGACGACCTGAAAAAAAGCAGAGTGGAAGACAGTAGAGCGGAGAATACTGATGGACAGGTGGGGGAAGGCCCAAATCCTGAAGAGGCAAAGACAGAAGCTGAAGTGGACGCAGAGTCAGAAGCAAAAGAATTTATCATTGGTGAGATCCAGTTTATTGCGCATGAATGTGTGAGAGGCGATCAAAGCATGCTGTGCATACAGGAATGAAGTAATGTATCTTTTGTAGACATAAGGTGTGTAAATGTATGATGTGGTTTCAAATTATGGTGTTGGTCTTCCTCTTCCGTGTCAGATCATGTGTGACTGCTGCTCTACATAGACTCAAACTGTCACGTTAGTTCATGACATTTGACTTTTTCATTCCTAAGGTTTTAAAGCAGATTCAGTGTCATAACACCAAGCATGTTCAAGCGTCACTGACATGTCAGTGAGCGCAGCTGGTGGAGCAGATAATGACTCACTGGCATGCTGCTATTTTCATCCACTTTGTTTCTGGGCAGCGAAGCATTTCTTCTTTTTTGTTGTCCTTATTTTTTGTGTGTTGTCTTTTTTATATTCCAGACTCAACGCCACCACCATTGGCACCTTTTGACCACCGCATTGTGACTCCCAAACCCCATCAGATAGCCAACTATTACACTATCAACAGGGATGAAGTCCTAGGAGGGTGAGCACAAGCTACTAAACTCTCATTAACCTGCAGGTACAGATGTAACTGTCAGATACAGCCACAGACACTCAAATGCTTCAGCCTCTTCTAATTACAGAAGATCTCACACACTCTGAAAGGTTAGCTAATAGTTATTTTGCATTGCCTCCTAAAGAGCAAAAGATTTTGATCTTTGGGTGAATCACTTGCAAAATAGCATGCCTTTCTAATCTAATGGAGCAGTGCTAAAACCTGAGATTACTCCCCTGCACGCCAGTGCATTTCTCAAATTGCAAAGTTAATGACACATAATCTATCCCTGATTTCTAAGTGGCTTTAAATGACTTTATTATGATGTATTTGTGTGAGTAAGAGCTGGATTTTTCCACTCATAACTGATTGTTTTCATTTAGTTTTGACCTATAAAACAATTTAAAATACTCAAAATAGCCTTAATATATATTGATAGAATTTTTAAACAACAAACACCCAACCGAATCAAAAACTTGTTATGTAGTCAATTTAATTTCCTGAACACGTCTCTTCTAGTCTGTATCCAACCAAACCAAACTCTTCATGTCTTTGCTTTCTTTCATCAGGGGGCGTTTTGGACAAGTCCATAAGTGCATAGAGAACTCTTCTGGACTGACCCTCGCTGCCAAGATCATCAAAGCCAGGAGCCAGAAAGAGAAGGTGAGGTGATGATCAGCCTGTGAGAGTCGAATATGAGATAGAATACATGTGCAGTAATTTCACTGGGATGTCAGTTTGCCCAAACTGTCGAATGAATAGTCACTTACATGACTGCTAAGTACCATGAAGGATGATATTTCAAAAATAGACACAGTTTAAAAGGCCAGAGGATGTGGAGGGGAAAATTGGTCAGGCTCAGTGTGTTTTTGTTTCTATTGTTTATCAAAAAGTGAGAAAAGTGAGGTTAAACATCTGAACATAGCTGTGGGAGCACAAGAAAAATTTCTAAAATCCTCATCCGAAAACCTCCAACTTTTCTCACATTCCTGCTGATTATCCGTAAGTAAACAGTCAGAGCTGTTTCAAGCTGCACTGCAGGTTGCTGCGTGATTCAGCATTTCCTGAATGAATATAGGAGGAAGTATGTTTTTCCACCCTGATGACACGTTGGAAGAAGTATACCAACATGTCTAACAGGTTCCTTTGTCAATGTGACCAGTTTTAATTCTTGTTTTGCAGGATTTCAAACTGAATAACTGGCACCAATGCTAAAGGAATTCAGGATTCAGGAAAATACTTTCAGTAAACAGTTTGAAGTTTTCCAAAAACCCTCAGGCTTCAGAAGGCTTTTTAAATTAAGCTTTAGATTCAAAGAGTTAAATAAGTAAACTTAACCAGCCAAGAGTTTTTGTAGATGTTCATAGTGATGGTCATAAATTTATTGACACCCAAGCATCTGCATTTCATGATTTCAAAGGCAAACATACAAGTTATATGATTTTGAAGCCTTGATTTAATTGTGATTTGACAGTTATTTGAGCCTATATTGTAATCTGACATTTTTTGCTGCATTTTTACACCTTCTGGAGTAAAACTGCACCATGTGACATCAGAATATGGTGAAAAAAGTCTACACACATCACTAGTACAGATAAAGAAGTGGTGATTAAATAATATTCTCAGAAACCATATCTGTTGGCTTTAAACCTGAACTTCTAAATCTATGTTTCAGGAGGTAGTAAGGAATGAGGTCCAGGTGATGAACCAGCTGAGCCACGCCAACCTCATTCAGCTGTACGCTGCCTTTGAATCACGCAATGACATCATCCTGGTCATGGAATAGTAAGTCCATTGAAGGGCGTCTGCATGTGTGGTGTTACAACCCGTACCTGGCTGTAATCATGTGTGTTTGTGTTGTAGTGTTGAAGGAGGGGAGCTGTTTGACCGCATCATCGATGAGAACTACAACCTGACGGAGCTGGACACGGTGCTGTTCATACGCCAGATCTGTGAGGGACTGCAGTACATGCATAAAATGTACATCCTGCATCTTGACCTCAAGGTAAACTTGAGATCTTTTACTTTTATGCTGATGATAAGTACCGTTTTGTCATGTTCTTATTAAGATTTACTTTGGTGTTTGGTTTTACTTCCAGCTCATTTAGTTATAAATGTTTACTGCAGCCTCTTGTTGGGCTGAGGTAGATAGAGTGCCTCAACCCCCTGATAAAGCCTTCAATGGACAGGAACTGTTTAAGAGCATCTATAAGAGTCAATATGCTTTGTTTGTTTTCATCTCTCTCTCTTGACTGTTGCTGTCCCAGAAGCAAGCTGTCATATGAAAACCAGAATTTCTTTCATTTTTCAGCCGGAGAACATTCTTTGTGTCAGCAGAGCTACTAATAAGATCAAAATCATTGACTTTGGCCTGGCAAGGAGGTAACATTTGTATTCATCTTTTCGCTTTTTAACATCTTGGGACCCTGCTTGTGTTTTTTATGACTAAGGTGTTGTGTCTGTGACAGATATAAACCCAGGGAGAAGCTGAGGGTCAACTTTGGAACACCTGAGTTTTTAGCTCCTGAAGTAATCAATTATGAGTTTGTTTCATTTCCCACGGACATGTGGAGTCTTGGAGTCATCACATACATGCTGTGAGTTCAGGATGCTCATTCCCACACAAATGTAAAAAAAAAAGAAGATGACCCATCTTGTCCCTGACCTCTGTCTCCGTCTTTGTTCAGGCTCAGCGGCTTGTCTCCGTTTCTGGGCGATGATGACAACGAGACACTGAACAACATCCTGGCCTGTCAGTGGAGCTTTGAGGAGGAGGAGTTCACAGACACCTCTGATGAGGCCAAAGACTTTATCACACGTCTGCTGGTGAAGAGCAAAAGCTGGAGGATGAGTGCGACAGAGAGCCTGAAACATCCCTGGCTGTCAGACCGGAGTTTGCACTATCGACTAAATCAGAAGGTAGAAATGTCTTCCAGCACTGTCAATCTGGAGTCTTCTAGGGTTAAACTGCTTCAGTGTTGCAGCACTTTGGCTTGAAATGCTTTAGTTTAGCTCTTTCTTTTTAAGCCCTGTCCACTGTGATTTATCTGCCCCTTTGGAAAAAAAAACACGTTTGAGTCCAGGCTAATTCTTCTTTATTAAAAATGTGTGAAACTAGGTGAGATGTGTCAGACAAGGTGGACCAGAATCAATATGTTTCAGGCAGTTTAGGACCAGTCTCATCTGTGAAAGAGAACAATTAAAGTTTATAACTTTGCAGACCTTTTATGCTTAGATCCCTTCTCGTTACATTTCTATGGTGGCCTAGAAGGCAAACTATTTTTTTTTCCAACATTCTTATCCTAAAGCCCATCACATACTGCCTTTTTGTAAAGAGATCTTTGCATAATTTTTCAATGCACCAAAACCTTTTACCTTTTACTCTACATTTGCTTATCATCAGATATCCTCCTGCAACTACAGATTTTTACTTCATATTCTGTCCATATTTTGTTATGTTGACTTTCTTTGTTCTACCACTGTGTTTTTGTTACACAGTTAAAGGACCTAGTTAAAGTCAAGGGAAAAAGAGACTCAGTGTTCCTATTCATAACAAAATTAGTTTACAGAGTTCAGGAAATTCTGTAAGTCCAAAAAAAGATTCAACAGGCGTCTGATCAAGTGTCATTATGAGACCACCTAGGAGTAAACACAGGTCGGTTTTTCACTGTCTTGAAAAGGAGAGCAAAGCAGCTGATATTCACCTGGTTACCAGCTGCAACTTTATCAAAATCAGCTTTGTCAATGAATCCAGCACTTCCAGCTTCATTGCTTCTTTCATTTGTGTATGTAAGAAATCGGTTTAGAGACAACACATTTTGAGACTATTTTAATTCCAAATGGTGTTATTACAAAGTTTCTGTGAATCCTCTTGTTGCAGAAAAACAAGTGTCACTCCACACATGCTCCGCCCACAAAGAGCTAAACAGGTAAGATTATTCTCGCTTTAAGCTAGCATGTTTGTAAGCTTTTCTTTTAAATTAATTTCAAAGCTGTTTATCACTGACAAAAGTTTGACCTATGAGCCATACTTTTATAACAATTCTTCTTTTTTCCCCCCTCTTAGAAACACAGAAAGCCCACCAGCGTACCTTTTGATAATGTAGGGCCATGCAGCCCAGCATTGGACCAATACTGCTGTACCTGTACAGCCACTGGATTACTACTCTGCCTCACATCCTCACCTTCACATGGATGCACATCATTTGGATCTGACTTGGAAAAACTTTGTGGAAAACTGACCATTTTCAGCTTTTTTTTTTTTTCATCATTGAGGTGCATATAATCTAAACAGTAAGGACTCTTTAGCTCTGTGATGTCTAAATACTGTAGCTGCCAAAGTATTACCTGCATTTTGTGCCACTTTTACAACATTTACCACTGCAAAAACTGAAGATCAGCTTTTTAACATCAGACAAACGCTGTCACGTCATCCTGTGTTTTTTTTTTTTTTTTTTTTGTTGTTTTTTTTGTTTTGCATGCTTTGCACTTTTCTGTTTTTGGCCTCTTTCTCAAAAATTCAGCAATGCTTTAGAGAACATAGACTGACTGCAGTTGTTTAAATTATATATTTATGTGAAAACATGTTTTTCTATTTAAGTTGCAAGTCTTATACAAAATGTAATTTATCTCAAAACAAAAGGAAAAATCACGCCCCATTAATTTATTTTGTATATAATGAAGCATTACTTATTACCAATGAAACATGAAAATGTATTCGTGCCACCATTTTTAGTTCATTTCCACTAAAGACTATGCCTTCTGCACACATTCATGCCACCTGCTCTTCTTGCTTTGGCAGTTTGGAGTAGCCCTCTCACCTTCCATGAAGGCATAACGAACAACACATACTACCTATAAATGATTCATGTTTATGACTGACATTTATTCGCTGGTTGAACACCAGACTGTACTTGAACTGCGAAGCTTTTAATCAAGATGTGATGTTTCTTTCAGGGGAGCTCAAGAGCATTTCACATACTGTAGTTACGCACATAAATGCACAGTTAAGCTTTGATGGAGAGCCAACGGCAGAGTGGAGACACCCGTCATTGATTTATTGTCTCATTCTATCAGAGTGATGGGAAGTTTGGTGAATATTTGATACTCAGTTGTTGGCTGATCCATTTCAAAATTGAAAGCTTTGTGATTTGAATACTTGTTTGTTGAATTTATAATACCTTTTTAAAGTTTTCTTGTGAAATGATGAGTTAAAAATATCTGTAGAATATGAAGAAGTTAATAAATGATGCACATTGGAAAAAAATGAATAGTGGGTGTGATTTCCCATTGATTGGTTGAATGTTTCAGACCTGACAGTCACTGCTTCTTTGAGTATCCTATGCAAATGTGGTTTTTCTCTGTTCCTGTAGCAACTAAAAAGTAACTTCTGACTAAAACTTGAACGCATTTGACTGATGATTTGATTGGACTCATACAGAGTTTTGCTTGAATCATTACCAGTGTTTGTTTATTGAATCATGCAACTTTTGCAGCCCAGCAGTGAAGGCTTTATTACATTTTTCACTTTGTCATCTGGTGGGAATCCAACATCTCTAGGACATCTGAGCTCCAACAACATTCCCCTCAGAGTCATTCACCTGCAATAACAAACACCTCTCTGTGAGAGAAAAGAACCTAATCCATATTCTGGGTCAAAACAAAAGATTATAAAGAAGGATGGGGACGTTTTGCTCATCACAGCAAGCAGCAGTTTGTGAGCTAACTAAATGAAAAACTGCATTTTTACATTCAAATTAATAAAAAATTAATAAATAAAAAAACACACCTCCACTGCTTACCTACTAAGGGAACTGTTCTATTCATCCTTGAAAAAAATACAGTTAACCTCCAACAAAAACAGATTTGAACAGCATATTGTTCCATCATCTCAATAAAATGTCAAAGTTTTGCTTGTATCAGTTCAAGCAGTGCAAGAGAATACACAGAGTAAATATACTGTATGTTGCCACAAGAGAGAGAGATAGATAGAATACAATATATATAAATCTCCTACACAAGTAAACTTCTTGCATCCACAAGAGCCCCTTCGAATCTTTGCAATTCCGCCATTAAGGATCATTTTGTTATCGAGCAACAGTTTGTTGTACAGTTGCAGTGAAACAAGGAATCAATGAGCAATAGATCCAAAGATAACCTCTACAGTTGTTAAAAAAAGAGTTAATTTTGCATTTGTTCGTCATCCATTTGGTATTTGTGACCAGATAGGATCAAACCGAACTCCTCAAAGATAGAATTCAGCTGAGACTGTTTTTTTTACCATGACCTGATCTTTTTATTGTTTAAAGATTTGGTCCAGCTGATAAACGTCCAGATGAGGCGATACGATGCTCTTCCTCCTCCTGAACAGCTGGGTGCTCTGTGAAAGTAACTGTCTCATCTGGTTTTCTCTCCATGTTTCCACATGGGTAAAAGGATTAATCCTTCTGCACAGCAGAGTGAAATACTTCACGACTCACGGTGAGACACCTGCCTCCCAAACAAATGAGGAGATGAGCAGCCTGGAGCTGTAACAGAGCTATGTTGTTCCATCTACACACCGCTGTGCTTCTCAGGACCCCAGGCACTGACTTTTTCCCTCTTAATATGGTAAAGTTTACCTAAGACTGGAATGAAATTCTCCCCCCTCCATCATGCTGTGCTCTCGGTGAAGCTGAGGCTACTGACACTCTCAGCTGGAGCAGATGTTCTCATACAGGATCAAATGAGAACAATAAGGGACTATGAACTGCTCTGATTACTTGATTACCTTTGTTATGATAGTGTCTCAGATGACTTAGTTTCTCTTCTGAACAAAATATTCCCTTAGAGGTAGTGTGTCAAATTCCTTAATTGTACTTATTTTGGCCCATAAACAGACGTATATTGTACAAATGTTGCCACTCAAACCCAAATCTGCCTCTGAAATGTCCCCTAAAATATCCTCAAGCAGTAAATTAGTATTTGGCTCTTTTGTGGTGAGACATAAACGCTTGTATGGACACAAAATTAAGCTGTAAAAAATCAAATTATCCCATCCACATGTAGTTTAGGTGACATACATTAGGAACAAATATCAATAATGCTGTTCTCTCACTGATGATGCCTGGATTGGTAAAAGTAAGACTTTTTTCCAAAGGTGAAACCTTGAAACGATCATTTCTTTCTCATGCAGTTACCAAGCGTATTGTTCATCTCATCTTAGTTTTGTCAGAGTGTGGATCACTGACACTCACTCCCTGCTTGAACAGGATGTTTGCTGAGCCACATATGCACAAGATGCTGGTGGTTTGTACATACCTCATTTCCAGAAAAGTTTGGACATTTTCTAACATGTATTAAACCAGTGAGTGGGGACATGAAAAACATTTTCTCTGTACTCATGTTTGTGAAATTAATTTTACCAAAATCATAGATTTCTTTATTTAGTGTTTTTATTTATTTGACCACGAAATGCACACAGTGGGCTTTAGCTCCACATTATCATACATAATATTAATTGTACAAAATTGATTTTTGAAAAATAAAATAAAATAGCTCCCTACAGACTAGAAAATCAGATATGACATAGAGCATACAGACACTGGTTCAAATGAAAATAGTTTAATCAAGGGTAACTCTACCCTCTATTATATGAAATTCCTCAGCAAATACTCAGTTATAATCTAAAATCTCCACATTGCTATCAAAATGATTACAATTGAAATCCATTTAAATACAGTTAGAAGCTAGGGCAGCATGGTGGTGTGGTGGTTAGCACCATGGCCTCACAGCAAGAAGGTCATTGGTTTAAGCTTTGGTTGGAACAGTGGCCTTTCTGTGTGGAGTTTGTATGTTCTCGCCGTTTATTTATATTACAAAGAGGAAATAGTTGAAACACAGAGCAAAAACTATGCATACATATATGACCAAAGGCCAGTTCGTCAATCAAATACAAATAAAACCTTTAAAACAAGATGTGAGATTGAGATGTAGCCTACACTACACTCCAAAGGTTAGGGATATTCAACATTTGGGCAAAATTAACAAAAAGAGTAAAAAGTTGATGCTACACTGATAGTACATCATGAATGCAGGGCATTTTTTTTTTTTTTTTTTTAACTTGTCCTGTCCAGCATCATAGCAAGCAAAATGATAATGGTTGCTGTATCGTGCTGAACAAATTTGCTCTGCCAAGGGGAGGCCTATGGGTAAGGCTCCTCATGATAATCTGATTCATTTATTTATTTATTTACTTTGAATCAAGGAATCTATGTAATCTTGCTGGACCTGACCGGAAGGGACAGAAAAAGATGGAGAATAGCAAAAAGAGCAAAAGGGAAAGAAGAAAGGAGACAAAAAGATCACAGACAGAAGGAAACGACCCTTCAATCCACACCATCACCAGACAACAAACTGTTACACCTGTACATGAACACCAGAAAATGTCCTACAACTTTTACAAAAAACAGAAACACACACACAGAAAAAACAGGGCTGCCAGTCATTAAGAGTTTTTGAAATAATAACCAAATCAAAAAGACATAACAGCGCCCAGATACTAACTCATAGGAAAAATACAAAAAAAAAAAAAAAATTTATAATTATCGCTTAGTATTAAAACCCACTAGACAACTCAGTGACTGTGTCAGCAAGCAGAGCATGAGAAACAAGGAGTGATCAGTGATGAAGAGTGGTGAGTGAGATCATGCAAATGCGACCACGCCTCCACGGAGGCCAGAGGCAGACCAGGGCCAGAGGCCCGGGCCCTCAGCAGCACCAAACCAAGCCACCCCACCACACAGACGACTCCAGCCCCACCCGAAGGGCGGCAGAGGAGAGCCCCAGCAAGAGCCCCCCACGGTCCCGGGGCACAGGCCCCAGTGGGCCAAGATCAGCAGCCGCCGGCCCCATCAGGGACCGGCCACCCAGGGCAGCCCGAGCGAAGGGCCCAGGGCCCCAGGAGCCCAGAGGCGGCTGCCCCACCCCCCAAAGGCAGAGGGCCCGCAACATGCCTAGGAGGACCAGGCCCCCCCAGACAGCCACCCGGCGTAGGCCAGCACACACCCTGATGTTCCAGCCGCACACCATGCTGCATTTAAAAAAAAAAAAAAAAAAAAAAATGAATGCAGGGCATTTGAAACAAAAACTAACAAGAGTGGTGAGTATACGTCAAAGTAAAATGTCAATATATCATTAACTTGTCATGTGTTCAGTGTCATATTAGTCTAATGAAGTCTGCATGTGAACATGACGATGAAGAGGGCTGTTTAGATACAAGCTGTCATTGAACAAGAACATTTAGTAATCCATTCATGCTTCAGACACTTGTTTTGGTTGTTTTGTGGTTGTTCATCTTGTTAGAAAACAGCATGTTCTGAAATAAGGACTTAAACATTGAAAGTTGTACATGTGCACTTAACAGCTTAGAAAGGGTCTAAGATCACCTATTAAAGTTATAATGTATTTTAGGTTCATTCTAAAATAATATAAAAAGTCAAATACCCTTAACTACTTGTGAGTAGTGTATTATCTTGTGATTACATAGTACATAAATAAAAGAGTACTTCTCCCTCCTGCCTTTAGAGGGCGCTGTGTCAAGCTAAAGGAACCCTATTGAAAGCTCCTACTTGCTTTCTTCCCATTGGCCAGTCTCAGGATCTTTTCCTGATACGTCACGCAGTTTGTAGCCGTGTTTAGTTTGGTTTACGGATGCTGAGGAGTCTTGTTGGTCTTCAGGCTGTAAATTCACCCACAGTTTAAGTCGGTTGTGTCGCTCGATTTGACAGCAAGCTGTAAACATTGTTTCGGACAGAGATGGCCCAGTGTTCCGAGTCTGCTAACGCCAGCTCCGCGGTGAACGGAGGACCGGTGAAAAGGAGGAACGTGGCTGTCATCACCGGCATCACCGGACAGGTAACGTTACTGAATCGCTCCCTACCACTGTCCAGGTCAGCTGAAGCGTACCATCGCTTTTTACTCATGAAAGTGACACAAACAGGCTTTGTCTTTGTTCCTTTTCGCTGCTGCCTCTGAAAACACACAGAAATCTCTGTTCTGGCTGATGCTGCCGGTGTAGTTTGCACCTGTTCCCGCTGCCACCACGTTGGAGTTAGACTGGAAGTCCGGAACAACCGGTTATATTGGCTGCATGAGGCTGACCTTTTCTATGCTAACTTTTACAGTGGAGGTTGTCAGCTAACCAGGAAATGAAAATCATCAGTGAATAGCCTTGTGTGCATGTGGGAAGCTTGTTTATTTATGCAATTCATTTATTGACCTATTTATAGTACACTGCATAATGACAATATAGTACTTGATTCGCTACGGTGCCCCATATCGAATAAGGTATATGATTAATAATAATAACAGGGGTAATGGGTTCCCTTAAGGAAGGAGATGGACTTGTCTGTAAAAATAAATATAAGCAGATTAATCGACACAATTCTGTGACAATTGTCTTAAAATGACATTGTCCCTTTTGTTATACTTGTAAATATAATAAATGTTAAGTCTTTTTATACTGAGCTTTACACTCTTTTTGCTTCAGCCTAATGACAGATATAGACTGGGCTGTCTAATGTCTCTGATTATGTTACCTGCCCCTTCTGATTATCCCGATGGGGTAAATGTCCTGTATAGTGGGGAAAGCTATTTACAGGACAGGGTCCACCGGTCCTTTACTCTATATTCCTACCTGTCAGCACAAATTTGCAAACTTGTAGAAGTTGCTGAGAATAGTAAGTCACATGTCAAATTTATTTGACCTTCTAAGGAAAAGCAGTCAGTGATAGGACGTGATACGGTGATATGATGTTTGTTTTCTGACTGACTTGGTGAATTCTTAGTACCAAGGAATTTGAAGTTAGGGGTACATAATTACTGCACCATCTTATGTTCTGATGTAATGTTCTGAATGAGATGTAATGTTTTGTCCAAAATCCTCCTTATTTGATTAAAAGCCTCTTCTCAGACAATATCATCAGAGAGATAAACCCTTCCCCCATGACATTACTGACCTTGCAGATTAGTTTGTTGAGTCTGACGGTGACCTCCAATGACTCAAAATATCCAGAACATTGTCTGGCAGATGTTTAAGACTTCAGTTGCGACAAAAAATAGAGAGATGATCCTTTCTTCTTTTTCCAACTTGATTCATGACCATTGTGCACACTGATATTTATTATCTCCCACCATCTCCACACTGACCATCCAGATGTTTATTTTCTTTCATGAAATGAATGAGTCAAATGAACTTAAGCCAGTGTCTTTAACCTGGTCATTAGTGACATTTTTTGGCCTTTCAGGTCACATCCTCAATTTTTGGCCATTATTCTAATTGTGTTACTCCCAAAAGGATTTTTTTGGTGTCTCTGTTGAAGAACTTTGGAATTATAATCTTAATTTTTCTTAAAGATCACCAGGTTACCATTTACTACCCTTTTGGGTTATTAGAAGACAAACGTCATCTCCCAAAACTGCTAGAAAAACTTTACAAATTGATATTGTTTTCCACATTTTTTCTAGCTCAGATTGTTAAATGAATGCTACTCATAATAAAAAACATTAAATGTGTAAATATTCAAATGATTTTTAATCCTAAACCAAGTTGATCACATGCCACTGTTTTCTATGACAGAAATTCACATAAAGAGTGATTTTCCATATAATACAGTAATGGGAATTTTATTTAAAAATCTATGTTTTTTTTCTATTTTTGTTTCGACTAATATTTAATACATTTAAGACTGAATAAAAAGAAAACAAAAAAGAAAATCCCAGAGGTCATTCATTAACTAGATCACTTAGTCCAGTTCAGGATTGCGGGAAGCTGGAGCCTATCCCAGCAATCAGCAGGTGAGAGGCAGGTACACCCTGGACAGGTCTCCAGCTGGAGTACCCGGAGAGAACCCACGCATACACAGGAGAACATGCAAACTTAACACAGAAAGTGATCTAGTAAAATATTTAGTTTCTCTACAACCTGCAAATTAAATAAAATCTTTTTCTATGTGATTTTAGTGTCCCAAATGTTCGTGAATGTTTGAATTTAAGTTTTGTTTAATGTGACAGTTAAATTTTATGGACAAGATAACATTTTTTATGTGTTTAATGTGAACCCATCTATAAGAAATGTAAATCAAAAGTAAAATCTATACATCAGTGTTAACCTTAGACTGTGTAAAAGATGGAAGAAAGACCTTTGCCAACACCCACTGGTTTGTGAATTGCTTATTCACACACAAGAATCTAACCAGTTAAACTTGAACACAGACATATTATTGTCTAATGTTTTCACTGTGCTAAACCCTTTAAAGATGCACTAAATGTTTCTAAAGTGGGATTTAAGTTTAAGTTTCCATATGACGTGTTAGAGATACCTCTGAGAACATGCCTCCACTGAGAGAACATGTAAGTCTTTGTTACATATTAGCTACCTTTCTTCCAGAATCACCAAGTAGACTGACAAGCCCACGTAGAGGCAAATTTTCAGCCATTTGCATAAGCTTTTCTTATTCTTATCTTATCTTATACAGACCGATAAAACACCTGCTGCACAGAGGGATCATTTTGACATGAAACTTTTCTGTTTCATCCACTCTTTACAATGATGAGACAACATTTTCCAGCCGAAACTCTTTTTATAATTTAGCACAAATTAAATCCTTCGTAAAGACCCCACAGTCCTTTCAAAGTGTTTAGCATGCTGCATGCACTCACTTGTGTAAACAAATCACCCTCTGACCATAATGCAGTGATTAAGTTTTGTTTGCTTGTGTATAACGAGCCTGAACTATATGCCCATTTAGTAGATTTTCAGCTTGTCTAGTTAACTAGACATTACAATTTCTTTTCTTTCGTAGTGTTTAAGACAAACAGCCAGACCTTAGCCTGAATAACATTTAACGAATCAAGTAAACCAAAGGGATAGCCACTTTTTGTCCTACATCTCTATATGTGAGTTTTGAAAGCAGGTTGACCTTGTTTTTTCTTGGAAAATGGGCTTCTACTGCCTGTAGGGTGAAACCTTTGTCATGTCTGAGTAGCTGCACAGTGGGTGTAAAATTCATGAATGTAACACATCCAGACAATGGACAAATAGGCGTGTAAGCTTTGCACAGCTATGTCTATAAGTCAGATTCTCATTCTTCCTGGTGAAATAATAGCTATGATCATTTGTGAGTGACAGTGTGGATGATGAAGTTGTCAAACATGTTTCTCATGGTGCTCTTCTGGCTTTTCTTTTCCTCACAGTTTCTGTCCCTGGATGTTTGGAAATTGTGTCATACACGTTTAACAGGAAAAGACAATGAGCAGAAAAACCTGGAGCTACTGTCTTGTTTTACTCGCCTTGTAATAAGCTATTTAGCTCAAAAGATTACCTCTGTAACCCACAATAGCACATGGAGCAACAGGCTGAATATGTGTCAGGTATGTTAATGTAACACCAGGGTTTCCACCAGGATTTTTATTTAAACTGTGAGGGAGAACTGGTCTCCTTATTACACTTAATGAACAGCTGATTGAGGTGCTCAGAAAGTACGAACATGTATGCATCACATTTGCCCTCATCGTAATTCCTGCTCCATCTCAGACAAAGCTTCTCCTGGAGTATGAACTGATCAGGCCAAAACAAGCTTTTTTTGCTCTTGCAGCCTCAAGAACAAGAACAAAGGTCTTGCTTCTCATGAAATAAGCAAGAAGCTTTAGTTCGCTCTGTCACCGTTTTACAGTCACTCTCAAACCAGCCGCAGTAGAACTGGACAGGAAGTTGAGATTCCAGTGCAATTTCATACTCTTATTATGGTCTGTAAATATAGGCTTTATGTTCATATATTCATTCATATAATTCACATTTGTCACATCTGAAGAAAGAATCATAATTCTGAAGGCATGGAGGTTTTTATGTGTGACAGTGTCCCACAATCATTTATGTAGCAGAAATCCTGAACACATTCAGCTTCATAATAGCATAAAGAACATACCTGTGAGGCTGAGAAGTTAACAATTCAACGACTCCAACAAGCAAAGTTCAAAGTTCTTTATTTGCCATTTGTACATAAAACCAGAAAAGTCAAGGTACATTGGAATTCTTGTGCAGGGCTCTTTCAGAGTCACAGTTTAAGTAGTAGGAGAGAAAAGATGAATCAAGAATAAGTGAACACTGTACACATTAGAAAATAAACTATAGTAAAAAAATGTATAAATACAAAAAATATAAAATAAAATATAGTATGTAGCCATACTATTATACACTATACAGCGCTGTACAAGAGCAGAAGGTATTGTGAGATAGAGGAGTGGGTAGGGGGAGGGGGAGAATATTGCACATGAGGGAGAATATTGCACATGAAATTCTCAAGCAACTGAACACTGATCAGAGGAACTGCACATTATACAGGAGGGGATATAAAAGACATCATCCTGTTTCAGAGGTGATATTAGTGCAGGTCTGATATTGCACATGCAAGTGACCAGTAAGCAAGTTCCTGATCTCATTCTAAGTGAGATGTGTCATTGTTGTTTCTGTAAGTTGCACCTTACTATAAGTTGCAGGACCAGCCAAACTATGAAAAAAAAGAAAAAAAAAAGAAAAGGCGACTTATAGTCTGGAAAATACAGTAGATATTACAGTGTTTGATTTTTACAAGATTGCTTGAAAAAGAAGCAGTAATAAAAAATCTGTCCTAATGTGCACATAAATGTGAGTGCATTTGAACATCTGTCATATGTAGTTGTGCATACACGCAGAGTAATGTCTATTTCTGGCATATGATTTGCAGAAACTAGAAGGATATTTCATGGTTCGAGGCAGAAGTTGTCACTAGACCATTCCCAGAATGCAGCCCTGGAGAGACAACAATCGTAGGTCCTGGAAAGTAATTTTCAGCATCTCGCATTTCTCTGTCAGGCAGCAACTTCCAAATCTTCATCCCCCCCCACGCCCTCTTTAACAGACGAAAAGAATAACAGCATTAATTCATTTTTATTTTGCTGGTCATGCCATTCCTGTGGAATACTGAGAGCTCATGCAAGAGGCAGGCATCTGGATACACCATCTCAGAAGTCACTCACGAGACCACAGGGGTCACTGTGATGCCATAAATCACCTTGCTAACTACTGTCCATAAATTTCAGGGCAGCATGCTGATCATTCTGAATATTTTTGACTGTTGTCTCAGTGTGAAGTATTGGGGCGAGTTGGTGTGAGTTATAGGAGACCACCTCAGTGCCAAGGCAAAGCTGCCGAGCTGTGAAGGGACTCTGGCTGATAGTTCTGTTTTATGAGCCAGGGTTACAAAGAGGACAGGTTCACCCTCTCTGTTCTGCAGTAAAACTTTACTTTGGCTTTGAGGTTCACACTTTTTTCTTCATCTTCTAAGCTTGTAAAAACAACTCTGCATTGTGTTATGACCTCTCTAGCTGTTTGATGTCCATCGTATGTGCCTCCGTTTTTGATCCTTTGTCGCCATTTAATGCACTTTCATTCCCCCCTCTCACTTTCTCCCACTGACTGTATGTAAGCAGCACAGAGTCTGAGTGAGTGCCAACAATAATATTCATAAAGCTAAGAATCCGTGCACACATCTCCTCTGTTGCTCATAATGGTTGCTGATGGCTCCTTTAAGACTGATGGCTCCTCTGACAGAAGTCTGGCAACTTCTAAACATGCAGGAGAAGAGACACAAGTTGAGCCACAGTTGTAAAAAAGCTGAATTAGCTGCACTTTCAGCCTTACAGTAGAGTTTATGAACCAGTTTAGGATATAATGATAACGGGGATGGTGTAATGGTAAAGTGAATCAAATAAATATTACTTAACTATATATAAAAAATAGTTTTATATATATAGCATTAGGAACAAAATACATTAAGAATTTTATGTTCAGTCAAAACCAAAAAATCCCACATTTTTCCAGCCCTATTTATTTATTATTTTTCTTGACCATTTTGTTTTTTAAATCTGGAGTAGAACTGCATTATTAACTAAGGTTATCGAATCACCAACAGTATCAGTTTTCCCTGCAAAAGTATTCTCATCTGAGGTTTTTTCACACAGGAAATCACAGTCAGCTTAAAGGTTGCAGTGTAATATTTGGGAATGATCTAATGGTAGAAATGCACTATTCATTACAATGTTTTATTACTGTAGATATATTAAAATAAATAAATGAAAAAGAAGGGATGGGGGGAGGTTCTTTCTTTCTATTGCCTTGATCTGAGCATGATGTTTCTGCCCCATATATTTAGATGCAATTTTTAATGTATACCACTAGATGTTACTACATCCCAGACGCTGGAACTTTGAGGCAGCTTGCACCTTTAGGATGGGAATATGCTTGCTTTGAGTTGCCAAGTGAAAAGTTTATTTATATGGACGACCTTTTGTGTTTTTGATTCTTTCAGAGCATTTTTATAGAATTAAAACAAGCTGCAACACAGAAGTGAATGATAGAGGCAGTTTAAGGGTGATTATCAATCCATGATGCCAGGGCCTTAAATACCATCTACAATACTACTGTTGATTTTCCTGCCACGATTGTAACATCGACCAATTGCTTGAATTTTTTATTTGACCAAATGTTCATTATTAACAGTTTTGCGTGATCAGATCAAGTGTAGTACATGAGCATGTGTGTAAAGAATTACAAAAGACAGTGGAGTATGTATTGTGCACGAGTGCGGAAAGCTAATAGTCAAGAATCGTCACCTTGATGTTTGCTAGCATATTTTGCCTATCAAGCCCCTTCAGGGCTACTGCTAGCCATTTCGGTGCCCTAAGCACAATGGTTTTGAGGAGCCCCCATTTTCTTTTTAATCTGTGGGCTGTTACACAGTAAAATGATGCATTCTGTGATGTTTGGGTTCTTTTATGAGAAAACTGTTTACATATTGAACATTTTTACTGTTCAGTATTAAAATCAGCCCCATGACAGGCCCATGGGTAAAATGCTACAGATAAAATAAAAATTAAAAAATTGAATTGTAAAATTTGTTCAGAGACACTTTCTTACAAAAAATGGTTCCATATGCACTAACACAGCCAAAATAATGACCAGATTTAGAGGAAAAATGCCTAAATGAACACAAATATCCACTGATGTATAGTTCAATGTTCTCTTAGTGCATCCAACTGAGAGTTCCGGATTTAGCCAATCAATGCAGTGATCAATGATGCATCTCCTTAAAATATCTGATTCCCTGTTCAAAAGGCTATAAGATTTGTAACTATAGATATGCTGTGATTAGGATTAATCATGAGTCCAATTTCATTGGTGACCCCCTTGGAACTTGGTGCCATCAACCTGGTGCGTGATGCGCGTGGTGAGAGCGGCGGCTCTGAGCCCCTTTAATAAGCTAGAAAATGATTGCTCTGACTTCATTGTTTGGCCTACAAAAAGCATATCTTGCACATTCATTTTAAACCTTGTTAAGCAAAGATATTTAGTCTGATTAATTATTTCATGACAGATTTGTCTACTATAAAGTGAGATGTTACAGATACTTCAGTATATAGCTGAGCTCTCGCCTTTCTGTGTAGGGCTGTGATACAGCTTATATCCAGAGGGCTGAACAGTTCTACTGACCAACCTTTTACCCTGGCTGTGGAAAGCCCTTGTTTGTAATGTAACTGACAACACAAACCACATGCATGAGGCTGGATTTGTGTCTCTGTTATCAAGTTGTTTTCTTGGTTGTTAATTATTTTATTATGCAAATACCTTTTTAGGTTTTGGGGGTTTGTAGCTAAAAACAGTTATTGGTTATAGTCTGAAATGCTCTACGGCTCTACAGCTGCCCTATCTGTATTATTTTTATTTTCTTTTAAATAAGTGTTTATTTTCTGTTCAGTGACATGCCTGAATGGTCCTAAATTAGAGGAGAGGGTTTCGGGCCGGTCTTCACACAGCTGCGAGTGTTTGTGTGTGATTGTGTGTACGTTGTGGTCTGTGATTACAGTGTCATTACACCATATCGGGCCTTAATGGTAGAGCAGTGCTGCGCTTGCCAGCTTCTGCCTGTGGTCTAAAGAAAACACATTAAAGTGGTTCATTTGTATGTTATGCACAATGACAAATAAATGCATGCATGCTCCGTATGTTTACATGCATGTGTGTGTCATGCCAGCAAAAACGAAGACTGAGCTCCTTAAATGTTGGATACATTCAGGTTTTCCGTTGGGTCTTTTTTATGTTTGGCAGATGATGTCAGTCTGATAATGTGTCAGAAGTAACAGAGGTAGAGTCTAGTAACAAGGTCCTCACTTTACTGTTTCACCAGTAGAGGGTACCACACTCACACCTTTTCTATTATTTGTCTGGTTTAACTTCAGGTTTGTGCCAGCCATGAGTGAATATTTGCCTTTTCTGTCCCGTCACAATAGTAAACTGAATACTTTGGGGTTCCAGCCATTGGTTGAATGGAAACGGGGATTAAATTGAGTAAACTTAGGCCGAGGAAATAAAAACTGTAAACTGTAACTGTAACAGCAGTTCTCCATTCTCATACAGATTTGTATAATCCAGCAAATGTGTTATAATTTTGCCCAGTCCAGGCATCACACACTTTCCAGCCTCTTAATGAAAGCACATGATGTTGATGTGATAATGATGATGATGGGAATGTTGATTGGAGCTAATGACTAGTGGAGGGATGAGGGCAGTTCTGGTGAGTGAAAATTGTTAACATTTTTCAGACACATGGACTCCTTTAGCCCAACATCGATACCAGATTTACTTTCTGTCACGATTTTGTATCAGTTTTCTTTTGTATTGTACAGTTTTATATTTCACTCTTTAACTAAATATTCAACTGTTATATTTTAATTAATTTTTTTGATCACTAAACATGAACAGCATCCATAATTATTCCATAATTATAAGTTCACCCTCCTCTTCCTCAACGAGTCCTTCAGTGTGTATGTAGTATTATTTTAAAGTAAATAGATTATATTGTGTCACAGGCCTAAATGACTCTTTGGGCATTTTGTGGTGTGGTATTGACCTGGCAGGTAAACATGTGTGTGCCGAGTTCCACATAACAGGAAATGGTGAGGTGAGGCCAGGGTTTATGGGCTTCTATGGCCTCAAAGGAGCTTCTTGTTTTGAAACAGAGCTGCAGCTCTTCAGGCTTGTTTTCCATATTGGTCTGGCATGGAACGCTTTGACCCTGGCACAGGGGCAGGAAAATATGACACCGGCCAAAGCTTTGAACACCGTGTGGATGGGTGAGGGGCTGCTAGTGCCCATCTACCCCTTCGGTTTAGGCAGAAACCTGTTGGGTTGCGGTTCCAGCTGAGCATGGTGCTCAGCTTGCTGATGCTGTGAATGTCCTTAAAAAGACATTGTAATACAGCTGCTGTTGATTTTTTTTTCTTATGTTTGGTATATTATAGAGTTGTGAGAGCTAAACCTGAGGTGTACACGGCAGAAGAGGATCCTCCGTGGCAACTCAGTTTATGACAATAAAAACATGAAAACCCATGTGTATGATACCTGAACAGAGACACATAAAGGGTTTACCTTTTAGCATTGCCATTTTTTGGCTAATATCTCAGACTTTGCAGATATATATATATATATATATATATATATATATATATATATGTGTGTGTGTGTGTGTGTGTATATATATAATTTCTTTAGAAAACATAAAATAAATATAACATAAGTAAAACTTTTTCATTCTGAACTGATCTCGTAAAATTGTCCTAAGTCCAATTAAAAGTCTTCACATTTATCTGTTGCCTATCCAAACGGATTTGAAAGTTTAATTTGGAAAAGGAAAGAAAATGTTTAAAACCAGTATGTTTCCTATTTTTATGTCTTCATGATGTTTAAGAAAAAGGACGACTGCTGGTTGTTTATGCACAGTCGCTGTGAGGTTGAAGGAACAGTTTGAAATTGGTTGTAGGTTTTTATTTAACTTAAGTTTTGAACTTTTCCTTCTGAATAGCTAAAATAAAAGAATTTTGTCTTTAACGCTTTTCTTTTACCTCAGTGGAAAATAAGGGGAAATGGGAAGGGGAAGTCTTGCTTTGAGGGAAAAGACAGTCTTGCTACAGAAGGAATCTTGCAGGGCTTTGACTTGGCTGCAGAGTTAGATGAGGGCAGACGCGTACGGACCCAGGTGTTCATACAATGTTGTTAATAATTTAAACAGAAATATTTACTTATGCTCACTCTCTTTTCCACATAATTTACACGAGTCCCAATTTGTATAGTATACAGCATTGTGATTGCATGCAACTGTAGGATGGCATCATCTCTTTGTTTTTTGTTTTTTTTTTTATATAAATGATGGTCCTGTGTTTTCTGGGCAAAAACACTATTTAGCTCTAAGCTTTAGCTTTTAAAAATGCTTTTTTATTATAAGGAATTTCTTTCTTTCAGTAATAAGTCTCTGAAAAGCTGCAACCCACAATTTCTTTCATTTCCTGTGTTCACCAACAGCGTTGACATTATTCAGAAATCGGCATGAGATTTCACAGCCATTCTTTAACAGTTTCACCATGCGTTACCCTTTGTTTTGGTGTGGGATTAATTCCACCTGCTTAGTGTGGCTGGTTGGAACAGTTACCCCTGACTTTTCCTCAGCATGTGCTTTCGTAATTTTTTCTCAAGCCGGTTTGATTTGAACACACCCCGTCATCAGGAAACATGATTTGTTTTCCCTGCTGCGGCAGATCCGGACAAGCTGTACTGCCACAACTCAAGAACAGGACCTGACGCAGCTCAAGATACGATTGTGCTGAGTGCTCGTTCCAAAGTTTCCTCCAACTTCCAGAACCTCCTCATCTGCCTCCTCTGCTCCTCAGCTTTCACCTCCGCTGTTACCCCCAGACCTGAGGAGGAAGCATGCTGGCAGTGTGTAAATGTGTGTGTGCTCATAGGCGAGAGGGATTGAAGGATGAATGCCATGACTAGGTCAGAATGTTCCAGTGTGTTTCAGAATGTGCAGTCGGAAAGTCTGAGAAGGGAAAAAAGATGAGGAGTAACATGGGTGAGGGGAACAAGACCTTATTGACAGCGCTCGCTCTCTCACACCACCGTCTCACACCACCGTCTCTCTCACACACACACAGTGGTTCAATGTCTACCCACATAACTTCTGATTTGTGTCGATGTTACACTTTTGATCTTATGACTCAATATTCAGCCAACCTACAGGTCTCAGCTACGTCATACAGGTTTCACACAGAGGATCATTCTGAAACATCATTATGACATTTGAAGAGCTATTTGTGTAGTTGTTCTTTTCTCTGTGCTTTTCACATTCTATAATATTTTGTTGGACCACCTTTAGCTTTGATTACAGCAGCATTCACTGTCTCATTGTTACAGTAAACTTCTGCAATGTCACAAGATTTATTTCCATCCAGTGTTGCATTAATTTTTCAGCAAGATATTATATTGATGATGGGAGAGTCTGACCACTTTTCAGATAGAGCCTTCTTCAGCACACCTCAAAGATTCTCAGCAGGATTCAGGTCTGGACTCTGTGGTGGACACACTCTATGTATGAAACTGACCCTCTCTTTACCAGTCTAAGCCACATGATTTTTCACATTGTCAACTTGAAAAATGGCTGTGCCATCAAACCTACTCATTCTGTATATTCAGATAGTCAGCTGAACTCATTATTTGGACACATATTGTTGCTGAACTTAGACCTTAAACCAGAACTTAGACCAGATCATAGACTGTCCCCACAGGCTTGTACAGTAGGCACTAGGCATGATGGCTGCATCACTTCATCTGCCTCTCTTCTTACCCCGATGCTCCCATCACTCTGGAACAGTGTAAATCTGGACTCATCATACCAAAGGACTTTCTTCCATTGCTCCAGAGTCCAATCTTTATGCTCAAATTGAAGCCCTTTTTTTGATAATTGATTTTTTTTTAAAGATTAGCCTCACTGATGAGTGGTTTTCTTTAGGCTACACAACTGTTTAGTCCCTTTTTACACAAAACTGAAATTTGAAAGTTAATAATACAGCTTGAAATGCCTGTCTAACCTTAAATGTTACCTTTTCTGTGGTGGTTATAAACGGTATTGTCTTCTATCATTTCAGGATGGTTCCTACCTGGCTGAGTTCCTGCTCTCCAAAGGCTATGAGGTGAGGGGAGAAAACACACAGTACACTCTCAAAAGACTCAGGGTTCTGTTCTGTGGAAGCTCAGACACACATGCAGACACTCATGAATGCCAACATTCACAGACCAGCATTCCCTCGATAAGCTGCATCCAGCCACAGCAGTATGTGGGAACTCCACTGAGATCATGTGATTTGACAGGCCAACATACAGTGACCAGCTCACACCTCATAGTGTTGCATGGGCTTTTCTAACCCCTTACCTTGCATCCCTGGGTCAAACTATTAACAAGGAAATGGTTGTTTTTATATGAATGAGGTCACCAACTTTCATCTGGTCGATGTCTTTTCAGGACCATAAAAAGTCAACAGCCTATTGATAGTAGCGGAGGCTAACAAGCAGTTTCTGTATTTTAGTCAAACAAAATATTATACTAATAATTAATATAGAAGATTAAATGGAAATTGTAAAAAGTGCAAATGGTCATACAGTAATAAGCTGATGTTATGTAATAATGGTGTGAAAGCACATGTTAGAACTGCTTACTTAAAAAGAAGACTGGGTGTGTAGATGAGTGTATAAAGGAGGTGATAATGTGTGTCTGTGCTGCTTTGTGAGACTTAACACATCGGAGTGCAAATAATAAACAACAATACTTATTTTGGTGTATGCACCATATTTGCAAGTTTCATGAGGACAAATGGAGAAAATTGTTTAACTGTTCTTTAAAAAGATTAATTGATCCACATTGTTTTTTCTTTCCTTCTTTGGAGCAACAGGAAGCTACAGTATGTCAGACTGAGGCTACATTTGGCCTCTGTAGTGGTTTCAAGAAAAGAATAAGGATCTATACTGTAAGTCATTGTTTAGTAGTGAAAAAGAAAGATCCCCTCTTTCAATTTGAAGGTTTTACACATCAGGGCATTTGAGAAAAGTAAAACATATCACCTACTTTTTATCATAAGACAATTACAGATGCAAACAACAGCATATATTATACAGTGTTGTTTGAATTTGATTTGACAGGGACATGCACAGCAATACATTGACCTCAAAGAGAAATGTGTTGGGTGCAAGGCTTTAGCAAAGCTGCTAATTTCTAGCTGCGGTCCCTGGACAGGTAGTTGTTAAAACATGCACTAAAATAATAATAATGAAAAATTCCTACCTTGAAGCAATGTCCAGGTCCTGTGGCTGCAAAACAAGTCCAAATCATTAGTCCTCCACCATTATGCTTAATAGTTTGTATTAGGTGTTTGTGCTGATATTCTTTGTTTTTTTTCTACACATGCTGCTGTACATTATAACCAAATATCTGTCTAAAGTACATTGTTCCAAAAGTCTTGTGGTTTGTCCAGATGCAGCTTTGCAAACCTACAGGATGCCATGCTGCCATGTTAGAGAGGATTTCTTCTGCAACCCTTCTAACAAGCCATACTGGTCCAGTCTTTTTCTAATTTAAACTTTCATTCAGACTTTGTGTATAAAGCACATTTTCATACAAAACAAACTGCAACACAAAGTGTTTTACAATAAAAACATTATGGAAAACAAACAAAAAAAGAAAAATGCATCTTAACTTATTAAGTCCTCCAGACCAGTTTTTCTCAATCCTAGTCCACGAGGATCACTGCCCTGCATGTTTTAGTGATTCAGATTAACAGAAGTGCTCATCAGTTCTTTGCAAGCTTGCTAAGTGCCTGCCATTAATTTGAGTCAGGGGTGTTAAGGTATGGAAAACTCTAAAACATGCAGGTCAGGGGTCCCCAAGGACCAGGATTAAAGGGAACTCTGGCTAGTAGCAACAATAAACCTAGTATTTGCCCAGCCGAGGCTCGAACCAACGACCTTCTTGCTGTCCACATTCATTTCTTTAGATGCAGAGAAAGCATTTGACTGAGTAACTCCCCACTCACCCACTAGTTCTGCCTAAAGTCAACTACCTGTTTTCAATGATACCCACTAAACACATATACATATAAATGTATATATGTGTATATATATATATATATATATATAAATATATATATATATATATATATATATATATATATATATGTGTGTGTGTGTGTTTGTGTATATATATGTATGTATGTATGTATATGTATATATATGTATATATGTATGTATGTATGTATATATATGTATGTATGTGTATATATATATATATATATATATATATATATATATATATATATATATATATATATATTTAAATAAAAGATTTTAAGCTGAAAAAAGAACAAAAACAAAATAATTTAGGTAAAATAAAATAATTTAAAATAAGATATGTTGAAGTAATTACTAAATAAATTTCGTTAAACTTACTGGGGCGTCCACTCCTGGGAAGATTGTCTGCTGTCTTGAATGTTTTCCACTTGTGAATAATTTTTCATCATAGTGTTACATGTTTTATTTTCCTGTTTATGTCAGGTTGTATTAATCAGTACTAAGACCTGTTTAGAACTATGTGTTATTTATTTATTTAATTATTTTCTGATGTCCACATTATTTAAACTTTATTTGATTTGATAATATTTTCTTATTTACATAAAAAAACACACTGGCTGTTAGTGTTTTCTGGCAGAAGCAGCACAACTTTATTTCCTTTAAATTGTGGCAGAAACACTTCATCTCCGCCTTCCTGGTCAGCTTCGCTGTCTGCTGCCTGCCTTAGAGAGAGCAGAGAGGAAGTGGACATAGTCCAGGTTGGGGGTGGCATGAAAAGGCAGCACAGAGGCAGGCAGGAAGAGCACAGTGAATAAAGGAAGTGAGGTCAGGGCACAGAGTCCTCCCACTAATGGACTCCCCTTGGATCAGGTTCTGTTATCTTCCCTGAGCAGACCTTCCTCATAAATTCCCCTCAGTATATGGAGTACAGATCAGACGGCAACAAAAAAATTAGTCAGCTGGAGCCAGGAGACATAACGCTCTTACATTACATTTGCAATGCAGACACATGTGAGATTCCAAGAACTATAACAAATGACTGTGTTTCCCACACTTTTATTCTTTTTTTTTTGGGTGGGGGGGGGCAGATGGACACAGAAGCAAACATTTAAAGGACTGTAAGTGAGACTTTATAAATGACTGAGTCCAGGTTCCTTTCACATCTACCTGTTGTCTTCATATTTGACAGAACAGAAGAAGAAACAATCCCCCTTTTTTAAATTCTCTATGCACATTATTTTTATTTATTTATTTATGCATGTATGTATTCAGGACACAAACGCCTGAGGGACTGTTTTGACTTCTCAGTATAAGTTTCGTACATGTAAATGACAAATAGGCTTAAACAGGGGATACAAATCTCTGTAGCCTTAAAATCATCACTGCTGAATCATGTATTTACAAAGAAGTCTGTGGCCAAGCAGGAATTTCATGGCTAAGAAATCCCAGCTCCTCCATGGCTGGATGTCAAATATGATTGATTGATTGATTGATTGATTGAGAAAGTTTTTTTAAACGTGTAATAGCAAAAATATAGAACAAAAGGGAAATGAACTTAAAAAAAAAAGATTAACACAATGAAATGTCCATGTTCACGAGGAGATGAAGGAAACTTAAGCTTATCTAATCCCACCCCACTGAAGGAAGGAAAGTAAACTGGCTCAATGCCAACATTTAAATGTGCTACACTACCTCACCTAAAATCTATTAGAAGTTGAATTTATTCCTAAGTATAAGAGTTAATTCAGAAGCTAGTCAGTAAATAAAACTGATTTTACCCAGTGGTATATTCAGGTTTGAGGAAGGCTGTGCTCCAAGTATTAACGTTTTTATTTATTTAATAATAAATTGAATATGAAAATTCACAGGTAAGTTTCAAAAAGACCTGTCAGGTTTTTCCTGGCTAATAAAAAGTATTTTTTTCTTATTTTTTCTTCTTTATTTTTCTTATTTTTTCTGTAAATCCAGAGTTGATACCAATGAAGGTGGAGGAAGGATTGCTTTGTTGCTTTGGGTACTTTATTTCTTCAAAGACTGTGAAATGGAAATCTTTTGGATGCTTCCCAATTTTCCCAGTTAAACCGTTGATTTAATTAAACTATTTTGAAAAGCTGTAAACATTTTTTTAACATTAGGTCTTGGATCGGAATGGATTTAAACTAGAAACAGAAGGTATTCTCTATAAATGCGTCTCTTTCTCTCAGGTTCATGGCATTTTGCGGCGTTCCAGCTCCTTCAACACAGGCCGCATTGAGCATCTTTACCAAAACCCGCAGACACATACTGAAGGCAGTAAGTATCTGATTCACCCCACTCATGTGCACATAACAGATGGGCACACATTCACAAATTATTACGTCAAATTTATCATCTTAAGAGGAATCTAGCCTCCCACATTGATTAAAGAAACAGCGTTATTCTATATTTTTATTTTCATTCCAACTACAGAAAGAGCTCCATCTAGTAAGTGTTGCATTACTTTTTATTTGGGTATTTTATTTGGGTATTTGGCTTGACCTGTAGTCATCTTGAAATATACATTTCCATTTTCTGTCCAAGCTTTATCAGGAATTGAGAGCTTGGTGTTTTAACCTTAACCCCTTAACGCCTGACCTTATTTTGAATTATATAAAAATAAAATAAATACAGTTAAAAGAATAACTAAAAGGAGAACACTGGAATAAAATGAGCTACAAATGAAAAACAAAACAAATAAAAGTAAATGAATGAGAATTAATAAACTGAGAAAATCAATCAAATAAAATAAAAAAGCTGGAAGTGATTTGTTGCTAATTTGCAATAGAAGGCGTCAAGGGGTTAATAAGGGAAGTGAAAGCTGTGCTTTATATACACACAGATTGTAGATCGTGGAATAGTAATCTTTATGAACTGATTGTAAATCATACTTTTTTTAAAGCTGGTTTTTGGTAAAACTATCCTCCTGTAAGGTAGTAAACAAAGGTGCTCGGGTCTCTTCTTCAGTTTGATCTTTAAAATCTATAAAAATTCTCTTTTTCTCTTAAAAACAAATATTTGTTCTGCACTTTTACAGACATGAAGCTGCATTATGGTGACCTGACAGACAGCACATGCCTGGTGAAGATCATCAATGAAGTGAAGCCTACTGAGATCTACAACCTGGGCGCTCAGAGCCATGTCAAGGTAGCGTGACCTCAAAAAATACATCCTTAAACACTCACAGATCTTCATGATGTGCATTTCCTCTTTCATGCAAAACTAACTGTCTGTTTAGACTTTTTCCATATAATAGCTATTAACTTTCTTTCAATTCCCTGGAAGCACTGCTTGTGGTTATGTTTATAGAGTAAGTAACTGATAATTATTTTGATAACATTGAACCTGTGTTTCTACAACATTGTTGGGGAATTTGAAGCCATGCCAGTATACCTCAGAAATTAGTTACTTCCAGTGTAGAAGTGGATTCAGCTTTGTGCCATGAAACCCTCACGTCAACAAAAGTATTCCAGTTAAGTCTGACCTCAATAGGCGAATCTTTGTTTACATCTTTTTGCGCATGCGCGTGTGGTTGGGTGGCAAGAAGACCTGTTGAGATGGCGGAACCTGCTAGCATAAACAAGAAAGTAAGCGGGCGAAATCCAAATTATATAAGTACGCTAAGCTCCGAAGACCAGAGGAGGTTTAGAGAGAAACTAAAAATTTGTGTTGCAGACAAAATCGAACAAATACAAAGCCCATATGAAGTCTGGGATGACGAAAAATACTGGTCTGACTCACCTGCATCTTGGCCACAGATGTGCTGGGGAGATATTTATTCTTATTTAGTTGAAAGCCCTGGACCCTTCACCCACGAGAGGTTAAAAGCTTTTAAAAGCCTCGAAGCTTATAACTATTTTGTTTCAAGAAAGGTTGGGCCAATCTTTTCGGTGAAACAAAAATCAGTGGTCGTGCTCAAAGCGGAGGTCAGACCCGGCCAAGCAGAGTCACAGCGTGATTCGCATCTTCCGTGGGTGATCGCCCAAGAAAACGGTGAAATAATCACATGTCACTGCGACTGCAAAGCCGGGTAAGGCTTTATTTATCAGTGCCTTTGAATTTTTCATTTTAAATCTAATGACTGTTTTTCAATTTTATTGGTCCTGTTAACTATAATTTAAATGGCGTTTGGTCTATCGTGAAAAACGATAATAACATCTTACAAAATTTTTCTTTCAAATCCAGTCTAGGAGAAACATGCAGTCATGTAGCAGCTTTAATGTTTAAAGTAGAAACAGCGGTCAGGATAGGACTCACAACAGCTGCGTGTACCAGTGAGGCTTGCAGGTATCAAAGCACGTATCATAGCACGTAACCATTTCCTTCTTTTTTCGGGGTCTTTTTCGGTGGGAATGCGGAAAAACTTTTTGTTGGGCCCCCAACGAGCCGTACAGCCAATCACACAACACGAGTGAACCATGTAGTAGATCGCCCTCAAACTCCAAATGCAAAGAAATCCAGCTAACAGATGCAGCTTCTTGCCACCCAATACCGTGATGCAATGCGGCAAAAGGTAAACACTGACGTCACAAAAGATTCGCCTATAACATGACATTCATGACAGTGTTGCTAACTGCCTCCTTTAAAAATCTAGTTGATCTGACTAACACTAAGATCTAGTCATTTGTCATTTTGTAAGATTTTACAACCTGCCTATAGGCAACTGTCAGAACTAAGAAAAAAATTCTCCTCATAAAGTTTTTCCACACTGCTCTTAAGCATGAGCCCATAGTGCGAAAGTGCTTCATCACTGTGTGACAGTGCAGAGGGGAAATTAACAGAGAACATATTTTGATCTCCATTATAGTTGTTTGGCAACTTCTTTCTGAAACATACAGACATACTAAGAATATAAACTGTGGTGAAGACTCAGCAAAATAAAGAGATCTTATTCCTGGCAAGGAATGTGTTTTAGCTGAGCCATTTACATGAGGGTAAGACCTCTTACTGATCTACAGAGCACCATTCATACACATGGGTAAGAATGAAAAATAGCGTCATATGATCCAATTTAAAGGACGGATTGGAAAGTAATTATATCTTTCACAGTGTAGCAGCACAGATACTGGTGCATGGACACAATGTAAAGATTCAATGGTGGGACAAAGAAAAAGCATTAAAAAAAACAAAGTAAACCATGAAATTGACGTTTATGCATTTATTCTAAGGTTATTTTTGGCTTCGTATCGTACATAATTTAAGTAGGGCTTCTACTGTACAGTCTAAATTTATCATACAGTACTGTCATGCAAATGGCAGATATCATAGGCCTATCATGCCCCATCGCTTTGTGGGTGTGTGTACAAAGCTGAGAGTCACTTTGACTAAACTTCACTTCACTTTAACTAAAAGTAACCTGTATGACAGAAAGCATCACTTTCACAAATTGATTACATTTTTTTTTTTTTTTTATTCACTGCATGTCTGAGAGGGACATTATTTGACGTTATTAGATGTTTAAAACTAGGCTATGACTGCTCAAGTGCTATTTTATTTCAAGTTTCAGTAAGCAAAGATAATATAATTATCTTTGCTAGCAAAGATCTATGAAAAATCATTATCCTCTATAATAAAAAAAGTTCCCATGAAAAAAAAAAAATGTTTTTATGAACTTAAAATAAACTCAACCAAAAGATGTAATTAGAAATAGAGGGAGATGAAGAAGGTGGAGATAAAAGACATGGTAGTAGAGCTGCTTTCTTTTGAGCAGCTTTGGTTTTTTTCTTGTCAAACACTACCCAACAATCTGGGGTTACATGTGAAGTTGCTAAAACCACTTTTACATATGCACAGCTTTCCATTAATCTAGTGGCAGCTGGATATGGAAATGTAATGTGCAAATGATCCCTCTAATATATATAACATTTATACAAGATACACATTTATATAACATTTTGCTCATGTTATCTTGACTAGGTTGAATCGTGTAGTATCTATCAGTTGAAAATGGTTGAATAAGTTGTAGTGATTTCAGATAAGGAGTAGTGTGACGTTTCCTCTGACAAGTAAAAGATGATTTACTTAAGTTGATCACACCTACATTGTTACTTTAGACCAGTTAAACCATTATAGATTTAAGTCTGTCTGTTTAAACAGACTTGCAAGTGTAAAAAAGTTATATTTGAGCCATTTCCATCCACTGCTGCTATGTTTCAGACAACTCTGGTGGCTGTACATGCCAGTATGAAATTGTCATAGCTATTTATGTGTTATGAGAAAACTATGACTGTAATGTAGATCTTTTTTTCTACCTCATGTAATGTACTGGCCAATCTTGCTTAAATGGAAAATATTTTGCTCGTTGTACTGCAGCTTTTTTGGTTCACTTCAGGTGTGTCTGAATGAAGCATAAGGGACATTAACATTAAAGTGACCAATGCGTGAAAGACTGGATGCTATTGTTTTAACCAACTGTTAAACTGAGCATTGTCTTGACTTGTTTCAGCGATAATGTGTTGATCCTGCTTGAGAAAGTTGCCATCTCCAGCTTGACCTTTTAGATGACATTATTCCTTTAAGTGATCAGGCTAGGCGTGATTTGTGATGCTTGCAAACTTTGGATCTTAGAGCTAATTTCAAGTGTTTGTTAATAAATTAAATAGCATATCTTTAAAGAAACTGAATATAAGCTGATTATCTTGGTAGCACTAGCCAGAATGGTGGATGACTTGAAAATACTGTCATACAGAGTAAATAAAGCAAATACTGCTTAGATGGTTACTTCTTTGTTGTCTACATCTGGTCAGTGCTGATGGCTGCTGGAAATGGTTAATAGCAGATGGTGGTAAAAAAGGGCTTTCAGCCTGGGAAATGACTGGCTTGTGTGCGGAGGATGCTGGAGGCTTGTGGGACAGGAAGTAATGTTTTCTTGGATGGGTCAGTCTGCCACAATGTCCCTTTTGTCTCGGAGCTCCACGGTGATCCCAGGAGATCCCTCAGCACCGCTTCCCTCCTTCTTCCATTTCACGTTGGGATCTGACACAGTCCCAAGGCAGGACTGATCCTCCTCCATCAGGACACAGAGCCAAGAGCTTACTAAGATCACAGTTAATAAGTATGAAGCAACATTTTATGTAATGCACACTGAAACATTGTGTTTTCAGGAATCCTAGCTCTTTAATTAAATCCATCCACAATTCATGTTTTCAACCCTTAGTATAACCGGAAGAGCCAGGGCAGACTGCACATTTCTTGGATATGGTATTATCTTTGTTTCCCTTGATTTGGTTATAAACAAGTGCTAATCTACAGGATGCCTCAAGTTAGTAAAGTTACTTTGTTAATTTTTATGACAAGAAAAGCACTTGGAAATACAGCTGAACAATATACAGGTGAAACAAAATAAAAAAACAAAACAAAAGAAGAATATAACGCAAAACTTAATTTATTTCAGTAATTCAACTTAAAAAATGCAATCCAATACATTATATAGACTCATATGCAAAGTGAGATGTATCAAAGATATATTGGTTATATTTGTAATGATTATGGCTTACAGCTTATGAAAACCCATGAGACAAAATCTCAGAAAATTGGAATAGTGTGAAAAGGTTCAATGTTGTAGCCTCTTAAGTGTTTTGTGGGAGCTTCACAAGGAGTGGAGTGAGACTGGAGTTAGTGCTTCGAGAACAACCACACACAGATGGATCCTGGACCTGGACTTCACATGTCGTGTTCCTCTTGTTAGTTAGAAGCTAAAGAAAAAATGAACTGCTCTGCTGAGCAGTGGTCCAAAGTGCTCTTTTCTGATGAGAGCAAATTTTGCATTTCATTTGGAAATCAAGGTCCCAGAGTCTGGAGGAAGAATGGAGAGGCAACAATCTAAGTTTCCACAGTCTGTGTTGATTTGGGGAACCATGTCATCTGCCGGTGTTGGTCCACTGAGCTTTATTAAGTCCAGAGTCGACGCAGCCGTCTACCAGGAGGTTTTAGAGCACTTCATGCTTCCTTCAGCAGAAAAGCTTTTTGGAGATGCTGACTTTATTTACCAGCAAGACTTGGCACCTGCCCACACTGCCAAAAGAACCAAAATCTGGTTCAATGGCCGAGGGATTACTATTGCCAAGGGAAAGATGAGACACATGAGACTGAGCAAATCAGAAGAGTTGAAGGCTGATACTGAAGGATCCTGGTCTTCCATTACACCCCAGCAGGGCCACAGTTTCCACAACATCCATTCCATGCCTCACTGAGGCAGGAATTCCTGCAGAAGAGGCTCAAACCAAGTACTGAGTTCATATACATGACTATACTCTTCAGATGGTCAACATTGCTGTATTCAAATTATTATTATAATTATTTTTATTAATTTCATGTAATCTAATTTTTTGAGATTTTGATTTTGGGGGTTTCATAAGCTGTAAGCCATAATCATCAAAATCATAACAAATAAATGCTTGAAATGTCTCACTTTGCATGTAATGAATCTATTTATATTAATAAAATATATAATATGTTAACTAAACTAAAAAGGTAAACTAATATATTAGTGCATTCAAGGAACAAACATCAGTGCAACATTATTTCTTGCAGATCACATCATCACAACTTTCAACTGTGTTATCACACATGGCGTGTTTTCCTCTTATTATGCAGCCCTACTTGGAACACATCTAAACATTTGCTGCATCAGTATTAATGTCTCTGCCTTATATTATTTTTTTAAGCAGTCTAAACGTGACACAGTGCGTTGCTGCCTCATTGTTAAAAAAAACATCACTATTTTTTTTTATCCTTTGATAAGGTCACATTTGTTGGTTTGTATTTATAATGCCATCCATCCGTCCATCCATCCGTCCATCCGTCCATCCATCCATCCGTCTGTCTGACCGTCCGTCTGTCCGTTCGAAATCCCAGCTGTAAAGGTGTACTTAATCTTTGTAATTTCTTTTTAAATTAAATTCTCAGACACACTAGCCTCAAATTGTTTTTTGAAGTACAACTTTAGATGAAGATGCTTGCATTTTTATTTCTATACACACCTTATTTGACAGTTTCCTTACTTGTCTACTTGAATGACAGGTGAACATCAGGTGTGCCTATAAGAGCTGAAAGCTATAAACTCTGACTGCTGCTGCTGAGTCATTTGAGGCAGGACTAGAAGATGGTCATATCCTTCCTCACTAAAGATGGATGCTAAATGTCAGTGGATCCTTTGAGGAAAAAAAAACAAAAAAAAAGAAATGTTGCTTTTAAAAGTATGCTTAGGAACCAACATAATAAGCTTTAATCAAAACTTTTTGCAGGTGTCTGTCTATGACTAGCAACTTTTCAACACATAACTTCTGTTTCTGGCAGGATCAAATGGTATTTTTTCTCCTTTTTGTTGTTTTTAAGAAGTTAAGAATTAACAGCTTTCCTGTTCTTCTTGTATTTGCATAAATGTGAGACTGTTCTTGTAATAAGTTGGGTAAACTTAAAAGAATGACTGAAAGTAAGAGTGTGCGTAAAGGAAGGATGACTCTGCCTTCACATCCTTTGTGGTCAGAGGCCATGACTCTGCTCCCACCTCCCACATAGATCCTTCCCATGTAGGCCACACACTTAGACTTACTGAAAATCCCTGTACCTGAACAAGGTTCTTGTATGTTTATTTGTTTCCACACCAATAAAATCAGCCCTGGTAGGTTCTGGCCACATGCTACCTACTCAGAGCAGCTGAGCCTGCTGGATTACTGGCAGCAGTGGTGTGGAGCAATTTCCAGTCTGTCCCTCCTCAGAGGAAAAAATCACTCACAGCAGCTATCCTGCATCTCTCCTCATTCCCACCAGTCCTCTTCCTGCCGACGCCTCCATCCTTACAGGGAATCCCTTCTGAGGCCAGCTTGTTCGTCAGTCCTAATCCTGGCAGCTTAAACTGTAGTTTCGCTCTGAGATGGGGTGTGTCGTGCCGGTTTCCGCTGAAGAGTCATCACTGAGAACAGAGTAAAGGGTTATTTTCATAAATACTGCAGGGGTGGAAGTGGACAGGGAATAGCTGAACCAATACCAGTGGGCCAAAGAGACAGACAGCTGCATTATCAAAAGATAAGCATTGAAATCAAACAAAGGGCTTTATGTATGTTCTTTGTGACTCAGCACAGTGCTCAGGCACAGAAAGCTTCATTTTAATATTTGAAAACAGTTATCGTGATCCACAGAAAAAAAAATCTAAAACTCTGTGTAAATGTTGAATTCAACATCATCGTGCATTGGATGACAGCAGTACAATAATTCAAGTTAACTCAAACAAATGTTACTTCTTTCCATTAAGGATGTTTTAGTTGGGGGGGGGGGGGCTTGAACCCAAGCCCACCTCTATAACCACTAGGCTACCACCCCCCTTTTGATGATCATATACTTATATACTATATACTATATATTATGTCTTGTGTGTGCGTGTGTGTGTAGATGTTCCATTTCTAAGTGAGATCATTGAAAAAGCGTCTTCTATCAGCTAAATGGCTTTGTAACAAAAACAACTGTTATGTTGTCTTCATTCAGGTTTTAGACTGCTCCACAGCACTGAGACGACTCTGAACAGAGTGATTGACATATGTTGGAATACAGATGATGGAAAAATGTCAGTCTTACCTTTACTGGACTTCAGTGCTACATTTGATACAGCTGACCACAATATACTACTTAAACGACTGTAGAACTGGGTGGGCCTCTCTGGCACTGTACACACTGGTTCAAAACGTACTTGGAGAACAGGAAGTACTTTGTGTCAGTAGATAATTTTACATCTGAGCAGACAAGAATTACACGTGGAGTTCCCCAAGGTTCCATCCTGGGGCCTCTTCTGTTTAACATCTACATGCTCCCACTGGCACAGGTCATAAAGAAAAACAAAATTAGTTACCATAGCTACGCAGTTATATATTACAATGTCACCAGGACACCGAGGCCCTGTACAGTCTCTTGGTAATTGCATCGAGGAGATTAATGACATGCCTGAACTTTCTTCAGTTAAACAGAAACAAAACTAAGGTGAAACGATTAACGGTCACCACAGAGCTTCAGTCTATACACCTAAAAACCGCCAACCAGACCAGAAATCTGGGTGTACTGATGGACTCAGATCTTAACTTGAAAAAACAAATGAAGGGAATTACAAAATCAGCCTACTATCACATTAAGAATATATCAAGGGTGAAAGATCTGATGTCTCAGCAGGACCTGGTCTTTAAACTGGCTGCCTGTTCGTCAGAGAATAGATTTTAAAGTTCTGCTGCTGGTCTATAAAGCTCTGAATGGTTTAGGACCAAAATACATCAGTGACCTCTTGACCCTGTATGAACCTGCCAGAACCCTCAGGTCATCTGGATCCAGTTTCTTATCAGTTCCCAGAGTCAGAACCAGACATGGAGAAGCTGCATTCAGCTTCTATGCTCCACATGTCTGGAACAAACTCCCAGAAAGCCTCAGATCAGCTGAAACACACTCAAATTTTTAAACTTGATCATTTTTTAATACTGTTAATCTAATATTCTTTCTTTTTCCTTTCTCTTTTGTTTTTAATTTAAATTATGCTTTTTATTTTCTGATGTTTCAATGTCTCTGTAAAGCACTTTGAATCACCCTGTCGTTGAATTGTGCTAGACAAATAAACGTGGCTTGTCTTGGATCTCTGTCTCCCAAGCTGTTAGCTTTACCTGTGATTTCCTGTAGTGGGTTTTGAGATATTGAAGCCAATCCCCGCTAAAGTGGTACACCTTACCAGTGAAAGGTAGGGCTAATACATAGAAAGTTTGCAGCTGTTCCTGCAGCCTACTACATTTAAGACATACCAGAAACATAAGCAACATAAAAACATCTGGTTGAATTTTACATTTCTTCTTATCACTGTACAGAGCAGCTGAGCTGCTACAAAAAAAAAAAAAAATAAAATAAAGGAAAATACATATATATATTTATCATAATGAGAAGAACTGTGTGATTTGGAAATTGCCATCTGAAATATACATGAAGAACAGACCTAAATGAGGAAGTGCTCATAGTAATCTGTTTGGCATCTAAAGGATCAACACAATCCCATTGTGTTTTCCTACTGAAGCGCTTCACAGGAAGGGGCACGAACAAAAACCCTCAACGCTGCTCTCTGTGTGCAAGTTTTCCCACCTGCAGCTGTCACAGCAGACGCACCAGGAGACAGGCTGAATTATTAATGCACCCCACTCCTGACAGGGAAAATGACATGGGGAATTGGTGGGGGTGGAGGGGAAAGAAGATGGAAAACATTTTGAGGTTGAAGGAGAGAAAGGCAGCAAAGATAGATGGGCAAAGTAACTGCAGGTTTCCATTTCATTGTTTTAGATGGCTTTTGAAGAGAGATGTACAGCCTGCACTCAGGAGACAGACTTCCTTCTTCTATATCCTTTATTATCCATATCTGAATTCTTACTCAGAAAGACTTATCATCATCCCATTATCTTCTTACAGATGCCTTTCTCTCTGCCATCCTTTGGTCTCTCCCCCATCCGGGTTTGCAGAGGCTCCCATGCCACACATACACAGGATTTAACACGCCTGTTTCCCCACAAAGCTTTGCACTGTTTGTTGGCTTTGTTGATGCATTTATAGGCCTATAGTGGCTATTGTGCAGCCTGTTAGCAGTTTAGTCTCATACCTAAGCAGTAATACTGCTATGTAGTTTATGGGTTAAGTAATCCTTATGTCTTAGCAGTGCAGTTTTGCAGTTTTTATTCTTTCTGTATCATCCAGTAGCCTGTTTGGGTGGAGTATGCTGCAGAGCTTTGACTTTGCATTTTATTCTCTTTGGCAGTTCTGCCAATAACATTTTTATTTTTATAGTAAATGTTCATTACTGCCTCTAAAACTATTGTTCTTGTTTTTTAAATTTTTTTCCTAAACCGCAGTAGTTAATTTCAAATAAAATATTTTTGTGTCACGATTTTCACAAAACAGGGAGTATAGTTGTAGTTGACATACATTTCTAAAACCTCTACAACATGAACATTATCACGAGATTTCTTTAAAATCATTTTATTTAGAGTTTGACATGTCTTCCGTCCCGCAGGGATTTTACGGATGTTCTTGAGTTACAAACAGAACTTAAGTAATTTTCAAAATGGTTGCGTCTAAAATGTTGAAGCAACATTACATAAGTTTCCAACCCTAAAACACTAAAATGGCATTGGGGAGGGTCTGGAGTGTGGACCAGATCACTTCGTCTGGTCCACACTCCAGACCACTTGGTGGCAGTAATGCCCCAATTTGTTTTTGCCAACTGCCTTTTTAAAATGAAACTTTTAAGATGAAAAATGAAAACACGCTGGGTTACCACAAGCAAGAAATAGAGCTCCAAAAAAAAAAAAAAAAAAAAAAAACATATTACCCCTAAAATAGAAGAGATTGAGAATGATGTTAAACTGGCCCATCTCAGCCACGTAGCTGGAAAGCTGAATCAGTTAAATCTTTCCTGCATGGGTCCAATGTTTCAACCCGAACCAACGCCTCACACACCCATTATAATTTGCAAACAACCAATTACCCACGGTCTTCTCCTAGCCAAATATGGACCCAACCTATTGCTATATAACCTGCAACCTGAACTATGACACGCATATAAAACAGTACCACTTGAGAACCACTGCAGTAGGGCAACATGAAAAACGAAAACCTAAAACGAAAATTAAACCAAACTTGGAACCCTTCAGGATTTTGTAGATTCCTATCATGGAGAAATGAGAAATACAGTGGTCTTATCCAACTTTTGAACTGGATAATGTTTTTTTTTTTTAAGTTTATGAAGAACCTAAGCGTTTGCTTGCATCATTCATATGTATTAACATACATGTGCAGCTCTGCTTAGAACCGTTTGAACATTTGATATTTGGAGAGAGCAGGGCATGTTCGTAGAGAGTTTTGAACATAAACTAGCTTCTGTAGGACAGCAGCCATCATTTCCTAAAAACCCGTCTGTGAATGATGAGTGATCTTGTCTTCGCAACAGCCCATTGGTCGGGTTTACTCACTCACTGATTGGTGTTTACATTGTTGCCATCCAATCAGTCTTCAGTGGCACGCTTGCAGCGGTGTGTATGTCTCATTGGTATCCAGACTCGTCTGGAAGCAAATTAGCACATTCCCCACTGAAGTGTGTGTTTTCTGTCTCATAGGACTCATTAGCTGCATGTGTGCACATTGAATGTATTAAAGGTACCATGTTTTCCATTGTTTTAAAATCCATCTTTGGGGTTTTGGCTGCACAGAGATGGAGAATAATTCCTATGACTACCTCTTCTCATGTGCACAGCATATTAAAAGAACAGAAACAGGACTGAGTTGCGTTGGTGTCCTGGCAGTCTGTGGTCAGAATAACTCCCCAGGCCGCCCAGTAACTGTTTTGAAAGGTTAGACCTTCATACGAGGTAGACTGCCTGGCCTAGATCGGCTAAAGTGAACTTTAGCTGAAGAATAGAGTCAGCTGAGCCAAGAGAAACAGGCCTGGACTTTTCCTTGTTCAGAGTCCGGGAGTGTTTTGTGGTTGTGTTTTGTAGGTCAGATTTGTTGCTCCGCTCATGACTCAGTTCTTTTTCTGTTTTCCAACAAGGTTGTAACACATGGAAACATGCAGTTTGGGGAAAGACAGAAGCAATAAGGGAGGAGAGAAAGGGGGAGCTTTTTGAGGTTTGTTAAGTAAATATACAGAGTCAATAAATAGTATCACAAAGCTACATAGGATTGCATTGGAGTCTGTATCTTAAATCAACCCCCAAGTAATTCACATCAACTGTCTAGTTGGTGTGACACACAGAAGCCAAAACAAACGTTGCAGATGTAGTTTTACTTGTGATTTACAGATGGCAGTATTAAGCTACTTTGGACTTTTTGTCATGATGTTTAACAGGTATGAAACTGAAGTTTAACCTAGTTAGGTAATGCAACCACATGTACTCTGATGGGCTTCTGTTGCATCCAACTCTAATGAAAGAAGCACTTTTTTAAAAATGGAACTTTTTGATTTATTTGCCAATTATATCACTAAGTACAAAACATAATCACAAGAAAAATGGTCTGAAATTTTAGGTGTTTTTGGGTTACTAAGTTAATAAATAAAACAAAAATAGACTACAGTTTTGATAAAATGACATTAAGTCATTAATTAAGCAAAATGCGCATTTTTAGTGGTTCCAGCTTCTCATAGGGAAACTTCGCTTCCTTTCTCTCTCTTTTTTTATTATATTTGTAAATACAGAGTTTATATCATGCAACTTCATAAATAATCTAGTTTAACCTATTTTCTTAAACAGCCAAGGGTATTAAGATATCCTTAAAATATTTCTGAATTTGAGAATTGGTCGAAGCTATAACCTTTCAGTCATTTTCTTTAGGAAAATCTCTAATAATATTTGCCATTTTCAAGTGAGATTGAACTCTTCTTCTAACATAGTTCAGTTGTTTTGTTATTACAAAATCTTGCATTGCACCAAATCTGACATAATATATGAATAACATAATTATCATTCCACATGATGCAGAATTGTTTCAAACATTATATCCATTAATTAAAGTGATCTGCTCATTAAAACTAATCAGTAACTGTTAATATTCAGTATTGTGTTCTGGGAAACAGTTTTTTTTTTCTCTTGCATCTTTAGAAAATAAGTAAACCAGATGGATGTCATAACAGATGATAAAAGCTGCAAAACATTTCTCCTGCAGATGAATTCCTTTCTGAAAAAGAGTTTCAAATAGCAAATATTCAGTATCTAGAAATTTGGATCTTCATTTTTCAAAAAAGAAAGTAAAACTAAACTAAATCTAAAAGCCAGTCTAATAAAAGGTGTCCTGCTGGTTTTTAAGAAACCTATCTGGCTATTGTTAGTATCCAGTTGTTATTCCAATGAACAAAACAGGCAACAGAATGAAGCACAAAACAAGACTAATTGTCATTGTGGTTCATGTTGATACTGAGGAAATCTCTTTAGAATTTGGTCGGATTAAAGCTGAAATATTGTTTTCCTCAGCAGCTTTGAAATGCCTCAGACTGTTTTTCTCCAACTTTCATCCCTCCTCTCACTGTGGATTATTTATTTTTACATATGTGCTGAGTGATTGGCATTAGCCTTTAGCATGTTTGTTGTTATGCGACTTAAAACGATTAACATACACAAAACTGGTATCATTTATTTAATTAGTTTGGTGAGAAGGTGAGAAGATGGTAACCAGGGATCACACTAAATATTTATTAAACTCATCAATCTTCCTGTTGCTGTTGCTATGTCCCTCAGGGAAACATTTTGCAATCATAATCATCTTCACGGTTTTAAACTGGATGCTCTGTAATGATTTATCTTAAGCTGTATATTTAAAGGTCTTCATCAGCTAATTCCAAGTAATTTGCTTTTGTAATAACTGGATGAAAATTAGTTTTTACCCTTAAGGTAGTTAGACTGAACCTAGATGTCTTAAAGTATTACATTTTGGGGTTTTGTGGGTTTTTAGCTCATTATCAAATCTGTAAATATTTGTATGTATCTAAGCATCTACTAATGCAAAACAACAGCTTTGAATTCATTAACAGGACATTTCTAGATTGATAGAATGAGCTAAACCTATGGGCTCAATATAATGTCAAAAGATTTTGCAGTTGTAAATGAATGTTTGCAAATAATTTCAGAGTTTGTATCTGTAAATCAAGCTTGTCACCACATTAAAAATCTGCCTGAAAAATTCAAGTTTGCGAGGGTGCAGTCTCGGAGTGAGTAATATCGGTTTATCTCATTTATTTTGCAGCTCCAGACTTGGACTGAATGATATTGTTTTTGATAGGGTTACTCACATTAATTTAGCCACAGAGGTTTTTGCACCCATTGCAATTTCCTAAACCACCCTTGCACCAGCGCCCATCTTTAAAAATATATCTACTCCCTTTGAAGAGTCTGCAGTGGTGCAGGAGGACAGAAAGCCGTCTGCTCTCTGATTGGATGGTTTGATTTGTAACCATCCAGTCAGACAGAAGTATAAAGACAAAATTCGCAAATGCACATTTAGAGTCTCGCATGCAGTTTTGTGCTTTGCATCAATGAACAGGGTGTTCGCAAAAGAAGTTTTTTTTCACAAATACAATACTTTTTTAAAAGCATGTAAATCCTTTTTTGCACTTATGCCAAACTGAATCTTTTAGGCATTTTTTTATAGGGTGACAAGCTTGATATACAGATAAACTCATTTAAAACTTTTCATTTATAACTGCAAAATCTTAATGACTTTATATTAAGCCCACAAAATCACCAGCTCAGAAATAATGTTTCACATTCCAGACTACGAGCGATTATTAGGAAATCCAGGCTTCAGTGAAAGAAAATGATTATAAACTTTTTTCCCTTTTAAACAATGCAAATGTATTTTACTGAATGTTGTGATTTTCTAAAATTATTTCTTTTGTTCTGATGTTCTCTTTCTAACAGTTATTTCATAACAAAGTATTTTATTCATGATGGTATGAAAGCCCATGTAGACATAAGTTTCAGAGCGTAGTGTATTATTTTTCGGTTGGTGGCAAATTTTAACATGTTGAAAAAACATGAAAATTTTTATTTTAAACTGCTGACACAGAGACTAGTGCAGTAAGTTGGAACGTAAAATGACTACGGAAAAAGCTCATTCTCTCAGGCTAAAACACATAAGTAGCACAAAGTGCTTTACATAATAAAATGCACACAAAAACAATGTTTGCAAATAGAAAAGAATATAAAACAGCAATTAAAAATCAACACCTACTCTTTCTTTCTCACACATGCACACACTCACACTCATACCCAAAGCAACCCCTCCCTCTTATAATAAGAATTTAATCTGGCTTGACACTGGGGATCTGTCCGCACCAGGAGCAACCATGAATACAAAGGGCTGGTGGTCATGGTGGCTCCGTGTGCAGGGCCCCTAGCCACCCAGACCACAACCATCCCAATGGCCGATACCAGAGGATCTCAGGGTCTGCAAGCGTTCATAATTTAAAAGTAGGTCAAATAAATGTTAAGGCCCAAGACCATTAAGACATTTATAAACAAGTAAAAGCACCATAAACTCAGTCCTGAAATGCACGGGCAGCCAATGCAGCGATTTTAATACTGGTGTAATGTGTTTCCACCCTCTGGTCCTCGTCAGAACACGTGCTGCTGAGTTCAGGTCATTACAGTGATCTATTCTACTAGATATAAAAGCATGCATCAGCACAAAAATGTTTAAATTTTGGTAAAATGATCTCTCTCTTGTCTTCAGGACTGATAATTAAAACTTAGTTTTTTCCTGGTTAAGCTGTAGGAAATTCTTTGTCATCCATGTCTAAATATCTAGATACAGTTTAAAAGGACATTAACTGGCGCTATATCATCAGGAGACGCGGCGATAAAGTCGTGTATCGTCAGCGTAGCTGTGAAAATCAGTTCCGAGTCTCCTGATGACATCCCTAAGAGGTAACATAATAATGGATTAGATTTATATAGCGCTTTTCAAGGCACCCAAAGCGCTTTACATTGTGTATCCATTATTTATCCCTCTTCACTCATACCTGATGATGGTAAGCTACGTGTGTAGCCACAGCTGCCCTGGGGCAGGCTGACGGAAGCGTGGCTGCCAATCCGCGCCTACGGCCTCTCCAACCATCACCGAACATTCATCCACATTCATTCACCAGTGATGCCAACACTGGAGGAAAGGAGGGTTAAGTGTCTTGCCCAAGGACACAACGACAGATGACTGCGGGAGTGGGAATCGAACCGCCAACCTTCCGGTCATTTGATGACCTGCTCTACCGCCTGAGCCACTGCCTTCATGAATAGATTCAAAACAACTGGGCCTAAAATTGAACCTTGGGGAAGCCCACATTTTATTTCATGAATTCCTGAGGAGCATGTATCCATACTAACAAACAATTGTCTGTCTGTGAGATAGTAAAACCATTTAAGAACAGTACTTGAGAATCCCACAATACTTCTCAGTCTGTGTAATAAAATCTGGTGATCTACTGTATCATCTTGACTTTTTTTTGTGCATATCAAGGACTTGTATTGCGTAACCAAAATCAGCTTCATAGGCTTTGTGTGTATACAAACAAAGAAAAAGATAAGAGTAGGAAGAAAGAAGAGGGTATATGTGTCTGTACATTTTTTTTCTGTTTTTATTTCATTTCTTTTATTTCTTTTAAAGTCTGTTTTATATGCACTTGTTAATACTTCTTTCACCCCGCTGTAATGCTTTTAATGTTTTATGTCTTATACATGAACTGTGCTATACAAATACATTTGCCTTGCCTTACATAAAAGCGGAATACACTATAAATTAAACAATGATATATGTGCAAGCAAAAGGGTTTGTGAAACAGTTTATACAAGAATAAATGTTCACAGACATCCAGAATGTACAGTAATGGATGTACAGGAAGTAAGATACCCCCCCAGAAAAAAACCCCCAAAACCAAACAAACAAAAAAAACAAAAAAGAACAAACTCTTATATGTAAAGTCCTAAAATCTCCTGACTTTTATTGCAGGGCATGTTGCAATATTTGGCTGTTTCCTGATACTGACTGCTATAAAAAAAATTTATCAGTATTTTTAAATATAAATTTCAAGTGTACCAATTTTTTTTCTGTAAAATACAAATATGTACTTGAAATGGGAAAATGAATCTAAATAAAACACTTATAGTAAAACACTTATTGGTCTAATAATGACTTCTAAGCCAACTGTAACACTTTTACAAGCAGAAACAAAAACAAAACTCTTGAAATGCATGTAAACATGTTAATCCAACCAACATCCAGCTTATCAAAGCTAGACACATCCAGATAAAGCTAATTTGGCTCAAATAAGGGACTGAGGTTCAAGAAAATGGCCAGACAGATCTTGCATGTCACTTCATTAAGTAACAAACTCCATTTCAAAAAGACCCCAACTGCCAGTGATATAAAAACTGGCATAAATAGCATATATATATATATATATATATATAAAATAATTTGATAACATTGCAATAACTACATTGCTACTTTATTTAGAAGGACTGTTTTCATGCATCAAGGGGAAGCACCTCCATGCACAAGTATAGTAACATACAGTCTGGACATTTCACTGTGTGAGTGCAAGCAATGAAAATAGATATTAATAATATGTTTGTATTAGTCAGCGTAGCCATTTTGCATTGCAACGCCAGTGATAAAAATACTTGTGCAAATTCGGCAAACCATTTAGTGAAGTTTACACAGAGAGCACAGTCAGTCAGCTCAGTTGACACTGAGCTTATATTTTGTGTGCAAATGGATTTTAATGCGAGACTCACCAACTCCATACATACCCACAAACAGAAATGCTTGGTGAAGACCCATACTTTTTTTTTTTTTTTAAATAGTGCTTTAGTACATTTGTTATCACATGGCTGTCAAAAAGCACCTACACTTTATTGTTGTTTCATTAAGAAATTCAGTCTTTTGTCATCAGTGCGGCCTCTTAATTACATACTATCTCCAAACACCCACTCTGGCCCTGACAAACAGTGAGATGATGCAGCCACTCTCAATCCTTCCATAAGTGACATAAGCTCATTACTCACAGTAAACATTGTTGCTAATCTGTGAACACAAGTCCTGACTCCTGCCTCGCGATCCCTGCTGTGTGCTCACACCCTCATAGATCCAACACACACACACACACTTCCTCTTTCTAATGGCGTGTTTGTGTAATTCGGCCATTTGTTTGGGGTTTTCCTTCCCAGAGAGTCCTGCAGTCAGATTTCAGTTGTAGATTGTTCAGAAGATATTGTTCCTAACTTGTTTCAAAATGAAAATGATAATATTAGACAGCTTCCCTAACCCTAAGAAAGAGCTTTACTTGTTTCACAACCTTTTCATTCCCTTTTTAAGGATGTCACAATCTGTAATTGTTCTAAGAAGTGGTGTTCCCTTTAATATTTTGGTTGGGAATATATGTGGGTGTACCCAGTGCATAAGAACATGTGTCTGTTGGGTAATCTATTTGCAAAATACTGCTGTAATGAGCCATGATCTCACTTGTTTGGATCAGATTGTGGAGCAAAAACAAGAGGAGGAGAAACTGAGTTTCAAATGAGGACAGAGGCGAGAAATATGCGGGAAGAGGATGAGTTACGACATTAGATACTCATCTTGATGACATTAATTGTTTTTTAGACTTTTATTGTACTTAATGAACTTTTTGAGCTGCATGGAATGTCTATATACTCATTCCTGTTTTTTGTGTGTAGGGGTGTGTTTTAATTGAAACTTTAAATCAGACTGTCATACCTTTTTATGAAGGGTTGGGCCACTCTTACCTTGTCTCCTGTCAACCAAACAAACAAGTCTTTATTCTCAGCAAGAGCAGGATGTTCGTTTACAAAAAAACAACAAAAAAAAAAAAAGCCAGTGCAGCTGCTGGTTGAACGTGCATCAACAATTGAACAGCATATATTAACTCAACTTTCAAAGACATGAAAACAAAGAACTAAATTATATTAAATTGATTAACAGAATAAAAGAGCTTTTTAAGAGAATGCAGTGCTAAGAAGGGAGAATTATACATCAGCTCTTTCAAATGTGTATATTTTAAGCTTGGCTTGAACATTTTAGAAGATTTCTTTGGTCTGTGCACAGATGAATAGTTGGTTCTACAGGAAAAAACTAAAAGCTTAAAAATTTGCCTCCTATTTGTGTTCTAGGACCTTCTGGGAAACAAAAATATGCCTGCACTCTGCAAGCCAAGTATTCTTGTGGGGTGATGGAGAAGCAATGAAGTCTTTCAGATAAAATGGAGCTTGGCCAGTAAAGACTTTGTGCATCATAAGAAGGATTTCAAACTCACTTTGAATTTTCACAAGAAGCCAATGTAGAGAAGCTATAACAGGAAACGTGATCTGTTTTGGCGATACAGGGAACAGAAAGATTTTTAGGGAATTATTTGGACACTCAGCTGGAATGGAATTTAGTAAAGTCTAGACATGATAAATGTTTGGACCTATTTCTTCTGCTTTGCTCTGGGACAGGATGCTTCTGATTTAATTATAAACAAGTAAAAGATGGCAAACACAGAGACATGTGAATTAAATACAAACTTTGGTCTAAAATGACTCATAGATTATTTAGAGCAGATACCAAAATTATAGAGTAGGTCTGGGTGGAATACCAACTTTTCAATGTATGCCAATATATTTTAAATAAGATATGAAATCAGACATACAGATGTCATGAGATTATATCATAATAGTAAATAGGGATGGGCATTTTAGGTGATTTTTGAAGTCGACTAGTCAGGCTTTTCTAAAACGATTAGTTGATTAGTTGTTACATCATCATGATGTCATCAATAATTAAATAAATAAAAAAACTTTATTTCCAAATGGAAATTGTAAAGCGTGTACGAGATGATATTTGTATATTGTGTGTGTTCCATAAACAGGTGTTTTTTTAGATTGTTATATTTTTAACATGATGTGGACTCTAGTGTCCTTTTTTGTTCAGCTGGTAGATGAGTCAGGGTCGGGGAGTCGGGGCTTGCTTTATGGGGCTGCCTGCTATGCTGAGGATTTAGTAACCATGCTGATCCGGTCTGTTGCCTCCACTATCGGTGAAAACTCTGACAGAAACAGCTGCTAAACCTTCCGCTTCCACACAGAGGTCGGGAGATGGAGGAGAGGTGATTCCACCTGGGTGAAGCTGCAGCTAGCTTCAGGGTTAGCTCCCTTCACTTCACGCAGCAGTGGTGAAATAGAGACAGGACTCTGCAGGAACTAAAAGAACTTTGTGGTGTTTATTGCTAAAGCTTGTAGCAAGAGATTCACAGCTAAACTGTAAAAAAAAAAGTTTTTCTCCAAACAAAGTGTCGACTTTTAAAAAAGGCCGTTGACTTTGTGCACTGTTTTGACTAACTGAATAGTTGACTAGTCGTGCACATCCCTAATGAAGACTTCAGGTTTGCTTGAATTAACAAGTAAATTTTTTTTTTATGTCATCCAGGCTGTTATATCTCCAAGACCAACCTGTAACTTCATTGGCTGTTGTTTTGAGTTTTATCAGCTTAATGACTGACATGAATGTTATGGTTCCTAAAATTATTGCTATCCCAGTGCAGAACCCTGTGGAACATCAAAACTAATTACAAAGAGGGCACATTGTTAGTGTTTACAAAGCTAGATCTAATAGCAATTAATGGTTTCCACGTCTACTCAGATATTTAGCTTGTGAAACATAAAATACTGTATGTCTTATCAGTCCACTGGGTCCTTCTATGACTGACTATGTGAATCCGTAATATTTCTAACAAACTGGCTAAATTTTACTGACTATGTATGTATGTACCGTGGATTAGTCTCCACTCAGAAAAACAAAACCAGACCAAGATTAGGACCAGAGCAATATGGATGATTTCTTGGAGCACGAACTTTGCAGAGAATATCATCCATCCAGATTTCTACAGTATACTGCAGATTTTTACATGCCCTTGTATTGAAGCTTCAGCCTATCAACCAAAAGTTAGCATGTGTAGGAACCACTTGTTTTGCACACATGGATACAGAAACCATGCACCCAACCTTAAACAGTCTATAACTGTCCCATTGCTGAGGTAATCTATAACTATCTAATGCAATTTCATTATTATGGTATTCTCTAAACAAATACTGAAAAAGTTAATTCAGTTTTAATTTCTTTGGTTTGCCCTTAGCTTTTCAAGAATTGACTTTTATTTATCATCAAGCTACCTGGGAGGTGTAAGCTATAGTTGTCTTATCAGACAGACATTCATTTGGTAAAGTAAGGATCATTAGCAATTAGCAATGCAACAACATAGATTAAATATCTGGGGAGGCTGTGTTTGGATTATAATTAGCATTTAGGTTCATGAAGTGACACAAATTATTTGTACAACACAGAATACTTTGCAATTATGTTAACTCCAATTTGGCATTGAAACAATATCGGGCCTGATGTTTTGATCCCAGTCAGTCTGGTGCTTGACTCCCCCCCCATGATTTATGATCTTGCAGCTTTAAGAAGTATTGTTCAGTCAGCTGGCACAGATAAGTCTTGTTTCTGACAGCTTTTGACAGTCATAAAGATGTGGCTGAGGTTTTGAAAGTGTTTGCTTCCTGTTTGTTTCAAACCTGTTTGGTCAGTTGTAACATGTGCACGTACTGAATAAAGGGAATTTTGGGAGAGATTGGTTTATCACTGCCTTTTTGTCACTTTATTACCCTGACAAACGGAATTGCCTGCAACCTCTTGCCTCTTGCCTTTGGGCAGCTTTAGGGTTGCTGTTAAGATCGTGATAATTCCTTGTAATCATCATCATTAGCACTGACATAAAGAGCAGTGACGGGAAACAACTCTGCCAGTGTGAGAACCAGGTAGCAAAGTGTGACAGATGGCTGAGTCTGTGTTATTTATGATGGTTAGAACTGTCACAGAAAAATGGTTTTCTGTTTTCCACAGCACCATCAATCATCTGTGTTGGCGTCTAGTGGGACAGGTTAGGCTGATGGACAGGCCTGGAGAGGCAGATGAGCGCTGAAGTGTCAGGAGGCCACCGACCTCCAACTGTTGACTTAAAGCTTGCAACCTCTTGGCATGTCTAAACTTAATTGCACCGACAGATTTCTGTAATTGTTTTTATTTCAATCCAACCAGGTTTCTTCATCATTATCACATGAATCAGGCAGAGGTGGTGCAATCACTGAACGTAAAGAGAAATTATACTGAGGTTATCTGCAGGTCTGCAGCCATTAATTTTGTTTTCGTTTTTTTATGCTGTCATGCCAGTAAGAGCTGAGGAAGGAGTATACTTCATGGTTTTTCATCAATTGCTCCATTTACCCATTCACTCCATTATTATTTCCACAGTGTCTGACTGCTATTTTAACAAGACATGCTGTTTTTTAAAAATATGCAAAAGGACATTTATGGACAAACAACCATGAAGTCCTCATAAAGGGGCTGGAAGTGAGGGTATGGAGAATCACAGCACTTATCCACATACAGAACCAATGGCTTAGTGTGATATATCATTTTAGTTCTAGATGCGTTTATCATGCTTTGAAGTCAGGGATGTGCACAAAGCCATTGAAGCAAAAAATATCTTGGAGCCGTTTTCTTTAGAGTAAAATGGTGGCAGGCCCCTTCTGAACCTGTGAACTGGTTTGAAAATGTTTTCTTAGGCTATGTCCACATGGCACCGAAGCCGGTTTTGGTGTGAAAACGGTGGCGAAAACTAGGAGAATGGTTTTGTGCGGAGGTTGAAACCTTTTTAGTAGATACTTTAAGGCTGTGGGGGGCACTATGATGATTACAGAGTAACACTCCAGAGCTAGAACAAGACGCAGCACATGCGCAGATGAGGACATATGTGCTTGCCCCCGCTGTTGATGGTACAGTAGCGCAGCACTGTGTTGTAAAAGCTGTGCATTTTGGTGCTAAAGCTGTACATAAGCCAGAACTGTCTGGAGCAGCACCACAACACAGTTGGTCACGGATGCCATTATTGTTGCTGTGTTTGGCGTGTGTTCATCACACTGCCGTCATATCCTCTAGTGGTGCGGTTATGCTGTCCTCACAATACCACAGACTGTAGAGGTCTCACACCTATCCACCTTGGTACCTTGTTTCAGACATGATCGGTTTCATGGAGGCTAATCCCTGGTTTCGTGGGAATGAAAGGGTGGATTGCTAAAATACTTCTGTGGCCCCTCAGTGGATGGCACATCATAGACATGCCTTAACTGCAGAAAGTAACCCTGGGTCTTGTGTGGTGGTCCTGTAAATGCGTCCGAAAGACCATCCACAAAGGCTATTCAAAACTTCATGTTTGTCTGCTCTAATATGTGTGATGATGATGATGATGATGATGATGATGATGATGATGATGAAGAGTTTGAGGAGGGATGTGGAGGGGGTTCATGAGTGGGCGATGATAAGTGGCATCACACGGAGAACCGAACATGATTAGTCAGGAGATAATCTGCTCTCCTTCGTCTGTGTGCAGTGTGAGCAAACTCCAAAGAAAACACTCTGCTGTTTTCTTTACTTTTCTTTGCTCTCCACACAGTCTCGTTCATGCAAGAACACACACACGTAAAATGATTACCGAGAGTGAAGCAAGACATGACACAGGGAAGAGAGTGTGTATTTTTAATACCAGCATCTATTATAATCATGATTTTCCTCTGCCCCTCTCTGCTGTAGGTGAAGCTGTCATGATCAGGGTGTTGCTGTCCCAGAGCCACAAAATGTGAGGGACCTTTGACGTTCCCAACAGTTCCCCCAAGCATTCCTTCCTTCAATTATGAAAATAATAATGGGGGGAAAAAGCTATAGATAGAATAACACTGGCCGGGGCAGTATTCACTCTTTCCAATCATTTTGATACAACTATTATTCGTGTACTCATACATTCACACACCTGGGATATGGTCGTTCCCATGATAAATCTTTCCTACATCTCCATGCCACTGGTATGGTAATATCTGCTCTGGCATGGAGCTGGCCTGGTAATCCAAGCTTGGAGTGTTTATACATGTGCGGTGGGCGCAGGCCACCACCACAGCTAAACGTTTACAATAATAGTCTCCAAAGTGATGCCTGTTGTAATAAAAGTCAAGCGTCCTGCCTGGTGCAGTGAAACCAATCTGTCGTGCTGATCTTATTATAGTCAAATTAAACTGTCTTGCCTGGGGCAGAAAGGCTGTAAACTGTGGAACTTGAATAAAAACACGAGCCAAGCCTGCTTGCCAAAAGGTTCACCACCACTGTACGCAGGTGTTTGGACTTGATGCACAGCCAGTTCCTCCTGTGGAGACACTTCTTTTTTCTTTTGTCAAACATCAGTTTAGTATAAATTTAATTGTGTGTTCAGATGAATCTCTGTTGTTTGCAGAAAATAGGCCGATCTTCTCAAACTGCTCCACAGCAACTGTTCTGTGAAACACAAATCTGGCATCAATCAATCAGGAAGTGTAAGATAAACAAAAAATAGGGAAGAGATTGCGAATTGGAAGAATCACTTCATACCAAATAGTTTAGCTGGTATCAGCAGGAACAATGTGATATTTTAATAAGTGCCATTTCATGTAGTTGCACTAACCTACAGTGACCTAAAGAAATAGTTTTCTTCAAGTCACACAGAAAAGCTGGATGTATTTTTGTAAAGTCTGTCATAGCACTTATAAGGTACATATGCAGCATGGTCCTCTGCGGCTGGTGATGCCCGTGGTGATGCCCGTTGTAGCTGACCGGTTTTGGAGTGTTCTGTGCCGTTGTTGTTGCTCTGGATTGTGTTGTAACATGTATCGAAGCAGAGCCCTCTGAAAGGGAGCCAGATGTTTCTCTCTTTCTTTGCTCCTCAATGACATGTCTTCATTCACTATGCTTAGACCCTGCTCAGGTTTAAAAGACATGAAGGCATTACCACAAATGTCAATCACCACCCCAATACCCTGGGGAGATGCACAGCAACACACACACATTCACTAATATGCTGCTACATAGAGTTAGCCATGGGTAACTGTACTGTTGCAGTTTTGCTTTATGGTTAGAGTTGGTTCTTTTCGCTTTTATTGACTTTGACTTGTGGGCTGAGTAAGAAAATATGGCACCCATCATAACCACATGTGAAGTCTCAGCACTACTGATCCTTATTTTTCAGATTTATGGCTCACACTGTAGATTTACAGTTCTTAGTGTTAAAGCCTTCTCAACATTAGCATTTTAACATTTACTCTGTCATGGTTCTGTGAAAAAGAAAAAAAAGTCAAGTGGGAGGGCATTTGTGGGATTTCTTTTATTGTTCTTAGAAACAGAAGCAAGCGTTTTTGAAAATAATTTTATGAGTCAAAATGTGTGAAGGTAGTAGTAATTATATCTGTCTTGACAATAAATTCATCATCAAGCACATTGACATATAGTAATCCCTAAACATTAAGTAATAAGTTGAAAGTGCAACTTTATGTTTAAGGAACATATTTACACAGTGTTAAGTGATTCTGGCAACATTGGAGCCAAAAGAGAGAACATATCGCATATCTGTGTTTGATCACAACTGGTGCTTGCACTGGAAGCATCAATTAAATACAAATCAGAAATCTTGGCAACATACCAGACTTCATATTTAACAAGCTTTTATTTAGTCCTAGAACTTAAATTGGTCTTAAGAAATATAAACGGCAACAACACAAGGAGAGTGTGGGTGCTACAGCGTCAGTTATATTAGAACTTTAATGAAGAATGAAGATCTAAACTATATTCTTTTGTAAATGGAAAGGGTATTTTCACTCTTCTGATCATACTGCTGGTCTTAACCTCTTAAGGCCTGACCCATAAAAAAAATAGTACGAAAAGTCAAATTGTTTTTACTGTTTTATGAAAAAAATGGCTGAATTTGGGAGAAGCAATACGTTTCAGAAAAGTAAGACTGGAAAAGTAAGTGGTACTGAAACTAAACGGTTGGAGAAATATAGTGTAACTGATAAAATTAATATGACCGAGCACCCCATGGAGGCAGAGTCTCTTAGAAATAAAGATGTACAGATATTCAGCTCAAATGGGAGGAACAGTTCCAGCTTATAATCAGACCTCGGTTTAAAGGCCTGCGTCCCTGCTGGTATGGGTGTGCATTTGTGCTGGTATCTTACACATTGCAAATGTATCATCAATGCTGAAAGGTATTTCCAGGTTTTAGAGCAACATTTGCTCCCATCTAAACAATGTCTTTTACAGGGAAGACCTTGCATAATTCAGCAAGGTCATGCTAAACCAAAAACTGCATCTATAATGACACCAGAAGAATCTGGTTGCTGAGCACACCTGCCTTCAGTCCAGAGCTTTAACCAGCTGAAAGACCTTTGATGCATGATGAAACGCAAAGTACAGCAAAGATCCACGATTGTTGAGCATCTAGAGTCTTATATCAGAGAAGAGTCTGCTCCCAAAGGTCCAAAAGAAGAAGAGATTGAGAAACATGGAACTGCTTGTATATTTCAGTGAAAGGGTTAAATGCTTCACCTTCAACATTTGGTATGTTTTCTATGTTGCATTGCAAATAAAATGAGCAAATCATTACATTCTGTTTTCATTATATATATTATTATTATGTACAAAGTAAATTTTTTTTTGTCCATGAAGCCAGTCCTGAATACTTCATTTATGATCTCATTTCTGTTCTACATAAACAACGCTGTACTCTAACCATTACCCCCAAAGCATTAATACATCCTGTAACGATTGCAGAGATTTTCCGCTCTCAGAAACAGAAAACAGTGTAAAAACCATCAACTAGAATGAGCCTGTGATTAGCTGACAGGGCTGACTTGGCAGAACACCAATAGTGTCACTGAGGTATGTTGTGTTTGCATACAAGTGTAACCGCAGTAGGAGATTGTCACAGACACACTGCAAGCTCTCATTTCTCCGTGTGTGCATCTGTTTATACTTGTTTTTTGATTGAGAGATGATCCATGACGACTACGTGACTGGCAGGACACAGCAGAATGCCTCAAATGTCAGTTACAGTGGCAGCACCCTTTTAATCCTAATTGCCTTTAACAACAAATCTTTGTCTGAGAGGAAAAGGCAGAATATATCTAGCTGGTTGTACAGTATTAGTTTACAATTATAAATCTGGTTGTTTTTATTGAATTTTTGTCTTTTTACTGCGATTCCTGCCAAGATATTCGAGTCTCTGTGTTTAAGTGTCTAAGATACAATGACAAAAAACCCTTTGATAAGTAATGAAAACTATGTCCGTGGCTGTTTTTCTTCCATCTCAACCAGACAGGAAGTGAACACTGGGTGCTGAATATGTAACTATGCAGAAGAAGTGTAAGGTATCTCTGCAAAGGAAGAGATTTCATATGCTGGGCTTTGAATGGGTCTCTGTGTACGCAGCTCTGCATCCGCTCCCATGCGGTAAACTGGTAAGGCGACCCGGGCCGGACAGGTTGTGGTCAACCTTACCGGGAAAGCAGAGGGTCTGAGAGGTGAGTTTTGTTGCTCTGGCTGATGTGGCGGAAGAATGAAGTAAAGGTGAGGACGGGGAGTTCAATGAAAACATAAATAAAGAAGAGGATGGCAAGAAATTAGTGTGGGTTTGTGTATGCATAAATTGGTAATGCAGTCTTGAGGTTTTACATCAGATCTTGTTGAAACCTTATGATCAAATAATATAGTTCAATTGCAAACAGCTGTGATAGACTTGTTCAGTGTACCCCACCTCTTACCCAACTGTAGCGGAAATAAGCACCAGCCTGTAGCCCAAGTGGATTAATATAAGATATGGTGTACAGAAACATATTAATTAATTAATGCTGCCCAGCTGATGAAATGAATGAAATTAAAATAGATACTAACTTCAAATAAAATAAAGCCACAATCTGTCTTTCACTAGTTACCTGATCTGGGATCAGGTTGTTCTGCAGCATCGTGTGCACGTTTCTTTATTTTCAATGCAAGTCTTGCTGAGGAGAAAAAAAAAAAACAAACCAAAAAAAACAACTTAATGAAATCGCGACATGCATTAGCTTACCAAAACAGGATAATTTCAATAAGCTAATGATGCCAAAATCATGACAATGAGTCCAAAGTCAGGCTCAATCCAACAGCTTCTTTTGGCTAGCACAAGAAACTCCTCAAATACTAAATTTAACCATAGCTTTTCAGAACATTACAGATGCATGTTTTATTATGTGATATTCCCAGTGTATTGCTTGTTGTCATCACTTGGGGGTGTAAAAGAGGGAAATTTTTAACAGATTCTTGCTACTGCATCAAAGCTAGCACCTCTAAAAGCTTGTTTCTTTTACGTTTTATGGATTAGATGTCAACGCTGCTAGTCCCAGACTCTTCTTCCCTGGAGTTGTGTGAATATAACTGAGAACAAGCAGCTGGAGAGTCAGAGGTTCTACTTGTGGTTTCACCAGGTTGCTGGTAGATCGTGGGATAGTTTGGGTCAGCAGACTTGTTTTTCCTCCGTGTGATTCTGTTCACTGATCATGATCTATCCAATGTATCCCCACCCCCCCCACACACACACCAGATCAGCACCCTTTAAGTCATATAACTGATTTTACAATGGTTCTAACTTAATACATAATATTTTCATTACTTAGTTTCAAACAACATATTCTACATGTTCTCCAGCTGGGGTTGGATTGCACTTGTTTAGGCTGTTCCTTCCTGGAAATATTCCTGCTACATGTTTCTTTGACATTATCTTTCCGTTGTGGTAAGAAAAGTAATGGGAGATAAAGGAAAACCTCTCTGCTGCCATGCATAGCAGGGAAAGCCTTTCCATTGATATTTAAAACTTCAAGCAGAGCACTTCCCCTTCCCGAAAACCCTTCCCGGCCACAGGCCTCCTTCAAAGACCAGCTACTCTGCAATGGTCCAACCCGGCATGCCGACCCCTGCTCCGATGTTCCCGCCCTGGTGAGAGAGGCGGGTGGAGCTGGGTTGGACTTGAACTCAAGCAATTGTCTTCTGCTAACCTTTCTGTGTATGTGTCTGTGTTTTTGTGTGTCCACGTGGGTTTGTTGAGGCATTTAAGGTCATGTGACACACATATCTAAATTCAGAGGCCTACACAGTGGGAAATGGCTGTTGTTAAGGCAGTAATGCATGAGTAATATTTAGGGCAGTGGCTTTGGAAAAATTTTATTGTCTACAATTTTATTGAATGACTGTTTGCAAAGATAAAAAAAATCTTTAAAAAAAGTAGAGCACAGTTTAGAAACATATCCTGCATTTATTTTTTATCCACAAGGGCACACTTGGCCTCCCTTATGAAAATGTGATTAACACTGTCCTGAAAAAATGCATCTTTCATATCAATTGGCAGAAAAAATGGTTGTCAGATGTTTAATTTAGAAGAAGAAGAAATGAAAATATCAGGAAAACATGAATGGAAATGGGTCTACCACTATTTTATGCACAAATCTCCTGTTTTTCTAATATTTTTCTTATAGCCTCAGTATTGTAGCTGGAGAGCAACCTTTGGAGTCAACACTGTTGTAGTTCTGTCCGACCAGTCAGAACTACATTGGCTCTCTGGAGCTATTTTAACAGTGATAGATGATAGAGATTAAATTCCAATCACAGCTCAGAGCTCCTCAACACACACTCCCATTATGCATGCTGTGATATCTCTTCCCAATAAGGACAACCGAACATGCCATGATCTTAAGATTGATGACTGGTATTAATGTGGATTATGGGCTGTGTGTATGTGTCTGTTTATAAGCAGCTGATTTATTTTAGTCTGCATACAGCACTGTATGTATTATCTAAAAACCTTCTGCACATTCCTTGAGCAACATGCAGAAACACAGCATGTTTTTCTGGATATTAAATATATTATTATATATTTGGATAGTAAAGTGGGGTCACTTGTGATGTAATGTACAGTACCTTTTCTGTGTTTGCTTGATAAGTATCAGGGTTTTGATTGATCAACTCTTGCTCCCTTAACTGAGCCACAGTATGTGAGTGGATGTGACCAGTACTCATGAAAATATGAGCCTGTGTGCTGATTTATCTGCTTGTAACTAAGCCAGTTATTTCTTAATGCAAGTATAATAGTTTAACAACAGACTGTAATTACAGTGTGGCAGTGTAATCCGTTGTCCCGCCTCTTTAGCTAGCTATACCTATATTTTCCTTTTGACTTATCACCTTGGAGAGTATTTTAAGATTGCATGAGATGTAGAAATGAAGCAAGTGGTGTTTTGTGGAAGGAATGAGAAGGGACAGGAGGGAGATGATGAAAGGCGTAGAGATAAGAAATGGCTAATGTCTCTAATCTGCTCCAGATGAAAGCTGTTGGTGTGATGGGGTTGGGAGGATGGGAAAGGTTGGCCACTCCTACATCACACCATCTCTGTTGTGTGACAAGCCATCACCATAGAAATGGAGAACAACAGACATGTGGTCACAAACATGCACCGGGGCGAAGGTGGCTCATCAGTTTCGTTTACCGTGCCCTGGGAATGTTGTCAGTTTGCTTTAGCAGTGTGCCAGGAGGTTGGCGAGGAGGCTTCCACAGGTTTTTGTGTCATCACAACATTCTTGTTTTTGACATGCAGCTGTCTTGCAGGGGAAAAAAAATTCTTCATCTATACTTTAAAACTGACATATGTATTTTTTCATATTTTAGTTGCATTATATATTTTAAATAAAGATTTCTGCAACTCCAGTAGTGTTTCTATCTAATGTTGCACATGTATTATTTGCAAAATAGGGAAAGCAGCACACTTTTTCAATGTTTAATTTTAGTTTTTGAGTCTTTGCAGAACATAGACTACACGCCCCTGCAAACATTTATACTTATGTGCTCATGTGTCTCTTTCAACCTGCCAGTCTTTCAATAAAAACCACTAAATAAATAAATAGCTCATTGAATCTGGATATGGGGGTGTTTGCAAGTTTGACTCCCAGACATGCTGTTTTTTCACATTTAAATTATGTTCAGTTGATAGCATTAAAGCACTTATGTCCCTTCCTGGTTGGGTTTAGGTGATAATATAATTTTCTCAGGCTCAGAAATCATCATGGTAAGGACTGAAACACACCCTCGGTACAACACTACCACCCACTTTATAGAAACCAGTTTTACACTTGATGTGCAGTTGCTCTTAAAATCAGTGGAGCGTGCATTTTCTTTTATGGTAATTTTCGTAATTGATTCCATGAAAAAATGTTTGCAGTTTTTGGGAGGATTAAGTTTTCATATCTGTGGTTCATCATCAAACAATAAAAACTGGTTTGTAAGTCCAGAGGAATGAGAAAAGGGGCAGGCCATGTTGGAGCTGATGAAATCCACAACAACTTTCTCTAGTAAAATCACTGCAACTCAGGAGAGGAAAAAAAAGAAAAGAAAAAGGAATCAGGGTGGTGGTGTGTGTGTTATTATGTCTCTGTGAAGCACTTTGAATCACCCTGTTGTTGAACTGTGCTACACAAATAAACTTGTTTTACCTTGCCTGATAACTCAGAGCCTGGATTGTTTAATAGAAGCATTTTATCTGTTTAAAGTCATGTGCAATATTCAGGGCAGTGGTATCAAACATATGGCACAGGGGCCAAAATCGGCAGGATGTATGTGATAAATGTGAAAATGACAGAAAACAATAATTATAATTTCTTAATTAAAAGTAACTTTGTTTCCTAATTTATGGTTGTTTTTCTTTATGTTTAAATATTAAACGTTTAAAAGCCAGGGGGATCATTTGTTATCTTCTTTATATCTTTCTTACTCACTTGATTGCACTTCAGTTTGTGTGATGAGGAGGGTCAGTTCCACAGTGAGTAGATCCACAGTAATTTTTAAGTAATGTTGGTTAATATATAAAATAAAAAATAAATGTAAATAAAGAAAAATAAAATAAAGTTAAAAAACTATATATACTCTCTCTCTCTCTCTCTCTCTCTCTCTCTCTCTCTCTCTCTCTCTCTCTCTCTCTCTCTCTCTCTCTCTCTCTCTCTCTCTCTATATATATATATATATATATATATACACACACACACACACACACACACACACACACATGCTAAAAAATATACAGTATTTTTACATGTGAAGTTTAAAAGTACTTTTTTTAAAAAATGTTAAATTTATTTCTAAAATCTATTTTATTTATTTATAAAAATATATATTAAAATAAATATATTATTAAATTAAAATCTAAAATAAAATATGTAAATAAAAAGCTAAATTATATAAATGTGTAACTGAGGCAGAATATTGTTGAAACTACACTTATTTCTGTCAAGAAATTTCAGGTTCATAACGTTTTCTACATTAAATATAAAAATCTTAATGTACATCTTTAGGGACAAATGATCCTTATCTGTGGTGGTCATCTCATCATCTCGTTGCTGGTTAGTTTGTCTATAGTTCTGTGCTAAACATGAGCTTAAATGTTTGTTAAAGAGTTTCAAGTTTTATTTTAAACGTGTAGTTGGAGATTAGTTTAAAACAAGGATGCAACAATGTGCAAAGGCCTGTTCTTTTATTCTGCCAAACTCGTGTTGCAAAATTAATTTCCCCAGTTTAACAGCATGTGCTTATTCTGATTAGTGCTTGTGGATTAAAAATGTAAGAAGAATACTGGCTTTGGAAATATATTATTTTAAATAAAGTTTGAAATAAAGTTGCTTTGATGTCTGTAATCCTGCTGCCATCATGCTTCTGCTACATCGTGCATTAACGCTCAGCTCTTGATCAGTACTTTTTTTTTTTTTATACCTACCAGAACAACACATGCCCTGTAAACACTCCTAAACAGACACTTTCAGTCACTTTGCAGGACAGACGAGAAGGTATTTATAACCAAGAGGCTCCATGAAACTACCCGGCCATAACCTGGATCCTGGTCGTTTCTCTACGACACACACACAGCTGTGGAGCTGCTTCTGTCCAGGGGGTCCTGGGTGGGCCAGGATGGACTGACTGGGGTGCAAGGGTGGGGTAAGAGTGTGGAGAAACGGGGAGAAGGGAGGGTGTGTGAATCTGAGCTTGATCCTGGTCATATGGCCCTGTGACAGCTGCCAGGGCAGGCTGAGTGTGTGGAGGTATGTGTTATTGTTGCCAGCTGTGGTTTGTGTCTCTATCCATGGAAGTGTTGGCTAATGCATATGAATCCATATGTGTGTAACAACAGAGGTAGCACCTGTGAGGGCGGTGGGATCATGGATCGGGGAGTGGGGTGTGTGTTGGTGGCTTCCTCTGCTCACAAGGGCAGCATTCATCAAGTGAGTGGGGCAGGATGGGTGTGTGGAGGTCGAGAGGGGCGCTGCCAGATGTAAGTGGGGCATATGAGAGGAGTAAAGGAAGACTGAGCGGGATGGAGAAAAACGGGGGAGGGGGAGGGCTATACCTTGAGAAGAATGTGCCAATTTGTCAAGTCCTTCCTCTGCCAACCCCCACCTTCTCAATTCAGGGATGACATTGTGTGCTGATTACAGCCAAATGGAGCAGCTGGAGGTGGAGGTGGAGTGGGAAAAGATGGTGGTGCAAAGAGCAGCAGTTTGGTCCTGACAGGGGGTCTCAGATGTGGGAGGTCCTTCATCACCTCTCCTCTGAAAGCTGACTTTGAAGTAATCTGGTCCTGGTCTGCTGATAAAACAAAAAAAGGAAAGAAAGTGTGAGGAGTAGCACTCCAACAAGGAAAGAAAGAGAAGTTTTATCTCTTGCTGGGGACACTGCTGTGATTTACTGGTTTGTCTGTAATAAAAGAAAAAAGTCAGTACAGGTAGACGATTCATGGAAGTATATTTGTAATGGTCTGAAAGCTTTCCAGCAGCCGGGGTTATGTTCAGGCTTGTAACACGTCTGTCTCAGGTAAAGTTTAGAAGAGTCACATGAACTCTTGACACAGTTGAGTTTCTATACATTCTCATTAAATAAGAGCCAGATTTTTAGGGCTTTATCAAAAGATCAGGATTCTAAAAAATTAATAAATAACGGCCTTTAAAGGATTTTCACTCAGTTTCTGTTGACACATAATCTTCTTAAGTGTTGACATTTCTTGCAAAAGCTCTGTTTTTGATGCACAACTTTTTTTTTTTTCTTTTTTTGACATTTGAGGTAAAAACAGGCTTGCATTTGTTTTCTGCAGGTGTGTGTGTGTTTGTAATTGTAATTACATTTGTCCTGCTGAGGAGGAGTTATTTTCAGTTGACCCTGGGAGATTAAAACTGAACTTAAAGAAGCTGATCTTGACGTTTGGACCCACCTTGCATAAACTCAACCTGCCGCAGTGTGACCTGTTGTCATGTTAATACATGTGTTTATGATTGCAGGGTAGGAGTGATTGATTGGTGGTAAATGCCTGCAGGTTAGATGAGGTGACAGAGCTAAAGGAGGAATGAAGAGCTACTTCTTTTCTTGTGACTTTTCCAGGCAGTTCCAGGCAGGGAATGGGGCCCGTGAACGCACCTGCTGTCTGATCTTCCAATAAACACTCATAGACATGTGGATACTTTACAAAAGAAAAACAAGATAACAGATGAACGTCACTAGACTTTTGTGTTCTCTTAGGCTTCGTTCACACTGCAGTGCAGTTCTGATTTTTGGCCCTTATGTGACTCATATTGGTTTTTTTAATAACAGTCTGAACAATAAAAATCCTTTTTATTTTTTATTCGGCCTAGGCCACCTTCATATGTGGTCCTAGATCGGGTAGGTATCCGATCTGTGTGGAGGCAACCTCATTCTGAACTGCCAATTTTATCCAACTTTGACATCATAGAAGTTAGACAAACATCACAATTCTGCTGTTTCACAATATTTACTGCGCTGGTGTCTTTTCCTTTTTATTTATTGTAAATGAAAATGACAACACAACAACATCACAAATATATATATGAATTAAGCAAAGTAATGCACTGAAGGGAGGTTCAGGGGTGTATTTACAATTAGAATGTGTTAACATGCGGGTTGGGTTGTGGGTTATATCCTACATCGATGGGTCAGGTCCAGATGTCACTGGAAGATATCCACAGGTCGGTTTTGGCAATCATCCTAACGGGTTCTGGTTGGCATCGTTGGACCCGTGCAGGACTCTGCATAGACAAACTCAGCTGCATTGTCTGTACATGCCCCTGTACAGAAGTAGGAGCCCCTGCTCCACAAAAGGCCATTGTTAACATTCATGCTCGTTTTTTCCTGTCTTCCTTACATTCATCAAGTAAATACTACACACTACATGATGTCATGTTCCTTTGCACATGCGTGTCATCTCTGGGTCAAATACCGTTTACACATAAGTATGATGATGGTCACATTGAAATGATAATGTGAATGACCATGCAAAAGAAATCAGATTTCATTAGAAAACTGGATTTAAGCATAAGATCTGCAGTGTGAATGTAGCCTCAGGTCCAGTGTGCATTTCAGTAATCATAAGAAGTGTGTACAGGAGTGTTTATTCTGGTGGTTGTGCAGCCCATTTTTCAGTAACAGCTAAAAACAAAGATGCTTGTTTATTAAATATAAAGTAAATGGAAAGCAATAAGTTGTTTTCTCAATGGTAGGCTATGGATTACATTAGCATCACCAGCTAATGGTGCACAAAAATATCTTTATTTTAGAAGAAAAAAAAATCAGAGGAGAAAAATTAAGGTAAATATGTCTTAGTTCAGTAAAACAGATTAGTCATCAAATAGAGGTCAGAATATTTATAATTGAACACAGGACAGTTATGGGTAGGCAATAAAAAAAACTACATAATTTGGTTAAGATATTAATGAAAAAATGGTAACATGAACAAACATGACTGAGCTGCACAACCTGTTTTCCTTTATCAAGATTAAATTGACACCTTTTTGGCGATGTCGTCTTGTTTTGACCTCAAGCACTGATGAGACGCATCACTTGTCTTAACAATCATCAATTATAATTTTGAAATAATTAATAGCTTTCTGCATATTTGTGTATTTTAATTTGTACTTTTCTTATACAATTCTGTCAAGGTACAAAATATTTGGATGGATGAAAGTTTTTTTTTTTTGTTTGTTTTTTTTTTTTTTTATCACCAGAATTCAGTTCTAAGCTGAGTTAATTAGTTAACAGAAAGCTGATCTTTTGAAGCACTTCATAATCAAATTCTAAATAATAAAGTGAGTATAACTTTATTTATATATCATCTTTTAAGATATAGAATTGCAAAGTGCTTCACAAGTGCCACCAATGCATAAAAACAAACAAAAAAATAAAATAAAGAACAAGCAGATTTAAAAACATGTTTTTAAATGTCTTTTAAAAATGACAACAGTCTGCCAACCTCTAAGTCCAAAGAAAGTGAGTTCCAGAGTCTAGGGGCCCCTGAACAGAAGGCTCTGTCTCCTTTTGTTTTCAGCTTAGTGTAGGACAGGGACCTGCCAGGAAGATGTTTTTGCAGAAGCCCTCTAATATAACCCAGTATCTGTCCGTAAAGAGCTCCCAAAGTCAGTAAAATTCTTAAATTTCCCTCTAAAATGAACCGGAAGCCAATGCAGTTACATCAAGATTGGAGCCATGTGAAAATTTAGAGGGTTTTGTCAGAAGCCTGGCAGCAGCATTTTGAGCAACTTACAACCGTTGGAGGGAAGTTTTGCTAAGACATGTGTGTAGTGCATTGCAATAATTCAGTTATGATGAAAGAAACACATGAATAAGGACTCAGGACATGACAAAAGCTTAGCTTGGCAATATTTCTCAGATGATAAAAACAGGAACAACAGGAGACTTGAGTGCATCCAAACTAAAACCAGTATCAAAGATTATATCAAGGCTCTTAACAAAGGATTTTGCCAAAGGTCCAAGTGTTGATGAAGGACACACTAAGAATTTGGACAAAGTATTTTTTTATAGGTCAACCTTGACTAAATGCTTAATTTTGAAGGGAACAGATAAATAATGTGATGGTTGCAAGACACAGATTTAGTACAGATTTTAGGGCTGCAGAAGGTTTTCTTACTAACCCCCCCCGCCCCCCACTCGCCCCTAACAAAAGCTAATTTGGCATCCATCTGACTTTGAGCTCTTGCCCGCCAGTACAAGTCAGTCTGATGTTGACTCTTCTTTTATCTTGGTCTGTCCCTTTCTCTCTTTCTTTTCCTTCTTTTCTACAATAATGCCCTTGCATCTTTTTGCCATATCAGTCATGGTTAAAAAAAAAAAAAAAGTGAAGTGGTTTCTCAGCATCGGGATGCTGCAGGGACAATGATGGCTCCAGGAATGTACATATTAAATGTCAGCGTCCCATTAAAATGGGTCAGAAGCACAGTTTTAAGGTTAGAAACTTGTGTAGAGATGCTTTAAAAATTTAAAGAAAGTAATATTTTCCTCAATGTATTGGTCAAATTGTGACTCTTTGCAGAAGTTTTAGACCCTTTGATACATTCTTTTCATCACTACTTATGTAACTTGTGCTGAGGCTGTTTGAGAAGATGCTTCTGGCAGTAGTACTGGGAATACTGTCTGAATATGATGATGAGTGCTGGACTGTAAACTGATTATGTTGGCTCCGACGTCGTTCATATTTCCTGGTTTTTGTTGCCTTGAGAGATGAGTGGAGCAGGAACGTTGGAGTGGCTGGCTACCACCTGTTAACATCAATGTTATCAAGAGAAAGCGATGGAGACAACAGAAGACAGACTGAGAAGAGGTAAAGAGGAGTGCCGGGAGGCAGACAGGGACTTTCCAGACTTGGTTGCATAAATCCTAAGTTTGACAGTCAATCTCTAGCTCTCAGTCTACTTGCCCTGACACACGCTCTCTCCTCACGTATCTCTCCTCACATGCACTTCAAACCCTCCCACATTTACATCTGTCTCTTTCAGATTTACCTGATCTGTGTACTTGTATTTGTTCATTGCCATAGCTGCAGAAACACTTGAACTAACTTAGCAGAGGACGCCTGTAATTAGACACAAAAATACAGAGATTGAGATGTGATTGTAATGATGAGTGAACATCAGTGAGGAGGATTAGTGGGTGGATTCATGTCATGCCATGTGCAGATCCCAGATTTGAAAAATGAATGTTCAATATGAACTCTCCTTTATGTTTAAGGCACTTAGTTTGATTTTATAAATCCCATCGTTAAGGCTCTCTTTAAAGCTCTCTTTAAGGAGATCTTTGCTCAGCATCTCAGCTTCACATCCTGTGAATGTGTCAGAACTTTTAACTGTGCATACAGTGAACAGCCACAATAAAAGAAACACCTGAGCAAATAAGGGATGAAATCTGCTGTGAAAAACATGCTGAAGCAGTTAATGTTTTCTGTGAAAAGAAGTTGCCATGAAACAAAGTTAAAGGCTTTCAGCTTTTGCATAACACGTGAATAAATCACTGTTTACAGCTACAACTGACCCCTACACAGTTCCTTCAGAAAACCTCTGTATTTTCTTTTTAAATTCCCTCTCCTGCGATGGACTAGTGACCTGTCTTGGGTGTACTCTGCCTCTTGTCTAATGGCCTCTGGGATTGACTCCAGCCCCATGCGACCCTACATTTGAATAAGTGGCTTTAGAAAAAGAATGGATGGATTAAACTTCCTGTCATACAAATGAAGGCTGCAAATATTTTATCAAGTATCTTGTTGACAAAGTTTTTGTAATTTAGAAACTACACCTGTGCTTTTACTGGAAGAATATTGGACCAAAGGGTTTAATATCTTATAGAAATTAGGGAGTTTCTCAAAATCACAAAATAGCATTATTGACTTTTTATTTTTTTTATTTATTTTTTGAAGTAGCATAACAGCCAGTCAGTGCTTGATAGACGAGTCTAATTTCCATTATATTTTTTCTTTTATGTGTCACCTTATTAGCACTAGGCTTCACTGGGAATTCCTTTCTTTGTTTGAGGTTTTTTGAAAGCTAATGTCAAGAGTTGTTATTCATAAGAGTGACATTTAGCCAACATTTACATATTCAAACCAGTCACTGCACAGATATGGCAAACATAGTTTACTTTATCCTGGGGAAGCTCTTTTAAGTAGGAACTTTTCCCTGTTATGGGAGTTATAAATGCTATGATCCACCAATCTTTCTGCAGTCCGGACACAAATAAAAGAAAAGACTTCCTCCAGTAATTATATGAACAGTAACTATTGTATGTTTTAAAGCAAGATGTAACATCTCTGTACTGTGACAAATCTTTGATTACTTTTTGATGACTTGATCTGACATTATCATTACGAACCAAAGCAGGTCATTGTCATTATAAAGGCTGATAATTTGTATGTCAGATCAAGTCTCTCTTACTATTTATCACACTATGTATAATTGCAAAAGTTGTATCGTATCACAGGAAATTATTGTAACAGGCTTTGTTCTTTAATATTTTGGGGTTTTTGAGTAGGATGTATTTAAAGGGGTACACAAAAAAGTAGGGGGTAGAGTGCCTGTCAGCAGCTCCAGCAGCTCTGGAAAGCTGTGAGGTTTTTAAATTTTCTTGTGACTTAGAGAAGCACCAGTACCTGGTTTGTAGCGTTATGAGCCATTCGTTTACCCACAAAATCCCATTTTTTAAAAGAATAAAAAAATACAAATTTTATCAACAGTATAGGTGGTTTTCATTACAATTAAGTAAGACTGTGTTTACAGCTTAACACATTTTTGGGTGCACTGTCCCTTTAAGAGAGTAAGTTTGATTTCTACATGGTAGGGATATACAAGTCCCTACCAATGTCAAAAGAGGCCCCTGGAGGATGTTTATTTGCAGTATCATAAAATTCATTGGACAGAACATCTTAACAAGCAGGGGCTGTACCAAATGAAAATGCCTTTTTAGTCTGTACAATATTTTGTGAAGGTCAGGCAAAAATTTCAATATAGTATATTATGACTGTATAAAGTTCAGTTAATTATGCTGCCCAAGTCACTACACTTGTCCTAAAGCTCACCTGCCTCAGCATCTCCTCATGTCTGAACTGTCTGGCAGCTTTGAGTCTCTCACCTGACAAAATAACACATAACTGCATTTTAACTGTTATTATAACCATTATTAATGACTAGCACCGTTCTGCACCACTTGCTTGTGCTAGCCAGACGTGCTAGCTCATTCACAACATAGTGAGTGACAGTGGGGACAACTGTTATCAAGAAATAAAAAGCAGAGCAAACTTTAACAGTTAAAATGGGTTTGATGGCGGGATTTATAACAGTAACAATACAGATAAAAAACACTCACCTCTAAGCTGTTGGATGAAAAATAATAGGGACAACTTAACAATTGCTGGAAATTACCGATATCATACCATATTACCATATACCTCAGCTAGAAAATGATGTAGTGTCCTCTTTGGGTTGGGAAGAGTTCAAGGATCTTTGGGTCTTGTTCATGTATGAGAGAAGAATGGAGCAGAGAATGAAGAGAAAAGTCAGTGATAAAGAAAGAGCTGAGCCAAAGGGTGAATCTCTTTAATTTAACCGTAGATCTATGTTCCTATCTTGACCTATGGTCACAAGATGATGAGCGAAAGAGAGAGATTGTGGATATAAACCCCAGAAATAATTTCTTCTGCATGGTGTCTGGCTGTCACTTGGAGAAAAGATGAATGAGAAGCGCCGTCGTTCAGGAGGGGCTCAGGATAAAGCTGATGCTCCTCCTCATTGAGAGGAGATGAGGTGACAAGGGCATCTGATCAGCGCCTCCCTGGTGACCATGTCCCATCAGGAGGAAGTTTCAGGGAAGACCCAGGACACAATGGAGGGACTACATCTTTCAGCTGATCTAGGAACGTTCTGGGATCCCCCAGATGAGCCGGAAGTGGCTGGGGAAGGGAAAATGAGGATTTCCCTGTTTAAGCTGTTTAAGCGACCTGACCCTGGATAAGTGGTAGAAAATGGACAAATGGATAAATCAAAGTTATCCATGCAAAATGCATCCTGGAGCCAAAGATTTCCATACATAACCAACACATGGCCACAAACTTGAAGCCATGGATTCATATATTTTCTGATGATGTCACCAGATGGACTCTTAAGGAAAGGCTTTCAGAGCCCTTTATTTATCCTTTTCAGAAAATGCACTTCTTGTTTTTTTGTTTGTTTGTTTGTTTGTTTTTTTAAACTAATGTGCATCATTAAATGGGCTACAAAACAGCTCATGCATCTTGTTAGGAATTTAAGCTATGTTACTTTAAGTAGAGACTGTTAATAAAGTCAGCGATTTGACTTCCCTGAGATACTACACTATCTCATTGCAGCTTTTTAAATCGTGTTATTGTTTTCACATGGACTCTTAAGTCTTTAGAAATACAAATATTTTCAACACGTGCACAGATTCTTTTCTGCACATGTATAAACCTTAAATTCTCAAACAGATTTATTTCCCATGTCGACAAAGCTTTATTTACAACTATATCCTCTGGAATCATTCATGAACATTGATTCACAAACTAAACATTTTTGAGTCTAATTGAAGCCCATAGTTTGCTTAGAGAATCCTTGGTATTATGTGGGTGTGTTTGTCTGTGTTTTTCTTATTGTATGATGTGTTATTTTAAGAGTACTGATATGCTGACAATGTCTGGAAGCAGTGCCGTACTGTTGAACGTTCTCATGTCTGGTATTTATACCTGGATGGATACCTGGTGTTGCTAAGGCTGGGGAGCGATGTTGTTGTTGTGATCTATTTTATAAACACACATACATTCCAGCTGGATGATGCAGTATCATAAATGCACACCTCTGTTTCACTGTATTGTCACTGACATTTTCTTTTTTTTTTTTTTTTTTAATTGCATTGCGTCTGCATTTTAGGGAAAGGCCATTTGGCACAGTGTGAGGAAAAATAGCACTTATGTTTTTCTAAAAGGTGCACAGGCAAGCTTGAGTAACACACCTCTAACAAGACAGAACTGGAGAAGGAAAGACTTCCCTTGAGGTTTCATAACAACACAGCAACACGAGGATGGAGATACAGCTCTGTTTGGCGAGTGGGCTGTTCGCGTGGGTTCGCATACAGCAACAGTAGCTTAGGCTACAGCAGGAAGTTGATGAAAACATGGAAAATTAACATCATGCTGTGCCCTGTCACGTCACTTTTGATTATGCTCTGAGTTACAAAGAATTCATGGTAATACTTAGTGCTGACTTTGAACCGTCCTGTTGTTGTTGCAGATTGTGAGTTGTTTTTGGGCTGGATGATATATCAAAGCTCTACCGTTCTTGCAATTTCTGTATCAATGTCACAATCATACAGTAAGCAATATACTGCCAGGATTTTGACTTGAAATTTAGTTTATTAATGAAGGTTACATTTCACGTTGAGGGAATTCAGCTTTTTTTACATGTTCAACAACTAACTGCATGCACTGCTGTTCATCAATACATTTCAGATGTTAAAGTGTATATGTTGCAAGTCATATCATCATCATCATAATGTTAAATAATGATAATGTATGTTGGACATTTTCTAATATTGTGGAGTCCAACCATTTGAGGCAGACCTCAGGCCTCCCTTCCAGAGTCTGGTTCAGCTGGGGGTTCCTGTTAAAAGGGAGTTTTTCCTCACCTCTGATGCCCCCGATGCATGAAGGATTGAGTCAAAGAGAAATTTAATGAAATCTGCTGGTTTTTTTGCTGGGCCAAGGGTTTGCAACCTGCGACTCTGGAGCCGCAAGTGGCTCTCTTGACCTTCAACAATGGCTTTTAATGCATGACTAAAAATGATAAACAGCTTACTAATGTTTTTAAATATAGATGTAACATTTTTTTCTTAACAATTTTTCAGTTTTTTCATGGAATTATTGCATTGAATTTCCACAGCATAATGACATTAAAAATTCCATTTAAAAAATAAATAAATAGAATTGTGTATATATATATATATATATATATATATATATATATATATATATATATATATATATATATATAGAGAGAGAGAGAGAGAGAGAGAGAGAGAGAGAGAGAGAGAGAGCAAATTTTATCTATTTGTCTTATAATTATTTTGAATAGTTTACAGGTTTCTTTGTCTTTTACATCATTTTCCAAAAATATATACATCCCATGTAAGAAAGCCTGTCTATCCTCTTTTGCAAAAGTAACCCTAAAATTAGAAATAGAATGTGGTTCTTCAAAAACAACAAATTCCGTACAGTAGATATTTATCAAGTATTATAAGTTGTCTTTTTTTAAAAGGTCTTGTAACATTTGTGGCTCTAAACGAGTTTTATTTAGCTGGGCTGAGGAGAAAATGACTCTTTAAAGTGTAAAGGTTGCAGACCCCTGAGCTAGGCAGTTATTTTTCAGAATTGGCTTTATATGAACATAGTTATAGATTGGACTAATGTAGATCATATAATGGATTTGTTTTAATTAAATAAGTGGTTGAATGATAACTGGATTGGATCTTTGAAGTGCCTTTTCCAAAGTTCAGTTTAATCTCAACTGAAATTAACTTTGCAATAGACACACTTTGCAGTGGGTAAACTTTCTAAACACTGTATGTTCTAGTAATGTTGATATGTATGCAATTACTTCTAAATTCTCTGATAGGTTATACATGTGATATGCATTCAAATGGTTAACTTTCCAAGCATCTAATTTGTGATACAACTGTAGCACAGCTGCAGGAACTTTAGGCAGTTCTTTCTCTGTGGTGCAAATCAGAAGTTAACTTGTATAATTAATCAGAAGTTAACTTGTATATTTTCCACACTGAAACTGCTTCACCTCAGTATTAGTTGTAGTCTTCCTACGCTGCAGAGTAATATGAGAGGAGCACGACTGTGCTGAGGCTTCATATTTACACTACTTCTTAAAGCTGATGAGTGTTGAATTTAGAAGTCATTGTCAGGCAGTACGAGGGTTTTCAGGACGGATCTAAACCACACTCTCCTCCAGGGAACTCAGCCTGTTTGTCTTTGCTCTGTTAACACACGACTGCTCTAATTTCAGTTGGCCTATAATGTGATGAGTAAAGGTGTAATTGACTGTGGTTTCTCTCCACAAACCCCCACCCATGCTTGTGCACACAATTACAAATTCACACACTTTCTCCTGACTCTTTCTCTGTCTTCAGTACCTCCAAGGCATTTAGGTAATTTCTTTATTTGGGTATTTGCAGTTGGCAGGAATGTGAGGGAGTTGCAGTGTTTTTTCTTTTAATGTAATCCACTGTGATGAAAAAGCAATTCATAGATGCCTGCTGTTACCAGGTTATAATTAGCTTCACACTGTCACATGAGGGCACTGCTCAAAATATAGAACATGTTTGTTAAGGTTTTGCTGTAGATCATTGGTTTATACCTCCATGCCCCCCATTTGGAGGCATAAACGTTCCCAGCCCCCACCTCCAACTCTGCCCCTAGATATGCAACCACAGCCAATACGATTTTTAATTTATTAATACGCAACTGATGGCTAATGAACCAATATGGAGACAAAATGTCACTAGGTTGACAAATTAAATGAGAGAAAAAAAAGTCAAATAAATTAAAACATGCATAATAAATAAATTACAAGTTAAATGGGCTCAGGTTAAATGTTGGTATTAAATAACATTTTCCCAATTATATATGCCATGCCATATGTCATCCACCTAAAAGTTGTTTTTTTTAAACTCCCAGGCAGGTAAAGATAGAAACACTCATGCTGAGAACTTCATGTCCATCATGGAGCCGCAACTCAATGATCTGTATCTGCAGGCAGTTGTACTACGGCTTAAAATAGATCCAATATTCTTTGTACATTTTATTAACATTGGCACGTTATTTGATATTTGAACTTTAAAAATATTTAGAGCAACTTAACACAGTACTGGGGCTGCAACGATTAGTCGACGTTGTCGACAATAGTCGACAATAAAAATAGTCGACAACGAATTTAGCCGTCGACTATTGTCAGCAAATAAAAAAACAAAAACAAACAAACAAAAAAAAAACTACGGAGTGAGACATCGTCTTTTAATCCTATCTCTGCTGAGAGTTACACAGTGCACATGCGCATTGCGCATAGAGGGGAAAAAAATACAGAGTGAGACATCGTTTTCTTTTTTAATCTCTGCAGAGATTTGCACATGCGCAGTGAAGTCCGCCAGGGGAAAAATATGGTGGCGGACTAGGAAAGAAAACGGCGGCGGAGAACGTTAAAAGTCTGGGATAACTTAACGCTAAACTTACAAAATAAATTAAATAAATGTGAGATTTGTAAAGTGGACCTTGTGTACCACGGAACATTCGAACATTTAAAGAGGAGGCACGTCGGACTTAACAACCTTATGCAAAATTTCAAAGCTGAACGTGAAATAAGATCCATTTATAATAATTACGAGATACATAATCCGATTGGTCGACTAGTCGTTTTAATAGTCGGTGACTAATCGACCATCAGAATAGTCATTAGTTGCAGCTCTACTCAGTACAACTGTATTTATTCACTTGAAGACATTTCAGTAATTGGACTGTGTTTCGTCTCAGTGTTTCAGTCATTTATGGAAAATTAGTCTGTGATCAGGTTTTAAGATGTGATTTAGTGGTCAGTGTCAGCTGTGAGATGGGATAATAGTGTGGGGATTGAAACGCAATGCAAATCTGATGTAAACAAATTTGAGGCTCAGAAAGAGGAAAATCTTTTTGAAACCCCAGCCGGACATTTGCTCACCCTAGTTTGAAAAGCCTGCACACAAGAATGAGAACAGGAAGAACGACTGAAGGAGTGGATGCTGTAAAACTGTAGACTGCAAGTGTGAAACCTGGAACAGCTGCCGTGTAACATAAAAATTCACCATGTATCTTTGTGATTTGCTAATCACAACATCTTAAATTGTAATTTCCAAAAACAGTTGTTCGTCCCTAGTTCACACTATTCCAAACGAACCATACAATCAGCAGACCAGGGTTTGTACCAAACAGTGCCAGTGTGAATATGCCCTTAGGGTTTTATTACCTTGGATTACACCCACTTACACCCATTACAATGAAATTAAAATCAAAATATCTAGTATTTAATCTGTTTAAAACAATGGTTGTTCAGTATGGCCTCCATTTATGTGACCGATGAATTTGCTTAGAAAAAAAAAAAAAACTAAATGGCTCAACTCGAGACTTTTGAACAAATGTGTTTCTTATTGTTGAGTGATTAACATTAACTCAGTTTTCAAAACTTACATCAGAGTCCTACATTCCTCTACATCTGTATATATACAACTTAATGCTACATTTTATCCTGTATATAAGGCCATGCAGGTATGCAGAGGCCATGGCTGAATAAATGCAGCTCATATTTATACATCTGTCACGAAACACATGAACACTCCAGTATAAGTGAGCACGCACATGTGCACACATACATGTTGAGTCACATTCCACAGTGTCAAGCATGCATTTCAGCAGGCCCCTGTGCAAGCAGGAAAGAAATGAAACCGCCAAAAGCAGCACGTATGTCCTGTACATTTTTAAACCGGTGGCTTTCTTTGGGTCGGGATTTTTGCTCAGCCGTGGACCCCCAATGCTGACAGTGCCTGGCTAACTTCCCAGAACAGAACAATATCTGCCAAGTCGTCTGAGGGGCCCAGCAGCCACCCCCCAGACACAATCACACAGTCACACACACGCACGCACACACACACACACACACACACACACACACACACACACACACACACACACACACACACACACACACACACAAACGTCTGGCCTTTAAACCGTCAGCGCTCAGGCTAGGCCTTACATAATGACAGAGAATGGAGGCATTAAGGCAATTTGTTTGATTTAAGTTGTCAAGGCGTCCTGGACCCTGCCCTTCTCAGCTGGTTTTGATACATGCTGTATGTGTGAGTGTGTGTCTGTCTGTGTGTGTGTGTGTGTCATGCACCTCATCTGTGGAGAAAAAACAAGATGAATGGACTCAAACATGCAGAAATCAGAACGGAGAGGGGATCTCAGCGGGGGACGTAGCAGCATGAAATAAGACTTCTGAGACACAGAGAGAGTGGAAGACTTCTCTTGTGTACAGTTGTTGGTCATTTCAATTAGCGTAAAGGTTGTGTGGTTCTGGTCAAGTGTGGCTGGACGTATCTCGTTATGTGCGACTTGCAATACTGTGAATTTACTATTTTGTGAAGAGAATTTTGTGACAGATTAGTCCAACTTTGACCACTCCTGGGTTTTCTGCAGGTGTAAGATACAGGGTAAAATGGGCAAATAAAATTGGCTAAAGTGCAACACTTTAAAATGTCTGGGTCTCCCACCCATAGACACCTGCATAGACACTAAAACCAGGAATTACGCTCAGCCGCATTAACTAAAAAGCTGCCAAAGTAACTGATTTTTGTTATCCAACTTTAAGTTAACAGATTTTAACAAATATGCTGGATATTTAAAAAAAAAAGCTGAGCATACTCAAACCCTCAGACATGTTTGACACAAAAGGCCCCATCCTAAAGGTTCTAGGTAATCTCAAAAGTATTACAACCCCACTTAGGCTGTTTTTGAGGTGTAAAATATTTCACCCAAGACTCTGTTTAGCCCCTGGATCCTGAGCTGGAAATAAAGGGCCTCAAGGAAAGGACTCCCCAAAAGACCCTAGTTTCTGGAAAAGTTATATCTTGTAGAAATGCAGCTTTTGTCCTTCTTAGAATAAGGAGCTCTTCTCTTTTACTCCTCTTGAGGCCAAAGCTGTGTTTTTTTTTTCATTTTCCCATCTGTCTGAAAGAGACTCCTTTTGGACTTTTTCCTCCTATGAGACGAGGCTTCAAGGACAGTTGGAGTTTGTGTAGACTGTTGACCCCCCCTCCGGTGGCAAACTACAGTTTTTAGTAGGAGGTTAATAAAGAAAATCTGACCTGAACTGAAAGATAAAGTGGAGCTTTGTGTGAGTGTTGTAAACGGAAAGTGCTGTCGGTGGACCAGAAAGAAGTGGGATTACCGAGATTATCTGTTTATGAAGAGGGAATTGATTTAGTCTCGGTTTGTGACTCTCCCTTCCTCTTAACTGAACATGAAGTCACGTGTTTTCTGTTTCAGGTTTAGGCTTAAGTAAGTCCTTGTTTGACCCTCAAGACTCAACCCAATCGAGCATAAAACACGTACATTTGCTAATTTACATTTTAGTTAAAATATCTCATCAAAATATTGACCATGGGATGAAAATGGTGGCAATCCCAAAAAGATGTTTTTTTTTCAGTTAAGTTTTAAGTAAGTTTACATAGTAATAGTAAGTTTCAATAGTTTAATAAGTTTAAAGACAATAAAAGAAGATGAATGTGTGACAACAATAAACCAATAAGACTTCGGAGCAATGATAAAGAGCTGATCAACCAGAACTGACAAGATACTGTCTTAAAAAAACAAAATAAAAGGACAAATAAATAAACTTTGCTGTGGAAAACCAGCATTAGTAACTCAAATACTTCTTTTTTAGCTTTCCTGAACCAGGTGGTTAAGCTGGGATGGTTGTAATACTCTCTGTGATTAGTCAATCATTGCACAACAATTCACTGGAATTAATAAAAAAGAGATGCAACAGTAGAAAACGGAGAGATTTGTTTACCTCTCTTTGGTGTATTAGGTGTTGTAGATTTGATGCAGTCCTTGGTGTTTTTAGCCAAGCAATCATTTTCTTATGAATTGGCCTGAGTTATAATAGCAAATTGGACTAAAGTGGATTTATTTTTAGTGGATCATATTGAATTGGCTTGAATTGATTGTGTCTGTAAAGTCCCTTAAGATGATTTTTTTTGTTGTGAATTGGCACAATTAAAAAAAGATTAATTCAAATTAATTGTACCACATTTTATTTTTACGATGACAAAAATGTGTCATGGTTTATTTGATAGTGAATAATATATGAGCAATGAGTTTGTCTGAAACTGATTGTGATTTTTTGTTGTACATCAGCTGCAGAGTAACAGCTAAACTTCCAGGTCAAACCACTGTGGACATCAGGCAAAGCTCTTCAAACAATGGCTTACAGTTGTGGTGCTAATGATGTTCAGTTTCCACTGAGGCATTGTAATACTGGCATCTTTTATAAGACTTGATCTCTAGTGGTTTCAGACTGGAATTTGATTGTTCAGCGACTGAAATGATTCTGCCCTTCTTGTGTGCATAAAACGATATTGCCATTATGTGTGTCTGCGTGTTAGGTGTACTCTCACTTTCTCTTGTAAATGATGTAAATATAAATGAAAATGCCAGAATGCAAAGTAAAGGCAAGAGTGGCGCGTCACAGTTAATTACACTGAGCAGCAGAGTGTAATTGAACCTGATTAAACCTGCTAACTGTGTGTGTGCACGAGTGTGAATGCACTGTGAGTCGAATAGAGGCCCAGTGTTCTTGGGTCCCAGCTTTAAATAAGGGGTCTTTATCTGACCGTGTGTGCTCAGCACTGGTGTGAAAGCTCCAAAGGGTCCGAGTGTTTCCTTTGCTCAGACGTGGTCCATGCTGCTCACTCCAGGTGTGGTGACCACTAACCAGGGCAGCTTTTAACCGTCACGCCTGATTTGGAGCCGGAGGCCAACCTAGCATAAGCACAAGCACTCACAGTCCAAATACACAGTGTCTCTCTCTCTCTCTCTCACACACACACACACACAGAATCATGCATGCGCACATCCATTTCTAATTTAAACTTCATTTCCCCCACAAGTGTTTATGAAGTTCCTTTTTTTTTTGGCTTCTGTTGTGGAAATGGGGATTGTGGGAGTTGGAGTGTAAGGTTTGAGATATAAACTTTGTGATTGGCTCAGATGGGCTCAGAAGCAGCCGTGACCTGTAATGAAAGACAACTTCTGTCAGTCTTCTTGAAAACTTAGTTGAATGACTTGTTTTGCATAATTTTGTTTTCAGGTACAAAAGTCAAACACAATTAAACTGACTTTTAAATTCTAAAAGGCAAAAACTAGAGTGTCTCTCAAAATTAAACAAAAAAATGAAAGAAGAAAAAAAAATTAATCCAGCAACAAACACAGCATTTTACAAAATACAAAAATACATTCAATAAATGTAAGAAATAAATAAATAAAAAAAATCAGAAAATGGAGCAAAAAATAATCCAACTATAAAACAGAACACAACAAATTATCACAGGACACATTTTAAGGGGAACAAGAGGACAGAACTTAGAAAAAACATTTGGGTAAGTTAACACATTACTAAATGTGTTAGATGTGTCAGATGTTGATTCTTGTCTTTCTTCTTGCTCTGCCCTTCTCTCTCTTTCTTTTCCTCTTTTTCTCCAATGATATCCTGTTGGATTTCTAGAATCAGCCATAGTGTGCATCCAAAACAGCCACTGTGTTGATATTCAGTTGCTGGCATTCAACATGGCGCAAATGTAGCAGGCATGTGATGCTCTGGGCTGGAAAACTCACAAGCTTTGTAACTTCATACAAGATAATATGGTACCATGCTCTGGCATATTTTTCAATGAAAGTCTGAGATAGTTTAAATCAAGTCCCATCTTTAATGTTTGTAGCACATCTTTTTACAAGTTAAAACTTTAGTGCAGAAATCTCTTTTATTTAGCTTTCATACTAATGTCTCTTTCTTTTTTTGCCAGATTTCCTTTGAACTTGCAGAGTACACCGCTAATGTGGACGGAGTAGGCACGCTTCGTCTTCTGGATGCCATCAAGACATGTGGTCTGACCAACAGCGTAAAATTCTACCAGGCCTCCACAAGTGAGCTGTATGGCAAAGTCCAGGAGATCCCTCAGAAGGAAACCACTCCCTTCTACCCTCGTTCTCCTTACGGTAAGATGCACTAATGCCGAATCTGCTGCAGGACCACAAGGAAACAAACATTACTGAACTCTGTCTGTCTTGCAACACATGTGAGGCACTTGTATTTTGCCACATCAGGGTATACAAACACTCACTGCTTGATGCCTTTATAGCACCTTTTCTTGGTTTGTTTATGGATATATGTGTTATTGAGAGTATGTGTGTCTGCGTTAGTGAATAGAAGAGAAGCTTTAGAGCTTAGACTTCATTTGAGCTCTCCACACAGCCTGAGGCCAAACGTCTGATTGAGTACTGGAGTGGCTCTCATTTTAACAAAGACACCTTTATATCCACAGCACTCAGCACTCACTTCCAGCATGCACACACACACAAACACACATGCGCTCAGGCTTTACACGTGTGTTCAGCGATCAGGTTTCATGTTCTTTTTATCTAAATGCTCTCCTCACTGACACTTTCCCATCTGTCAGCACTCAATCTGAGGCGGCATGGGAGGTGCATACCTTCTTGAGAAGGGCTGCTTCTCTATTAATTAGAAGTTGGAGGCGGGGGTAGCCATGGCGACCTCTTTTCACCTCCAGTGTGGGGAGGTTTAATCAGCAGGCACATCCCTTCATTTGCTTTGGCATTCCCCTCATTAAAGGAGAAGGGAGGAGGAGGAGGAGGACGGTCAGAGAGAACTTTTTGGTCAATCAGCAGGAGTCTGTGGTAAAGCTGAGTTCGACCATGACATGTGGCATGATTAGAAACCTGACTCCCTCTCTTTTATTATCATGTTTTGTGACTTTGATAGCAGTGAATTAGCCTTTCTGTCTCTGGTTAAATTGTCATTTTGCAAGATGGAGTAGATTTATGAGAGCAGTCATTGTACACAAGGACACATTGTAAACCTGGAGAAAAAACAGTCTTTAAACAGTTTTACTTGTTTTTGAAGTGATATATTTCCCTTTTTCTTTAAAGCCCCCTATTGGCGTTCTGGTGCATTTGTTATGAAAACAAAGCCATTTGATTTTTTTTTTTTTTTTTTTTTTTTTTTGAGTATCCATGCATGACAAAATCATTTCAAAGAAGCTGGTATCATTGTGGCTGAAATGGATCAAACATCAACCTGCAGCTGATTCAGATTTACAGCTTTTGAATGAATAAAATGATTGAATGATTATATTTATTTAAGGATGAGGAAAATTCCAAGTGGACAGGTTTTACTCACTGAACTAAAGTGTGTTTTTCTGCTAGAAGTCTAGGGCTTTAAGCATACGATTAATTTAAAACTGGTTCTAACAAGTTTCCATCGACTTCTTTCCCATGTCTTCCACGTTGGTCTATCTTCCCAGGAGCTGCTAAGCTCTATGCCTACTGGATTGTGGTGAACTTCCGTGAGGCCTACAACATGTTTGCTGTCAATGGGATCCTTTTTAACCACGAGAGCCCGAGGAGAGGTGAGTGAAAAGCAAGACGTGCATTCAGGAGAAGTGAAGAAGATTAAACCATGTGCTACATACACAGCTCCAGATCAAAAGATAGTATGGAAATTGTAATCATGAATGAATGAATGAATTTACAAATTCCCTGATATACTTTAACCTTTATTTAATTTCAAACCATGTAAACCCAAGATATTTCATGTTTTGCTTTTTCAAGTTAATTTCAATATTACAACCCATTCCAACTAAAGTAACAGTGAGGCAATTTAAGGTTAGCATTGATTCAAAAAGGATAATAGTATAATTTAAAACATGCAACACAAAGACACGATTATCATCATGATTTAGTGCAAAAGCAGCATACATGAAAGGCTGAGTCTTTGAGGACTTTGGATTGTCTTGTACATGAAATCTGCAAATAAACTTGCCTTGCTCTTGAAATACTGGAAAGAATTTGGATATTTTTTTCCCCACTACAGATCATAATAAGTTATTTAAGGAATCTGGTGGATTTTTAGTGCATAGAAGAGGCAAGGAAACAATCTTCAAGAGCTAATATACCACATGGGCAATTAATACTGTTGATCTTGTACAGATGAATCAGTGTTCTCAAACTTTTATGGAAGAAATAGATGTTGTGTGTTTAAGAACAAAGATAAAAAAAAAAGAGCATACAAAGCCAGACTTTGTGACGGTACAGGATTTTGTCAGTGGCCTTGTCAAGAAAACTCACTGAAATGTTTACTGAAATGTTAAACATTTAGAAAGATGTGGCGACAGTGACTCTGTACTGTTGAACCCCCTAAGACATGTTTGCAGGACAAAAGGAACAGGGTTGGCAGAGGTAAGGGAAAAATCCTTTTTTTCTATGTAGTTTCCATACTACATACATAATACATACATTTTTTTTCTTATGAGAGGTTGTGAGAGGTAAAATGACTTATCAAAACTAACTTGAACTTATAAAAACATGAAATGATAACTATCTAAAAATGTTGTCTAGCCACTTGCATTCCTATTCCTATTTAGCAAAAATCCATTTTCTTTTTTTTTTTGTAAGCGAGGTTCCTTTGTAACACAGAGGAATCTTAAACTCCAAAGAGGATTAGTAGATGAGCCCAATTTTTCTTAAATTTTGTATCATTAAAGAGAGTGATCTAAGATTTGTGTAAGACTAAACAAATTAGGGGATAATCTATCTCATCATTCAGTCTTTTGGAAGATAATATTCCAAATGTAAAAACCTGAATGTCACTTAGCTACTGAAAAAACCCACAACAAAGCATTAAAACAGATGTTGAACCATTGTTTGGTTGTTTAAAAATATTCAATTACATGCTCTGTATAAAGTCATATTCATTCACGGGTGGAGCCAAGCTCCTCATAACTACTCTTACATACTCTGACACACAGTGCGTGGGTTGTGGTCACATTTTTAATATGTGCTCTGAGCCCTGAGGGTCGCAGGCGCTGGTTTAACCCGATTTACACACCAACGCGACTCGAAATTAATACCACATGAGTGCAGCCCCAGCACTGTGCCCAGGTCAGCTGCTCAGGTGTTTATGATTTATCCCCTAATGAAGGCCCTGGCCACGACCCCGGCCTAGGTCAAGGGTCATCCAGTAAACCATAATGGGTTACCACAGATAGATAGGTGTGGGAACTGGTGTAGGTTACTGCCAGTTCAGCAAAGATGCTGCGCTAACCTCTGAGGTTGTGTAATGCAGAATTAGTTGACACAGTCAAACTGAGAATGGTGTGAGGAGAAAGAATGATGAATAAAAGAAAATTTGTTTATTATAGTCGTCAACGCTGAAGATTTTCTGTCTGTTTTGAAAAGGTGGTCAGAACATTTTTACCTTTTCTGGCATTTTTATGGACTTAAATGAAGTCATTGATCCTAATCCTGAAGTCTCATAGGTGCACAAACAGGCCTTTTTATGCAAAGAAAAGATTACCTTATATGGGCAAAGCTCATTGTTCCTTTGGCATGATGTCAGCTTTTTTGGTTTTTGGTCAGCTTTCTCATCTCCCACTCTGTCTCTGGTTCTATCTTTCCAATCTTGCCACACACACTCATTTCCCTTCCCTTCCTCTCCCTTGTTTCATTCAGTGTCATTCTCCTCTCTTCTTGCTCCTGTCACGTCTGTTCTCAGAGTTATGGCTGTTGTTGCTCATAAAGCAGGACCGTTGGCCAGTGATGTGGCCAGATGTCCCACGGCTGCCTTGCACAACCCAGCATGGCGCTTGTCTTGGCAGGATTGGCCAGTGTTTACCCGAGCCTCCAGGGCCTGCTATGACCCTGCGGCTGCCTACCTGAGGACTGTGCACTTTGTTTCTCACAGGAGGGCTCTTTAGGGGAGAAATTGGTGCTCTAACCTGCAAAATTAAAAAAAAGAACTCTCCTGGAGTGTTTTTTTTCTTTGTTGGAGTGTAAGGATGTTCTGTAAATCATCCAGTGTGGCTTGCACACTGAACTAACTGGATATTATAAACACTTAATATTGACTAGAAGTTGTAAATGTATATCACAAATGATAATGCAAATCTCTGCATTTTTCCTATTGGTGTAATTAGATAAAAGTCCAACAAAAGGCTGCATGGTCAACAAAATGCACCATATTAGTCCATGGTGTTAACCTGGGGGAGTTATTTCCTCAATGCAGCATCTTATGAATAAATGTATGAATGAAATAAAAATGGAAATTAACTTAAAATGAGATGAACAATGCTTGTAATGGCATTTTTTTCCTCTCCTCGGAAAATAAATAAATGCTTTTAGTACTCATAGTTTTCCTAAAACAAAAGGAGAAAAAGAAGTCAGTTTAAAACTAGAACAGAATATTTTTTTAGACAGACAGACAACTTTAATGAATAAAAAGAAGCCTTTAAAAATCAAACTGTATTAAAAATCAATTAAATAAAAAAAGGCGCATGTTGAGAAAGAAACTGGAGTGACACCCTTTTTCTTTTGTTTACTCCTTTCTTTTGCACCAACCCCTCCTGCCATGCTCACAATTATATGTAAATTCATCAATAAACAAATTTAAAACCAAAGAATATTACTTAATAATCAAGAGGAGCCTTATGTATATAAAGCTCCAATTGTCTAAAAAAAAAAAAAAAAAAACGCTGAAGAAAGAAAATTGAAATAAGTAAAAAAAGAAATCTTTTGTACAATAAAGTCTAAAAACCACTAACATAGATTAAATTAAAATGTAGCTCGTTTTTTTCATTACAAAAAGCCACAAAACGTCAAAGACGCATTCAAAACATTACAGATGACTGGAACAGAAATAATTTATAATCATTCTCCTGCTTTCAGCTACACTTTCACTTCTCTGTCCAGGATTTCATAACCCTGTTCTTACATGTCATCACATCTGTGGCAAAGTATAGTGTACTGCTATGTCTTCTGGCCTTAATAAAGAATTAAATGTGTGATTATTTACGCGCTAACGATGTAAGTTTCATTGAACCTGACTTCACCTCTCCCCCACACTTAAAAAAGCTGTGATGTCATTGTCCTGGGACGTTAGCGTGTGTCTGTGTGCAAGAAACAAATAGATGATTGCTTTTATGAGGGAGTTTTCCCTTTTATTGAAAGTGACCTAACAGTTCCCAGTTATGCAGTGGTGCGTTACAGAAAGACGGTCTGGTGGCTGCTGGGAATAAGGAGAGCGAGTGAAGCTCCCGGAATAGGAATCTGGCTCCTACGGTTCTCAGGATGACTTAATCCTGGCAGGAATGTGCTTCTGGTTTCTCTTAAGTTTCCTGTAAACATGTGAAACTTCAACCAACAAACAGCTGATTTTCACTGTTCTGCAGCAAAGAGTCTGAATCGGACAGTCGCAAAGAAAAAATAAGCTGGTGTAAATCCAGCGTGAGGCAATGTAAACAGAAGCCCAAAATCTGCTGGTTGGTTCACACCACTGCTTGTTCTTTTCTGGTTAGCTTAGCTGTTAGCCATAACAAACATTTCTTCCAGAAACTCTGAAGAGAGGGATTAGCGTTAGCAGCGGTGCTAAATAGACTCCATATTGGTGTGACATATGAGACAGTACTCCAGTCTCTTGGAAAGGGTGTTCAGCAGATTAAATCAGTGCAAATAAGCAGTTCACGTGTTTATTTGGTCATTTTATTCAACAAACGCGAAACACCTGAAAGTCCCCAGAAATCCAATTTTGAAAGTGAAGGATAAAAGCCTGGTTTAATTTATAGTTATTAGCAGTTTGTTGGTCTAAGGCTACAGTAAATCAGCTCAGTAATATGTTTTCTGTGTGTATACACAGTTAATGCTGCTGACCAGCTTCAGTTGTGGGCTTATCCCCCAGTTTATTTGGGAAAGTCCCATCCATCTCTGCTTCCTGAGAGCTCTGTGGTTCACACTCGGCAGTACAAAATAATATACTGTTATGTCAGGAGAGAGGAGCAGTTAGCATTAGGGAAGTTAGAATAGCACTGCCAAAGTCAATGCTGCCCCTTAAAACACACACATACAACAGCTGAGCCTCCACATGCCTCGGCTTCAACTTTCTGCTTTTGTTGAGATTAAACCCAAAAGGTCAGATCGTATGATAGATTTGCAACAGGATATGTTTTCTGTGTATTGGAAAGGTTATTTTCAAAGGAATCTTCAGATGGGAATGACTCGGTCAGCGGACGTCAAGGGGATTTGCCGCTATCCAGCAAGAGGGAATCCAATGCAATGGAAGCACTTTTTTTGTTTTTTAGTATTTTGTTTGGTGTTGATGAGAAAGGGCTGAGTGAGCGCAGCCTAAACATCAGCTGAACTATGTCCAGGTGAAGAGCGGAGTCTAAAGCCTCAAAGTGAAGCTGACGACGGAGTCCTCTCCTCTTTTCATGCCTTTGTGTCAAGACGCAGCGACTACATGAGCCTCAGAAATGGCACCTGCTTATTGAGGTTTTGTTCTTTACTCATCTCCTTCTGCCCTGAAATCAGTGTTTGTTGTCTCAGGTCGCCACGGTAACCAAGTATCTTGATGACTGAGTGCTCATTTTCAGAGGTGTAATTGCACAACAGGTCGAGGACACCATGTAGCGTCTCTCAAGCATATTCAACTTTGCAGGAGAGCAACCAAAGCTACACCCAGGCACCATCCCAACTTTTTTGTAATTCAGGGGAAACTCTCGGTTCTGCAATAAGGAGGTGGTGCTGTAGGCCAAAGTACACCATGTAACATCTACTCCTTACACTTTCTCCACACCTTTTTGGACTTTTTGCCCTCCACCCACATTATTTTTTCTTTACCTTTTTTTTCAGTGACGTTCCTGGACTTTGCCTTTTACTTCACAAGCCTCCAGCTGGCTTCCAGCTCTCCTTGCATCACATTTGTTTCTCTCTGTACCCTCCCTGTCAGTTGAGTCAGCCCAGAGTGAGCGCAGCACTCTGTCAGGTGTGAATAGACGCTGTGTTGGCGGAGCTGAGCCCGTGACCTGTCTTGGATGTAACACAAATATTCTCTTCGCTGAGCCTCCAAAGATCAGTCAGAATGTGAATTGTGCAATAGCAGTGATGGCAGACACTGACAGGTTTTTGGTTGGGGTGGAATTTGGCCAACCCCCGACCCAGCGAAGATTCCTCCTGCAAAATCACTCAGCCCTCCTGCTAGTTAGGCATTTTCTTCATAACTCTGTGCAGATAAAGAAGATGAGTATGAAATGGTATTCATTAAATTTCGACGCAAACAAGGCTTGAGAGTTGACCTTAATCCTAAAAGGGGAGTAGAGATGGGAATTAAGGGTTACACTTTTCACTTTAATTCTACCATAAAGCCACTCACTCCCCAAGGCCATTTCTCAAAAAACAGAGAAGGATTATGGGATCTGCAGTTCTGGTTGAATTCCAAAACAGGTGTGTAGACCCTCCTGTGTTGAGCTAACCAAAGGGTTTCTATGGCAACACCATGGCAATCAAAATGAGGTTTTTCCTATTTTACATTTTCTACCTTTAAGATGTTGGCCAGTTCAGACAAGCTTGTGACAGAAATGACTCAAAAATCTGGAAATGACTTAGAAAGAGTCTTTGTGTTCAGTTTTTTTTAAGAAAATCCTGAGTCCTATTTTAAGATTATTGCCCATTAAAACAGTCTGGGTTACTAAGCCATTCCACTTCTTTTTTTTTCCCTTCTTCTTATAAAGAAAAGGGAGAACTCTGTAATATCCTGCAAGTCACCATGGCAAAGATTTGCATGGTGATGAAAAACATAGAGCAGGTCTGAAGCTGAAAGAGGAAAATTGGCATAGGAAGGAAGTAGATGTTTTACCTGTACAACTGTAGCATCGAATATCAATGTGATAAATATTTAGCATGATTTTAGATTTAGATTTACTAAGCCTTTCGGTTTTTCCAAGTCTAATGCACCATTCAGCCTTGCAGAAACCACATGATAAATGTTAGAAAGGAAAGATGTGAATAAATCACACTGTGGTTGAGTCTCAGTAAATGCACATAAATACACTCACAGACAGTAGTATAAATGAGTGAGTCAGACATGTTGAGGTCTGGGTGTGTAAGGTCTCGGCCGTCACACAGCTTCATAAGTCACCTTTCTTTAGCAGCGTGGGTCTAACAACATAATCTGTTGAGTAACCAGCCAAAATCTCCCCAAACCCACAGTCCCCTCTCTGACTCCCCCGACCCAAGCCCCCCAGCTGACAGCTTCTGTCCCCATCCTGTCTGGGCCCACATGGCCTGGCTCTGGACGGGAGACATCTCCATACATTTCTCATCACCTTCCTCCTCCTCCTTTTCCTCATTGTGCTTGAGCCCAGCTGTACCAACGAATCCTGTGAGTTGCGCTTTTCCTGTCGCTTCTCCAGGCAGCAAAAAAAAGGAATGGTGGAAAAAAAAGAAGAAACAGCTATGTGAGAAAGAGAGAGAGAAAGAGAGAGTGACTGTCAGTTTCTGGCATGGGTTTTGCTGTCTGCTCAGTTTTCACGGCCCGTGGTTTTATTAGACTTTCCGCCCGGCCGCGGGCAGGGTTAAACGGCCACCGCGGCCCCGTTTGGGCTCAGAACCTCCTGTCAGCTCCTCTCGCAGCTCCCCTCACTCACCTTCACCCCCCTCCCCCTGGCTGTCCTGGAGTGTCGCTGCCAGTAAAGGAAACACATTAACACCCGGGCCAGTAACAGAGCAGGCTTTGTCCGGGGCCGGGCAGGCCCATCCATTAGCCCCACACTCTGGTCCACGCCACACCAATTAAAGAAGGCAGGGAGCAGAGCCACTCCAAACAGAGGTGTGAGCTTTACAAGGAGACTACAGGTGTGCTCCAGGGGAAATAATGGACTTTATTACTGATTGGTGTACCGTGCTACACGTGTTCCTCTGACACCTTTTTAAGAGCCAAACCGGCTTTGCAGAGTTTTGACAACCTGCGTTTAACCTGCAAACTGGAGTTTTTCTTGGACGTTGGATCAAATCAAGCCTCTGCCTTCCAGTTTACTGTAGGCCCCAACGTGGGTTTCTTGTTACACTGCCTTGCCTCACTAGATCATAACATATGCTTAATAAATGGCTGCCCTTAATCAATATTTAATTTTAATGTAATCTTTTAATTACATCATTTCTCAGTTTTAAACAAATCAAAACAGTCTGTCAGGAATTCCCAGACATCGAAGAGACGGTCTGATATTGTTTGATGAATATTTAAATCTACATTAATATGAAACAAAGTAAGCAAAATAAAATTAATTGCTATCGATTGATTGCTGGAGTATTTTTTCAAACATGGTAGATTAAAAGAGGAGTACAGAAACATTAAAGTTTGAAATGACAACTACAGTATTTTGTGAAATTGTTTAACATTATCAAAAACCAGAGTTTTTGCTCTTGGCTTGATAAGTGACTGAAACAATTTTTAACTGGGGCACTCTGTTTAGGTAACAATTCAATGCAACCCACTAAAAAAGTAAATAGCACAGATACAGTGAAACATGTTCAATAGAAAATTCCCTGCAAACCATTTTAAACCCTATATTTACCTAAAAGTAGTACCAAGATTATATGTTAAATGTTAAGATAATTGAAAATTATTATGCACAAAGATGTGTAATGCAGCACTGTTTTATTATATTATATATGAGATAAAAAAACATTTTTAATGCCATTAACATAAATTAAGTTCACCGACATGTCCAAATTATTCCTCATGGGATTTTAGTTATTTAGATATTCGGTTTTGAGTTTTTTTAGTGGAAGATTTACTTGGTTTTCTTTCTATCAGTGTAGATCACTATTGAAACTACTGTTCCATATTATTAAGCAGGTCGTAGTTTCCATGCAGTCTTGGGAAAAGATTAATCTTTCTGCAGATTAAAAGCATGAAATAGTACAATGCCTTGTGAAAGGATTGAAAACATTGGTCATTTCATGAAAACGTAAGTGAGATCATTGTGCTGTTAAAAATCTCTGTGTGATTCAGAGAGCAAACAGGTTCTTTTAGATCAGGCATGTCAAACTGGTCCAGCAAAGGGCCGTGTGGCTGCAGGTTTTTGTTCCAGCCAGCCAAGAGCACACAGTTTGACCAATCAGCTGTCTGAAGACTGAGATCAGTTGATTGAATCAGTCAAATCTGGTGTGCTGCTGCTTGGTTGGAACAAAAACCTGCAGCCACACGGCCCTTTGCTGGACCAGTTTGACATGCCTGTTTTAGATAATATCAAGGAAAGTCTCTGTCAGGTCAGTACTTTGTATTACGATGTAAGAAATCACTGATGAGCAGCAAGTATTTGAAGCTGCTGAATACTACAGATGCTCTGGGTATAAAGGGAAAAAAAACTCAGGGTGTGACCACCATCATCCTCTAATCTCAAATGAGAACCTGTGGAGCGTCCTTAAAATCAATCAATCAGTCTTTATTTATAAAGCAATTTTTCATACAAAGAAATGCAACACAAAGTGATTTACATTAAAAACATTAAAAAAACAAAACAAAGCAAAAAAAAAACTGTCTTCACCCATCATTACGCCAGACCATAAACCCACAAGTTACACATACACAACATATGCACACACACACATAAACACACGGCCACATATATACATAAAATGAGAAGAAGCGCTCACCAACCGCATTAAGGAAAGTAAACACTGGAAGTTTATATATATGGTATATATATATATATAATATCATTTGTACTGATTATATAAGAGAAATGATCTAAAACAGCATATGCATAATAACATGGAACACAGTCTACATCAGTTAGTGGTTCCACCCTTTTTTATACACCAAAAATGGTATTTCTTAATATCAGTCCTGCTTACAAAATTGCACAATTACTTACAAGATACCGCAGATCAGGCCTTACAGAGGGGATAAATATTTCATGACCATGCAGATTTATTTGCAGGATGATGAACACCTGTTTGGATGCGTTAGGCTACTAAGAGCTGTTCCATTGTCACAGGCGTCCATCAGCCGATGCCTCTCATGAGTTGTGAATGCAAAGAATCAAGTTTCCATAAACATCTGAAAAGAAATCAGCCAAGATTTAATTCTATGGCTGGTCTTCATGAAACCATCGGTGTAATAGACCGCACCCAATTAGGAGATTGAGGATGTACCTTGGCCCCCTGTTTAACAACAACACTTACATTTTCCTCGTCTCTGTCTGCGTCTGCATGCACCCCTTCAGTTTCATGACCTTTTGTAGACATTATTTGGTATTTACATATTAGTTACAACTGGCATTTCCTTTCACCTTCAGAGGAGATTGGCATTCATCAATATAAGAGCAAAGATGTTTAGAGATCTCTTAAAGGTCCCATATTATGCAAAATTCACTTTCTAAAGGTTTCTAACAGTCATGTGCCCTCATAGCTTGTGTATGAGGCCCAAAAATGAAAACAAAATTTCTCCTTTCCCGCTGTTCTTTTTAGCGAATGTGTACTCAAACGAGTGAGTCTAAGATCTTTCCCTTTGTGACCTCACAAAGGGAAATAACCACTGCCCCCAGTAGTGGATACTGTCATTGACTCGCCCCCCCCCCCGTTAGCTGAGATTGCCTAAAATCACAGAGCAGGCGCCAGTGAATGTCGGATCCTCTCTTTTTAGTAAAAGTAGAAACTAGAAACTACCTTCCTCCATCTCCAAACACTTACTGGACAATCTAGTTAAAAGAAGAGGTGATCCAAATGATAAAATAATGGCTTAATTTCAATAAAATCTAGAGTATTAATGGCCTACAAGTTTGTTCATAAAATTATATAAAGATTATGCAACAACTTTCACCTGGAAAAGCCTGCTATCTGCTCTGTTGCTTCATTACTGTCAAATAAAGCTAAACTGTCTCATGTATACGTCTGTTGTACTTTTGAAAGTTATGGGGCTTTGAAGGAAGACAGAATATTAATAGTTCAAGAAGCAGATACTTAGATGCTTAAGAGTACTTTATGCCCGTCTGACAGGTCAAAGTCCATTAACACTGAATCATCCAGCTCACATAATGTGAGTTGACAGCATTCTTTCATTACCCATTGTGTGTGTGTAGCTGTATGAGGAGTACCAAACCCTGTGATGAAATAGGAACCTGTCTAGCTGATACGGATGAGAGCAAAACTGACAGTCTTGTATGTGTCAGCAGCAGATGAATAATTGCTGGTTAACATTCGACTACAGTTTGCAGGAGTGCTGGTATCTGCCAGAACAGATGACCTGCCAGGTTAGAGAACGGCCCTGAGGCCAGATTACATGATCATGCAAAGACAGGATAGGTCTGATATCGGGGGGTTTCCACTGGCAATTTATCTACACTTTGTGGACATGTGGCATTTCTAAATATCTTTGTCAAAAAATATTAACTGAAAGACTTGATAACAAATTTGAAAATTAATACAAAAACTTCAAAACTGCACAGACCTGTTTTTAAACTTAATTAAAATTCATCTCAATGTGGTGACAAAGAAGCGTTGACATAGGGGGGGCCATGTGACCCAAAACCAACACGGAACATGCTGTATTTTCTTAAACAAGCGTGCCTAACCTTCCCAGGTCTGTTTCTGCTCAGCCTGCCCAGGGCTCTCGCTTTGCTATGAAATAATTACAACAAATTTGGTGCACGCGCATGATTGGGTACATGGGATTTTCCTGTGTCTAAATGGAGGCTCTGCTCCGTGTCAGAGGAACAGTGATACAGTGTGGAGCCAGAACTGTGCTGTTATAGCCAGGCTGAATGCAGAATTAAATGGCAAGATTCAGTTTGAGTAAAAAGAAAAAAAAGAGAAAAAAAAAAAAAAAAAAGGCCATATAGGAGCTCTTGAGAGGTTTCACAGAGGTTACTGGAAGGTTGTGGGAGATTTATGTACAGTGGAGATGTTGCACAAGCTAAAAATAGACAACACTTTGATGTGAACTTCAAGATATCCTTTGAAATGATATTCTCACATCATCACATAGCTTCTATTTAGCTATTTTTGAGCATCAGACGATGTGAACTCCTCAAGCTCTAATACAATGTTTCAACTTAGACGGCGGCGTTATTAAACATGACACCCTAATGCTTAGTGTCCCACTAAAACCCACAGTGTCCCACTGAAACACCCCAATCATCTTTAACCACACAGAAATAGTCATTAGAAGCTCATTTGTGTTCCCACAGATAGTATCGCCACGTGTGCCGGCTCAGATGAGGAGTACCACAGGGCGATCTGGCACATGTCAGTGTGGTGATTCTGGACTGGACACTGCACCAGCAGAAACATGGTGGTCCTGTTTGGTTGCCGTTTCTCCATGGAACATCCCTGTTGCTTTTTTTTTGTTGACGGGCAGATGGTTTGAGATTTACGTTGGCATCCAGCCCAGATTTGACACCAAAATGGGGAATTAGAAAGGAAAATGAAAGAGGAGGATTCTAAAAAGGTCTTGTGGCTGTAATGTGAGGTGGTAACGAATTGATTTGACTCAGGGTTACATTTCAGGTTTCTTTAGTTGGCTGAAATGGGCTTGGAACATAAGTGGGGGTTTGGAAAGCTGTCTGTATTTGTGTGTGCATGTGTGGGGAGTATCAAGTTGGTCTAAGCCGTCATCTCTGACAATGAGGCCTTAATTTCCCTTATCTGCTCATTTCTCAGTTTCTTCTGTTTGTGTCTGTTGGAGCGGGCTGGACCTCTGTTTCATTTATGTTCTGCACGAACAGTAATTGAATTTCGAAGATGCCAACAAAGCAGTTTATTTAGTTTATTTTTCTTTTGCATTTGTGTTTTAGGTTCAAACTTCGTGACGCGTAAGATCAGCCGTTCTGTGGCGAAGATTCACCTGGGCCAGCTGGAGAGCTTCAGCCTCGGCAACCTGGACTCCAAAAGGGACTGGGGCCATGCCAAAGACTATGTGGAGGTAAAACACACACATCCCAGAGAAATCCACACAAACTAATCGCACAGTGCTTCAAAGTCGAACAGGGTTCAGATGTGCACATACCATTAACGGGGCATGTTTTCCCAGATCATTTGAGGCCGTAATATGTGATCTGCATGAAGCCTTCTATGATTCTCTGCCAAAAGAGAAACAGAGATAGAGAAAGAGAAGGGCAGCGGGAGGAGTGGGAGAGGGCTGCATGCTGTGAGGCCACAGACTGCACTCTGGTTTCCCACAACTCACCCATGTCCCAGATCCCCCCCAGGCCCCCATTGCCATCCCCCAAACTGCTGCAAAAGACAGACGGATATTAAGAGAACACCGCGTCCCAGGGACGATGACAGAAATACTGTGTTTGTGTTAAAATGATGGTGCCAGCAGCAAGCAGAGAAAGGAGTGGGGAGATGAAACGAAGAGTGGGCTCCCCCCACCCCTCCAGTGTATGTGTGCATAGGAAAGCATACATTCCTATGTGTGCGTTGAAGTTTGTGATAGGTTAAAGTTGGAACACGTGTGTATTGCTGTTGAGATGAAAGACTCGACGGGTTGCCATGTCTGACAGCAGACCGCTCACAGCGGACTTTGTTATTATTAGGAGGTGATGGTGGTGCAGGTAGCAGGGGTTACTCTTTGAGATGGGAGTGGGGGTGACGAGGTTATGGTTGGAGCCTCAGTTTAACGGCGGACCGCAGTGTGGGGTCACGCCGTCAGAGCGGGGTTGTGCTGCGGTGGTGGTTCATGCTGTTAAGGAGGGGCACTGAGGCATTAGAGGTGGCAGCAAAACATCAGTCACTGTATGATTACTGGAAAACAGTCGATCAGTCATTTCTGATATGTCAACACAGAATCATTTTTATCTCCTGCGGTGAGCAGTCTGACTTGAGTTAAGACTAGTGAAACTCTAGCTTGAAAGATTAGTTTTTAAAAGAAGAAACTGATTGCATTTGGTAGATGTGCAAATGGTTCCTCATTCATTGCTTGTGCCTGTCAGGTGAGTAGGTGGTCTTTCAGTGTGACCCTGGTCTGATTTGTTCTCGTAAGTGACCCAGATGACCTTTAAATGTGGTCCTCTTCTGAATTTGGTGCGGTCTACAAGTGATCAGATTATCCAGGATACATGTTGGCATCAGGTCTAAACAGACCCAGGGTTGCTTTTAAAGTCAATGAAATAGAAACCAAAGTGAGAGACCTGGCCTCAATGTGGAACTTTAGTGAATAACTTGAATTTGTGTTTATCTTTATAATCTCTTTGCTACTGTATTATTATAAACCATTTACTAACAACGTTAAAATACAAAATGTTTTCTGTCCCACATGGCTTCAACTATATAGAGCTGATATTTTTTTTTGCCTCTAGCTTTGATGCTACATTGATGAAAAACATTGATCTAAATTTGAAAGGAAAGTTTACAGAAAAGAACAGCAGCTTCCAGAACTTGCGGCTTTCCCTGTTTAGCAGCTTTATATATAGATCCAGAGTGGTTCTTGTTCTTGTGCAAGTAAAATGCTAGTTGTTGGGTCTCACTGAGCAAGTTTCTTCATCTTATGTTATTCTGACTGACTGGTTGTGTAAGTACAGCCTCCTGTTGCATGAGTGTGTACGCGCATTTGTCTGTCCATGGGCGCGCTGGCTTGAGATGCACCAGATTTCCTGTGAGAACTGCTGACATTCCAGTTCTGGTGAATCGGGCACCTCCTGTCTCGGAAAGGCAGATTTTTTTGAGAAGCCAAACAGAAGCTGGAGGTGCAGAGGGGAACTCTGGTGGGGGGCGGGGGGGTTGAAAGGAGAAGGGAAACAGACGTGTGTTTGTGGGTCACTTTTACATTATGCATAAGTGAACCGTCTCTCTAGCTGAAAGTTCACCCACCCAGCAGACCATCAAAGCCTGGGACCGTCACCGGGACCCCCCTCTTTTTTTTTTTCCCTGTCTTGCTTTGAAATACTCAGCCTCCGAGCACCAGCACTGTGTTTCCATGGCAAAGCCGAACAACTGGCAATTTGTAAACAGAACCATGTGTGTCTGCTTTAGGCTGACAACTGCTTTTCCTCCCTCTCCGTCTCCCTCTCGTCACCCCACCCAGGACAGGGAAATTGCTTGTAATTGGCTGTGGATGGATTGCGGGTGGCAGGAGGGGCGTGCTGTGTGTCTGCTCTAACAACGTCTGAAGGCGTGCGGTGGCTGGGCATCGTCTCAGCTGGGTATCGGGTGTCTGTCCCAGACCTGGGGCTGCCCAGCTACTCTCAATGGAACCCTTTATTATTATTGTATCATGAAGTAGATGTTCCTAGCTGAACGCTTTAGTATAAAACCGACAGATATAATCATTTAAATCCACCTGATCTCGTTTTCCGTAAACCGGTTAATCTTTGGAATTTCATAATTTTATGACTGTTTAAAGCAAAGTATATTTCTGACTCTAAGCAGGCCGGGAAGGAAAGGAAACCCACAGCAATCACTCACAAAATGATTTAGATGAGCGTATGAGGATGAAGCAGTGAGCCCTCCTCCATGCTCAGCATCTGCCCCCATCCTGATTTGGCCCATGGTTGGTACAGCTGTTTGGAACCCCTACCACCACCTACATCTCCTCCCCCTCTGGCAGCAGAGAGCCATTTCCTGTGCTGAGAAGAAGTTTGGCTGAGAGGGGGCAGGAGCTGAAGTCAGCTTGGTGGTCTTGGCTCTTTCCCTCCTTTCTAGCTCCCTCCTACTTCACTTTCACGCCGTCATTTTGTCTGTTTCCTTTCTCATTTTTATGATTTTTACTCTCCATATCACTTCTACCTTTTAACCTCTTACTATTTTGAGGCTTTGTATTCTTTGAGAAGCTGCATCAAACCAAACTGTTGCTACTTCTTGTCAGACACTTGTCAGTAGTTTCCATCCATTCACCACGTCCCTCTCGTTGTTGCCTGACTCGGAGCTGGCGTTGCTGTTCTCGCTGCAGTGGAATCGAAACAGTTGCCAGTTGAGATGGTGGTTGACCTGCCGATTGCCAACAACTTCCTGCTCTTGTCTTGTTTGAATATTAATCTTTTAAATATGATCATCTGTGAAATTCTGGTTTGTCTTAGGTATGCTGTTACAGTGTCAAGTTGTGTGTGTGTGTGTGTGTGTGTGTAGTTGCTGTCTGAATCCCTGCATTGTGTGGAGGCAGTGAGATGGCGGTACACCCCACAGGTGTCAGTTTCCACCTCGTTTATTTGCCTTTTTTTTTTTTTAGCCGCAGCTGCCTCTCTGTACAGTAATGGGTACAGATGAGGCTAATTAACCAATCAGGGTGCAGATCAGGGCCAATCCCAGATGATTGATGAGACTGGTGGTCCATTCACCAGCAGTTGTTTTCATACAGTAAGAAAGACATTTGCATTCACATACTGACCTTTTTGCTCACTCGACATCATCTGATGTTTTGTAGCCATGTTAGACTTGATGGATACCCAAATGGGTTCATGTATAGATGAGATGATGTGTGTGGTGCATGTTTGCACATGTTTATGTGAGTGAATTTCACTCAAGTGACTATAGCCATGGAGATTGTAGGTACTTAGACCTTGCAAAATCACCATATTATTTTATTAAACTGTTGTATTTCCACAGAGGCTTCTAGGAGAGGTTTTAAAGCATCCACTCAGATAAAGTTCATGAATAAAAGCCACCTAATCTATTAGAATTGCCATTTGATTGACTGGTTCTGATCAACTTCATAAACCAGATGTATCTGCAATTGCTGGACTTAAGGTCTGTTTACAGTGTGGTTGGTTTAGCTAGGCAGTACTGGTAGAAAGTTTGGTTTCTCATAACTGGCTGCTGTAGCTGTTAAATGCATGGATTATGTCACAGAGGGCGCTGTTGCCTTGTTTCACTGTTTGAAGAGATTGGGTCAAAATTTAAACGCCTGCCTGGACCTTTACAGCCGGGATTCAGGGAGCTGATAAATACCTTTGCCTTCTCTATAAGGTTTTAATAAACACAGCTGGAGTGGTAAAGAGCTAAAATGGGAGCTAATGGGGCTGAAGAGAGGGAGTGTTAGGTTTCATCACCAAAACCTCCAGACTACAACGACTAGTTCCCAACCCCTAACCCCTGCTGCCACAGCACACCCACATCTACACAAGTGTGGATCATTCAGAGGGATCGGGACAGTGACAGAAGCTGCTGTCATGTTGACATACCATCCCACACAGCAGGATGAGTAAATGACAGCAGCTGTGTGTGTGCACGTGTATGTGTGCATGTTTTAGGATGTTAATTGCAGGTGAAATTTGACCCAGAGTCCGAGCAGCAGCTCAGTCAACGGGGTTTGCCCCCTCCGGCTCAGGGCAATAAAACTTCATCAATCCCTCAGCAACCTCTACATGCATGAGCACATGTGTGTACATATACACGGGGCTTATTTTAGCTATATGTACCTCTACACAGGATGATGACTCAATAAACTGGAAACTTTATTCTTTATAATGGAGTCTGGTGTGGATATATAATCCCAGGTTGCTCCCAAAATAACCTCTGAAATCTAACAAATCAAAAGCGGCCTATCTAGGGACTGCTCTAAAACTGTTGGTTTTATGCACAAATTCAGAACTGTATAATACAATTAATCTTTATCTTTATATAATAAGGGTGAGTAGACTTTATCTAGATCCAAAACTTTTACATTATTTTTGTTTTCAACAAAGGTTACCATTTGGCCAGACCATACTGACCTTGGTTATATACTTTGAGATACTCTTGCATAAAACAAACAAAAACATATATTAAAAAACAAAATGTAAAATGTCCTTTTATTTAAGTGGGGCTGTATGAAGTCCCGATGAGTAGTCAGTGTCTTGCATGCAGCAGACATCAGTCATTGCACTCTGACTTCGGAGAATCAGTAAAGAATTATGAAGGTGACACCATCTAGCTGGTGTACACACCTGGACATGAGTTTTTATCACGTTTGCATCAGACAAATGCATACACCACCACCATTCTGCAGGTTAGATACTCCAGTGCACCTAATTTTAATGAAAAGGATCCGCAGCTTGTTGTTGAATTCTGCACAATGAGCCATTAATTTGGGTGAGATGTGTTAAAGCAGGGACACATGTAAAAGTCTGCAGGACAGTAGCCCTAAAGAGCCAGAGCTGAATGTCTGTGAGGTACAGCATGGCTGCTCGATATACGCTCTTACTCAAGATGATTACATGACACTAAAAAAAAAACAAAACAAAGAAGTGCCATGGTATGACCAAAAACAAACTTTTAAATGCATTTGAATGTTTTAATCTGTTCAGAATTGTATGAAACAGAAGCTCCTAAAAATGGGCAAATACACCCAGACAATACACTCAGACAGACTAAATGGGCCTCCAAAGTTCCATGTTTTTGCTTCTTTATTTAAACAGTGTGATGCTGCTCTCGTTAGCATATCCTTTCAGAAATTGCTACTGAATTTCAGCTCAAGACTACAAATTAACTTGTAGTCACATGAAACATTTTTAGTTTTGTCATACTCAAAAAGATATTCTGATTTTTATGAACAAAGCACCATCTGACCAACAAAAAACATCATTCAGCTGGCTTATTGAAACCATATGTTCAGTGAATTTAGCTGTACTTACATGTATAATGATCTCCCACCCAGAAGCACAGAAGCACCAGTCTTGAATGAGATCTCACACAGTCCACAGCACTGTGGTGTCAGACATAGTTGTCTGTAACTCCATCACCAGTTAAATGTCCACATGAGCTTGAATCTCAGCTCTACTAAACTGCACATGTAGCCAAACTGACTGATCTGAAGGTCTCATTGCAAAACACAGAAATAAGAGTGAAAATGTCTGAAAAATCTAGAAAAGCACAAAGCCAAAAAGGATAGTTTTAAGTCCTCCAAAAAGGGAAAAGTGTTTCAGGCACCATTTATGATATGGAGGCATATTTGGGGACTGATTCTGATTTGTAAAAGCTTGATTAATGACTTTTTAGCAATCCAGTTTGAGTATTCAACTACATTTTTCATTCAGATTTTATTTCCATTAGTCAAAATTTCCTTAAATTCCACAAATGTTGATAAAGCCCAGGGATTTTTCAGCCAAATGTAATAAAAGCTTTGCTCATGGAGATGCGAAGATGCAAGTTAGACCTGGAGAAACGCTAAGGGAGTAAATGTAGGATGTGAGAAATGATGATAGGAATAATGAATTGAGTGAAAGACTTAAAATAGACCTCTGGGGAGGTTCTCTTGCCCCATCTGAGTCCACATCGTAAATCACTGAAAATAGGACGAATATTTACTGTGGCATTGTACCAGAGAGACAGAAACAGAGGTGCGGTGGGAGTCGTTGAGAAGTGAAATGTTGAAAATGTTCATGATGGAGATTATTAAGCAGGAAGATAAATGGAGGATGGTTGTGTAAAACTGACTGCCCCCTGTTGCTATAACAATAGAAGAGATAACAGATGATCATGATGGCACAGATTCTCACAGACCTGAAAAGTAAGTAAGTAGAAAACATCCGCTGAAGAGGATGACCTCTGCAGTGTACATCACAGTCTAGTTTAGAATTAATTTTCAGTATTTTAATGGTTAGTTCCAGTTTATGGGTGTGTCTTCAGGGCTTTTAACCCCACTTAAAGTTTCATTATTAGTCAGTGCTTATAACACACTTTTAATTCATGTCTGAGCCTGAATCGAGGCTGAATAAGGAGGCGCCGCCTAAACTGGAAATAAGACAATACATGGACACATTAGAGAAGCAAAGAATCATAGATCACTTGATGATTGAGAGGTTTCTGTTGACTTATTTTATAGAAACATCTTGATTCAGGAGGCTTACGATTGTTTCATCAGTGTATTTTCTCTGGAGAAATAACCGTGACTGATATTTCTTGTCTCTGGGCATTTTGAGATCATCTTCCCTTATTTCACCACAGCTTGACCATTGCTTTTATTAGGTCCACTTAGCTAGTATGGGTTTAAACCCCTTTTTTCCTTCATTCCTGTCTTATTTCTTTGTGGCATAGATTCAACAACTTCCTGGAAACATTCCTCAGAGATTTTGCTCCATATTGACATGATAGCATGACACAGCATCCACCACATCCTAAAGTTGCTCTGTTGGATTGAGATCTGGTGAGTGTGGAGGCCATTGAACTTATTACTGCATTATGCTGGAAGTAGCCATCAGAAGATACTACACTGTGATCTTAAAGGGATAGACATGGACAGCAACAGTTCTCAGGTAGGCTGTTGTGGTTAAATGATGTTCAGATGGTGCAAAGAGGCCCAAAAGAGCTGAAATAGAGACTCATCAGACCAGCAACGTTGGTGAGTGTGTGTGAATTGTAGCCTCAGTTTCCTGTTCTTAGCTGACAGGAGGCACCCGGTGTGGTCTTCAGCTGCTGTAGCCCATCTGCTTTAAGGTTGGATGTGTTGTGTGTTCAGAGATGCTGTTCTGCAGACCTTGGTAGGAACCAGTGCTTATTTGACTTCCTGCGTCTTTTTTATAATCTCCAAACAGTCTGCCCATTCTCATCTGACCTCTGACATCATAAGAAATTTTGGTCCAGAAAACTGCTGCTCACTGGACATTTTCTCTTCTTCAGACCATTCTCTGTAAACCGTAGAGATGGTTGTGTGTGAAAATCACAGTAAATACTCAGATCAACAACCATGCCACATTCAGTCACTTAAATCCCCGTTCTTCCTCATTCTGATGTTCAGTTTGACCATCTGTACTTGTCTAAATACACTTAACTAATTCCGTGTGATTGTCTGATTAGCTTATTGTGTATACAAGCAACTGAACAGGCATTCCTAATGATGTGGCAAATGAGTGTATAGCAATTATATTGTTGTGTGTTTCCATGTGGAAAAATGGGGTCAATCTTCAAAAATGTGACATTATGCACAGAAAAAAGTTAAACTCCACAATATCAAAGTCATCTCAGATGTCACAGGTAAAGCTATACTGAGAGATGGTCATCACACAGCAGATCTTATTAACATTAACTTGACAAATGTATCTGCTTGAGATTAAACAGAACATGAAAAACCTCATTAGCTGCAGTTGTGCAGAATCAAACGCTCCACAACAGCTTTGACAAAGGACTTTCATCTCCAGCTACAGAAGGAGGCAGTGATGATTATAAATTCAGACTCAAGTAATTACTTCGTGGGGTTGGGGTTACTTAACTAACTAAACTGAACTAAATAAAGCTGGAGCATTTCTAGGTTATAAACACCTTTTGGGGAAGTTGTACTATAGGCTACATGTAACGCAGCTGAATGGAGTCATACTGTGATTTTTTTCTGTCTGAAGGGGTCAAAGCATCCACATTTTGCTTGAATTTGACCTTTAGATCAAACAGCTGTCTGTCCAGCTGGATATCCTTGATGACTCTGGTATGATGATTGTGTCCTTGAATGTTGCAAGTTTTCCTTATGGTCCTTATAATTAAGGACCATAAGAAAAACACCACTGAGCTTTCGTGGTATACTCTACAACATTTAGTACTTTTTTCTGTGTTTGTGTGTGTTCACATGTGTGCTGCAGCAGCTGGCTATCTCTCTTAGAGTGACAGGCTTAAGCTGTCCCCCTGCTGGGTTGAGGATGAAAGCAGATGCTCAGCTCCTTCTTCTCCCGCTCTGTTTTTCTCTCTTTTGTCTCCGTCGCCTTGTGTAACCAGAATCCTCAGCTTTCATATGGAGCCTGCTGGATAGTTTGCACCCTGTAGTCCTGCAGAAAGCAGAAAACACATAAACAGACTGAATGGCATCTTCAATGGCTTCCTTTGAAAAGTGTAACTTTTCCTTTAAAAAATGAATAAAAATTAATTCATGCTGAAACTGAAGCCACCATGAAACTGCATTTTTCTCAATTTCAACCAGGAAACAACGGTTGGGAACATTAAATGTCAGTGTGACGTCAGAGATTCGTCTTGCACTCCAGTGCTGGATTTCAACAGGTTTGGCAGATGACAGCTTTGTGGCTGGAGTGACATCCCCCACACATGTAAAAGAGAAATACAGTAAACCCCCCACCTGGAAAGATGGAACAGAGCAGGAGTAAGGGGGGAGGAGGGGGAGCGTAGAGCAGGAAATAATGGATAAGCTGACATCTCCAGAGGGGGTAACTGGTGGGGAGCCCTGCTGAGAGTTTAACAGGGCAAGACAGGAGGGCAGGAGTCAGCTGGCAGGGGTGAGAAAAAGAGAGTGAGATAAGACAGAACTTCATATCCAAATATATCAACCTGTAGATTCTTTGGCTTTAATCTGTTTTTTCTTATTTTATGACAAAGTTGTTCTGCACCTGTGATTGGAGATGTTGCTGACCTTTAGTGCATTTCTCTCTGCCTATTGAAGGTAGACAATTCGTGCCAAAACGTCTGGTAACTAAAACAGATGTTATTTCATTTAATGTGCATCTATATGCAGAATGCAGACGTTTGTATCATTCATTCAGCAAATAATTTTCAGTTATTCCCTTTTTCTCTTGTCTTTCTATTTGATTCTTTAGCAAAATGTTTTTGATTGTTTTTATATTTCTGATCCAGTCTTTAAAAGTCTAATTTTACTAATGCACAGAGCTTGATTATAATCATGTAAATCCACAGTTAATGTCTGATTTCATATCTATTCTTAATGATACTGATAAACTTTACTGAATATGTCTGAGCTGCACTTTTTAGAAAGAGCAGCATCCCTGAGTCCACAGCTGGCCTGTGAAATGAAGACCCTCCTGTTCGTGCTGCACAAGTGTGAGAGGCACATGAATGCAGTAATCCCTCACAGGACGTTAACCCACATACGTGTGTTTGAATCTTGTCATACAGAAATGCTGAGTGTCATGAAGTGGCTTTTTAAGGAGTATCATGATGATGCAGTGAGTGAAATGAGGCCTTCACTGCCCCAGCATTCAGGGCTAATGGAGCTGAGGGATGTTTAGTAGTTTGAGGGCAAGGGGTGGGTGGGGGGGTCATCTTGTTTTAATTGTCTGAGGAGTCTGGCCGACTCTTTGGGTCTGGAATGTGTGTGACCTCCTCTCTCACTCCTTCGCACTCCCTCGTTCTCTGTGTGTCTTCTTGGTGTCAGACGGTCGAGCGACTCGTGGGAAGATTCTCCATCCAGATTGTAGAAATTGAGCCAAATATCACAAGAGCTCAGTCACACTATCAGCTCTTTTTTTTCTCTCACAGTTTTCTGTCTGCTTTTCTCTCCATTTGCATTCTTGTCTGACTGACCCATTTGATATTTCTTTTTTTTTTTTTTTTTTTTCTGTGCATGCTGCTGTGTTTGTGTTCAAATAGAACTATAAAAGCTAAATTCATGTTTACTCAGGAGCATCAGTGTTTGACCTTTGAGCATATATGGAACAGTGTTGGTGTGTAACATCCTGGCACTTTGTTAGGACCTGTTTGTATCACAATAATGCATAGGTTAGCATTTTTGTTTTTTACATGTCATTAAAAGGGTTTGGTGAAAGGCTTGACCTAAACCTAACAGAGTTTTTCTCTTCAACCAACCACAAGGTCTATTTGGAGTCATGGTAAAGAGAACACTTGTGAGAACTGTTAAAATGTGTAATCGGTAATGAAAAAACATTCAGGCTTACCTAAAAAAGAAAGCAAATACTCTCAGGATGAATATGAATATCTCTTTGAAAGGGTGAGCTGTGTCTCTAAAACTCTTATCAGATCATAGGACAATATGGGAATCTCTGCAAAGGTCAGCTCTGATAAAGCCGAACAAAATTAGAGGTTTTAGTACAAACAGTTCAGGTGAGGACTCCAAATGTGTTTTTTTGGCAAAGATTGGCACCATCTGTTCTTAAAGTCCTCCAATTGGGGGACCCCAGGTTTTAAAATACATACAAACATACAAAGTCCCTCACGGGCATCTTGTTATATGTGAGAGACTTCCCAGACTTTGCTGTGTAGTAAATACGCTGAGCTGGTCAAATCTTTCTGCAAATAAGAACAATATCAGTTTTCACATTGACATGTGTCTGTACATTATATTGTTTATTTATTTATTTATTTATTTGTTTGTTTGTTTTGTTTTGTTTTTTATTTTTAAATCTTGTGCAACTGATGCACTCATGCTGCAGAACTGCCAGCGTTTAAGAACTGCTTGCATCAGGACCTGGAAGCAGGATAACAGCCACTAGTAAAAATCTTTGTCTAATATATTTAAAAAGTAGAGCTCATGTGAAGTCAAAGCAGAAGTGTAAGCACATCAGGTTATTTTTCTGAGGATACTTAATGTTTTAATATTGCCTGTCAGCATTATGAATATAAAACACTGATCCAATCTTGGTTTACAGCTTTATAAATGTCATTGTGTGTTTTAGTTTCATTAGCTGGCATTTGTAACCTTATTGGTTCATAAGCAGCAGACAATCAGTGACTCTTTTTAGCAGACTGGTGATGTTAATAAGGTAAACATTGTGATCCATGGAGAAGATGAACTATTCCTCTGCACTGTGGTTCTTTACAAAGTTAAGAACACTTCAGAGGGAAGTACTACATAAAACCTGTGTTGGAACAGGTGTTGTAATTACTCTACTGCGGGGTGACTATCTGGCCTGTGGAAAAGCAAACTGGTTTTTATAAGCTGAACCAGCTTTGAAGTAGTACCAGCACAGGGTTCAAGTTGGCCAAAAATTGATAATAGGAGAGCAAACAAACCTTTTAATTGCCCTCATTGTCAAGCATTCACTATTTTAACTTAATTTAAAATCTCTATCCAATAATAACCACATTTATTTTTCCTGTGCACTTAAAATACCCAGTGGAAGGAATCTTTCCTCTCCAAAAGGCCTGGAAGTTCAACTTCAGTTTTTTGTGTTTGTCATTCTTGAATGATTGCTCCCTATGCATGCACAAAGTGCCTCATTTAACAGCCTGATTGTGGTTTTTGTATGAGCTGAACACAACTGCAGGTACGGGGGTGGGAAGCAAGTTCAGATCCAGGCCCGCTGAGAGCTGCCTGTAGTCTATTGAGCGTGGCAGAGACAGCATCCCCAGCAGTCCACTTCAAACAGCTCTGGTGGCTTAAAGGGAATGGAAACATTTGTTGGGTCACAGCACTGAAAGCTTGTCTCCCCTCTGCGCACAATGCCAAATGGCTTCCTCATGTTGTCTGTTTTTTATTAGACTTACAATAATCCACAGTCACACAGGCTTATATTGATATTAAATCTAGTGATCACCACACAAGCACACACTCGCAGAGATGTTTCATACTTATAGATGTGTGGACATGCACAAACTCACATGAACCACAGAGACAATTTGAAGAACAAGGTCATAGTAATGAAAAAAATGCTCTGTACTTGTGTTTATAGTGTTACACAGACACATGCAAGATTTAACACAAGGCCTCGCAAACGGACGTGTGTGTGTGTGTGTGTGTGTGTGTGTGTGTGTGTGTGTGTGTGTGTGTGTGTGTGTGTGTGTGTGTGTGTGTGTGTGTGTGTGTGTGTGTGTGTGTGTTTGGTTGCATACGTGTACAGTGAAGTTGGACATAATTGGTGAAGAAATGCTGCAGTGAGGTGCGGGTCTGATGGATGAGGGGAGAACTGATGCAGCATTCAGAGCCTCTCTCTGCACCACAATGAGGCTTTCACTTGCAGCCGCTCGCATTCGGCTTCATCCTTTTTGGAACAGCCTTGATGGAGAGCTGCGTGTTTGCTTTTAGAACGTGGGACTTTCTGAGGGAGTGCCACCGATCTATTTTTTAATTAAGAGGCCCTGGCAATATGAGAGTGTGTGTCAGCGTGTGTGTTTGTGTGTAACCTGAGGGGGAGACCCTGTCTGTGACCTGTAGTGATAGTGGAGGTTTGTTTTCATACTAAACTTGCCCTAGAGTTACTGGTTTTGCACCTTATTTGACCCCAGCTTGACCTGACTATCGCCTCTCTCTGACCCTCTGCTTCAGCAATACCAGACTCTACTTCTTTTTCTTTTTTAATCTTAGGGTTTCACCTCTCTTGACCTTTTCCGTTTTTCTTTTTCCTTGTCTCATGTCCTTTCCTTCCATTTCACCCTCCCCTCTGGTGATTTTTCCTCACTTTCTAACATTCCCATTTCTTACCCAACTCAGAAGTCCTGATTCAGCATCCTGTCACTCGTTTCCACTGAGCTGTAAACACACCCATGCATGTGCGTTCTCTTAATCAAATTGAACGACTGCACATTTGTCTTGACAGCTGCTTTAAAAAGATCCACCCACTAAACACTGCAGCCCTCATTATCTCATTACTGACCCACAGGAGGCAGGCGGCTCTCAAACTCCTATGTCTCTTTCTTTCCCCTGTTGTCAAACACCGTCTTTCTTTGCTACTCGTGCATCTTTTTGGAACACTGGAAAGAACAGAGGAAAAGCTGGAAACAAAAAGAAAGTAGAAGAAAGAGATGTGGGTGGTGCCACATAGTGAGAGGTGTGGACGTGCACTGTTTTGAAGGGGAATCCCTTGCACTTTACCATGGAACGGAGGCTCTATGGCTCCGGGAAGCTGGACAGCTCAAGTGTTTGTTTATGCCTGTGGGGCAGAAGGGAGCGACTGTGGCCAAGTTCAGCAGCTACATGAAAGGCCCAGAGCACACTAATGAGACATAATTGCTATTTGCATGTGTACACAAGATTGTGAGTGAGCAAGGAGAAAAGAGAATGAGTTAGCATGCTTCACCCTGCATGTGCTGACTCTGTCCTCACAAAAATTCTAAATTTCACAGCACAGTAGCTTCCCTCGTTGCCCTCCAAACCAGCACAACCTCAAAGTATAGACCTGGTTGACAGGGAAATGTCAAATTCTGTCATGCTTATTTTGTTACCGAAGATGTGGAGATGTGTGACATCCAGCAAGGTGGGCAACTTGTGTAGGCCATGGCCTTAAGATGATTCACAAATAAGGTACGTTTCCATTACCTCTAGAATTGCGCAACACCTAAATATTTAAATAAAAACTGGTAATGGAAACACTTAAATTTAGAAAAACCTCTCGAATGTCGCTAAAAAGTTTTTATGCGCTCATGAGGTGGTTTCTTAGACGTGTCGATATAAAAGTATATCACAAAAGTGTAAATTTTTTCACATTTATACATCCCTGGACGTGACAAAGGAGGTCACGTGACCAGGTCATTTCAAGTAAAGAGGGTGCGGTATGAGTAAACGCAGGAGGAGATGGAAATCAAAAATATAAGTGTCATTCTTGATAGCAAACAACAGCAAAATTCAGTTTTACAAAGAATTAGAAATCTCCTTCCTTGTCAGAGGGAAGTCTTGTGAGACGAGATTTTACAAGAATAACGGCTGATGCGCTAAACACCATTCAATGAAAACACCTGCAAATCGCAACTGGACATTGTTGAAATTTAGAAATATCACTGTTATTTTGCAAAACACTGTAATGGAAACACGGCTATACGCAACATGCAAATTTAGAGGTTCGGAATAGACAACATGCAAAGATAGCTGTCTGATTGTCAAAGAGGCTCACAAAAGTGACTGTTTTTCTGCAACTGTCCATTTATGTCCTAGAAACAGTAACACCAAATCAGTGATCACAAATAGTTATATATAAGGGCAATAATTCCCCTTGAGTGTTACAGGAGACATTTCTGGATCCCTTTTAGGACATTTATATTTGAAGCTTTGTCAACATATGTTAGTGTGTTAAGGTCTTCTGTAGTATGGGGCTGTGACATTTATTTTATTTATTTTTTTAAATAGGAATAAAGATGAAATTGTGGCAGGATCATAAATTTTAAGATGTCACAGAGGCAATAAGGCTCATGGCTCCAAAACTTCGGTCCTAGTTACTTAAATAGAAGTTCTGTGATGGCTGTCGTAAAAGTGTTGTGAAGATAACCTTGGATTAAATTCTTACTGTCTGAAATTCAGGAGGACCTGCACCTGATCTGTGGTACTGAAGATGATACTGATGTGAAAATAACCAAAACTGCAGTTATAAAGGAGCTGAACTGCAGATAATGAAGGCCTACCTGGCCTCTGAGTTCTATAATTAAATAAGTAAAATAATATAATGTCCTCTTGCATTTCTTTGTTGAATCAGCCATGGTGTGCATTCAAAACAACCAGTGTGTTGATATCCAGTTGCTAGCATGTGATGTGGTGACGTAAAGCGATAAAACTGTTAAGAGCTGCAGCGTCCCGGTAGTAAAAGGTATAACGTGCTGTCTATCAGCCTCAGTTTGCTGCAGGGCAATGACAGCTACAGGAATATACATAATTATTGTCACTGTATCATCAAAATGAATCAGAAATGCATATCTTTAAGGTCAAAAAGTTATACAATACGATTTTAAATTGCCAGTTAAGGTTTAATCTAAGAGTGGTATTTTGAGATACCCACATATCAAAAATCACAAATGCTGTATTTGTGACTGTTACAACAAAGGAAATAAACAAATAAAAAAATGTATGGGTGTTGAATAATGCACCTGAATTATATTAAGATGTGAAATTATGCAGTGTTGAGTGATAATTTAGTTTCCTAATGGATGTCCGATTTATTCATGGCTGCCTAAACCCAATAGACCAATGGCTGAAAAATGAGCTTGAGTCCACCAACCATGTTGGGATGTCCACTTCTGGACGTTTGGTATCTGTCTGGAAATGAACTTCTAACTCTCCCCAGATCAATGGGGTATCCGAAGATCATTGCTGATAGTTTTTCTCCTTGGCATTGTGTTAAGACGCACCTGAATGCTTCATAGCAGCAATAATGATGATCAATGAATCGAGTGGATATAATGAGCAGCACCTGGCTCCTACTTAACTTCTTAATTACAATGGAAGCAGTAAGAATGGACTTAGTGTTCACACTGATTCTGTGTATTGGTTTAGTTTTTGTTAAAATAAAACACATTGCAAAATGTGTTTTATTGTGTTTTGGATAAGATTATAATTTTTCACTTTCAGCTGTTCTTATAACATTAGTTTTTCGTGTGACAGCATTAGGGTTGTACCATCACCGTCTCCTGTCTGTCATGTTGTAAAGGCCTGCATGGCCAGACCATGATGAGCTCATTAATGGCCTGGAACTGGAAATTTGACTGTTTTTATTTACAGGCCATTTAGAGCTTTCCACTGGCATTCACACACTCTAACCAGCGAAAACACAGGCTGCTGCACAGCAAACACCAGCGTGCGTGTACTGTCCGCCTCAGCCACTGAGAGCTTTCTCTGTGTGCTTCACTGCGTATGAGACGCTTGCCGCCCCAAAATAGCATGCGCCTCTAATTACTGCGGCAAACACAGGTGTGGAAAGCAAGTCGTCCCTCCACCCAAAGCCCAGACCCACCATCCAGCACACTGCACCCTGTGTGTTCCTGTTTGGGAGCACAGGAAGTCCAGACTCTGTGTGCATATGTGTGTGTTTGCATGCGTAAGTGTGTCAATTTACATGGAAAGAGAGAGCGCAGATGCGTGACTTCATCCATGTTAGTTCGAGAGTGTGTGAAAAAGCTAATTTGTGTGTCTGAAAGGGAGTGAATGAGTGAGTGTGTGTGTGGGTGAGTGTTCGTATATGAGTGAGCGCAGACCACACCCTTTGAAGTCGGCTGTGCAGCGCGTTGGGGTTTGGCCACGGACATACAGCCCCTCCGTTGGCTGGCTGGAAACCTTATACCCCACATCAATCAGAGCTGCCACTCATGCATTATTCATAATCCAGACATACACACTCAAACACACACTTCCTTAACTTTGAATGTAGTTTTTGCTGCTTTTTTACTCCCTATATCTTCATAGGGTATATTTTGAAAAATCCCAAAACAACACTAAGTCCCTAAACTGCCCACTTTTATGTGGGGGGCACCCTCTGAGCAGACAGGAAGTGCCTTTACTATAACTTCCTGTTTGTTGCTTCAGACTTTAAAAATGTTTTAAAGTTGATGCATTAAAACAGAGTTCTTACAGGTAAATTATACTTTAATGAAACTACATTTTGCAACAGATATTTTAACACGTTTAATATCATATGTATGAAAAATAAAACTTGATTTTTAATCTGTTTATTAAAAATCAGATTTAAATAATGTGAAAAGGCTACCCGTCACTAACTGGAACATTTAGTCAGTTACTGATAAATGTTGGCACGTTTTGGCACTTTTAAATCAAAATCACTTTTAAAATAAATTATAATCTTTTAAGGTTTGGCACCAAACTGAACATAGTGGAAAAAATATGCAAAAAATGTCTATTTTTAAGGGATTTACAAGTTTTATGACATCATCAAGCAATACAGTTCAAACACAGAAAAATTTTATTTTTCAACTTTTCCTTTCAACGTCTGCTATTTAACAAGTTGAAAAACATTGTAATCTGCTTGATAAAACTTTGAGAATAGTAAAATGCATCTAATATACTATGGATTCTATATGATATTACGACTGGATATCAACTTGCTGGCCGTTTTCAATGCTCATCATGGCTGATTCAGCAAAGAAATGCAAGAGGACATTATCAGAGGAAGGGAGGAAATGAAAGAGAGAAAGTGGTAGAACAAGAGATAGACAGGAGTCAACACTGACTGACTTTTATTGGGCTCAGAGAAGAGACATGCTGCAAGACGGTTGCCGAATCAGTCTTCATTAGTAAAGTGTAAAAAAAAATGCCAAAGTTCAATTATGTCGCTTTGAAAATTAACTTCTAATTTCTTCAAGACTATTGCTTCTCCAGGTTAGGAAGACATCCAGTAAGTAAATTAATGAACAGTCATTTATAGTGAAATTTCTTACTTCCTCATGATTGAGCTGAAATAACCTGTGGTTTGCTGCACAGGGCTGCTCTGTTTATGCCTTGGTATTTATAAATCTGGTTTTCACAAAGGGAGAACATGTGTGACTCAAAGGTTAATGGATAAGAACTCAGATCCTTGTAAAACTTAAGCCACACTGGACCTACGGCACAGTTACAGTAATCTTAAAATTAAGTGTTGAAATAGTTTGTTGTTCTGGGATAATTGTTGGCTCACTTATGACCTATTTGATCATCTAACTGTATGTGTTTTATGTCTTTTTGCCAAAATTATGAATTGGAGACACATGTTGGAATGATATCCTTTTACATGTTTTGTGGCTTAGCACACATTGAATTCAAATATTTGAAAGCATTTTAGATTTATTGCTATGTCTGTTTATAGTTTTTGGAATATGGATGGGCCCTGTGTGGAAGGTTATCTATCATTTACTGTATGTCAGTCTGTCTTATTCATTCCCTGAGTTCATGTTATTGTCTTTTCAGCTTCAGCTGGTATTGTCTCGTTCTTAAGCAGCCTAAAGAGAGCACTTTCTATTCATTTCTGACATCTTCATCCTGACAAATTATCTTTTTTGATACACATATCAGTCTTGGGGTGAAGGTCACTGATCTCTGGCCTTTAAGGCCAAACTGTTTTCAGCTTTATGTTGTGCATCAAAAAGTGATCACTGCCAGTGGAGGAAAAGTGAAGAGAGACAAGCAGACAGGAGCTGTGAGAGAGAGAGAGAGAGAGAGAGAGAGAGAGAGAGAGAGAGAGAGAGAGAGAGAAAAGAAAAAACTAAGTTTGACATGTAAATGAACATTTATAAACACTTATAGCTGTCAATGTCACCCTGTGGTGTTACATCCTTAAATCCTCAGAGACACAAAATTTGAATTAGCTGCCCTGCATTTATAATCACATTTGAACATTTTGACTCCAAACTGCAGAGGTATGACATCTGCTTGGCTGAGTGAGACAAAGTTGTGCTTATTAAATTTTCAAAGCTTGTTTCTATTCATATGAGGTCACTGTTGAATTATTGATTAGGGGAAAAGTGTGAGGTGGGCGCGTTCATCTATTTGTCACAGAGGAAGGGTGTTTCCTGCTAAAGCAGCAGATGCCCATTGAGCTGAGCCTTCATCTTCTCCCTCTTCCTCTCTCCACGTCTTTCTCAGTTTAAGTCTCGGGATGCTGAAGCCAAATGGAAAGGGACCCTTGGCAGGCAGTGTTGTATTAAACACAGTGGGTCACTGTCAGAGAAACATGCTGGCAGCTTTTAGCCAAAAAAAATTTAAAAAAGTCACTGGCCGGTTATTCAGGCTGCTTTTTGGATTATTTCACCAAGCAGTTGTACAAGCTTTGGAAAGTCACACTGAAGAATGTCCAGGATCTTTGGGAGAAGGAAAAGCGAAGGAAAAGCTGGGCGATTTCATAGCAACAAAAATATTGATTTTGACAAATGAGCCTAGACTCCATTTTTAAAAATACACCCTGGGTACGGAAACAAAGGGCATTGTTAATGGAGGGATTTGAGTGGCTCTCATGACTGCTACAAGAATGATTTTTACCCTGTTTTAGTAGCCATGGGGCCCCATATTGGGGTGGGGAATATTGTGTGTGTGGGCCAGGGCAGGATATGAGGAAACCTCTGAGCGGCTCAGTGGATATTTGTTCGCATTAACTTGGAACGTTTAGTTTAAACAGACACTGAGCAGGTTCAGGTCCAGTTCGCTCACAATGAGCAAACGTCTGAGCACGTTTGTTTACAGTAAATTCAGGACATTTTATCTTGCATTTTACCAAAGTTAATTAAAGAATAGCTGTTAGTTAGCAGGGCATGTATGTAATTGGCTTGAATGAGCTTGTTGTGAGACCACCACTGGTCTCAGGCAGAACCAGATCCAGCTGAATCCCCATCCCGCCCACTCAGCTCTTTCCTCTGGGCAGGGCACGGCTGAGGTTTACTGTTGCTAACACACACATTCCCAGGAAACCAATAAGGCATCAGTGTCCTTCCAGAGACCCACAGATGGTCCTGTGTTAGACTGTTAGTGTGTTCAGATAAGTCAGATATGAGAACCAGGTCGTTGTATATTTACTCACGGAGGGGATGTTCCAAGACTCGTCCCAAGTTCATATTACTGGGTATTATTCTGAGCTATAAAGAGATTATCTCTGGTTGAGCGCAGATTATTGACAAAGTTCTGACCTGTTGAGTTTTATACAGCTTGACTGGACATACTATGTCTCTACTTTTATGTTGCATTCTTTTTCAAATAAGGGGATTTTTGTGTTATTTTTTGTTTCGATTGAACTTTTAGGGTAGTGGAATTCCCTTTTAAAGCAGGCCAGTAAATCCACAGTGGCTGGTTTTTACTTTAGAAGATTCTGGCAGGTCAACAGATTTCTCTCTGAGCAAATAAATGTATCACAAACAATTATCTGAACAATTATGCATGTACAACAGTCTGATTATGATGATTAACAGAGATCATCCGAGACCAGAACCATGGTCTTCAGCCGGAAAAGGTTTGAGTGTCCTACCCCAAGTGGAGCTTTTCAAGTATCTTAGGGTTTTGTTCACAAGTGGGAGAAGGATGGAGCAGGAGATCTACAAGCAGATCAGTGCAGCATTGGTCTGTCATGGTGATGAAGAAGCTGACCCCAAAGGCGAGGCTCTCGGTTTACTCGTTGATGTACGTCCCTACCCTCGCCTATCATCATGAGCTGTGGGTAGTGACTCAAAGAATAAGAACACCTCAAGATCCCGCCAGATGAGCTGGCAAATGTGGAAACCAGGATAAGGGGCAAGAAAATGGATGGATTAAGTTTAACAGACTAATATGTGTTGGTGTGGAAGTAAATAATGAACTGCCTCTCAGCAGGATATGTATATCTTTTTATAAAATGGTGTCCATTACGCAAAAGATTTATTTAATACTTCATACACAAATTCCCCTCTGGACATAGGCATCAGTTTATTTAAAAAAAGTATTTTGTTTTGTTTTTCTTTTAAAAGCAAGCCATGTTATGTAATACTTTATCCAAAAACCTGAGCTTCTGTAAAATTTTTGCCAAATTATCCTTGAGATGGGTATACTTTTCAGAGCTGATGTTTGTTTTAGCAGCAGCTGGAAAGAGATCAAGAGACCATTTAAACCAAGACGTACATCTTTGGATGGTAAACGGAAGCCAGAACACCTTGAGAAAACCTAATCAAGAGCAGACAGAACATGCAAAATCCACATTATCTTGCAGTGAAGAAATAGTACAGCCACCCTTAGGTTTTTAATTAAAATCAGTAAACTTTTTACTCGCTGATGAAATGAGCCTGCTTTTTGGTATGTTACTACATGCCTTTACCACACAAGATGCAAGGTATTATTCTAACCTTATTAAGTGTCTTGATTTAATGCTCAGTCATCTACAGGAAACATAGATAGGCTGAGGAGTCAAAAAAATTCAAGAAATTCACATTTTTAATGCAGAAAATCAAATTTTCTTCTTTTTTTATTGTCTATTGCATTTCAACATAGCATTTCCATTTCTTTCAAGTTTTTATTTTATTCTCCCACATAAATCCTCTGATTGCCACTCATGGCTGTACAGAAAATTACTAGTACTGTAAATGCCATTTACTGTACCTGGCAATAAAAGCCTTTCTGATTCTGATGCTTGTTTTTCTCGGTCAGCACTGCTCACCTGTTGCATGCCGGCTATTAGTGTTCTGAAATAAATGTTGTGAATTAGCCTGTGATGCGACCCTGCCGCGTTTGCTTCTGACCCCATCCATCTTCATTAGGCTTCAATTATCGGCTATCATTATAATTGCCATGCCTCTCAGTCTGCATGAAAAATCTTGGCATGTTGACCATGTCCGGGCTCGAGCCATAACTCACTGCCAAGGGCTCATCTCCCAAGTCCTGCCAGGCCAACCTGAACCCGCTGAGGGCACAGTGGAAAGGTTAAAGGGGTGGGTGGTGAGGGATGGAGGGAGAGGTCGTGGCTCTGGTGAGAAGCGTTACCAGGGTCCACTCCCATAATGCCTAGCTGGAGTCAGTCTTTCAGTGACCACACTGAGAATCATGGGAAAACATGATCCACAATTAATCACAGCCAATGAGGTGGAACTAGCCTGCTCCAAACAGACCTGACAGAGATTATTGATGTGTTCATGAGCAGGAGAGTGGATGTTTGTGGTAAAATTATGCTTGATTCTCACTGCACGCAAGCTGTTTGGCTGCTGACGCCTTGTTAGTCGAATGGCCAGCGTTGATTTTCTCTTGTCAAGTTCTTGGTTCAACACATAAAACCCTTGAACAAAATGGCATATACAACAGTTTCTGGAGATCATGTTCATCTCCTTATATTATGTGACAGTGACATCATTAAGATTAGACATGCATGATATTATCGGCATAGTATTGGTATCAGCTAATATTGATTTTAAAATTCCATTTCACCAATATATTCCACTGTTATGATTAACTGATGAAATACCAGGAGTTTAGGAGTTTGGTTTTAGTGTGTAAATCTAACCAGAAGGTGGTGATGTCAAAACCTAAACCATGAGTGTTTAACCAGAGGGAGAGAAAAAGCTAGTTGTTCCAAGGTGGTCTCATATGACGAAGTCTTGTAAATTCCTTCCACATCCATTTCATCTGGCCTGTAAGAACCTGGTTGCTTGACTGGCCAAAGTTACAGGATGTTTTAAAATTCAGAACAAATTATTCTGAATGAAATAATTTGGAATTAAAGTATTCTCCTTCGTGTTTACATTTAAATAGTAATTCTGAATTTAGGTTTACCTGTAAAACATGTTTAATCACCTTTATTTAATTCCACTTAAGATCTGGGTGTTGGGAAGGGTTTCTGATTGGACATGGGGTGGACATGAGGTATTTACATCTACCGGGAGAAAACTAAACTCAGGTTCCTGCTTTTCTTTTTTCATCAAAAACTTGGAAGACCACATTATACGAACTATTTTCAGTTTGATTTTGATTGTAGTTTTCAAGCAGCAGCTCGACACTAGCATACTCCTTCACTCTGGTCAGCTAAGGAAGAGAAGGGAGAAAGAGTACCGTACCGTCATCTCGACAGGACAGGGGAACGAGCATGCTCAGAATGACCAGAATTCATTTAAAGCGGAATGAATATCAACATGATCGAGGAATTATTCAGTTCGAATTTAAAATCAGAATAAACCAGCCACATACTACGGATTGAAGTTTAATTCGGAATGGTAATTTTCATTTGGTATTCGGTGTTTATAATGTCATTTTTAACCATTTTAAAGAGGATTTCATTTTTAATTTTTAATTTAAAGGGAATTTAACCTGTCAAGTAAACGTGGCCAGCGTAAAGCTACATTTACACCACAGGCAAAACTGACTTTTTTGCCAATATGTGACCCATATCTGTGGCACCACAATTCTGCACTGGGTGCATGTGCTAAAATCAAATGAAAACAATACACAAAACATTATATTATAAATTTGTCAGCTCTGATTGCACAACAACTGTAAAACTGATACACGTGCTGATGTGTAGCATTATATTTACTTGCATCAACAAGGCGTGCTGCATGTGATGTGTCTTCTGCGCTTGTGGGTAACTTCAGTGCCAAAGCGTTCACACTGGAGTATGACAGCGTTTGTATTTCAGAGATACTGTAAACAATCCTGCAATAGAATTGGAAAATGAACATTAAGGCCAGGAGTGCAAACGTAGCGCAAGTAGAGTTGTTTGTATATCTGCACCAACACCAAAAACCTTTGATCAGGTCGGGTCATTACATATGCAGAACCGAAAATATTTTTAGATAAACTGGATATTTTAGTTTAACTAAACATGTTTCTTGTTAACACACTTTGACTTTAGAACTGTAAAAGTGTCCAACTACATCCGTGTTGAACCTAAAACCTCCTACATGGACGAGAGCTAATTGTTTTGAGGAGTTAAAGAACATCTACACAAAACCCATGTATACTAGCATAACAGTCCAACATGTTTTCAGTGTATGTTGACATAAAATAGGAATAGTTGATTCAACAGATTTTACATTTTTTTTAATTACTGATTACATTTTAGAAGCACTCTCACGAAGTCTGCATCAGCTTTAGCTTGTTGTTGTTTTTAAATCTCACACGTTGCATGGAATTAGATGCTTCTTTTATTAGAATTATGGTAAAAAATATTCACAGACTTTGATTTTTGTGGAAACTATGTTTTAATAAAATTACCCTTTAAACTTAAGATTTTTAAATATGAATTTCATATTGAACTTGATCTGATATGAACTACACCCTGTTTTTTTTTTTACAGTTTTAATTCCAGTATTTCTTTATAATTGCTGACTATTTTCCTTTTTTTTATTTTCTGGTTCCCTGTCTCCTGCCATCTGTGGTCATTTCAACATGTCTTTCTTCTGCCATCAGGTAAGATACGACTCTACTTAATTCATTTGCATATTGCTGTTAGATTGAGTGCTGAGTGTGGGGTTTTCTTCTTCTAATGTGTGTGAACCAGAAATACTCTTCTACATAAGTAAAACCATGGGCTGCTTTCTTTGAGCTATGTTACTTTCTATTGATGTTCGTGGAGCGTCTCAGTGAAGACACATCCACGTGTTACAATCAAAGCATGTGCACAGGTTAGCCTCTATCATTGTCTTTGTGCACATAGTAGGGATACTTAACTGCATTTGTGTGCACTGCATTGTAGTGCAGTGTTGAGAGGTGTGCAGAGGCCTCCAGCAGAATCCAGAGTGCTGAAAGGAGACCAGTGAATTATGACGACTGACTGAGTCTCGTGTCTGTCTGAACGTTAGCACCTCTCTGTCAACTCTGCTGCACTCCACTTTGTCACAAAGAGAACTGATGACAAGTCGCCTGCAGCAAAGTATGTCGACACACGCACATGCAACAATCACTTGAGAGCACACAAACATTTCTGGCCTTTTCTTGATGGCTTGAAGTACACCTTAGTCATTGCATTTATCAGTGAGAAATGCATTCATCTGGTCTCATGAAAGGTAAAAAGGAAAATTCCAAAGTTTCATGTAAAAGAGTAACTTCCTCAGCACCTTACAGTGACCACTCAGAAATTCTATGAAAGCTAATCCTCAGAGATGCGTGCATGCATAGACATTTCCAAAATGGCTCAAGTTGCACTATCACACCCACAATCTGCTCTTCTTATTTTTGACTCACTGTTCAAACATTACACGTTGCATCATTACCAGCAGTGCAGGGAAGCGGCACACAGTTCTCCTAAGTTGAGTCTGTCAAATGCCTGAAGCAGATGTTTACCTATGCAGTGTTGAGTTGCACACCTGCTGTAGTTTTTTGACAAGAAAAACCTCTGGGACTGACTTTCAAAAAAGGTTGCTTGTGATTATAAAGACTTAGCAGGTGAAAGTCTGCACTTTAACCCCCTTCGTGGTTATGGGTTGCACACATGTTTTTTCCTAACTAAATATAAGGTTTCACTAATTTGAAATGTTTTGCATTCCTTATTCTTATTTAAAGGATAATACAGTAGATGTTGACTATACAAATGAGGTGTTGTGCTAAACAGGACCTTTGTAGTTTCTGGTCTAATGCAGGACACTCGAATGAAGTGTGCCCGGTGTGTTTGTTGCTCCCTGGTGAATCCAGAGATCATGAATCAAGGCTGATAGATGAATGTTGGAATGTGAGACCCTGAGAGTGTGTGTAACACAAACCACCATCTGTCGTCTCCCTGTTACTCTCTGTGAAAGGATTTAAGGTTGGTAAGGGTTATATAGCAAGTGACTCCCCCTCCTCCCTTCCAAACCTGTCTCACTGTCTCTTCAACTTCTCCGGAGTCTTCTGACTGAGGTGAAGACGTGTGCAATGGCAGCAGAGGCCAGCGTGCCTGATGTCTGCCATTTGGTGCCGCATGTGCTAACTTTACCCTCACCGTGAAATCCTGGCCCCCCAAGTGGCGTTAGGGTGATTGTAACACCCTATCCAGTCCAACCCTAAAGTCAAAGGTCGTACTCACATTTTTAAAGGGACAGTTGACTCTCTCATCACATGTGGCAAGGAAAGGGAGCTATGTTTGACCCTGGGACAAAGGCAACCAGACCGACAATTGTTCTTATGATGTTATGAAATAGTTTGTTAAGGTGATCAGTCATCATAGTTAGACCGCGGATCCTGAAGGTGGCGTCAAAACTGTTAACCCTGAATTGTAACCTATTTTTATTTCCAAAAAAGTCCTTCTCAAAGAGAGAAGATTTGAACAGGAAGATCAATAAGAACAACACTAGCTGATTGCACATTGCTTCTCAGTTTATCAATGTCACACTTCTTCTATTTCTTATGGCATTAGGAGGGAAACTTTAGCTTTTTTTCTTTTTTTACATAATCTTTCTACATCCCATAGAAGAAAGTCTGTCTATTCTCTTTTTGCAAAAGTTTTATGTTTGTTTTTTATTTTAAAACCTAAAAATAGAAATAAAAATGTGTGAAAAATGGCTCTTCGGATTTTGAAGTTTTCAGATTCCTGGTCTAGACCTTTACATGGCCTGGAGAACTATTACACAAGACTTCTTTAAAACGGTGCAAGAAGTCCTGCTTGAAAGCAAACTATAAAGAAATGACAGGTGACTCGAGTCCCTGCACAGTACGAAGAGCCTTATTCTCTGTCTCAAAATACTGCAGATTTCAACACATTTATTACTACAGTATAATTTTTACATATCTTTCAGTAGGTGTCTCTTCTCAGTGTATTGCATATACATTAAGAAAAGAAATATCCATGCATTACAAAATTCAGATGATTAGGTTAAATCAGTTGAAAGGTTTATAACATATGAGCCACTCTGTAACCTAGAGAAACACACTATATATTTTAAAAAAACAGCCATTATTTGTAGTCAGTAACACTGCAGCCTTTAGCACCATTCCATTCTTTATCCTAGCTTTTTTATGTTGTTTCTCATATCTAAATTATTTTCATGTATGCAGTAAAAATATTCAGATTTTTTTTATATACCTTTAACCAAACATGCTACGTTCTTTAAGTTATTGACTGGCAGTGAAGCATGTGTTTTCCAGTAAACCGGAATCTTTCATCCTCCAGTTATCATTCCTTATCCTCCCACATATAGAAATCAGCTGCCAACATACTGTAAATTCCCACAGTCAGCCTCCCGTATCAAACAGGTCATTAATTAATTCAGCTCTTCCTCAGCTTATCTCTGTTCCAAAGTAGGATGGAAAGATGCAGGTCTGTGGAAGGACGACACCATTTGTAAAAGTGGCTTTTTACAGCTGGTCAGGGACAGGTGTGTGTCTGTGTCTATTAGTGTGTCTGAGTGATGTTACCAGCAGGATTTCTGGCTAGGGGTCGGGGTCATAAATCAAGGCTGGTAATCTCTGTAGTGAAGATTTTGTTGCCAGGGTCATGAAGCTGGTATCAACCTTGAAGAGTCATGTTTCTCTAGACTGCTTTTTAAAAAAATAAAAAGTTAAAAACCTGTCTTATAAACACACACACACAGCAGGAGATGCAGGAACATATATTAGAAACAAATGTTATATGTTGAACTAGATGGGGGCAGCAATTCCTTGCACAGGTGAGGAGTTAAAAGCAGGTGGACATGCCTAACAAGTTTAAAAAATAAAAATTAAAACATCCTGAACTACTACATCCTACACTACATTGAATTTAGATTGTTCTACAGGTCTGAACATATCTATAACATACCATTCTCTCCTTTCTCTATTTATCTCCCATCTTCTTTTTGACTGCCCTCACGTTTTTATTGTCCCTCCATCCATACACTGTGTTTGACTGCTGTTTATCCTTTTCTCCACCCTGTCTGTCAGTGCGCCCGCCTCCCCTGTAGCTTTCTATCAGTATCAAGGCCCCACGCTCACTGACAGACAGAGAGCCTATGACACAGGCTCCGTCACAGGGCCCAGTGGCTCATAGTGGCCCCGATTCCCACACCGATGAGGTGATAAATGACTTAATGAGCTTTTCTAACACACTTACCACTGACACCTGAGGCGCTTCTTCTTTTAGGCTCTCCTCCGTCAAGATGCTCAAGAGCCAGGTTGTAGCAGCTGTTTGTACATCATGTTTTAGGTAACCAGTGACTTAAATTTAACAAAATAAAAAGACATGAGCCTCCCATTGGATATTTACTGCACGGATGATGATATTTCAGCTGGCAACAAGTTATTTAACCCCAATTGATGCAGTGAGCAGCTTCTTATTACTTAAAGATCCATGTTGGAAGACACATTCTGTGGTTGGAGAATAGGTGGTTTTATATGTTTCAGAAGGGTCAGATTATTGGATCAAGAAAAGAAAACATCTAAGGTCATGTTGAAACTACTAAAACTGGGTTAAGAACTGTAAATCAGGTAAAATCAGATGGTTAAAAAACACCAGCAAAGTAAAAACATTTTCACAGGCACAATGTGAAGGGAACTCAAGGGATTGGGACTAAACAGCCATAATGGTGAGGCTAATCAGAAAAAAGAGCTTTAATTTGGTAGGGAGCATGAAGTGATGCAGCCATCATGCCTAGAGCCTACTGTACAAGGGGACAACCTATGATGTGGGGTTGCTGTAGTGTATTGTAACAGTTAAAAAAATGAAATAATGTGTTGATCTTTTCTTTAGTAGTATTTGTCCAATGTGACTTAATTCAAATTTTTAAGTAAGGTAGTGCACTTGATCTGTTTAAAAGTGCAATCCATCTGTCCATTAAAACTCTGGGGGATAATCATTTCATCTTTCACCTCTGACATCCTGCAGAGCATTTTATCTACAATCAAAACTGCAGTAACCCATATTATCAACTCCTCTCTTAAATCCGGTGTCTTTCCCTCTGCCTTCAAGCAACCCGCTGCTGAAGAAACCCACACTCAACCCAGCCCAGGTTGAAAACTACCAGCCGGTTTCACTGCTTCCATTCATGTCTAAATTAGTAGATTGTGCCATCTTCAGTCAGGTTTCACAGTTCCTCCAAGACAACAACCTGTTTGATCCATATCAATCTGGCTATAGGCAAGGCCACTCTACTGAAACTGCTCTCCTGTCAGTTACTGATTCCCTACGGGTTGCCAGATCCGCTGGTCAATCCTCAGTCCTTATACTGCTGGACCTGTCTGCTGCCTTTGATATGGTCAACTATCATATACTGTTCTCTTATTTCCTACCTCACAGGAAGATCCTTCAAAGTATCGGTGCAGTCATTAGCTCTCATGGTTTCTCCTACCACTGCTATGTATATGACACTCAGCTTTTCCTTTCTTTCCCACCTGACGACACAACTGTCTCCATGCGAATATCAGCATGCCTTGCTGATATCTCCGCATGGATGAAGGATCGCAACCTTGTATATATATATATATATATATATATATATGCATATATGCACTGCCTCTAACACTACATGACAGCACCTGGCCCCAACTGGACTCACAGCAGTCTGACTACCACTTAATTATGACGTCCCATCTTGTTTGAATTCTTGCTTGTATTGTTCTTACTCTCAAATGTAAGTCACTTTGGATAAAAGTGTCTGCTAAATGGCTGTAGAATAGAATAGAATAGAATAGAATAGAATATCATCTCAATGATTGAGTCAAACCGGAAAACTGACATTTTTAACCAGCTGCATTCCTACATGATTGTTGGACAAGAGAGAGACACATTTCTTAACATTTTTGCCTGCACTTTCAAGAGTGTACCGTGAACCATTATAGGTTCACTGTACGGCAACAGTGACCTCACCGCATAATTTTTTGCAGTGAATTGTCTCAGTCTTATGTTGGTAATGTCCCTTTAGCTCCCTACTAAGGGTTCATGATCAATGCTCCTTTGTAGACAAGCAACATGTTAGCTGTTCGTATGATCCACTGGTGAGGTTTAACATTAAAAATGTGAAATCCTTGCAGAGACATGCAAGTATTTTGCAGTTACAGCTGCTACAAAGTCCTTGCTAACCTTTACTTAGCTCCTTCTTCCACGCCCCTTTTTTTGCCTTCCACCTACCCTGTCTTTTTTATGCTATGTTAATGTGCATCCCCCTTTGCTGTCGTGATAGATTTAGTGCCGACATGCTCAGTTTCACCAACTGGTCCGTCCCCACAGCACAGAGCCCTTCCTTATGGCCCAGCTTTGCCGGTTGCCCCTGAAACGTGGGCCATGGAGGAGCAGGGGTGTGCTGTGTGAGCAGGGAGCTCAGAGGAGGTGGAGCAGATGGAAGTGGAGGGGCGTAGGGAGCAACCTGGGTGTTCCATGATAGTGGACTTCTTGGCTGTTATGCTTTCTAATTCCCCTCAGCACAGAACAGCAGGGGGGAATAGAGACAAGAGGACGTAGGATGATGTGGGTGAAGGAATCATGTTTTCACACTGAAGCAATTGGGCGGGTGGAGGGTGGGTGTTAATGTAAACAAAAGGTTTTATCTCTACTTCAGCTTAATGATGCTAAAAGTTTAGATGGTGACAAAGAAATACAAAAACCAAACATTACAGAGCAAACCCCACAGCCTGTTAGCTGAATGTCTAAACATTTCCAGATTAATATGAGCTGGTTCTGCACTGAAACATGAAACATAAATGCAGACCAAGTTCACAAATAAATCCCTGGATCCAGATCTGCGTGCAAATCATCACCAAAGGTTATTCACGTCTGAATGCGGCCATGCCCCACCTCTAGTGAAGTTTTCATTCAAATCTAATCATCCATTTTTTCAAATTGTATGAACAAACAGACAAGTCATACTAATCCCAAAAACCTAATGGCTAGTATTCTCTTTGTAGCATGAAACAATTTATTTTCCCTCTTCAAATAAATATAACGTTTTCAAACCTGGTGTTGACAGCCTGTGTTTAAAATGACATTAATGACAAGAATCAGTCATTAAACTTACATGATAAACATCATAATTAATAATAATGTTATGTCCTGAAAGTGACAAATATCCTGCGTACCAGTCGTTTTTCTCACATTTCGTCGTGTCTGGATTCAATATGCGGTCATTTAGTTTCAGGTCTGGAACAGATTCCCATGAAGGGTTCAGGTCCTCTTCGCTGCCCCACCCCACTCCTTTCTTGCCAGCCTCATTGTGTCCTACTGAGTGTGCCTCTCATCCTGACCCTTGCTGCCTGACTCTGCCTTCCCGATGACCACTACATGCTGTGCTCTGCGCTCACTCCTACTGCCTAAACACAACCTCCAAACACCCCATCATCTGGTTCTGCTTGCCCATCCTGCACCCTCCCTAAGGCCACAGGAAATAGCTGGAGCGATTTTGGGCCCGTTTCCCTGGGGGTGGAATTAACAGGTGCACCAGTGTTTGTTTCAACCTTCCCCTATTACCACTGGATAATGGTAATAATAAACATGATGAAGCCAGGTGGGGTTCTAGCTTTGTCTCTTTGCTCAATAGTTTTGGGGTTTTTTTGTTTCTCAACTTTTTAAATTCCCATGTGGTTTTGTGTGAGAACTTTTTTACAAAATATCCTAATGTCAGCTTAACTGTACCTCTAAATTCACTCCAAAATGTGGCATAAACAAAACATTTCTCATTCTCAGGTAGATCTGTTGTTCTTAAACAGATCTACCTGAGCTTCATCAGACCTGTTCTGGAGTATGCCAGCCCAGCGTGGGTAGGACTGACCAAAGGTCTGTCTGATGAACTGGAACATGTGCAAAAAAGATGCTGTAAGATCACTGGTATCCCAGCCTCCTCCTTTCCAACACTAAGTGAGAGACGGGATAAGGCCACACGGCACACTCTCATCAATATTTTGAAGGACGATTCCTCTCCTCTACACACCTTCATCACTCAGACTCCATCCACTGGACATGAGTTGAGACACCAAAAACAATTTTTAGCAAATAAGAGCCAAACTAGGAAGCATGAACTGTCTTTTATGCATCGTGCTCTTAGATTGTTATATAGTTGACTTTAACAGTAATTTGTGATTTTAGTGTTTTATGTAGTATGTTGGTAGTCTTGTTGTTTGTGTTTTTTTTTGTTTGTTTGTTTATAATGTTGCGATTGACTCAGTTCAGGTTTCACATGTTGTCTCCTGCCATGTTAGTTATAATAAATCTGTGTTCTCTCAGATGCAAATTCATTTCAAAACATAATTTTAAATCTAGCATTTAATGACCTTTTTGAAATAAGAAGTGACACAATTATTTACATTAAATCCAATTGAATGGTATCTAATATCCACAACCTGCCGATGGGTGATGGTGCTGGGTTCCTGTTACTTAAGAATTAGTGTAGTTTAGTGGGGCGTGTTGCCTAGCTGCATCAAGCTCTCTTTGATTGAGCCGACATGTGTTAAAGTACATTAAACCCTCTTGAATGCTAGAACCCAAGTTTAGCAGCCGATTATCACATTTTAATGCAATAATTAACAATGTTCACTTTACTTGTCGGCATATTTAATGTTTAAATATAAATTTATTTACATGATTTTGTCTGATCTTTGTCACGATGTAAGATTGCTGCTCTGTTACCAAAAAGCTGTTGATCTCAGCAATTCTTGTTCATCAAAACCTTTCTTCTCTAATTGGTCACCAATTTCCAGAGCCACCATTATAACAGGTAGATCTGCCATCTTGTTCTCATGTTACCTGGAATCCCCCTTAAGTGAGTTATCAGATTGGTTAATAGCAGGGCAGAGGCAGTTTAATGGCATACAAGGTTAACTTGGAGGGTTGAAGGTGGGAGGTCAAATGTTGCCATAATCCCAGGCTCCAGGTTCAGCCCATAAATAAGAGCTCAGCAGCTGGCAGAGAGGAGGGGGTAATTGATTTGGTGGGAAGGGACATATTTCACCTGAGAAAGAAACAAAGCTGACAACTATCAAACTGGTTTATAACCATGGCTGGATTAGCACCTTTGGTGTGGGAGTCTGTTAGAGGTTGTAATGTAGAAGAATTTCAGACATTAGTGACGTCTCGCAGAATAAAAGAATCCTCTCAAGCGATGCTACGGTGGGGTTCTGTCTCACTCTCAAAGATATGTGGTTTCTCTTAAACACCTGGTGCTGATTGTTTGCAGAAGGAAGGAGTTAAGTTTATTGTTAGCGCTCCATTTCGTTTTACATCCGCTAATATCTTCTCTGCTGTTGGTAACACGAGACTCCATCTTGCTGGGAATAAGTCAAACAGATGGGGTTGAGTGGCTGTAGTTTTTTAAAAAAAAAAGAGAAACAATGCAAAAAGAAACGTTAGGTGTGTTTGCTGTTGTGGAGATTACAGTATGAAAGGCGGGAAGGTGTGCATGTGTGTGTGAGAGATAGATGTTTGATTTCATGATAGTCCACTTTCAATGCAGCCACATTTTTCAACCAGCCAGCTGTCACTGTGACTGGATAGTTTATGTATCATTGCTTTTTATTGCCTTACCCTGCATTCATCACACAACATGATTCAATCTCAGCGCTCACTCTCAGACAACAAATGACGTACAGATAAGGCTGCATTCTTGTGCTTGTTTTCATTGATAAACATGTTTTGATTGGCAGAACAATCTCACAGACAGACTGAGACCTGCAGGATATCAGGAGCAAGCAAGTGAGTGAGTGACTGTTTCCCGTATAGACAGGAAGTGAGGGCTTTTATGAGGGCAGTGCATTGATTTCCTAGCATACCAGGTCTGGGAGTGCAGAGAAAAGAGCCACTTCCTGTCGTGAAGAATGCAATGCCAGCTATCTGACTCAACGGTCTCACTCTTTTAATGTGAGAGGTCATGAAATACAGCTTGGACTGTTGCCCTCTGAGCTGCATTTTTACTGGCCTGCATCTCAAGATAGAAATGGTTTGATCTCCATTATCTGGCTGTGCTTGTCAAGTTCTGACAGCTTGGATTTAATTTGCTTTCAGTTGTAGTAACATGTTTACGTGCATTTTTAAAAACCAGTTTTAGTCTAAGACAATCATTTGTTTTCTTTTCTCTAGTGTCATGTATATGTACTGTTTGTTGAGACAAAACAGTGAAAGAAGGAAACTCACTTCAGCTGCAATTACTCAAAATGAACTCAGTTTATATTTCTGTTAGTTTTTGTGCCTCAGTGTTAACATTATGAAACAATAAGACTGAATCTGGATTTAACAGACCTGATTGAAGCAGGCGGAATAGTTGGATTTTTTGTTTAGTATCCTTTCAATGTGTCTTTTAACGGATGCACCTTGCTAACAGAGACGGACCGGACTCCTCCGGTTACAGGAGTTTGGCTGGGTAAGTTTTCGCATTTATTGGAATGTGAAGAAATGGAAGTTGCATTCCTCTACACTAGGACGTCCTGTACTGGGTTTAATCCCTTGAGGCCTCCTCCATCCTTCCTTTCCTCTTTTCCCTCCCTTCTCTCTTTACCTCATACCCCTCTCTCTACTCCCTTGGCCTTGTATTATCCTGTATTTCTTAACACCTCATGCCTTCTCTCTCCTGTCTTCCTTTCCATCCTACTCTCCCTCACCTTTTTATCTGTCTGCATCTTTCCCTCCCTCCATCTCTGTCTCTCCACCCATGGTTCAGGGCTTGAACCCATGTTCTCCTCCTCCCTCACCCTCCATAACAGCCTTTCTGTGTTAGCCGGTGGTCTCTTGCAAAGTCCCAGTCGAATTGATGTATTCTCCTCCTCAGCATTCAGCAGGCTGGAATAGATGGTTGACGCAATTCACTTAATTACCTCTGGGAGTGAGGAGGGCCAAAATAAGAGGAGAGGAGGACCACCTCCCCACCCCCCCCACACCCGTGCACAGTGATATGTATTCATATGTGCAAATCAAGTTCAGCTAAATAAAACACTGTCTGCATCATCTGCCGGGCTCTGTTCCAGCAAGGCCAAAAAAAAAAAAAAAAAAGACTCCTAAACACTCTTTATGTGGTGATTTGATGTTTACATTCTGGAGGCTTTTTGTAGTCCCACTAACATCTGCATCCCTGCAGGTCAGGGGTGGGGGGTTAGAGGTGAAAGGCGAGGTTGTGGGCTGCTCCTCTTGGAGGAGAGACGCTGGTCTTGGAGGTCCCCTTGTCCAGCCCCTCAGTTTAGTCTGAGAGGAGCGGAACCTCCTCCAGCTCCCCTCTTGCACATCTGGCTGCCCCCAGAATGCTCATTTGGAGGGAAAACAAGAATGTTTTTATTTCCCAGGAGAGATGAAGAACCACAGAGTTAAAACACAGAGAGGCATCCTGGGCCCTCACACAGCCAGCTACTAGATGATGTCGAGGAGTTTCTCTTCTCCCTGGCTCTGTTCTTCTTTTCTTTTTTTGGCTGCTGATATTTGTTTTCATGCTTTATATAAGAATGTAGCTGAAAATTCCATCCAATCCTGTTTCCTATAACCACTTCAAATAGATTATTTACACTGGGTGAAGTATACAGTAGTTGTCCAATATGTGAAGACAAATCATAAACATCTCTATTGGGTTCATCGGTAAACTGTAAAAGCCAATAAACAGTGCTTACTGTATGTAAACATTCATTTACTAAATATCTCAGAGCCAGATATTAGCTGGGCCTAGTTTTATTATAATATCATGGATTGTTCCCTACTTTAACTCTACACTAGCCCAAAAAGCAATGATGGAAAGCTCTGAATTGATCACTACATTTTGCAAACGTAGAACAGTTGATCAGATGAAAATTGTTTGCACTTTGGACCTGCATCAAATCTTAGGATAAAATTAAAATAAAAAGCATTGGAATGACAACATTAAATCAGGCATCACCATCTTTGTTCACTGTTGTTGATTACATATATATATATATATATATATATATATATATATATATATATATATATATATAGATATATATATAGATATATATATAATTTTTTTTTTTTTTCATTTTTGTGCAGAGCTCCTTAGGTGACCTTGATAGTCATGGTTCACAACTTGCCCAATGTCTGCATATTGTTACATTTTTTATTAATATTTTTTTATTATTAATATTCTTTATACTGAAGTCAAAGCATGGGGCAACATATATTTGAAATTTTCCCCTTTCCTCAACTTTAAGCTCAGCATTTACCTCCTCAATAACAACCAAAATAAAAACCCTGTGAGAACATAAAATCAAGTGATGTTCCTATAAATACAGAATTTGAATATCTGCGTATGTATTTTCTTGCAGCACACATTACATTTTACTTATTAAAGTTAATGTCATGTACATGCACAAACCCTCCGTTGCTCTGTAATGTGGTAAGGAATGCATTTGCTTATGCAGTTCATTTATCATAATTAAAAGAAAAAACTGAAAAGGAACCATACCATTCTTTCTGCACTTTTCATATTTCTTTGACATGGGCAGTGTCCGTTTCCCGCGTGCATTTCGCATCTCTACCATCGGCTGCTTTGCAAGCTCTGCTTTACATGCAGCACCACACATTTTCCACCAGCTGAGAAATCAATTCAGTGTGCAGTGAAGCTAAGCAGTCTGGCAAGTTCGTTGGTAGTTTGCAATCTTCTGGGTGCAGCAGTGTGTCAGATATGTAGTGTCAAGAGGGTATTCAGGAAAAGATGACACAAGCCCACCTTCTCACCCAAAGTGATTGTCTGGTCATCCACGTTTTCAGTTCCAAGGTTGACTTCTTCCAATAAACATATTTCCCTTTGGGCACTGGCATTTTAAACCTGATCTCTTTTGAGTAGTTTTCATAGTTAAAGTCTGTTGTGCAGACAATGATACCTTAGAGAAAGTTGTGACTGGCAACTGAAAAATTAAGTTTTCCTTGTGATTATTTGCAAATACTAATTATTAATAGGTGTTTTGTATTGGACTTTCCAGATTGTGGCAAATGAAACTTTGGTAACTTTGATGAGCAAAGGAACAACAAAGGGTCTTTTTCATTTATTTATGTAGGTGATTATAATTTATTGTTTTCTTTTTTTGTTTTTTTGTTTTAAGTCAAATGCATATCATGTTTTCTTGATTGCAAGAAACAGAATTAGTTCATATTCCAGGCACCAGTTAAACTTTTTGTAAAACTTAGTGATTTGTCAAACACAACTGCGCTTATAAACCAGAGAAGTAGAGTGCATGTTCTTACAAAGACAGTCAGACTTTGTGGTATTTCAGTCTCCAATCAAAAAGTGATTTGCAGCTTCAGCCAAGCGCAATCAAAACCCAATTTCTTAAATTAACAAGGAGCTCGCCAGCCTTCTTCCCTCCCTCAGAAACATACTCATCTGTGGAGCCTTTCTGACAATTTTAACACACATGCACGCTATGCTGTACGCTCATGCACTCACAGCTGTGCTCTATTAAAGCAACATACAGTAGCCATCTCTCCACCCATTGCCTGCAGCCCTCTCTGTAACTGTTATTGGAAATGTAGCGCTGCTACAGGAGCAAGATCATAGTGGATTTATATAACACAGGTGTACACTCTGGAAAGCACTTATTGAAGCTTGTGCAAATACACACACACACACACATAGAGAGGCACGTGAGTGGACCAACCAGCAAAGACTGGATCTAATGTCAGCCACTTTATGTCTACACCACTCACAAGTCACAACACACTTTAAACTTGCACACACACACTCACATATGTGTCTGAACAGCTTAGGGCTGCCTCCAAACCAGGTTGAAAGTATCACCTACGCATCTTCTCGCTGCTGCCTGGATAACCTCATCTGATTCTGATTTTTGAATTTGCAGATTGAATATGACAAAAATGTCTTTAATTTTAACTTAATATATTTTTCTCTTTGCCCCTGATGTCTAAATCAATCCCTTTTGTTCTGGGAATATGCCAGGCATTTCCTCCATATAAGATCCCAGTTTTCCAATAAGAGGGAGGCCAAAGGTATGCGTTGTGCGGGCGAGGCTTACTTTCTCTCTGGCATTCTGCGATGGCTTGTTCGAGGCAGAAATACTGGGGATATGGTTTCCCTCTGGAAAACACAAAGCCATTCCAAGGAGAAACGGTTTGAGCCCCTTAATGGCATTAATGTCTGCTTAAAATGCAAGCCACGTTGGCTAAACTGAGGTATCTATAGAACTTGTTAGCTTTAGCAGTTAAAGTATCAATGAAGATGTCCCAAATACTCAGCAGTGTTTCCTAATCATTTATTCCCAGTGTCCAGGGTGTTTGTTTCCTGTGAAAGAATAATGCAAATTTAGATACATCTTGGGTTCAGAGTATCACTTCTTAGACATACTTTGGATCTCACCCTAAAACATTTGACACATTTGACCCAAAGGGATTGCTTCTGTACATCCACATGTGAACATATGTGTCTTGTCGGTCCATCCTTTCTGATGTTCATCTCTGTACATTGAAGGGGCAGAGGGCAGGGAGAGCTCCCTGTGTGCCACATGGTACTGATTTAGCCTGTTAGTGTTGATCCCCTCTTTAATGAACAGACAGTAGAGTTCTCACACGTGCTGAAAAAATCAGGTAAATTTTAGAGGAGATTTAAAGTAACCCTGAAAAATCCAGAAATTTGAAGGGGGAGTAGAGAGAAATCACAACAACAGCTGGGAAATGAAGTGATGCAACAGGGTCACAGTTTACAGGTTTAAATACTTCTCAAATACACATGATTGGACATATCCAAACAAACAGACTGTTCTATAAAGGCACACCATTGCATCCACCTTTTGCACTGTGGTTTGTTTGTCTCATAAAATGGTCATCTGATACAATAATGTTTTTTTGTTTTTGCTTTTTTATAACAATTCAGCTACAAAGGCTCATTTTTACTCTCTTTACATAAGTAAATAGGTATGTCCGTTTCAAACGTCATTGTCCTCATACTTCTATGCATCCTTTACATTGCCTTGATTATTCAGCTATACTTCCACTAGAGTGCAGTGCGGAGTTCAGACATCGCCTCAAAGTTTCAATGTCTGTTTCAGACAGTAGCCGACATGGTGACAGTGGTGGAGATCATAATAATGTACATTCTGAGAAAGAGACATTAAAAAAAGCACAGTAGATGTTGGTTGTCTGCAGTCATCAGTTGCGGCTTCTTTGTTCTTTTTACAGGTAATATATCAGCTATACTGCTCAACATTGCCCCCACAGTTTTTGGTGGTACTGCTTTGCAGTAACCCAGGAATGGACCAAATTACACAAACAGAAGGCTCTGTATCCGTCTGTAGAGCACAGTTGCCTAAAATCAAAGCTTGAAGACTACTCAGTCTTAAATTTCCTAAAAATGTAATTTAAACAAGGTGACAAAGGAACCATCAAGCTTAGTGAACTGCGATAAATGAGTAAGAGAAACTGCACCTACAAAATAGAAAGCCACACTTTTCTATCCATTAGTAACAAATATAACAAACAAAACAACAGTTAATCTCATCACAACCTATTTCTCTAACAACGAGTGACATCTATTTGTTTTGGATCTTAAAAAAGATTTTCAAGCACAGATAGTAATGTGTTTATGGCAGATTAAGTGTTTAAAAGGTTGTTTTGGTATGTAAAGAATTGACTCAACTGAGCGTTGGCAGTGGAAACATTAAACCTGTTGGGCTTGTTTCGGTTCCTTAACAAGAAAACAATACCATAAATAGAACCTACTTAACCTTTCGGATTATGTTTTCCTTATTTTGTGGTTGCGTTTTGAATGTTTTAGAACTTAAGTACTCCATTGTCTCCTTAAGTTCAAGTAAGATGGAACGTTACGGAATGTTAGCATCGGACACCAGTTCAGCATCTGCTAACAGCTGCTGTTTTATTATTGAGAAATAAAGAAATTAAAATCTATTTTATGTGGAATGTTAGAAAAATGTGCTTTGTTTTATGGATTCTTGCGTGCATTGGAGAAACTTGTTCCAATGCAATTTGTTGCTATTTGTTGCACGTTTTTATAATCACGATTCTCTTAACAAATAAAATGCATTTTATTTGTTGCAGACATCATTAATAAAATAAATATTTGAGCCGCAGGGTTGTTGTGCATACACAGTGCATGAGGTTAAATTCAGGTGCTAAAAATTGTTTGACCTTTGAGTGAGAAGACCGTCATGTATTCAGCAGTCAACATTCACCACACCTGTATGATGTCATCACCACAGGTGGTTTTCAGTCCCTTTTTATTCAATGTTTATTAGATGCTTATCTGCAGATGCCTGTTTTGCATCATTTTTCCGAACAGCTCTGTGGGTGTGCGCTTGAGTAAGAGAAGGACAGAGGAACAAACTGTAGATGTGTATCAGCGTGACTTAATCACTACCATGTGCTTTTACTGCCACTTGCTTTATTTGTTGAAGCTGTAGGAATCTCAGCAATTAGCTCCTCTTAAATTTCACACACGGCCTCTTGTGTTCATCACATAAACTGTTTCGCTGAAACAGGACCTGGTCCAGTTCTGGGCTCTCAGCTTGTCTCTTTTACTGTGCCTGAGGCTTTTACTGCCTCTGAGCTCAACCCGCTCACTCCGGTGGTCCACGAGCCTGGGAAACACTCTTCTCAGACATACTCAAACTCACTGAGGGGAAAAAATTGTTACTTGAGATCATATTTCCTTTTGTTCAAATTATGTCTTTTCATTTCTATTTTGGTAGAAGGCAGAGCTGCTGATTGTAAGTTTCTGTTTAATTTGGCGTGGATTATTATTTTGCCTAATTGGTTTTTAACGAGATTTTAAACCAGCTACGTAAAGAAGCCAGTCCAGTGCATTACCACCCACCTGCAAGGTCCCCTCAAAGTTAACCCCATTTAGATTTGCATTGACGCTTCACTGTTCTCTTTTCTTCTATCCACCCCTGAATGTCACATAGCTTTTCTATAGTCTCTCACATAAACACAACATGGCTGAGATGCATTTTATATTTTGCTTCACTTTTGTTTACTGAGATATTTGTTGTATCCTATTTCATGTTCCTTCTCTGCCAAATTTTAAGGAAAATATGTATTATTTTTATTTTTCTACTGCATATCACGTTTATCTTACAGATAAAGTTACGTATTTACTTAGAAACAAGTAAATGACTCCATCACTTGGCATAACTTTTAAAACTCAGCTTTCATTATGGCTCAAAGTTCAGTATAATTTCATTTTCTTCATAACTTGTCACAAAGACAGATAGATTGCAGATAAGGCAAAACAAAATATTTTCAGTTCCAGGTCTAATCATCATGGTAACTAAGGAAATTGAGAAGCTTGTTATAGAAGAGACAATTTTGACTTCTAACGTATGGTCAGTGATTTTCAACCATATATATGTTTTTTGTAGGTCTATATAGGTCGTGCCAGTTGTCTGTTCTCCTTAACCTTAATCTAAATGATATATTAGAAACCACCCTGCCAACCCCCTGAAAAAAACACCTGTTGAGGCTGATGATCACAAGAGGATTTGTAAGGCTTGTTTGAACCCATACACAAACTTTTCCCTATTAAATTTCTTTTAAACATCATAAAGTCCAAATGAATAATAGGTGCTGGCAGATTCACGCTTCAGTTCTGTTCTTTAATCGTGCAGCTAGCTTCATATACAAGTGTTGACACAAAGACCACCTTTGGGGGTATCTGGCATCCAACTAGAGCTGTGTTTTTGGCCAGCTAACAATGCAATCTTCATTTTTCTTTTAACTTAATTTTAATCTCCACCACTTCCTGGAAGGGGAATTTCTTTCTAAAGCTGCTCAGCTATGATCGCCATGTAACTTCAGGGTGTAGCTGTAGCTGGGTAGGTTCATGTTAAATGTATTTTTTTTTCTTAATAAAGACTTTAACCAGTGGTGGTCTTTGTGCTTTTTGTTTATATGTATTGATTTTGCTGATTTGTGACCAGTGGAACAGTCCAAAAGCATTTTCTTTGTAGTGCTGCAATATTCATTAAAAGATTCGAGACAGTAATAGAAATGTCACATTTTTCCTCTGTTTTGTTGCAATTTACCCAGGCACAGTACTCGTGCAAAATTTTTGACCCAGAAAGTGCATTCTCTAAGGTCCCTAGATGCTTTTAGACACCAAGAACATGAATCTGAAACCTTATTTTTGTGGAGCACTTCTTTATTTACTTTTGGTAAGTCTTTTTAGGCATTTTACTTAAAATTAGGCCAGTACTTAAAGTAGCACCACTGAACATTGGCAGATTTTCTGGTTTTGATGCCCCGTAATGAAGGCTATGTTGACTTTGCTCTGTCACTTTCTCTTTTCCTTTCTTCTGTAGACTTGTGTTTATTTGCTGTGAACCAGCTCAGCTTTCTCAATATGCTTCTCTACATTTAGAAATTTCTCTCATTTATCGATCACATCTCATCTGTTTGGATTTTGGGATTTTCATAAATCAGTCCCAAATACTGACGATAGAAATGGGTGCATTGCTGAAGTATATTACCTGTAGGTTTTTAATTACAGCTACTTTAAATGTGCTCAAATCATTGCAGAAAATAACGTCGTCACTCTGGGATCAACTGAACTGAACAGGGGATTGTGAATTTAACAGTGGTGTCATCCTTGTGTATAAGAAACTCAACACAGATGCATGCAAATGATGAGAGAACCTTTTTTTCAGGGTTCACTATCAGAATTGTTGTTGTTGCATTAGTCCTCCACGCAAGCTAAACTGTTATCTTATCAAAACAAAGGATTCTTTGAATATTTAGATTCAGGGAAACACCTTTGGGCAGGAACACCCTTAGGATTCAAAACATTCCAGTTGTTTGCTCCGTGGCATGCTCCCTGCCAACTGTCTGAGATGCACAGAAAGTGCTTTTGTTACCTGTGAATTTTTTGCCTGCTTGCGTCCATAGTTGGCCATGTTACTCTTTTTGAGGCTGTTGTAGCAGTTTGTGGAGCAGAGACAGATAGTGTTAAAGGAAGAGAATGGGAATTAAATCTTTTGTTTTTTTGTGTATTCCTCATTCCTCAGATCACACTGGATCTATTATTCAGAGGCTGGTTGCAGAATAGTTTAACCCTGTATTACAGCATCGTTGGGTTGCCTTTATAGTTTGATTTATGTTTTTTTTTTTTTTTTTTCCTTTTTCTTTTACCATGTTTATGAGCTTTGCGGGTATGTACATGCAGGTGCACATTTTCATTACTCATAAAGTTTATGCATGCTCATACGGCTAAAATTCTGGAAATCCAATGCTGTCGATGCCAAGGCCAGCCACAACAGATGAAATATTAAGTGGTTCCACTGATTTATACAGTATTACAAAGATTTTGACAGACGTTGTACTTGACTGTGCCGAGGAAACAAAGAGGTTTCTGGATAAAATTTGCATGTCCTCTTTCACTGAACGCATGACCACCCACGTTTACCACTTGGCGGCTCACCTTTCTTGTAGCCCTGAATTAAAATCAAGCTTTTTATAAGTTTAACCCCGTTCCCCATCTCTAACTCTAACCACAAGCACTACAGGAACACAAAGGCCCAATTGGTCAATTCACTGGCTCCAGAATTCACCTTGCTTATTACAGTATTTGCCATGGATGGATATTGTAGAAATACATGTTTTCAAGCATTATGGTGTCACTGCTCTATGTGATAAAGGTTTTGTTTGTTTTTTTTTTTTTTAATTGAACCCTGTTATTTCTCTGTTAATAAAAAGTGCAGCATCCCAACATAAACTGTACTAAATTTGTTTAAATCATTGGATGAAACTATATTGCAACAAATGCAAAAATAAATCTGGCTTATTTTCAGCTGTACAGTCTACTGGGATTCCTGTGCATCAGTATTTACACACAGTAAATTGTAGTTGCTTTCTTTTTGCTCTTAGGATCTAATAGATTCTCTACTTTACATGTCTGTTTCGGAATACAAACATTGACCATTACATTCATGATTTAACACTGGAATTCTTTTACTTCCAAGCTTCAGCCTAATCACTCTAGAGGAAGTGGGCTGTTCTCTGTGAGGAAAGCTTCCTGTAGTGACTCCCTCTGCAGCTCCACAGGAAGGGCAGGAGCAGAATTGTACGGGCAGAGTTAATGCACCCTCAGGAATCATCACTAGGATGGATCCTCTGAGTTTAGCTGGGGGAGAGCAGGGATGTTTGGAAGGGTTGTGTTTAATGAGAAATTACCTGTCCAATCCCACACTTGGATTGGACAGATCAATCCAAGGTTCATTATTACAGGAAGAAAAAGGATTTATGTTTTTGCACTAATTATATGATGTACTTTTTTCATTTCTTCAAAAAAACTGCAAGACTTTGTCAGGCCTCCTCTGCCTTTAGTTATATCTCGGTGCTAGATGGTTTATTTAACAGAACTAAGACCCTGGTTTCTTTAATCAAGATACTTCTAAAAAAAATTGATATTTTGGAAATGCATTGCACCCGACCTGAAATTTCTTCCCTGCAGGTGGTGAGCCCACATAAATAAGGTGCTCTGTGGGCAAATGTCCCAGAAAACACAGCCTTGAGGTTCATAGAGGTTCTCAAACCCCTCTAACGTGATACAAGCAGCCAAAATGAGATTCCTCCGCAGGGTGTCTGGGCTCTGCTTTAGAGATAGGAGATAGGTCAGAAGTTTCTCCCACCTGGAGGAGGCGCCCCCCTTGGAGGGGCTACGTCTCTTAGCTGGCCAGGGAACACCTCAGTATTCCCCTGGATGAGCTGGAAGAAGTGGCAGAGGAAAGGGAAGTCTGGGCATCCCTGCTCACGCTGCAGCCCCTGCAACCTGACCTGAGAGAATGAATGGATGGATGGATGGATGGATGGATGGATGGATGGATGGATGGATGGATGGATGGATGGATGGATGGATGGATGGATGGATGGATGGATGGATGGATGGATGGGATTTATTTGAATGGTAATAAATTATTGAAGATTGGTCTTAGATGGGTTCTACTGAATTTGACGTATTAACTGAACTTGGGTTGAAATAGTTGACTTGGTCGGTATTGATGCCATTTAAATTAACTTAATTAATCAAATTAATCAATTGGACAAATCACCTGTAAATTGTTGTGATAGACAATCACATACAAAATAGAGCCAGTCAGTGAATAAAAAATTTGCCTTCATTGTGTTGTCACACTTAAAACCTATAATTCCAGTTGCTGATTGGTTCAAGTGTTTATGTTTTGGACAATAATGGGTTTTCAAGATTCAATCTAGTTTCATTGCACATTAAATTACATCAGCCACTCACTATTTTAGGAGTGAGGGGTGGTTAAGTATCAGTAGGAGTTGTTCACAGCTACAACTTTCTCAGTTGTAGCTACTTTAGCATTTCAATTTTAATTATGTTTATTATGGTGATAAAATTTAGGACTTTAAGATCCTCTTCTAAGAACCTCAGATGCACAGATTGCCACAGGTGAGGAATTTGCTAAGGTCAGCATGCACTGCTTAAAGTGGCCGAACATCAGCACTGCCTTTATTACCTGTGTACCCCCTGGGTGTCTGAGTGTGGAACAATGTGGAACAACAACCACAAGGCTGCCTGTCTCTTTTTTTTTCTCTCTCATAACCAGGGGTGAGGCATCTGTTTCCTATGCGTAACATGTGGAGGCACTACATTCAACACACACACACTCTCTGCTGTTTACACTATTCCTGTCTTATCTCACTTACCGGACACATTACAGAAACATTTGAAAAACACACAGCTCTGATGGGCTCAGAGATTGTGCGTATCTGTATGAAGTTTGTGTGTGTGTGTGTGTGTGTGTGTGTGTGTGTGTGTGTGACTACATAGTGGCCATGTGGATTGTTTTGATGACACTGATGGGTAATCGCTTGTCCTTTTCAGTGTCATCTGGCTGTGATTTTTTTGTGTAAATGTCCTGATGTTATCACCCAGCATCAACAGGGACACTGCTTTCGACCTGATCTGGTCAAGCTGCTGATAACACCCCTGAGCTTGTGTATGTGAGAGAGTGTGCATGCATGTGTGGATGAGATACTGTATGAGGCAAAAATACTGTGCTTGCAAAGACACATCTATATAATTTACAATGACTGATTAGCTGTTACTTACATATTATATGAATGGACACAATGTTTAAGGAAGAAAGATCCTGTTTCTTTTCTTCAAACTTCTGCATTCAAGTACAACTGGCTCAAAGATTCCTCATAATTGAACTGGAATGTAGAAACATTGATCTCTGTCATAAGTTGGTGTTTGTTGCGAAATGCGACATTTTTGGCTGTTTATCAGTTTGCAGACTTGAATCATACAAGGCAAGACTAGTTTATTTGTATCACATTTAATGTACAAAACAATTTAAAGTGCTTTAAATAAACATTAAAAGCAGTAAAAAGTAGTAAAAGGAATCAACAAATAGCAAAAATCACAGTTACAAGTCGGACAGAGCAGCTATGCAGAAATATTTCCAACAAAGCCCCGTATGTCTTGGGTCCGGGGTGTTCACTAGTTGTTTGAAGTCTTCTCTCGCCACCTCCTAAATCTGCACCATTTCTTTAGCTATGTAATTGGTGATAGCATTTGCCAAGTCTTGCCATTGTTGGCTTTTCCTATCTTATAGCACTCTGCAGCTAAGTGATTGATGAGTCAGAAAGTTTCTCTTTGTACTCTTTGATATATTTAGCTCGCAGGTGATGCAGCAAGTTGTAGAGTGGTTTTCAAAATGACCCTGCATGTTGCTTTTGGCCCACATCAGTCTCACCTAAACCAAACTACTAGAGAAGCAGACCCATGTTTCACCACTAAATTATCTAGCATAGTTGGAGGGGCTGTAGCCCCAGCATGTTTACTGCTTGTTAGCATAACCACACATGTCTAACATGTGTTGCAAGGAAACTAGAGATCTTTTGATCACTCAGGCCCACTGGTGGTCATGTGAATGTGTGCATATGTTATTGGTTTTGTGGAGTTATTTAATGCACAAATGATGCCAAATTGCACCTCGTTTAAATGGCAACAGCATGAGCATTGTCAGTAGCATGACACACACCTCTAGCCTTCATTCTACCAATCTTTACTATCAGTGGACAAGACAAGGAAGAGACAGAAGGAAAGGAGGTAAACATTAGGTTAAACACAGCTGCAACATGTCCATTGTATTTTATAATCTCTGTCAGATTAGCACGACAGTCTTCGTGGGAACTTCTGTATTTACACTTTGTGCCAAATTGTGAGCAAAATTATGTGCCACTTTTCTTTCATACATTATAAGGCTTCAACAAAGTAATACACACTTTACACATTTCTCCTCACTTTTACCATCTGAAGATACAACTCTGGAATTTAGGCATGCTTGAAGATGTTGCTTTGAGATCGAAATCAGTATCACAGATGGCAGGCAGACCGTCGCCAGTGAAATGTGGAGTTATTTTCTGTGTCTGGAAACCAGAATTAACATATATAACACTTGGCCATGTTGTTTTTCCCAATCCTAAACCTTCATTCTATATTTTAACACAGCTCATGTATTTGAGTAGCTTATCATAACCTAGACTTGTTGATTTAAATGTGTGACTATAAAAAAACCAAAAAAATATGAGAATGGGTGGTGGTCTGCTGAGAGAAAAGAAAAAAAAACAGCAACAGTAATTGGTACGACAGGGTGGAAAATATCTCAGTTTAAAAAAAAATATATTAAAACAAAATTTTAAAATCTGTTTTAAAATTAAGAACTTGCAGGAATGTGGATTTGAATACTAAAATAATATTAAACATCATTTTAAAAATAAAGAATGCAAAATTCTAAATATAATGATATAACATTTACAGTGTAAATGTCATTCGTCCACTTCTTATCCATCTTTCATCCTTTCGTCTTTGCAACCAGCCCTGTAGGATTTTTTGCTGTAATGACATTGACCAGAGGATGAGGCTATCAGTAGCAGCAGGTGAAGGTAGACATTGATTTGAAAATAATTTATCACAGGAAACCCAGCGTGTGCTTCAGGAAACAGTGAGTTTGTTTTTGTGTGTGTGTTTCACATCTCCCCTCCCTTCGCTCCTGCTGTGGTGGCCAGATAACATTAATGAATCAACAAGCACTCAAAAGAGAGATAAAGTGCACGGAGGATGGAGTGGGATTTTATCTGTTTTTAAAATATTATTTTGTCCCTATTTCATGTTTTGTGAAAATGATGACTGTGCAGTTTCCCAGCTGTCCCCGAAAACCCATCATGATTTCGTTTTGTGTCACCCTGTACCTTATCAATGTTGTCTCAGTTCAGAATGATAAGGCAGACCAGTGATCAGATAAAACCGATTTTTCAAATCCACAGGTTTCTTTTAGTGTCATGGTCTTTTTGTTACCTACTCCTTCTACACCACATGTACACAATATTCAGCTTTTTACTTGATGTCAGAATGAACCTAAAATGCACTATAACCTGTACAGGAACTTCATTTGACATTCCCTAAACTTTGCAATGTTTAAGTACTTATTGCATAACATGTAATTCTCTAAAAACGTGATTAATTACAGAAAAAAAAGAAGTGTCCAAGTGAACCAATAATATGGTGTGAAATACAGAAATCCTATGGCTTTTAAATGAGTAGACTACCAGAGCTCATCTCAGATCACATGATTTTAATAAAAATCAAACTTTTCCATTCTCTGCTGCTTTTCTCTGTCACCAAGCTTTACATAATTTATCAGGTTTGTTTTTCTTATTTTGAGGGTTTGAGTTTTACTGTGGCCTTCTGATGCAACTGTGATATTGCTAGGTACGCGTCCTGCGTCCCTGATACATTAAAATCTGAAAAGATGCAGTAAACTCACTATCAATCTGACCAGACAAGTACTGTGTCAACTCTCTGCACATCTAAAAGACGACCCAGTCACCGTGGATTTCATTTCACCAATTAAAGATACCAACTTCATTGTAAGTAAACATATGTTTCTACTCCTTATGAGCTCATACATGTCGATGTTTTGACATTTAGGGGACGTGCTGTAATGAAATAAATAAAACATACTCTGGTGGTGGACATGAAAAATACGTTAATGGCAGTCGCCATTCTTTAATTTAATTTCATAAGCGTACATGAATATGTGAAAAATGTTTGCAGCTCCGTGAAGTTACTGGTTAATTTAATTTTGCGTTATTCTGTGTCTTTTATTATTAAAGTGGTTGACTAAATAAAAACTAAATAAATAAATAAAATACATTATAACCACGTCATACCATATCACCATCAAACGAGTTTAACACTATAATTTAAGAAACAGAAGATTAAAAGAAATCGAAAGAAGTAGATTTTTTAATTGGGGTCCCATTAAATTTCAGGGACCCACTCAAATCACCACATTTTGATCCTGGGGACTCACTACATTAAAACATATCAACATCACTGCATTTGCTTAATAAACCCTCAGTGTTTCCATTACAATAGTGGCTCAGTGCATCTTTGTTCTCTCAGCATCTGTGGAGCAAATCGAGCAAGGCAGCCGTGTGTGATCCCTCACTGTCTTTCCAAACTGTATGGACATGATACATGCCCAAACACATATGATTATGAAGGAAAACGGCCATTTTTATGAGTCCATTATTTTCTATTATGTATTTATTGATCTCATTAAAATGATATAACAACTGAATGTCTGATGTCTGCAGCTGTCTGTTCACAAGGGTACGTTCCCATTCTCGCTGTAAGATGATTCCTTTCCTGCACTTTCTGCTCATGCAGCTTAATCAGTCCAACATGGCTCTTGTTTTGACGTCAGCCCACAAATTGTCCATGGCCCCTGGGCTTCTATAAATAAACTAACAGCTTTCTTAAATATGTGACAAAATACCATTAAAGTTTACAGGCTGAGCGACTGTCTGCAGCCTGCTTTTCAGCGTGGGAGGAGCTGCTCTTCCACCTGCAGTTTACAATTGAGTGGGGGGGAGAGAAGGTGGGATTCATGCTCCATAAAAGCTTAAACTGGGGTGCTTTAGTTTTCCCTGCACACATTATTATCTCATAAATACACCTGCTCTGGATTGTCCAATTTGTACGTACTGTGGCCGCAAGGGAGCAGAGAAAGTGTGAACAAGCAGATAGCATCTGAGATGAGATCACTGTGGTCCAGAGAGACTGAGCCTGACATAGCCTTGGACATGTACATTCAAACGTCCATACTGCTGGGAGGAGGAAGGCAAGCATTGTTCAGAGTGACGGATGAAAAGCAATGGAGCATTTAGGAGAACAATCTGTGATCAGGGCAGTTTCCAGTGTAAACAGAGTCTCTTTGTAGCAGAGCTGCTCCTGGTTTCAACCTCCAGGGTCACGGGTCATGCATCTTTCGGTCAGAGTTCAACTCAAACCATTGAGGAAGTCTGGAAATTCAATTCACAAAGACAACTCGACACCCATACAGTGTTCCTGCCACCCCCTACTTTCCACCCTGCCTCTGCTTTCTCGCTTAAACCTCAGAGGAAGGAAAAAGAACAGCTAGTCTATTCTAAAATCTTTACTGAATATCCAGGTCCTCTCTCTTTTCTTTGTGTTCCAGACATCTCTTATCTGTTCATCTGGTCTATGTCATTCCAGTTTCCCATGGCATTATCTCTTTGCAGATATTGTGGAAAGCCTAAAAATACAGCAGCTCCCACAAACTGCGTATACCTCTTCTTTGACAGTTGTTGTTGCAGCCGGTCACATCCCAGTCTGATTGGATGAAATGTAACGTGATAATATTTGCTTCCTGTGTCATGCATGGTGTTATCTCCACTTTACAAGTACTCGGGGCTCCATTTGTTGCTCCAGAATACGTCTGATTTATGAATGCTTGTGAAAGGAGGAGAGGAAACCAAAACTGATAGATGCATGTTTCAAAGTGACTGATTTCTTGATTTGGTTTGCATGCAAAGTTCATTAAAATCTGAAAAAAAAAAAAAAACAGTGATATAAGAAGATAAGAAACTGACATCATTTACAGTTGTAACTCTGAATTCCTGTAATTCATTACCTTCATTGTCTAACCTTTTTTTCTTGTCTGTTAAACGTGAAAAATAGAGATTCTAACCTGTTTTCCATTTAATGTCATTTGAAGTTAATTAAAAAAAAATCAAAATAGATGTGTTTTGAAACAATAAATATAGGCTAGTTCTAAAATAAATCCTGAAATTAATCAAGTAATTATACATACTTAGACAATTTGATATAGTTTAACAATTTGTAAATTCTGTCTGAAGCTTCATCTGTTAGACAAAGAGTTATAATCCCTGATAAGTAATATATCTGGGATGAGCTGCTGTTGTAATGTTGAGTTATTTCCTGTTAGCTTTTAAATCTGTAATATATATAAAAAATGTTTCAGAATCAAGAATTCTTGTCGCTGTGCATACTCAACATTTGGTAGCTCTCGGTATCAGAGAGAATATATAAAGAATATACAAAATATACACACTATAAACGGCCAATATATACTCTACAAGCACACTATTTATACACTTAAAATATGTTCAGTTTTGAGGTTCCAGTTGTGTAAGTAATCAAAGTGCAGATTAGTTCCAATTCTTAGATTATAGACATGTAAATGGTTTGTTTATGGGGTTCTTGTGAGTCTGCAGGTGTGGAGATGGATGTTACAGCTGTGGGGAAGAAGCTGTCTTTGAGTCTGGTGGTGCAAGTTTTATTTTTATTTTATTTAAAATAGATATAAATATACTGAATTACATCAGCTACTATATGTTTCATATTTATATCAAAGTATTAATTTAATATTGATTACAATAACATTTTATGTTTTTTGAATGGGAATGGGACAAAACTCCAGATTGTTCATGAATTTAGTGTCTCGGTTTTTGTACTTGACTCAACAGTAACACTAAAAACTAACAAACTAAAAAGACAATATGAACAAAATTAAATTCAATGTTTTCATCTTTTGAGACAGCTTAATGTTGATTTAACCAAAATGTATTTTAATGCAATGATCGTGTCACATACAGTATGACCTTCTGCATAACCAGTTCGGCATTGGCATGTAAGACAACTCTGAGGTAAGTTAAAGCTGGCAAAAAACAAGCCCTAAAAGCTCTAGACAAGAAGCCAAAAAACCTACCATCACTGCAGAATCTTACAAAAACATGGTCTATTTAGTTGGGAAAATGTAATTAAGCTTGCAGACTCCACTTTGGTTTTTAAGATTCTCCATGGTTTCGCTCCAGCCCTGTTACAGGAATACATTAGGAAAAAAGAAACCCAAAACAGGTCCACTAGAGCCAGCTCCAGAGGTGACTGTCATATTCTACTCTGAAGAAGTGTTTTTGTTCATTTTGTATCCTTGTCCCGAGCCTCTTTAAATTGGAACACATTAGCTGTTGAAATATGGGAACTACTCTCAATTCCTTTAAAAAAAACCTGAAATTGTGGTTGTTAGAAAATCCGGCCTAACCACCATTTTTTTTTTTACTCAGAAGTAAAAAGCGAATATAAATTTATGCTTTTTTGAGAACCTTTAGATGTTAATTTAGCTATTTTTCTTCCCAAATATATAATGAAATAGTACATTCTGAACAATTGTCCATCAACCAATCACATAAACAGTCTTTTCTTCCAGCAAGAACAGGATTTATGTGTTTGAGTTATTTGCTGCCCCATTCTACCACAGTCCACCATCCCCCTTTAAATTCTTTTCCAACCACTTCACACACTCCATCCCTCTGCAGATTTGCTGTTTCCAGGAGGAAGTTCTATGACATTACTGTACATTCTGCTTACCTGATGTGGTATATGGTGAAAGATATATAAGTAAATTTAAACAGTCGGTGGGTTTGTGAAGTTGGGAGGCAGGCTTCTCATCTTCCTCCTCCTCAAGCTTGTTTTTCTTCCTGCCTTTTCAAACAGGGCTAAATAAATAAAGAGCTTTTCTGACCCAGCATTACTAATGCCTCTGCTACTGATACTCGCTCTCTCCCTGACAGATGAGGATGTGTGTGTACATATGCATCTATTTCCACATGTGCTTGTACCGACTGACAGTGCATTAAATAAAGACCTGAAAATATGAAGCGACTTTTTTTTAACCACCTTTTTACATCCTTTTAAACCCCTGCTCTATATATATTACCCAGCTATAACAGATCAGACTGCGGCTGCTAAATTTAATGTCAACTTACTGATTTGTGTGTGTGTACATGTATTTCTGTCCCCTCTTTCCCCCCAAAAATGGTAACACACCCACGGCCAATGAGAAGACTCCTTTGAGAAATGTGTTTCTCATGTTCTCACGGTGTAAAAATTACGCTATCGCCAAGCTCCAAGAATCAGCAGCTCTGTTCTCATTACATGGCAGTTAGCCCAACCTCTGTGTGTGTGTGTGTGTGTGTGCGTGCGTGTGTGTGCATGCATGGGCAATTTAATTTGCAATGTGTGTTTTATGCTTAAATAGTGAATGACAATCTTTATGAGACCCATTCCTCTGGTGAAAACATGGAAAGATTGTTTAACTGTTCATACAGCAAGAGTTCACAGTTAAGTTCAAGTGTGTCTGTGTGTGTGTGTGTGTTTGTGAGTAAGTAGACTTCCTCATGCATGTGGCTATGTTTAGATGTACATACTTATCACAGGAGTGGGTGCAGGCTTGATTGATGATGTTAAAAGTTTGATGTGGTTTAAGGAATTCTATTTTTGTCTCCTTTTTTTATCCTTCTTATAATATTGTCTAATTATATCTCTTAAGCGGCATTTGATATCATGCTTTTGTTAAACTTCCCAAGTACATCTGCTAATGCAGTTGTTTGCAAAGGCCAAGAAAAAGCCGTAAGGTAAAGTGTGGATTTAAAAAAAGGTCAAAGTTATTATTCTTACTTTATAGACCATCCCCATCACAATGTCAAGAAGTCTGCAATTCTGCAGTCATTTTATGTAAATAGAGAGGAGTTATACAGTAGAATGTTGTCAGGGGAGATTTTCTGCTGTTGCAAAAACTGTATCCTTTGTTTGTTTTACCAACCACCTAAACAAACCTGCCAGATTTACATGTATGATTGAAGTGGGAAACATAAACCTCCGTCTAGCTCATTCTTGGTCTTTCTGAAAATGTTTTTCATCTATGATTATTTGCAAGCTGTGTGCACCCACAGTTGTTTTATATTACATGTAGTTACAAGATGCTCACTACAAACATATTTAGAAATATCTAGTGTTGCACCCCAGACTCACTAGAAGACTTGTAACAGGTACATTTTCCAACATTTTGTATTTGTTTATTTAAATTTGTTTAACCTTTATTCATAAAGGTGATCGCAATGTCTCTTTTTCAAAAGTGACTTGTTTCAGATAAAAACACTTTGATGTTGTTTGGAATTGGACGGTGTTCTGACAACCATAAAACAACCCACAACAATGTAGTTCAAGCCCTGTCACCTCTTATTATTGGCTAACTGATTCAAGTGAAGTGGAAAAACATCCAAAGTCCTTGGAAATTAATGGGTTTTAACTAAAGCTGTCAAATTATTAAAAATTTTTATCAGATTATCACAGCTTATAAATTAATCATGATTAATCACAGCTTACAAATTAATCATGATTAATCAACATTCGTCAGTTTTTATATACCTGAAATTGGCCTGTTTTACTGTATTGTATCAACACAAAGATCCAGTGCTACAAATGTTTACTGTTAACTGACCTTCCCTTGGGTAAACATCAGATGTCCAATGTTCAGTAAATGCAGCATGTAATGTACTCCTATATACTTCTAGCAGCAGCAGCATCACCCAAGTAAACACCTGTTGATAATATAGATCATTGGTTGTTTGCTTTACACATTTTTCTTCACTTCTTTTACAACAGGTGATCACTTTAGTTTTAATAATCATTTCAATAATTCATAAAATCTAGACCTAAAGGAAGGTCTCATTTGTGTCCCCTTTTCCTGGTCAGTGCTCCTGCCTGCCCCCCCATCAGAACGCTTGTAGACCCGCCCCTGCATAGCGGAAGTATAAATCCTTTCTTCAGCTACATCCTTTCATCAACTACTGTGTTAGATAAGGTGCTGCCAAAAACAATACTTTGGGGTAAATAAGTGACTGTGTGAACCATGAACCGTTAGTTTCCTTCTTCTCAGCTGAACGATAAACCCAACGAGAGAAAAGCTGATCAGCTGATCACCGACAGCCGTCGCTGCACAAACAGAGACGACCAGAGATCCACTGGAGCAGACACATTGGTACAAAACGCAGCTGGACTGTTGCAAGTTTAAAAAAGAATGCGGGAAAAGTAAATAATGCAAAATCTAAGCATGTTACTGCTTACAAAGAGAAAAGGTAGGCCTATGGCTCAAGTCTGTGTATAAAAGATGAAGACTGTCATTTGTTTAAACAAGCAGAGCCAACATGGGAGGGTTTTACAGTGAAATATCACTTAAAAACCTTAGGTAGAGGCTCCAAAGCAACTTTAGATCTGATAGACTCCAATCCCAAAAAAACACATAAACTTTTGTTATAAAATATTCAATCAACACATTTTACCACAAGTCATCATAGCATTAGTGGTAAGACTTGGAGCATCTGATATTTTTGTTGTAATCATAAAATTATATAGTTAAATAAATATTGAGCCACAAAGATGTGGAATTTTGTCCAGTTATGCTACAAGTGTCATTATCCAGGTCAACATGAGCTCAAGAGGCTGATTGCTGAATACTCACCTCGTTGCCTCAGATTTGCAGTTCGTGGACCGTTGGGTTGCATCACTAGCTGCGTTTCCATTACAGTTTTTTGCAAAATAAAAGTGATCTTTCTAAAACTTCGACAAAGTACAATTGCAATTTGCAGGTGTTTCCATTAAATGGAATGTAGCGCATTAGGCCCCTTTCTCGTAAAATCTCGTCCCACAAGAAGAGGATGGAGATTTATAATTCTTTGTAAAACTCTGTCTTCTCCTGCACCTACTCATACCAGGCCATCTTTACTATAAATGAACTGGCCTCGTGACCCCCTACGCCACGTCTGGGGACATGTAAATGGGAAAAAAGAGTTTCCATTAGACTTTTGCAATATACTTCTAAATCGCCACATCTGTAAAACCACCTCATGAGAGTGTAAAAACTTTTTAGCAGTTTTTTGGTGGTCTTTTTTAATTTAGGTGTTTCCATTACCAGTTTTTTATTGCAATATTTAGGTTTTGCACAATTCTAAGGGTAATAAAAATGCAGCTACAGTAGCAGAGTCCAGTTATGTCTAAAGATCAGTTGTATTGGCCTGTAAAGAGCTTCTGATTGGTTGTTCCAGTTGACCAATCCAGCTTTAGAACAAGACCAGCTGGTTTGCTTTATGAATTTAATTCATTCATACTTTTTTTTAGTTATTTGTAGTTGTGACATATATAGTCCTCTATAAAAATTGTGCATTTATCTTTTTATTTTCTTCTATTCGTCACTGCAGTAGTGGCCACGGCTCGCTTTTGCTTTCAGGGACATGCTTTCTAGTTTAACACACAGATGCTATGAAACTGACACCAGCAGCCCACAGAGAAACAGAGATTGACTGATTTTCATCTTTTCTTCAGGACAGCTGGAACTCACTCTTGGTTCTACTATTTGCTGATGTCTGCAGTTCAGTCAAAGATATTAAACTTTCCAATCATCTCAGAAAGCTATCAGAAGCTGTGGTCCACCACAGCCAAGTGGACCACAGTGAAATACCATCCCCTCATGTTGTCCACGAGTACATTCGCCTTCCAAGTGTACCCACAGACAGCACGAAGGGACAGTATTCACTGTAAATAATTATATTATCAGGGAAAATGATTTAATGTCCTGGTTTTTAGCAAGTGTACCCAAATTCCTAAAACCTGGTTCAACTCAACGTTTAGAGCCAGCTGCCAGATTTAGGTGGTAAGAACAACCATTAGTCTGTGCTGCACAGCTGGCAGCTTCTTTAGGCTGACAAGAATCAGGAAAATTCAAGATCCCTACATTTTTCACTAAACAGTTATAGAATGTCACTGTTAGCGAATGTTTCAAGGCACATGTGAACTTTGGGTAGATTTGGCTCTCACGACTCATGTGCTCTCAGTTATCATCCTGAAGCTAACGCAATAGCTCCACTGCTTAAGCTTCCTGCTGAAAACACAGATGCAAAAGTTTTATCAGTCTTTTCGTCTAACTGTTGAGCAGAGTAAGCAAATGCTTTAAAAAACAAACAAAAAAAAACTAATTTCTGAAAAAAAAATGTAATAAAGTGAGTAAATTTTGACTTCTGCTTTCTGCAAAATATCTTCTCGCATCATTAAATTATGGCCACCTTTGGATTGTAGTTTAAAAAAAATGTTGCAGGTGTTTCAGAGTAATTTTAGATCCTGAACATGTTTGTTAAGTGATGAGAAGAAACAAATTGAGAGGAAAGGTTTTTGGACTTGCCATGATTGACAGAAATCTGCCTCCATCTGTCTGACCTCTGCAGTAGCATCCTTTGAAGTCGACCACAGTGTGAGGCCTAGCCAGCAGAAACATGGTCAGAGTGAAACAGACAACGCCAAGGTGCGGTCATCTCTGCGTCATCTGCAACCATGTTAAACGTTCTGTGTGTGTGTGTGTGTGTGCATTCAGGGTGAGGTCAGGCTGTAAATATAGCCTCCTCTGTCTTCAACTTAACGTCCAGACGGTCTGTGTCTGACGAAGAAAAATGCTGCAGTCTCTGACTTTTTTGGTCAAAATGCAACTGCAGAGCAGAAAAAGGGAGGGGTTAGGGGAAATGAGGAGGAGGAGGATGAAGAATGTGTGTGTGTTTTTGGAAAAGGGGGTTTAATAATTTAATCCATCTCTAAAAATAGTTGTCTCTGTTAAAGACAAAAAAAGAGAGAGAGAGAGAAAAAAGAAGAAACTGTTCTGCTAAAAATCACAGCTCCATAGCAGCCATTTGGATGATGTGTGCTCCCTGGGGTGGAGCCTGGGAAAGTTAGCTCTGTGCACTAGTTTTTGACTCTGTGTGTGTGTGTTTGTGTGTCAGTATGTGTGGAAATGTAGACCTAAATTGAATGATTGAGGTTCTTGCATTTACACAGAATCTGGTTGGAAATCACTCTTTGGGCTGTTATGTCCCAGTCTGCTCTGAATTTACCTCATTTGGCCTGTCCCGCTCTGACGTAGTTTAGTTTCGTTCTTCATAGTATGATCTGGAGGGGTTTGTGTTGCTCTCAAATCTACTTTTACTCACTTAAAATAAGGTCATGGGGGTTTGTGGGATGCAGACATAAACTGAAAAATAACTCATGAATTGTTAGCCTAACCAGTTTTCTATTTCACTGCATTCTGACTAGATATATCATTTGGCTGCTAAGTGGCACGTGGGCCCTCTTTTGTCAACCATTCATAGAAACTGAGCTAATTTTCATCTTACAAATAATATTTAGAATGCTCGTAAGTACAAACATATCAGAACTTATCAAACGTGTGGAGGCCAGTAGTTTGCATGTTTATCAGTAATCAGCTGTTGATAAATCCCACACATTCTGCTCTTGCACATTCACAACTATTTGCATCCAGAACTGCCCTCTTTTAACCATTTATGGCAAAACATCATTTCTTTTATTTAGAAGTCGCTGGGAAATTGTGCATTTTCCTTTGATGGTGAAAACAGTCCTCTTTGCTGAGGTTTAAACCAAACAAACATCTCTATTTATTTCACTCATTCAAGTTTATTTATCATTTATTAAAAGAAATAGATTTGAAGCACACTTGTTTAAGAGCAGGGGATAAGTATTATGTAACATTCCTCTGAAACGATATACTGCGCCACACAAAAGGGTGTGGTGGGTAGAGTGGTGGTCCTGCAGCCCAAGCTCCGATCCCAGCTCATGTCCAGGTGTCCCTGAGCAAGACACCGAACCCCTAATTGCTCCTGATGGGTTGTGGTTGAGCACCTTGCATGGCAGCTTTCACCATCATTGTGTGAATGTGTGTGAATGGGTAAATGTGACGTACATGTAAAGCGCTTTAAATAAAAGCGCTATATAAGTACAGACCATTTACAAAACAAAAGTGAGCAGAAATACATAAATGCTGCAACAAGAAAAAAGTCAGACATGGCTTTAAATAGAGAGATTGTTAAATTATTCAAAATCAAACCATAAAAAGTATACCAAACTATTAAAAAAAAAAAGCTTGCCTCATAAGATCCTAAATCATAGCGGAAATCTAACAGGACTTCTTTCCACAACTGACATCTGATCAGAAATTTACTGCGCTCTCACCGGACAGATTAGCTGATGATGCTCTACACCCAAGCAAGCACTGTTAATGAGTGCCCTGTCTTAACCTGCCTGGTCCCTTGTTTCGCTGTTATCTGGATATAAATATTTGATCTTTGCAGCAGGGATAGGGAATCTCAAGCAAAAATACTACTAGAAATCTTCACTTGACTGTAAAGTTCAGGCTTAAAGGAGCAAAAAGAGAAATAGTTTCACCACAAGGTTTGCTCTTGTGCACTGCTTGTAGATCAAAACAAAGTGCATCATGGGCCATACCTTCCTCTACCACTATACCCCACCCCCGACTCGCCTCGTCTGCAAATGGATGTCCAAAGTGCAAACACATTGAGCAAAACAACATCACCATTTTGAGGAACATGTTGAAGTAACTTACAGCATTTATGTTGTTACTTATTGCACAGAAGAAGAGCTAGCTTCGAGTCAAATTGTATCCTCTGTAACGCTTGCAATGCTCTCAACTTTGAAAAACCTGGCAAATATTAATCTGTTTTGGCCCTGTCTTTATCCAACAACTTCTTTGCTCTGACAACAGTTTTTTGAGAGGTAATGTCGGATCTGCTGGTGAATGTTTCATTTATATGTGCTGCCATTGCTTGCTTTCTTAAGCCTTTTATTGGGAGGGAGGGCCAAGGGCTCCAAGAGGAAAGAGGAGGCGGCGATTCACATGAACGTACATGAACGCAGGGCCTGACGGGCTGGCAAATACGGGGCTGGAGATCAACACCGAGAGACAAAGTGTGATGTCATGCTGTACTCCAGATGAAATTACACACAGCCATTTTTTAATTCCTTCAATTTAGAAATGAATTTCTGCTTATTGCCCCTTTTAACTAATTCCATTAAACTTCAAAAACTTTAATCTTCATCAAAGCTAATGGGAATGATTTCTTAAGTTATTATATGGTGGTGCATTTTAGAGTTATATGTTATATAAGGTCTGCTATTTACTCTTCATATTTAACAACAAACGTATGTCACCTGGTGACAAAGCTAACCATTGAGTGCCAATTCGTGGATGGACTTTCTGTTAAATGTTTTGCTCTCACTTGGCTGTCATGGTAGACCTTTGATATTCTGGCCTTTCCTGGTTGTGTTGGACCATCCAGCATCACACAGCCACTCTTCTTTTGTATCAGTGCAGTTTTGTACCTGCCAATGGTCAGTTTTAATCAGACCTGACCATTGACCTTAGCAGACATTGCTCTCACTCACTCATACCATGCCTTCTTGCAACAAATCTCTCAATAATTTACATCCACATAGAAAAGGAAATGAGGAAAGGGCTGAAATATCCCAGAATTTTCCTTTAAATGTTATTTTTCTACTGGCTGCTTTATCTGTATTGGTTAAACCCGATGGCAGGACTGAGTCACTGAACCTCAGACTGAATGTCTCTGCAGTGAACTATGAGTTCTGCTGTTGTTATGTTGATAAGAGGGTTAACAGTGACCAGTGTGCAAATGGGATATTTTATAAGCAATCCTGAATCTGAATAGTGTCGGTGTAAATAGGATTTTATGTAACATAATTGAATCCTATTTTGAGCTCAATCAGAACCTTCTTTATTGACTTCAATTGTTATTCACATATTCAGCTAAAGTATTTGCAATATTCATATTTTAGTTAATAGTATGACTGTTAATTCAATAAAAAATAATTGTGGAATTAAGATGTTAGTGATTATTAGTGCAATATTGAATATACAGGCTGCCACTCAGTCATCACGTCTGATATTATAGTCCACACTCCTTAATAGTGGTTGATAAGTAATGTCTGACTTTGACCCAAGTGAAATGGAAGAATCCAAAAAAGATCTGTCTCCCTTTAGACAGGAAGTTTGAGAATTAGAAAAACCAAAAACAGAACAGAGATGGAATAATCAGTGAAAATGCTGCCGTTTGCCGACAGTAAAGAAAGAAGTTTCCATCTTTACCTCTAGCTTGACGTAGCATCTCAAGCTCTGGCGCACGTTTGTTGAGGCTGCTATTTCAGGTTTAACACCTAGCTTGCAGCAGATCGCTGTCTACGTGTTTCCATTTTAGAATATGATTAACTATTTAATCCACAGCTATCCTGTCATTAATCACATGAAAACATTTTAATTGTTTGAAAGCTCTAGCGATAGGGTGTTTAAAAAAATGCATCAACAAATACAACATTACTTAAAACATTCACAGAAATGTGATAATAAAACTGCATTTTGTGCCAGTTATTGCAATATTTTAAGCAGATTTGGTTGTAGTTTGCCTTCCATAGTCCTTTAATTCTTTTCTGATTTTTGTACAGACAGGTTGTGATTGTGGTTTACATGTAGGCCCAACATAATCACTTCCACTTAATTTGCCAAAAAAAAAATAATAATAATAATAAACACAATTATCTTTTAGGTTGTCATAATATATTTCTACTTTTGCATTTTTGACAAAATATTTCAGCACTTTTCATATTATTATCAAAGTATTTGAAAGAAAAAGAAAATAAAACCAAATAATATGAATAAACATTTTCTGATTTAAGTCAGGAAATATAACAAAGAATAAAGTGAGTAATATAAGAATTCCACCCAAGACTACAGCTGTTATATCAACTTTTTGTTACTGTAGAATCAATGTAGTCTTTGCTGTACTTTCTGTTAAAACCACAGGAGAGAGAAATAAAACTTAGTCTTAAATTGCTTCACATCTGTGGACAGTATTGTGCTGTCAAAATATTCCTAGTGGTATGGATTGTGTTTCAGAGTTGAGTTGACAACAGTACGGTGTTATATAATACATTGTTTAGAGAGACAAGATGGACTGTTGATGGAGTTACACCTTGTTAGATCCCCAGAGGGAAAGTAAAAGTGTGAAAAGATGTAAGTTATGAGTATTAAAGCAAAGATGCACAAAGAACAAAAGAATCCTTTGAGTGCAGAGTTTCAGAGGTGGCTTTCAGACATGTCCAGTCTTCTCTTAATCCTGTGTTTGGGATTATCCTGCACTTCATCAAAGCTAATGGGAATAATTTCTTAAGTTATTATATGGTGGTGCATTTTAGAGTTATATGGTATGTAAGGTCTGCTATTTACTCTTCATATCTAACAACAAACGTATGTCACCTGGTGACAAAGCTAACTATTGAGTGCCAATTCGTGGATGAACTTTCTGTTAAATGTTTTGCTCTCACTTGGCTGTGATGGTAGACCTTTGATATTCTAGCCTTTCCTAGTTGTGTTGGACCATCCAGCATCACACAGCAACTCTTTTTGTATCAGTGCAGTTTTGTACCTGCCAATGGTCAGTTTTAATCAGACCTGACCATTGACCTTAGCAGACATTACTCTAGACATTAAAGAACCATTGTTTCTTTCTGATTTCCACATACCAGGGCTAAATATTGAACTCATTTGCATCTGTTTGGATGAAACATTTCAACCTGAGACATTTAGTTGTTACAGATGTAGACAAAGTGTAGGTTGTATAAGAGTGATATGTGTCTCAGTCTTCTGAAAGTGTGGTTTGATATTTTGTTGTCATAGTTTGAAACAAACTGTAGGTTATGTACTTGCACTCTACCCAGGACAGCTCCCTCTGCTCTCACCCACTCATACCATTGCCTTCTTGCAACAAATCACTCAATAATTTACATCCACATACAAAAGGAAATGAGCAAAGGGATGGTAATATCTCAGAATTTTCCTTTAAATGTTATTTTTCTACTGGCTGCTTTATCTGTATTGGTTAAACCCGATGGCAGGACTGAGTCACTGAACCTCAGACTGAATGTCTCTGCAGTGAACGATGAGTTCTGCTGTTGTTATGTTGATAAGAGGGTTAACAGTGACCAGTGTGCAAATGGGATATTTTATATTTATTCAGCTAAAGTATTTGCAATATTCATATTTTAGTAAATAGTATGACTGTTAATTAAAAGAAAATAATTTGTGGAATTAAGATGTTAGTGATTATTAGTGCAATATTGAATATACAGGCTGCCACTCAGTCATCACGTCTGATATTATAGTCCACACTCCTTAATAGTGGGTGATGGTGATGCACAAAATCGTTGGGTGCCAACTGCCAGGAAACAAGAACAATAAGTAATGTCTGACCTGACTTTGACCCAAGTGAAATGGAAGAATCCAAAAAAGATCTGTCTCCCTTTAGACAGGAAGTTTGAGAATTAAAAAAACCAAAAACAGAACAGAGATGGAATAATCAGTGAAAATGCTGCCGTTTGCCGACAGTAAAGAAAGAAGTTTCCATCTTTACCTCTAGCTTGACGTAGCATCTCAAGCTCTGGCGCACGTTTGTTGAGGCTGCTATTTCAGGTTTAACACCTAGCTTGCAGCAGATCGCTGTCTATGTGTTTCCATTTTAGAATATGATTAACTATTTAATCCACAGCTATCCTGTCATTAATCACATGAAAACATTTTAATTGTTTGAAAGCTCTAGCGATAGGGTGTTTAAAAAAATGCATCAACAAATACAACATTACTTAAAACATTCACAGAAATGTGATAATAAAACTGCATTTTGTGCCAGTTATTGCAATATTTTAAGCAGATTTGGTTGTAGTTTGCCTTCCATAGTCCTTTAATTCTTTTCTGATTTTTGTACAGACAGGTTGTGATTGTGGTTTACATGTAGGCCCAACATAATCACTTCCACTTAATTTGCCAAAAAAAAAAAAATAATAATAATAAACACAATTATCTTTTAGGTTGTCATAATATATTTCTACTTTTGCATTTTTGACAAAATATTTCAGCACTTTTCATATTATTATCAAAGTATTTGAAAGAAAAAGAAAATAAAACCAAATAATATGAATAAACATTTTCTGATTTAAGTCAGGAAATATAACAAAGAATAAAGTGAGTAATATAAGAATTCCACCCAAGACTACAGCTGTTATATCAACTTTTTGTTACTGTAGAATCAATGTAGTCTTTGCTGTACTTTCTGTTAAAACCACAGGAGAGAGAAATAAAACTTAGTCTTAAATTGCTTCACATCTGTGGACAGTATTGTGCTGTCAAAATATTCCTAGTGGTATGGATTGTGTTTCAGAGTTGAGTTGACAACAGTACGGTGTTATATAATACATTGTTTAGAGAGACAAGATGGACTGTTGATGGAGTTACACCTTGTTAGATCCCCAGAGGGAAAGTAAAAGTGTGAAAAGATGCAAGTTATGAGTATTAAAGCAAAGATGCACAAAGAACAAAAGAATCCTTTGAGTGCAGAGTTTCAGAGGTGGCTTTCAGACATGTCCAGTCTTCTCTTAATCCTGTGTTTGGGATTATCCTGCGCTGTTATGGAATGCTGTTTAACACACACACACACACTTATTGTGTGTTGTCACCTACTTTGTATGCTTTCTGTTCCCTCAGATGACACACGTATCCAGTTGTTAGAAAGCTGTGAATGGGTATTGACCTTTTCTTTGCAAAATCACAGCCTTTTTAGATTAAGCTGCAAACATATTCTGCACAAGTATGCAAACAAAAAGGATTGTAGGCTCTTAACCACATAGCTGTGAGTGTATGTTTGAAAAATGATATCACTGTAAATGTTAGCAGTCAAAACCAACAAAGGGGAGGCCATCCTCCGACAAACATCCCATGGGTCATGTGTTCCTGCAGGGAATTAAAATTTATATTTTTTGTCTCAATAATATGCAGCCTCTGGATGTCTGTGTTGTAGAAAAAGTGTACTATCGTTCTAACCCTGACAAGGTATTTCTGTTGCCTAAACCCTTCAGAAAGTGACCAAACAGGTGTTGTAACATGCTGTCAACATGATCTGTCACAAGGTAATCTTCAAAATCGTGAACTGTCTGACGTACACAACAGCAAACGTTCCATGGTTTAGTTCTGATATTAATGCATCCTAGTTTCCTGTGAGTCATATTTAGTGATATGAAAGAATAAACCTTTAACCCTTTAAGTTCCATAATGATGATTGATATGCATTTTGCGTTGCGTGGTAGGACTTCAATGGTTAAGGTTTTATTGAGTGGAGAAACTGTTGGAACACACACATCTATAGTCCATGAAAATAACCTCATCACCTTTATTACACCCATTACATGAATCAAAATATGAACTTCTTCACATCCTAGGAGGTTTTGTAGGCCTTTACTGTCTTTAAGTTCGGCAAGAATAGTGTTTGGACACAGATGGAGTAGTGGCGGTATAAACCAGCTGCAAAACCAGTCTAGGCCCCTCCTGGGAGAGCTATTAAAACGTAATATAAATCCAAACTTTTGACTCATTATATGAAAGATATATTTTTTGGCATCAATTGATGGGATCAATTCACTAAAATGATGAAGTCTTCACAGGTTTCCAAGTGCTAAAGTCCTGCAGCAGAACATAGTTTTCCCACACAGGATCATTGTTGTTCGGCTGTTGCCTTACTCTCAATTAGGACGTTTCTGCAGGTTTTTGGTTGACATTAGGCAATGACTTCACTTTATTAAGACTTTAGGACATTGCTGACTATCCACACAGTACTTGTATCCATGTAAACAAGAACTACGCTACAAAATTATAATGGATTTTTTTTAAGTGACACACAAAAGCTTTTTCCTTCACTTCGCTGATGGCCATTGAACCAACATGACCTATTCATCTGCTTCAACAAAGTCACTTCCATTTAATCTGCCAAAGTCTCATAGAAGCAATCTTCATGATGCAAAACAACCAAACATGATTAAACTAAAGGGTCGTTTAGCTTTGTTTCAAGCTTAAAATTAATATCACAGTCCAGCTTAACAACTGTGTAGACGGTGGGCATTGTTCACACTGCTGTTGACAAGCTGCCATCTTTGTAACACTGGCAGTGCTTAAGATTGTGCTTCATAAGAGTGATTTTCCAAATGCTTAAGTGTAAGTTAAGCTTATGAAAGCCAAAGCTGGAGAGAAAAAATGTTTGTTTATATCATTAACAGGAGTGTAGATGGAGATAAGCAAAGGTCCTTGTCATTCTCCATTGGCTGCAAGTGCATTTTAGAGTCCATTTTAAGCTATTTCACCCCCACAGGTCAGCTGACCAGCTGCTCCTGCAGGTACCAAGGTCCAGGGGGAAGCTCATAGAGGGCGGGGACTTCTCCATTGTTGCTCCACAACTGTGGAATATCCTGCCTTTGCATATTAGAGAGGTCCTGTCACTGTCCCCTTTTAAAACTCGTCTGAAACCCATTTTTGTTCTTTGGCTTTCAACCTGTGTGTTGGTTTTTAGTTGTTCTTATGCCTGATGTTTTTATTTTTATTTTATATTTGTTTATTTTGTATGTTGATTTAACTTGTGCGTAGCACTTTGTTCAGCTGTAGTTGTTTTAAAGTTCTTTATAAAATAAATGTTGAGATGGTAACTGCTTTGATGCAAATAAACATCCATGTAGCATAGAATAAGTGGTACTTACAGTTAAACCTGTTCAGATATAACAGCTAGGGTAGTAAGAGGTTATCTGACATCAGTCTGGTACTGAGCGCTAGGTTGTTCTGGAGGTATAATTTTAATACTATTTGCCTAATCCCAGTACAAGATGGCTGCAGATGATTGGCAGTGTATCCGGGACAATGTGGTCCTTGATGGATGTTGGCCTGAAAAGAGTAGCTGATAACACCAATTAGTGACGCACATGACGGAGACCATGTTTGTGCTGAAATGTGACGTTGGGCTTTGCCTTCCTTGTTCATGCACATGTCGGTGCATATCCACATGAATGTCTTATATCATAGCTGTTAGTTCTGGCCATTAATCTCATTATCAGTGGTAGGAGGTGGGGGTGGCTGTCTGGAGCTGTGTCTGCTACCATTCAAGGAGCAGACACGGCTCTGGCTGGTCGAGGACAACAGAAGAACATTTATCCTTATTTTTCAGGCTTTAAACACTGTTGTCTGGCAGCTGTGTGAGCATGTTGTGGAACAGTGCTAAGGACCTCTTACAAATGATCTGGAAAAGCCTGAGCTGGGTGAGCTCTGTGGCTGAGGAGACATGAACCTGTAGTCTTTCAAAACACTGCAGCACAGTCAGGGGCTATGCTTTATTTTAACTGGTGGCAAAGCTGTGATTATAAACAGACTTATATAGTTTTAGGTCATTGCCAAACCAAGGAAGCTAATCTATTTATGCTTCATCATGTTTGCATAGAATCCACAGTGTGTACCATAAAGCTCTATTTTCATTTGTACTGCGCTTTGAATTAAACCCAGTGTATTTATGCCTTTTAGTTACAAGTGGGAGAGGCTGAAAATCTGTGTATGTTATGTACATTTGTCCACACGTGATATCTGTGAGTGAAACCCTTAGGTTAATGGCATTAGCTGGCTATGATTAGGGCTGATGGCTTTCTGTAGCCATAATGGCAGCTCTATTAAGTGTTTACTGTGAGCAATTCCACATGTCAGCTGGAGTCGAGCAGTGAGAGAGAAGACTGAGGAGCTGGAAGAGCCTGGTACAATGGGAGAAAGGCAAAGAGAGGGTGGATGCAGGGGTCAGCTGGCTGCAGAGAAGGGAGGTCTAGATAAGTCATCGCTTAAGCTGTGGTTTGGAGTTACTTTTGGGCACTTCAGCTTTTTTTTTTTTTGACAACAAGTAAATGAAGCATCAGGTTCTGCTTCCAGCATGAGAACTCCCAGATTTAATGTCTACGTCTAAAAATGTCCACCCCACATCAGTGGCTTGTAATAGCATTTAAGCTTCATTTAGCTTCATCCACTGTGGATTTTTGTTGTTGTTGTTCATGTATTATTATGCATCCACCCACTTTTTTTCCTCCCAGTGTTATTTTAGTGGTGAGACTGCACTTTCAGAATCAAACGAGTGTATTCTGAGTCAGCAAGACCGCTTTTGGTTTGTACAGGGATTTTCCTGCAACCTTTGCTTGTTCTCTGTCTGATGGAGACTATGGCATGAATTAAATAAACATATGCTTAGGATAAAAAAATAATAATAATAAAAAGAAAAAGTCAGCTTCTATGGCTGAATGTTGAAACTATGTTTGCTGATTCAGTTATTTGAATTATTATTTATTTACAAATTTGCTTATTTCAAATATGAGAAACTACTGTCTCCTTTTATACTTTTATTCATATTTTCATTTTTATTAATACCTTTTAATGCCTCAATTTTTACATCTGTCTTTTTCAAATAACAGTTTGATGTAAAACTCTAGCAGTAAAAACCATTTCGCTCATAAGTATAAGACCTCTTAGTAATATAGGCATTGTAAGCTTCCGAATGATGAAAAACATCACATTTTTACGCTAATGCATTAACCTTACATCAATGATGTGAATGTTTTATATGGTCAACTGGGAATCCCACCAACTAATAACTGGATTTTTTTTTAATTTAGGATATTTGACAACATAAACTAAAACTAAAATTTCAAAACATTCCCATAGTCCTTGTCTTTCTGAATGTAACTCAACATTTTAACTCTGGCCTCTGAGTTTTCCCTAGTGTGTGTCAAAATATAATTCGGGTAAAGGGGTTTGCGGTGGTCGCCGGGGTTGGTGTCTCTGTCTGAGTGGCAGTCGAGTGTGGAGTGTGTGATGAGGGTCATCCTGTGGCCATGTGAACAGGAAGGTGCGGCTTCAGTGTGGTGGGGCTGAACCTCTGAGCTGTTTATCAGATAGCAAATGAAGCAGAGAAATCCTGAGAGACCCCGAGAGGGAGGAGGGACAGGAGAGGGGAAAAAGAGAAGAGGGTAAAAGGTGAAAGAAGGGAAAAGAAGAGAGAAAGTTGGGGGAAAAAAGAAAAATGTGGTAATATCACACTGAAGACGGTGCTTTCCTATTATCACTGAGCTAGCTGGGAAAAATAAACCAGTCATGATTTCACCTCATTTTATTCCCAATAAAATATGTAGAAAAATACACATTGCGTTATTTATTACATTTCCCGCATAAAAAGTCAGCAGAGGCCATATCACTCAGCTCCTGCCGTAAACATTTTCTCTGGCTGCAAAAGAAGCAGAGTTTCATTCCCAACTCCCATCATCACAAGCATCCAGTTTACTGCAGGCTACACGTTCATCAGTGTGGTTTGCAGGAAAAGGGAATGAGCTTGCTTCATTACAAGTTCAAATAATCAGCCAGTCAGACGATCAAAACACTGTAACAGTGTAGATGTCAGTGTTTGATATTTTAGTATTTCCAGTGATAATTAATTCTGTTCACATAGACGAGGGGAAGATTGAAACATACTGAAATGACAGAATGAGAGTTCAAGTTTGTTTGAATTCTCTGATTTAACCGGTGTATTTTTAATATGTTTTAAACCCTATTTATGTAAAGTGGGGGTCGCGTTGACAGTATCAATCAATCAATAATCCAATTAACTGTTTAACCCAGAAAATTGCCAGAAAATGTCTTTTAAAAAAATAACTTGTATATCAAGCAAAAGTATCATTTCAGATAAGTAGTTGTTTTCTTTGTTTTTATTACTGACGCTGACCAATCAAGTCAGTGATTTAAACTGTGCTGTCCTGAAAAACTTAAATGTGTTAAGTTAAATTTGTTAATAATGTTATCACTAGCCTTAACATTTTGTTGGCATTACCATCTTAATTCTTTATAATATGTAAATCCTAACTATTCATTTATCCTTTTTTTAATTTTCTTTTTTTTTTTCTTCTTCCTTTTTTGCTGTCCTAAGACTGCATATGTATGTCGTTTATGCACGTCTGGTCATCCTGTCTTCATTTTTGTTGATTTGTAAATGCACGTTTTTACAATAACAAAAAATTTAAATAAAAATCTAAATAAAAAAAGTAAAAATAGTACCAGTCAGAGCTTCCGGCTCTGATTTGGTGATTTTACGGTTGCTCATACACGGAGGTGCAAATATTGGCCTGTGCATCAGTGTGTGTGTGAATCTGTTTTGTTCATCAGGGAGCAGAGGGTGAAAGGTCAGAGGGTCAGGCTCAGAGGAGTCATCAGCACTGAGCGGTAAAATGACCCTGAACGGTCCCAGGATAGGATGGCCTCTCGTCCCCGATGAGCTCCTTTCCATGCAGCTTGTGTGTGTTTGCATGTAAGACGGGCATGTGCTTTACTAATAATCCAATTACTCCTTACAGTATTTGAGTGTGCAGCAGTGTGGCAACAAACCTGTTTGGGTTTGTGTAAGCAGGCAGTGACCAGCGTTTGGCCATCAGTCTTTCAGGCTAACATGGGTTTTCATAGGATATCTGATCAGCTATTTTCCACGTTGCCATGAAATTAGAAACCAATACTCACAGTGCTGAGGTCACTGAGGTGACCCAATGACTTTTCCTGTCTTGGTGCTGTGGTGTTAAAGTTATGGAAATTTAATGAGTAAATAAAATTTAAAATCACAATATCGTTGCTGCTTCTCAGAGGTTGATCTTGATCAAAGTGTGGAATTGAGTTTTCCGTTAACATTTACATTTTAGGATCCTTTGTGACCGCGTGTCTCTGTAAGTCGTTACACACTGTTCTCTATTTAAAGTGTAGGCCTTTTTCTTTGTGCATTTGTGCATGTGCCTATAAAAGACACACCTAAGATTACTGCTGCAGAGAAAGCACTGTATCTGCTTAATGTGCTGAGAGAGACCAACAGTTTCTGCCTCACCTCATAAAGCATACTGATGTGGCACACACATTCACATTCCAATTCAATTCTCCTCGTCCAAGTGAAGCACATAAACTGTGCTGATAACGCTCCTCCGGGGCAGCTTTTCCACCAAATTAGCTCTGCTTCTATGGTTCTATTCAGTATTCCTGGAAACGTGTTGCTGTCTAGTGAATATGTCACTCCCACCGGTGTTGTAAGACTTCATTTCAATTAAACCTCAAGTTTAATCAATAATAATACAGTCAAGACATTGCAATGATATAGAAAGATACCCAGTGATGCTCCATGAGGAGCAGTTACAAAAAGTGGGAAGAGATAACTCCCTCTTAACAGGAAGAAAACTCCAACATCCCAGACCAGAGGTTCACAAACCTTTTGAACCACTTACCCTAACTCATTCTATGTAGGTAAAAAGAGCGATACGCTAAAACAAAAGCAAACAGGTTTACATCCCATTAGCAGAGACGGAGGAAGCCAACTCACTACCTTGCTTATACCATATCTAATCGTATATTATACATGAACAAACTACTGGACAATGTGGCTGAAATATCACTGCACATTTGGTTTCTGTACAAGAGGAGTCGGGAAAAATACCAACTATCTTGACTAAATGCTTTGATGTTCACACAAATTTCTGGAAGTTCCTGCCACATTGGATCATATATGTAGGTATACACATATACATGTACACATACATATACCCCTACGATGTGCCTACACAGGGTAGATGCTCTGTAAGATTTAAATGCCTGGCCAGGAAACTGCCTGAAACTGATAAAAACAGAAGAACATACATGTTGTAACACCAGTCTTTTAATAATACTTACATTAAACTGTCATTGTAATATGGTCACTGGCTGAAATACACCACATAGCAAGAATTACCTGGTAGCTAATTTTGGTTTCACATGTAAATGCCAACCATTGTACAAAGAGTGGCATGTGAAATGGTGCACAGTCCCAGAAGCACAATTCAAACAGCTACACAATTTTAAACGCCGGCCAAATGGAAAAGCAACAGAACAACAAATACTTTCACCTTTCTGTGCAAACTGTGCAACCTACCTTTTAGAGGGTTCAGGTCTACACCAAGACAACCATCTCCATTTTTACAGATTCAGCTTATTTACTGTACATTGATTCAGTTTAAACACAGTTTTATGACACCTGACATGTCTAATTTATAAGTAAAGCATGACTTTTAGTCTGTTCCTGTCTCCCTTTTTTATTTAACACAGTACAGACATGAGTGTCTTTTTGTCTGTCTCTGTGTCCCTTGTGAGTTTCCTTTAATCATGTTGGATGTGCCAGAGGTCAGTAGCTCTGTTCTGTTGGCTTCACTTCACCATAAATATTATGGAACCACGCACAGACAACTTGGCTGTTTGACTTACAGCTTGATGCATTAGGAGCTCTGAACTATTAGCTTTCACTGTGGTGTAGAGAGTAAAAGCAACGCTGCATGCATTGTGTTATAACAAGGTTCAGGAAGTTGGAAGGTGATGTATTTCTGTACGTTTCTGTCTTGTAGCATTGATATGTGACTAAATGCATGTGCATTTATGGCCACGTGTGCATTTTTGGTGTGTGCCAGCAGCGCAGTGGGCCTGTGGGAGTGCTCTGTCCTCCTTTCCCACAGTATGTGTCCCATGAGCCCCTGTGGTGACGTCAGGACAGAGGTACGAGCGAATGCCCTGCTCAGAGGTCGCAGGTTCACTTCCTGTCTGTCAGAACAGAGTTGGGCACAGTCCAGATTAGAGCGCTGAACTGTCTTTATGATCTCTCGGTGGTTTAACCTCTCTGTCTCCGTCTCTTTCAGGCTATGTGGCTGATGCTGCAACAGGAGGAGCCAGAGGATTTAGTCATAGCTACAGGGGAGGTGCACAGTGTGAGGGAGTTTGTGGAGAAAGCCTTCAAACATGTTGGAAAGACCATAGTGTGAGTGTACACACACACAAACACATACACATAGTCACTTTTGTTTAGATTGTCAAAAATGACTACTTTGCAGCAGAGGCATAAGAATCTGGAAAAAGTGACATCCCCTACCATCAGTGCCTCAAATTTGAAAATGAAAGACACCACCCGTGTTTCACCTCTCATTCACCACCCTCTTGTGTCCCGAAAAACTCTGACAGGTGATGAAGACGTGTTTGACTGTTCCCAATGCCTGTTGTGTTGGTTTCAGCAAAAAAAAAAAAAAAAAAAAGACAGGTGACATATTTTGTCTGAAGGAAACCTTAAGGAAACAAACTACCCAAAAGATAATCAGAGAGGCTGAACATTCAAGCAGGTGTGGGAAAAACCTGGCTCCTGATAAGATTTGTCTTTTCCGCAGGTGGGAGGGAAAGGATGAAAAGGAGATTGGTCGTTGCCAGGAGACCGGGGTGGTGCATGTGAGGGTGGACCCGAAATTCTTCCGTCCTACTGAAGTGGTGAGTCAGCTTCTCCCCATGTTTGTGTTTATGTACATCGGTGCTTGGCAGTTTATGACCCTTTAGAATTTTCTACAGCGATTCATAAGTGATACTTTGTTCACATTGAAAACTAAAAATAAGCATTTCTGGTAACCATTCATCTGTCCCACACATTATATTGGAATTTTAGCCCTTTCCTTTAAAACGGGCCTAAACCCATTTTTGGGAAGTCATGAAGCAACACTTTTTCTCTCCCAAACCATCATGCTACCACCACCATGCTTCAGAATGCTAGAGTGATGACTTTTCATGTCAATTTATGGGTAATAAATCTTGCCTCCTCCCACTCTGCACTCTTCCTTCAATTATCTGGGCTCTTAAGCCTCATTGCCACCAAGGGGTCTGACTCAGGACGCAGTGGTTTGGTGAATGATGTGATATTCTGATGTCTTAGTGGCGAAACACCCTTCTTAAATTATAACAACAAAGAACACTACTCAGAAACAAAGGATGAGAATGGCAGATATCCATCAGCCTGTCTTCTTTCTACTAAAGAACTCCATGAAATATATTTAGAGATGGAGCTGTGCCTTTTTTTTATTTTTTTATTGCCGAGTTGACAGTTCTTTCAAAGTATCAACTACGGTGGCCAACGGGTGCAAACGCGCTGCAAATACAGAAAAGCGCTACATAAACAAAAAAAACTGCAAGAGGAAAAGTGCATTGAGTTTCTAGGGCCCACGGTGCATTTTCACCCGAGAGACAGACAACTGTGAGAAGAACAGAACTGGTGGGAAGTTTGAGCAGAGCACAGGGAGAGATTGCAGCATGTTTGCACCTGTCGGCCACCGTAATCAACTTGATTGTAGTGTGTCAAGCTCCACCCTTTAGAGTCAAATCACTGGAACTGGGACCCCACCAGAAGGGTTCCAAAAATGTAGGACAGGTGGGATTGGATTGGACTCCTAGTTTTTTCTTGTGAAAATGCAAAAAAATTTATGTACTGGCCCATCCCAAACAGAGATTTAGTCTCTAGCTGCAGTTTTCAATCAGAGTAACAGCATCTTTCTTTGTGTGATGATGCACAGTTGTGTAGGTGTTTGGGAATTTTATTATTGTCTTGACTCAGGCCCATAATGGATGCTTCTACTTTTGATGTGATAAATGCATCAAAGGCTGCTGCAACGTGTCAGTTATTTATTGACAAATTACAGGACCACAATGCTTTAGTCACAAAAGAACTAACAGGTCCCAAACTTTTTTTATTTAAAGAGTTTTTCTTTTTATTTTATCTTAGTTCTTGCTTGTCACAGTATATGAGGCAGATATGTGGACCATGTTAAGAAATTACAGTTAATGTCTTCTATTGAGGTCTAAACTAAATGTAGTTCATGCATCTCTATTTAATTCATAAACACTGTGCATATTTCCTGTTGTACTATATACTTGACCTTAGCCTGAATGTTAATGTTTTCCCTACGTGTATCTGATTGCCGGTCATTGTGTCTGGGACCATACACTTATCAGGCATTACGGGTGCAGTTGACAGCCTCAGGCTACTTATTGTGTGCTTTTAAACTGCTGGAAACAAGCCAGCTCACCTATTTAAGAGTAAAGTAGGCTGTATCCTGTCAGTATGTGTGGAATGAGTGCACATATTCATCAAGTGGCCTTAGGAATATTTCTTTAATAGTAGAGGTGTTGGATCTCACTCGGCTTATAAGGCAACTCTGTTAAAGAAAAAGTTACTTAAACTGCAAAGGAAAAAGAGAGCTGCATTTTGTACATGAGCAAGTTTGCCTTTATCTTTCATTAGGGATGAAGTGTCTGACATTTTGGGAGGTCTTCATCACTGTGGCTCCAGGGTGTTGCAGCTACTCCCTATGGATGGTATAGGGTTACCCCAGGGTGTTGTGGCTGAGATTAGCCATCAAACTCTTGGTTAAAAGCCAGGAGCACCGCTCTCATGAGGTTCGGCCTGGTGAGATTAGGGTTGAGATCCAGTTGAGTGACGGCAGAGGATTACTAAAGAGGCCCTGCTGACTGACTGCTGTGGGTATGGCAGTGCTGGTTACACACCTGGGCCTGTATTCTTTGTACATGTCAGTTCATTCATTCAAGGTCTTAACCCTGAATCCGCACTGAAAACTATTCCAGAGAGTGATCAAGTCAGCCAACACTGACCTGTCAGCCAAGAAACAATTAGATGTTGTATTTTGATATGTCAGCATACGGGCGGTGTCGTCTGTAGAGTGGATGCCCTGTTTGTCTTGACACCTGATGAGTATGGTACACAATATATGAAAAATTCAGACTTCTTAATGCTGCTTGTTCACAGAGTTTTTGGTGAGTAAGAAGAAATATCCACTCAGACTTCATCAACCAGTGAAATCTGTTCAGTTGACCTTTGAAAAAAGCAGGTTTTACATGAGAAACATGAAATCTAATGCTATGTAATCTGTTACAAGCAGCCCTGTAAAGGACATAATGTGCTATTTTCTTTTCATCAGTAAGCTTTATGATACTGTATGGGATTGCATCATTTGCTTTTTTTCCTTTCCATTCCCCTTGTTGTCAAGCACTACAAAAATTCTTACATTTGAATTTTATCTAAGTTATATTTTAAGAGTTGCAACACTACCATTTCATACATCATTGCTAAGTAGCAGAGGTATGAATGAATGAATGAAATGAATGAATGAATGAATGAATGAAAAATATTTTATTAATCCCAAAGGGAAATTCAATATTGTAGTAGTAGTAATTTTTTTTTTTTTTTTTTTTTTTTTTTTTTTAAACAATCACATTAATTAATTAAGGGCTTTGTTCTTCAGCCTGATAGCTGCTGGAAGGAAGGATCTTCTGTATCTCTCTGTCTTGCATCGGACTTGAACAAGCCTCCCACTGAACACACTCTGTTGTTTCGTCACGGCGTTGTGTAGAGGGTGTGAAGGATCTTCCATTATCTTCGTCAGCTTGTACAGAATTCTTTTTTTGATGATCAACTCCAGCGGCTCCAGAGTTACTCCAAGCACAGAACCGGCTTTCTTGATCAGTTTGTTAATTCTTTTCAAGTCTCTGGTTCTGATGCCGCTGCCCCAGCAGATTGCTGCAAAGCTGATTGCACTTTCAACAACAGACCTGTAGAACATTTGCAACATTTTGGTGCAGACGTTAAAAGATCTCAGCTTCCTTAAGAAGTAGAGTCTGCTCTGACCTTTCTTGTAAATGTACTCAGTGTTGCTTTTCCACTCAAGTCTGTTGTCCAGCTGAACTCCAAGGTACTTGTATTCCTCCACCACCTCCACCTCCTCTCCCATGATGGAAACACTTCTATGTGTGTTCTTGTTCCTCCTGAAGTCAACAATCATCTCCTTTGTTTTCTTGGTATTCAAGATGAGATGATTGTCACCCCACCATTTCACAAACTGACCGACCAGTTCTCTGTACTCTGCTTCTTGTCCATCACTGATACACCCAACAACTGCTGAGTCATCAGAGTATTTCTGCAGATGACAGAACTCAGAGTTGTACTGGAAGTCTGAGGTGTACAGCGTGAATAGAAATGGTGAAAGTACAGTCCCTTGTGGTGTTCCAGTGCAGCTGACCACCATCTCAGACACACAACCTTTCAGTCTCACAAACTGTGGTCTGTTTGTGAGGTAGTCGTAAATCCAGGTGGTTGTGGAGGGATCCACCTGGTAGTTGCATGTATGCATTTTTTAATAAGTTACGAGTTTATGAAAGGCTGCAGCTTTCACTGTATGGTCACCATGCAAGATTCTTTGCCTAACACTAACAGACTGAAAATAACACATTTAATAAAATAACAACCTTTTTTATTACTGAAGATTTTAAGCCTAAGTTAACATTGTCTTTGAAAACCATTTTAAAATGCCCCATTTTTCAGTGAAAGAAGTTGAATAAGCAGCTGTTTGTGTCTCCTGAGTAGCTCAGAGTGTAAAGCTTGCAGGGATAAAGGGAGGACGGTTCGGTTACAGCGAGTAATTTCTCTGCTCTTTCTCATTGTCTCTTTATTTCTGTGGGCTTAAAGAAACTGAAGAGTGTTTAACCTTTGACCCCTTCAGACAGGAAGCGAGTGACACAGGGGCTCATTGCTCAGCACTGTGGCTCACCTCAAGTGGAAATACCTGTCATCAAGTGTGTGTTGTGTGTCAGAATACAGCTGACTCTAACTAATTGTGTCATGTTTGCTGTTTAGATTTAAGAAAAATTGGGATTTTTGTCATCTGTGTGCATAAATGTCTGTGTGTCGTCTTACCTCAGGCTGTGTGTTAATTTGTGTGTAATTCATCATTATCCCTGTCAGTGTTTGTGTCTGACAGGAGCTTCAGTCCCTGCGGACACGAGCAAGCAGCCAACAAGGGGTTAGATATACAGGTGTTCCTCACGTGTGCAGAGTGTCTTGCTGTGAATTTGTGCACTTGTCTCTCTCTATTTATCAGGGGTACAACACCCCAGCGCTGCAGGGGTGACAGCAGGTTGGCTGCTATCATGGAAGTAGTTACACAAAGTAATGCACATTAGCTAGAATTAAAAGAAATAAAGGTACCTGCATTTTCCACTGATTACTGCATGTGAAAGCGAAAGACGAACGATGTAAGCTGTCAGGCTTGTTTTGAATTTTCAAACTGCTCCAACTGTCATGGCTTTGGAGAGCTTTCAGTCACACATGACAGTCTGTGGGTTTCTGCCAGCACTGAGGTTTGGCTCAGGTGAGCAGCCTCCACCTGAGCCATACACAGCTGTGACTCTTGTGTATTTTGCTCTAATGGTTATGATTAGTTTTGGTTGCAGAGTGATAGCCAGAGTAATTGCATGGTTTCATCTCTCTGAGTTTTAATTCTTATTTTTAGACCTTGTGAAAATATTTTCCAGGCTTACAATGATCACTGTCAATGTGTGAAATCCGCTTTGCATAGTCAACATGAATCGGGAAGAAAGCCAAAACTGAAAGGTCACATAGGAGCACTGGTAGAGGAAAGTAAATCAAGATTTAATGAATGAATTACGTGTTGCTTATAGATGTCTAAGTCCATATGGCTATACCTGCAAATGAAACATTTAAAGCTGTATTTTTGTCACAGGATGTCAAATGCAGAACATGCCTGGCATGTAAGTGACGTTAAAAACGGACGTCACCCAGGAAAATATTTTAAGACTGTGCTGGTGTCATTTCAAATACAAACTATGAAAGTCCCAAAACGTTTTTTTACAGCTGCAGATCTGATGGGGTGGATATTTAAAAAAAAACAAAAAACAAAAGTATCATCAACACAGAGGCTTTTGCTTTAATTGTAGTGTGTTCAACTGTTAGGAAATTAAAATGAAAAAAATAAGAAAAATTAAGGAAAATGTAGTCAGATAGGGCTCATCCCTGGGTCATTTCTATGACAGTGTCCAAACCATTCCCTCCTGCTTCTGATTTTGTGCATATTAAAGAAGCACTACTGAACTTTTGTCAGATTTTCTCAGTAAGTCACCCCAAACGTCCGTTCTATGTTGACTTTTACACTTATATCTTGTTCTGACACTTCCTCTCTTTATATTCCTTGTTTCCTTCAATAATTTCCTCTTGCATTTCTTTGAATCAGCTATGATGCACGTTCAAAAACATGCCAGTATGTTGATATCCTGTTGCTAATGTGTGACGCTGTGCTGTAAAGCAAAACTCAGTCCTAAAGTTAACTAACATCACAAAAGTAAAAGCTGTGAAGTTTGGTATCTGTATGGGCAACAGTGGCTCCAGGGATGTCCGTGTGCATCAAAATGAGTCAGAATCACTATTTTTAAGGTCAGAAAGGTACACAATGCTGGAGCTGGAGCCTATCCCAGCACATAGCAGATGAGAGGCAGGATACACCCTGGACAGGTCACCACTCACTACTTTAACAGTGGTATAAATTATTTTGGCAGTGGTTTTAAATAATGCAGACATGATATTGTGTCTAAAGGCCATTGTTGAGTCTTTACTGTAGAACTCTAACATTCAGTGTTACTCCTTTATAAATAATTTCTTCTTTTTTTTAACAGAATTTTTTTAAACCATGGCTCTGAATCTATTGTTGTGTTTCATATTCTGGGTTGAATTAAATCCAGATTAGTTAATAACATGCCTCCTAAGAGTGATAATAGATATGTTAATTTATTGTTTTTTCTTTTGTTTTGTTTTGTTTTATTAATGCTGTATTTTACTTTTACTTTTATTTATCCGAGTTTCCAGTTTGTGTCATTTGGTTTTGGAAGCTTTGATTGTTGTTGTATTTTTTGGACCATACAAACCATGTTTGTCTGTGCCCAAAAGCTGTGTATATCTTGGAGTTGTGTGCCTGTGTGCGTGTTGATGCTTGTGCATGTCTGTGCTAAAGCATCTTAGCCATCATACTTCCAAGTTCATGTGTCGCTGGAGGGCAGAAACTGCTGTGGGTTGAGTGACAGCGCTGTGGTTTCTGTCCAACCTCTGATGCAGAGGAGGCGGAGGGCTGCAGATAAATGGGAAGCTGTCTGTCTTTGTGTCTCTCCATCTTGTCAGTGTGTGCACAACTTTTCCACTGTAATTTTCTCAGCACACTCTCTGGCATTTAAGAAGAATTGGGTTTGAAAAACGTGATTATAGGAAAAAGTTATAGGCTATAAGTTGAAACCACTTGAAGAGATCTGCATCTTTAGGTTGCTTCAGAGATGATCTGTATGCTGTTAAGTATTGGGTTTGACTGGGCTGCTCAGGGACAGTTGGAGACTTAACCGTAAATCTCTCAGTTGGGTTTTCTAGCCAAAATATTGCTCAATATTCATACTGCACCAGAGAAATTTCCTGATGGCATCAGGCTTTTGCCTGTGCTGCCCAGTGAGATCAACTTTGGTCTTATCTGATCATATAATATTTCACTCTGTCCTCTTAAGTCAAATGAAGTTTGGCACATTTTTTTTCTTAGAATGGCTTCAGTCAAACTTTTTTTTTTTCTTTTTTTATTAGTTTTTTTATCACTGAAAGATTGGAAGTGATAAAAACATCTCAATCTCTGTCAATTCACAGTCTCTGCAGAAGACTTCTCAAGTCTAAATGTCTATTGGGTTCTTCTCACATCTTAAACCAAAGCTCTTTGCTTGTTTTCTCCGGAAAAAGTTCTTCTGAAGATTTTGTACTTGAATATTTAGACCCATTTCCTGCTGTTATTTCTTGTCTGAATTGTGAAAAATTTCACTTTTCTTAATTATTTACACAATAATTTTTTTATAATTTGAAAAGCAATGCTGTGGCATATGTTTACTTTGCAACTTTGGGCTAAAAGCTGATAAAGAGATTAATATTTATATATATATATATATATATATATATATGCACATCTCAATTTAAATCAATTATTAAACATTGAACAGCTGAGTTTCTTATAATCTGTGAGATCTAGAAGTCCTCTTGGTGTATTGACAGATTGGAGTGATTTCCATCTCAGCCTCCTTGCCAGCAGCACCTGTGCTTCTGTCACATTCATTCATTTGTTTGTTTTATAACAGAATTTTAATGTTTTGCATTTTATCAGATCAAATTAAAGGTTAATAAAGATGAGCTCATGTCATAAGCACTCAAGGCACAAAACGACATTCAAGCAGTCCAAAGAAAGATGATTTAAATGTTTAGTATGTGGAGAAAAACAACAAATCAAAACATGACATTTAATAAGTGTGTCATTCTGGTTTATTAAAATTCAGTTATTGTTTTTTGCTAGTCAGTTCAGGCTCTTTGTATGAAACAAAGTCATTGCATGATCACGCTGACAAATCGCCAGTTCTTAGTGGCAAGAGTGGGAGGTTATTTATCTCTGTGCTGTGTCTTGATTGACAGGGAGGAATCATCATTCGAGGTTCCCATGTATCAAAAGTTTTAGGCTTTGTTGGTCACGTACTAGCATTCCCTGCCGGTCAATCATATGCTGTCAACACATGAGCAATCATCCTTTTGTTTTAAACGTACAAGTTTATTCTTGTACAAACACAAATGAGTGTGAAAAGCAGGAGCACCGCATACCACTGATGCTGCACGGGCTTGTGTGACAGGGGAGTTTGTGCTGCATGAATATAAGCAGATACACTTAAATACACAGTTTGCTACTGCATGATTATCTGTTTGTTCATGCAAAGAAAGACAACACTGATCAAATAAGTCCTGCTCTTATCTTTGCTCAGTTCGTCCATCATCCTGCTGCAGCTGCAGATTAGATTCTAGCTGCGTAGCAGTGCGGATGTTCATTGTTTATTTTTCTTTGTGAGAAAGCACAACATTGCTTTGTAATGTAACGATAAAACTTTGCTCCTGTTTTCTGGTAAATTTCATATATTTAAGTCAGCCAAATGCAAAGCAGAAGGGCTCTGCTGCTAATGTAACGCGTGGAAAAATGTATGGGATTTTAACAGAGCAGTTGCTCTGCCTGTTTTGTGTCTTTTTTTCTATCCAGAATGCAGGTAAGAATCAAAAGCTCCCACATCAAACCCTAAAAATAGCTCCGTTGACGCACCACACCTCTGCATCTGTCAACCGCCTGTCCATGAGTGCATGTGTGAAACTTTAAATTCTACACTTCCTTCTTACCCCAGATGGTTGTCATTCCAACAATGAGACGAGCATAACGAATTCACCAGAACCGTTCCCGGCTGCATATTCTCATACGTCATCAGTCATGTCGTCACTTGATGAGAAGCTCAGACAAAGGTTCCACTGATCCACAGGAATGAAGACACTGAGTGTTGTGGTTACCTTTTATGACAGTTGGCAAGGGAGTTTACCCACCTGTTGAGGTAATCAGGGAGACAAAGACATACCTGACTGATCTACTTACTAAATTATGTTTGGCATTGTCAAGCTTAGCTGAGCTTAAAAGACAATTCTGCTCTTGTATACTCTGACACAGTTAGATATCAGCATTGATCTTGAATGCATTCCTCATAGCTTTGAGATTAAATGTTGTGACCTGCCCTTATAACTTTGGTTGAAGATCTCAGAAGTCTCTTTTTATTGGTTGTACAGATGTGGCAGATTTAATTTTATTTAATTTTTTATTTATTTTGTTTTTATTTTTTATTTTTTTTATATTGACAGCTGTTGAAATCAAGTTAATGCCTAGCAGTAGGCAACTGGAGAGCCTCATCTAATCATGGTTGCCTCAAGCCACATTGCAATCAGGCTTACCTCAGAAATAAAAGTATATTTATTTTAACAAAATGGTTCATTGAAAATAAGATAAAGTAACAGTCAAAACTTTTTCTGTTGCAAATAAAGAATTTGCTTGCTCTTGCTCACATACTGGACTCATGCAGGGGATTTGAGCTGACTGAAGTATGCCTGACTCTGTGATGCTGTGGAGTGTGTGAGAAAACTTTCTAGAAATTCAGCCTCTGCTAACTTTCTCTGTAGACGATCATCATATGTGTGAGTTTAGCTGACACAGACATCTGTAAGTAACTTAAATGATGACTCAGGTGGTTGACTTGGGCATTCGTCAGATGATGCTGTGGTTAAAAAATAAGGGTATTTTTACATGAAAGCGACATTCTGGAAATATTTTATTGTGAGTTGACACATAGTGCTAGTGAGCCGCTTTTCTGACACTTTTACCCATCTAATAAGAAACAAAAAATATGTGGATGAGTGCGGCTTTATTAGGAATTCAGTTAGTATTAGTATAGTATGCAGAAGGTGTATGTAAAAATATGCAGAAGTATGGAAATTCTGTGTAGTTGAGCATTTTATTTGTTCCAACTGACTTGTTTAAGTCAGATTTTGGTTATACTAACATGAGAATGATTTTTTCTTTTTTTTCTGCTGTTATGTGAACAGGCACACTTAAAAACATTCTCCTTGTTTTAGGGCCTATATGCAGGCAGAATTGTCAAAACTCAGTTGTTTAGCTGGATACAGTCTGCATTTTATGGCAGAACAATTCAGTATCATCATACATGGAGAATATTAAAAAAAGCTAGAGTATCATTCTAGAATATCAACAAAAACACATCTAATTATAAAACAAGCAAAAAGAACTTCATTGTTTTTACCACTAGTGTCTTTTAACATTTCTCCCCTAACTCCTCCTCTTATACACAAAATTTGCAGCCAGACCTCATTCATATCAACATAACTTTAATTTGATCTTCTAGTGAAGGTCTTGATGATCCCACTGATTTAAAACGTGTCAAATAGAACTGTGGGAAAATGTGTTTGAAATGACAAAAATGCTTAAAAGTCTCCCGCTGATGATACGGCACAGCCAGACGTGGAGGTTTTTATAAGTCACCCAGTGTAAGCATCATATAGTTTCAGTGAAGGGTTGGAACAACAGGCAGAGACATAATATATGTGTATGAGATACTGTCATACAGAGTGGAAAAATTTTTTGTTTTTTTACTTCAAGGCTGCTTACAATGAAATCTAAGAAGGAAAATCAGGGTTCAAGAGTTCAGAGCTTGATGATATATTCAGCGAGGTCATTGTTTTGAGTGCTCTTACATATAATCTATATATACTGTAAATATTGTAGCTTGGTTTATGAGTTATTTTGTTTTGGATGCGACAAAATGAGGCCAGCTATGTGCATGACACGTACTTACCAGTTGCCAGAGATGATAAACACCCCGGGTAATATGGCAGCATTTTTTACTACTGAAAATGGCCACACTCGAAAGTAAAATAAATGTCTAAATGGGGGATATTTTTCCAATACAGTTTCCTTAGAGTAATTTTCATCATTGCTTTCATTTGTGAAAGAAAAAGATGGCAGGAATTGTAGGGTTAATAAAGTTGGGTTGGAGTGTGTTGTAGACACTACTCCAGCCTGTGACAAGCGCCCCATATGAAACATACCAACCTCTGGGATCGCTGTGGTAACTTTGGTAGCAGTAGACACAGGGCACTGGGCGCTTAGGCTTCGGTTAAGAAGCAGAGCTGGTTTTGGGTTTCATTTTACTCCATGCAGGCGGTCCAGACCTCATAAATCTGCTCCCAGGGTCCTTGTAGTGCTGTCTCCAGCACACAGAAGGAGGATTGCAGTTTTTTGATGTGAAGAGAATGATACAAGCTGCTTGGAGCTGCTGTCAAATGTTGCAGACATTTTTTTAAGAAAAAAACACCCCATTTCCTTACCAGTAAGTGCTTCTACTGTCTGATATTACACACACACAATAGCATTAGTGTAAGAACCTATTCACAGATGCAGGAAGGGATGGTAAGATTGCAGAAACCACTGTCAGAGCCCACTATGGAGGACAGCCTTCATTGTAACAATGAGAAAAACAGGTATGGCTTCACATACATGTGTGCTGCTAACATAATAGCTCCTGGCAGGCGGTAATTTATGCACTGTCACTGTGCCCCAGAGAGGATTTTAACAGTTGATCTGCTTTTTGCCTAATATTTGCTACTTAACGAAGCCTGAAATATGGTGGCCTTTTCAGTTTCCCAGTTTTAGGTTAGAATTCTCTTTTATTATACAGTTAAAAGGTTACTAAAAGTAAAAAAAAAAATGCTATTGAAACCATCAGCTGTTTCATATTCTGCAGTTTTGTGGGTTTAGGTCCATTCTTCTGTTTGCTATTCCTGTTTTATTAGGATTTTAAATCACTAGATTATTTGTAAAAGACAGCATTATTGATGAATACTCTGCAACGAAAAACTATCAAAGTAGATTACTTGGATTTCAAGATAAATAACCCCAGATTTGACTACTTTATTATTACATAAAGCACAATTCTTTTTACAGAATAAACTATACTCATCAGCCAGCTTTGTTTTTGCAGAAACCTCAGCTCTACTGAGGGCCTAGCCCTGACCATGCTTCCTGTTGTCCATTAGGTCTGCCAGCTGTAAATGATCTGTGTTGGTGGAAGTAGATGCAGGAGTTTGGTTTTAGCATCATTTTAAAGTGTTGAAGTAGTTACAATTCAGAGCTTGTTTTACACAACAACCAACAAGGCCAAATAGAATCCCATTACAAGAATTAGGAACATAGTTTCACAACACAATGTAAAAATCATTTCAATGGTCTCTGTTGAATAGTAAAATTTCTTAACTTTGAGTAACAAAGTGTTTAAATGCCCCTTTCTCTTTCAAAATTGGAATAAGTGTACATAAAACAATCACAATGAATTCAAGTCCAATTTAACCCAATACTGTCTGACAGCTTTTTACTTTTCTCTTTGCAGACAAAAATCTGGTTTTGGTCAGGCATCAAAAATACATTTTTGGGTTTAGTTATTAAAAAAAAAAGTCAGGAACGGTTAGGGATATGAAACATATGGCTGGGTTTAAGCCACTTTGTGTCGCTGGGAAATGGCACACCCAAGCCTGCTCAGCTCACGCTGCCTCAGCAAGGAGCCCCCCACAAACATCCAGGGAAGGTGGGAGTAGAGCTGCTGCTGCTCTGCATTGAAAGGAGTCAGTGATGGTTCAGGCATCTGCCTGTGGTGTCCCCTGTTTATCTCCCTTCTGTCCCTGAAACACTTTTGAGTTCCCCTGGAGGAGCTGGAGAGGGTCGCTGGGGTAAGGGATTTATAGGTTACCCTCCTGCCTCCTGGATGGATGGATGGATGGATGATTACTGGATTTAAATACTGGTCTACAGACATACATAGACTCAAGGATTGTTCCGGACTGTACTACTTTCTTTGTTATATCTATAAACATCTCTTTATATATATCTGTTATAGCTGTTTTCTAAATAGGAGTAAAGTTTCAACTCTATACATACATATATATATATATATATATATATACATATATATATATATATATATATATATATATATATATATATATGCTCCTGCTTTAATGTCTCCTAATAGAATTTTGTTCTTTTAGTTTTCTTTTTCTTTTACATGATGTGAAAATGTAATAATTTATATATAAATTATTAATATACACATTCTGTATATATTAATATACAGAGTGTCACAGTCTATTTTCTTCAAAGAAAAGTGTGTCATTTAAATGTCTGATTGAGCTGAGTTGAATAATGTAAATTGCATCATCTCTAAGCCAGCCTGAGAGTAGCAACCCTTATAGGTACTAAACATTTTATTGTGAAAACTTATATTTATTTTAAGATGCAGAAGCCTTTTATAAAGTTAATATGTTTACAGTTGTTTTCACTTTGCAGTAATCAGTCTGATGTTTGGAATGAGATTTGTTTCACGTTTACTTTGCTCGTTCTGCTGCATGCACCTCTTCTTATTCACTACACCTTTAAATAAGCTGCTGAATGAGGCAATAGGCATCCCCCTCTACAGCTCTACACTATTATAATGATTAGAACAGAAGTTTTCCTTTTAAGGGATTTTTTTCACTTTCTTACGAAGCTGTCAAAAAATCCATCAGTCAGAGTCAGTGACCTGCCAAGAGTTTGACCCGCTAAATACGTTTAACTGGACTCGTAGATCTAATTTCACTTGAGGCTGTGTGATGAGGCATTCACCTTCATTTGTCAGTTATCATTCAGTTAAATATGGTTTTGGACAATCTGGCCCTGTCTAGTCGGCAGGGATCCGGAGGAATGAGCAGCTATTATTATCCTGCTTTACGTCTCTGGCAGTGCGGTGGTGTCAGTCAGAGGCCAGCGGTGGAAGCCAGGGGGGCCAGTTAGGACTGCTGGCTCTCCGAGGTGCTTCATCTCAGGACTGAGGCAGCAAGACCTCTAACTGAACCGCAGCCATTTGGATGGAGAAGTGCTGAGGCAGCGAGCTCGGGCCATTTCACTGGGTGGAGTTCCTATACTGTACTACAGGTCTAAAAACAAGAGGCGGTGGCTGTCGGCTGGGAGCCAGATTAAAACTTTATGATCAAGTAGACCTCGTCCCTGTGCTCAGATTCACACATCATTGTCAATTATTCTGTTTCACTCCACACTTGTTTCTCAGTGGTGGTAGTTAATACCAGCATCTGTGATCAATTTGTTTGATTTATGTAGCAGAAATTAGTCTGTTTTAAAAGAAGCATATGTCTGTGTTTCACCCTGTCATATTGGGTGTTAACAAAAAGACAGAGTTCAAGGATTCCTTGGATTCTTCTTAGTAGAAACCAGTGATAAGGGGAAATGCAAGGTAAGGGAGGCCTTAGTGTTCTGACAGCAGTTTGGCTCTTTGATGGATGGAAGTGAATGTTTGAACACCAGACAGACATAAAGAAGCAAATGGCTTTTGTGAGCAGCGTGATTTATCTATTGAACAAACTTTATCGAGCTCTGCCGCCTGAATTTATGACACATGAAACCGGCTATCATTGCTGAATTTGAATGTTTGGCCGAGGCTTACAGTACTCTTATATGAAGGAAGTGTGAAATGTTAGCATTATTTTAAAAGGTTTCCGTAAACTGAGGGTGGGAAGATCGGGTTGTTCTTTTTCCAAGATGGTTTGTAGTAAAGCCATTTGCTGCCTGGAAAGATCTCTGACAGCCCAGGTCTCTGTTGGTGTGGATGGAAAATGATAGAAAATAAAAAAAAATTGTAGCTGCTTCATTTTTTTACCCTTCCCTGAATGTTGTCAGTGACCAGCTTTTGCATATTTAGATTGATTAATCTACTCTCAGAAACCTTTTTAAAAATGGCCCAACTGCTTTTTTGAATTCCTGAAACGGAGAAGCCCGGTCCAGTGGTGTGTTTACAGTTGAAAACGTCGAAATACAAAATCTGAAAACCGCATCTGGAAAAAACCTGTTTTACTATAGCTCTTTTTGTTTTGATATTATTGTATGCTCTAGAGTTTTTGATCATATTTGAGTAAAATGTCTGTCTGGATCTCTTATGATTGTCAAGTTTAGTCAAAATATGAACATGTGTAACTTACTCCTATTTATCTACTATTTGACACAACTGTTGTGTATAACTAGTCCATGATCAGATTTAATGCAGCTGTAGTTTTGTACAGTATTAAAACAAAAATATTGAACAGCATCCGTCAAATTTGTTCATTAAGTAAAAATAGACTTTTCTTCTATACATAAACAAACCCTATTAACTATTGACAGCTACTGATAAATTGATTATTTTAAATGCAGTAATATTATTGTGAAACTTTCAGTCACTACTGACTAATATGTTTTCATTTTTCCAGCTTTGGGGCGGTTTATAAATATCTGACATCTTCAATTTAAATGAATATTGTGACTTATGTGTCAGAAGTAATATTTAAATTTTATCTGTGATAAAAAATTGGCTCTGTCTACTCCAAATACCTTTGAGTGTCTGAGGAAAAAAAGCAAGAAATGTCATTCTTTAAGCATCAAATGCATCATTTTCTTTCAGGAGCTGCAGTATAACATCGATTGTGGTTTAATATTATCCCACAACTGTGGTAAACAGTGATTATGATATTGAAAATATGGACATAGGCTATACATGTATGTGTCCAGTGTATTTTGTTGTACAACGATTCTTCCACAAGAATGTATAAGTATTATTGCTGAACAAGAATACAGCAGAAATCTGAGTGTTGTATTTTCCTGAAAAATATCCATCAATTAACAAGTTAAAATCACTGCAGAAAATCTTTTTTGACATGTAATATGTTAGTAAGATCAGTAGATGTGTGTCTCTGGCTGTGTTGGGCTTGTCCAGGTCATACCCCGCCTCTCACACTACAGCACATGGGCCAGGCTCTGCCCCCATGATGATGAACAGATCTACTGTTGGCCTGTATGTTCGTCATTGATGCGCTCATATTTACATATGCCTCCTTATCTGATGATAACCAGTCAGGTCGAACTTTCCTGTCTGATTCTTTGCCCCAGCTTCATGAAGTCATCCAGTCGTTCCCTTTTCTGCTCATTTCCATTCAGCAGCTCTTTCTTGACAGAGATGGAAACCTATGACACTGTTTATTGTTCATAAACAGACTAATACTGGTGTGTAAAATGTAGTTAAAAGACTCACATCTACCGAGCCTAGCTTATGTCTATCCATCTATGTAAACATGCAGAGATTTTATTGGAGTGTGTGTTTCAATGATCATCTGTCAGCTTTATACATTAAGCTCTTGCTCCATGTACTTATGTACTTCAGGAATGGCAACACGATCAAAAGCAGATTTCTGTCAGCGAAAATGCGCTCGTGCTCATTTCACCACCACATTCAAGTTAAGTTTAGCTGCGGTTCTCTGTAGTATATGGTTCTTATTGAGTGACTTGTCTGACTTTTGTTATGACTGTCCACATATATGATAGAGTTCTTTTATGTTGCTTTGCATTTAACTGTTTCCTTTTAATGACGTTGCCATGTTTTTTAGTCTGAACACACAGAGGCCTCATTGTTTTATTTAGCGAGTATTTGATTTTTCTTAATAGCACCATTAGCTTTATTTTCTTTACCTTAAAGTTACAAGAGCACAGAGAAATTTTCACCAGAGATTTTGTTTGTGTTTCTTAACTTAGTTACTTTTGGCCTTTATGATTACATAACTCTTCTTCTGCAGCCAGGATCAGAGTCATTCTCTGGTGTTCATGTCCACCCAAGTTGTGGAAAAGTTCAGTCCATCAGTCAACCAACATTTTGTCTTTTCCACTGCAGGAGTTTCATGACATGTTTCAGAACAACAGCCACCTAGGTTGTATTTTGTTTATGTTGTTGTTTGTTTGCTTTGAGACAGAAGCTCAGATTTACAGCAGTTTAATCCACGTTCTGGGTACCTTTGGGTTGTTAAAATATCCTTATTATTCATCAAATATTGATATCATTAACCAAGGAAAACAGAAAAATTTGAAATGAAAGCCCTGCACTTTTAATGCCTTTTCATCTTTATATCAGGTCACACCATTGTCTCTCCTTTGCCATATCATTAGCCTCATAGCATAATTGCCCAAGTCATATTTTGTCTAAATTGTGATATCTGTTCAACTATACTCTCCTAATATTGCTGATAGATTGTGCATCATTGCCTAAAACCTTAAAATATGACATAGGCAATTATGCTGTGAGGAAAAGATATTATTAAATATCTAGGACCAGATTTATTAGTCTTGGCGAGATCAACAAATCATAAACATTGATCTACAAACACCAGCGCAATCAGCTTCGCTTTTAATACAGACCACAGCAGCTACATTCACAAAAAACAAGCGTGGTGAAAATAGGAACATAATTTACTAACAATGCAGCTGCAGCTTGTTTCTCATTCCTACAAAATAGGCCATATAAGCATAAAGTTTATTACCTGTTAAAAAGAAATATTTATGGAGGGCTCAGAGATACCACCAGGATCAGGATCACTCACACGCTGGAATATGTTTTGCCACACAGGTAAAAATAGGAATAATGACATTCCAGTTGCAGTAATCATAATACTTCCACTAAAACTAAGACCAACAGTGTAAAATTGGTTAAGCTGTTAAAGTATTTGTTAAGTTGGCTTTTCAGGTTCGTTGGAGTTGGAGATTATGATTGTCTTTATATTTGTTCAGTTATTTAGAAAAACCATAACTTGCCAATAAATTAACTTCTCATAATGACTTTTTCTAGCTTTTGAAATATTTGGCAGCAAATATGCCAGAATCAACAGTGAATTTTGTAGCAAAAAATTTTGTAAATCAGTTTGCATAAATCATTTAATTATTCTTCTTCCTCCCTTCTCCTTTTGTTTGTTTTGTTTATTTTTTATTTTTTTTGACAGTAATGTTTTAACACCAAAACAAGAATTCATGACATTTGCAAACTGGCCCTAAGACTGTGAGTGCCACAAGATATCTGCATTAGTTTATTAGAAAACTCACCTCTCAACCTCAGAAGACCACCAGTGTCCTGGCTTTTCCACCTGACCACAAACAAAAACCACTCCAAGGTCTCACATTGATTTTCTGAGAAATTCAAGATAATTCAGGTTACAAGTTAAATTTCTGCAGTGAAAAAAAGACCAAATATACACATTTTTTTTCTTTGAAACCATAGTTTTTGAAATAACTTCTTCTGCTTTTCAGCATTATTGCATGGTTGGTTTTTCCCTGCAGGAGGTCATTTCTGGCTCTGTGATACCTCCCAGTAACCAGATCCTCTGCTGCACTAAAACACAGACTTTAACTGGAAGAGTAACAGAGACACACCAACATAATGACACAAAGAGGCCAGCAGAGCTTTAAACATGTTTTTAACCATGTCCACTTCTTTGTTTGAGTGGTCCCTGAGATCAGAGACCTGTCTATCAAGGGGACACTAAAATGGGTGTGTGGGCAAGGAAAAAGGGGGGAAGAGTGTGTGGGAGAGGAGATGGAGGGTTTCCGATGGACACCACTTCCTTGCCACGCGTGAACTAATGTGAATTTAGGTGACAGAGCCTGTAACCCCTGAGAAAGAATCCTTAAGGGGAAAAAGGGACGGAGAGAGCTGAAAAATGGGATTGACCCCTAACCCTCGGAGTCTGTAATGTGATCCTGGTATCTCTATTGTGGAGGCGGGATGGGGAGGAGGTCACCAGGGGAAAGGGAAGGTAGCAGCCATGCCATACTGCTGATTAGAACTTCCTGTGGTCAGCCGCAGAGCTAAAGCATGAAAACACAACAAAAGTTGTTACACACACATACAGCTACTCTGTAGAGAACTTTAGACAATGTTTTAGACCAGCAGTCAATATCACCTCATATCTTAAACTTTGAAGGACTGGACTGTAAAAGCTATCCCCTGTTCCAGTTGCCAATATTGTGTAATCTAATGAATTTGCAAATATTTTCGAAAAAAACATCCCATTTGATATAAAAAAATAAACTAAAACTTTGAGTAAAAATTCAAGACTCTAAATCTTCAGAATTGTGAATTAATCAGATTTTTTCTTTAAAATGGGAATTAAAGGTATTCAGCACATTACATGATTGTAAAATGGAAATCAAACAAACAAAAACAATAAAATAATTGTCTTGGTTCATCCTCAGACATAAAACATATGTAAGCATATTAGTCCAACTGAAGTACTAAATAAAATTTCCGAGCTGGATTAAAACACCCAGATAACAGAGAGATCTGACCAACAGAAGCAGCAGCTGCTAACATTAGAGAATAACCACAAGAGGTGGCTTTTATCTCATTTGTTAAAAGACAAAAAGATCACAGCATGAGTTGTACAGAGCTGTAAAACTGCCTAATTTACTCAGTTACTTGGCAGTTGTTTTGATCAATGAGGTAATTGGTCAACTGGGGGGTAGAAATGGATATGCTTCTGTTTAAAATTTATTTCCTCGCCTCTTTGTAAACTGGGACAAGAAGAGGAGTCTAGCACTTTAAAAACAACACTGTCGACCAAAGTGCTGTGCACAGTAAAGGTAAAAGACAGCAATCGTTATATATTTCCTGCTTGACTATATGCAGTCAATTTTGTAGTTAGACTTTATATTTAGCCAGTTTAGTCAAAGTAAGTGGCTTTAGTGCTTTACTTTTTCATTATTTTTTTTTTTTTTACAAGTTTTCACACATCCAAGTATAAAAACATACATCTGCTCAAAATTTCTCTCAAATGCATTCATTCACACACACAACATGCATGCACCCACCCCATCACCACAACCACCCGCATCACCCATCCTTATTTGACTCTTACCTCCAGCTTCTGCCTCTTTAACTGTGTATTAATAAGGAAATTAACATCTGGCTTGATGTTGTATTGGGACCTATCAATTTTGCTTCCAGCTAGATATGAACTTTTAAGCATTAATGATAGTACATGACATTATTTATACAGTAATTGATCTCCACAGGAATTCAGCTCACCTAGCTCATGACAAATGTCACCATTTATTCTTCTTACACTAATCAAATCTGCAAATATCCTGATTTAATCAATGTGGAAAATAACATGGAAACTGTTCTGACATTGTTCTTAAAGGCATTTCCTGTTGAAAGGCTTCAGATGCATTGTCCTTCCCTAATGAGTTTATTTTTTTTAGCTCAGCCTTTATTGATTTAGCCCAATAAGATTTCAAGAATATGAAAATGAGGGGGGCTTATCTACAGAGAACATTCGCTCTGAAATGGAGCCAAGCGTCACTGATATCAGAGGTTAAAAGCATGCAAAATAGTTGGGATTTGCTACGTCAGCACTAACGTATGGGATTTGAATAGTGTCAGGGGAGTAGGGAATGAATTATTCTTTTTAAAGCATCTCTATTATCTTTCTGTCTTCCCCAACTCTGCAAAAGAAAACTGAATCCTCCTGAAATCTGACAATGATGCTGGAGAGATTTTACCTGCTCGTGTTGCAATTTAACCTGCAGTGAAAAATGCCTTAAAATCAACAAATCCAAGTATCTCTTCGTTAGATCCTTTAAACTAGCTTGAACAAAATATGCTGTTCCTGTTAAATTCTGGGCAAAATGTTAAATAAATTCTTAAAAGACAGCAGCTCAGCAGCTTGTGTCTACTTTTACATGAAGGTGTCTGGTTTCCTGCATGATAATATCTGCTGCTTTTTCCCTCTTTTAGTAGGAAACAACTCAATCAACTTTTACTAGTCTGAGTGGAGTGGTTGGGCTCTCAGGGGCAGAAACTTGACTCTGTAGTGATTTATTGTTTAATTGAGCTGACTCGTTAAAGTTGGCTGTAATTGAGGCTATAAAAAACCTGGCCGTCAGCCAAACTCTGTGTTGTGTAATGCCACAGGTTCAGCATGCAACTGACATACCTGAGGATATTAGACTTCTCGAAACAAAGCTACATGTGTCGTCGCTTCGCTTTTTGTCTGTTTGACTGGGACAGAGAAAGGGGGAGAGCTGGGTTTTCATCTGAGCACTTTCTGTAGAAATTTGAGTTCTGCTTGTACTAGAAAAGAAAGCGAGATTGTGGATTCTGTGTGTGTGTGAGAGAGTGTGTGTGTCTGGCAGTTTGGTATTTCCTGAAGGAGTTTCCTCCTACCGTCAGAGCGGAACCACCCTGGGCCCCTCAGCAGTCCAACCCAAAGACTGACCCGGTACTGCTCCCAGAGAGAAATACAGATTCATGCTGCAGTGTGGAGCCACTTTGGATATGAAGGTGTACAAATATAAAGACACATTGATAAAGCTGGTGGCAGACGGAGAAGAAGGTTGTTGTTGAGGCCGGAAAGCTTGGTCTGTCCAAGCCAAGGCAACGTCTGTCAATGTCTTGCTTAAGTTGCTTGCAGCACTTATTCTGAGTGTTTCACTTTCTGTCGCCCATATTTGCATACTGTGCTATTATTTGTACTATGATGTATTTGGCTTGATGGATATCCTCAGCACCTTACAGTAATTTGTTGACTGCGGTCTGCCTGAGAGATAGCGAAGCACAGAGGATCCGGGGCTGGGATTCCTGTGCTATCAGCAGGCCATGCTTGGGCCTGACGAGAGAAACCTGCCAGATGAGGAGGAAAGACAGACAGTGCAGAGAGAGAGAAAAGGGAATGGTTGACAGGGTAAGGGAGAGAAAGATGAGTTATGTCAGCTTGTGTCTTTGCCCCCTCGTCCCAGCTGGACTTGATTACCCAGAGTTCTCTACTGAGTCGCTTCATGGCTGCTGGACTGTAAGATACACAGGGGAAAAGAGGAGGATCTGGGCAATTGTTCAGACCACAATGCCCCTGGATGAACTTAGACCTGTGGTCCTGCTCTTTACTTTTCTTTCTTTTTTAAGAATTAGTTTAAATATTATGCCTTAAGCATTGAACTGTTATAAAGCATTTATAATGCAATTTCCATCAAAGTTCTGTACAACACAACAAAACACAAAAACATAAAACCTTAACAAACAGTTCAATAAGATCATTTAAAACAAGATAGAACAAGTTAAAATATCATAAAACTAAGCAACACCACTCATTCTGTATGCAGTAGTAAACAGGTGGGTATTAAGCTTTGTTTTGATCAATTTGCAGACTCTGCACACTGTTTTGCTAACACATAAGGACACTTAAATAGCCTAATCCCAGTGTTACAAAAGCATGGATTAAAATCATGGCATGCTTTAATGATGAGACAGGTCAAGTAAAATAGTAATTGAAATGACTGTTGCTGGTCCAGTGATGATCACTTCTGTTGTAGTTGAGTTAAAAAGGAGGAAAACCGCTGAAAAACAGCTGTCCATAGCAATGACACAGGCCCCAAATTTTACGTGTTCACCAGTGGTCAATTGCAGGTATGGCTGCAGATCATCTGCATAAAAATGAAAATTTATTTCAAACTAACTCAAAATTTGTCATAGTGGAGGATAACAGTGAACCCAAAACAGAACCTTGTGGAGCTCCATGTTTCACAGCACAGGGCTCAGAGAGGGCGTTATTCAACAAAACACAAGAAGATGTCTTTTTGACAAGTACCTAGCACTGATACTGGAGCTTTTTTCCATTACCTTCAGTAGTATGGGACAGCTCAGTTTTTCAGGGGGTTTTCTTTGCAGGAAGCACCATTTAACTAACACTCATATGTTTTTAATAGCTGAACTGATAACTGCAATGTTTTGTTTTTGTTAGTCATATTTGCTTCTTACATCTGTAGTGTCACTATGACAGGAACATATTCTCCCTGTTCTGAGTCATACCTTACTGCTCAAAAGCTATTCAAGTACTGCACAGCTGTACAGTTACAAAAAAACTGGCAGTTACAGAAACAGTACTCAATGGTGGTTTCTGCATCCCCATCAGGCTAGTGCGGCTTTCTGTTACTCCCTCCCTTTCTCCCTCAATGTAAGCTGTATTAGAAACACATAACCAGAGGCAGCTTTTGTTTGTTTTTTTTTCTTTTTGTTTCTTTGTTTTTTTCTCATGAAGAAGAAGAACTGTCCCCTCATGAGCCATTATTCTTAATATACAGTGGGAGAATTTATGCTGACAGCTGAATCGTGTAAATCCAACTGAATCAAAAGAGTTAATTGTATTTGGCTTAAATCCTTTTTGAGATGGGATATTGTTTGTCACCATTTCGTGCATACAGTATAGCCTGTAATATGTTGAGTCAGCACCCTTCAGGTGACTGTTACCTGTATTTTTAGGAAAGAGAAGGAGAGTCAGCAGCAGCGTAAACCAAGGGGATGAGATTTGTAATGCGTGTCTGAGAGTTTGTGTGTCCCGTAGAACAGTATGTTTATAAATCTGAGTCAGGCAGTGTGTGTCTTGCAGGACTGGTGTTTCCTGCAGTGTAATCTGAGTCTCTGGTGGAATGTGTGAACCACATCCGACTCCACTCCACTCGAGCCCCCGACTCACTCAATATCCCACTGTAAACAACACGGCGTTGCCAAAGTTTCTGGGACTGGACAGGTAGAGTCACTCTACCTCCCTAAAAGAAAATAAAATAAAATAAGAAACCCAGAATACAGGACATGATTCCAAATAAGAAGAACCCATTAGTTCCTACGGTGGGTTAAATCCTCTTGCTGAAAGTAACTTTAATTTTCTGTGCATTTGTGCAATGAACCTTTACTGCTATGACTATTTTATGGTCTGTGTGGGTGTGTGTTTGTATGTGCGTGATTTAGACTAAGGGGTTAATTGTAGCTTGACCTCCCTAATGTCTTTCTCTGGCTTGTTATCTTGATTGGGTAATTAATTCTATGGCTGCTCTCTTCAGTCACCCCAGTTTTCACACACTCATATGTCTCTTTTTTTACACACACACCCTCTTTTTCGCTCCCACTCTTTCTAACCCTCCTGAACTCAAGAACCTCCACATTCCTATAACCCTAAGGCAGCTCTGCTGCATTACTTTTCCTTTCTCTCGTTTTTCCTCCCTCCCTTCCTCTCCGTTCTCACTCTTGCTCTATTTCTTTTTCTTTCTCATCTGTCATTTTGAACTCCCTCCCACCTCCACGGCAATGATTGAGTGAAGAGTCAGATGTCTTAATTAAGTTAAAGTTGTAGCATCAAACTGTAGAAAAACTTCTTGCCACAGTTTGGATTTTACTTTTGTAGCTCCATTGAAATTTAGAGTAGATTTTTTCCATTAAATTTGCAGAAAATTTTCTGAATAAAATGTAATTAGTGTAAGTTTCCTTCAACTACAGGTATGCAGTTGTTAAGGGTCAGTGCATCAAAATGTGTTTTATTGGCATGCAAAATAATTGCAAAAGAAGAGGATGAAACAAAATAAAACAAGAGGATCCATTCAATGTTCTAATGAAGAGAAATGGAACAAATAAAAATGAGTAAAACACTGGTGACAGATAGTATACATAAGAAAATGGGAATTAAGTCTTTAACAGCTGTTGATTGATATTCTGACATCAGCCTGAGATTTCATAAGTCATTCATCGCATTTTCCTTTTATCAACATAGCAATCACTTGGGTTGAAGCCTTTAAAATCTAATTAACAAATGTATGAAAACAGGTACAGGATTAAAACTCAAGTTATATTATATCATATCTTATTTTTAAATATTGTAAAAATATAGCTTAACAGCACATGTGCTGTACAAGGTCAAATAATAGGATGTTATAACCACCAGTTTAAACCAGTTACATAGACTATTAGATTAAAACCATCATCGTTACAACAAACACAATAAAGCCAAAGACAAAATGCATCATCCATGAACATAGTTTGTGTTATTTTTGTCTGTGTTAAGTTGTAGATTGACTTGAAGTGACAATGGCAAAGAAGACAACATCTAACTAAAGGAAAAAGTAAATATACAAATGTAATGTTGCAGCCTGTAACATAATCAGTCAGTATTATTGGCAACGGCAACAGCAATAATCAAAATCAGTAAATCTGATTATTTCTGATGCCGCACCACATCACTTTTTTTTTTAAGTGAGACTCCAGAAATGACATATTGTGAGTTTTAATAAATTCTTGATTTTAAATGGTTTTAGTTACTTTCTATTATTCTTTGCCCCAGCTTGCATTCTTCCTGGATTTCAGTGCATGCTCGGTTTGCAGGATGGAGCAACCACTTCCTCTGAGTGGCAGACAGCTCGCTGTTTTCCTCCCCATCTTATCACTCTATCACCAGCTAACACAGAGTAGGAGAGAGCAAGCAAAGGAGTGACTTTTCACTCTGTATTAAACTCTCTCAGGTTTGGCTCTCCCTGTTTGGGCACGATGAGAAAGGCAGATTATTGGGTCTGATAAGATGAGGAATGTTGCTGAGAGAGGAAACGCTGTTGTGGAGGAGATGTAGCCTATAGAGTGCTGTTCCCCTGTCTGCCATATATGTCATCCAACACCACTTAATGTCACCGCTGGTCTTTTCCTTTCCCCCTGTCTCCCTCCATGTCATAAAGAAAGGATAGACATAAGAGCAGAGATTGAAATTCGTTGACCCAACGCCAAATGAGCATGTCCATTCAAGCCTCCTTCTTCCTCCTTTTGGCCTCCATTTACTTCTCTCGCGCTATTCTTGTTGATTTTCCTCATTTCCACTCAGAAATACTACATTCAGGACTATGTTGCAATTTGACCACAGCTTTGTTTTGTGTTTTTTTGTTTTGTTTTGTTTGGTTTTTTCCTTTTTTTTCCCTTTCTTTCTTTTTGTTCTGGATACAGCTTTCAAGTGAGGAAATACTTCTTTGGAAAATTATTCCTGAAGATGAATATGAGAAAACTATTTGATATAAAAATATTATTGTTGAATTCAAGCCAATAGCTTGTTTATTTGGCTTGACTGTTTACTATCTTGATTTCAAGAAAGTTGGGACACTGATTCAAATGATGACCCTTTCTGGCCTGGTGCAGGATTCCAGCTTCTCGAATATCCTGGAAAGTTTGTGTTTTGGGTAATGTTTTCAGTTGAAGGATGTGGTCAGACCAGCACCTGGACTTTTGTCATGCTGTATGTGGTTAACTGTCGTCTTACTAAAATGTCCAAAGCATTCCATGAAAAAGGCCTAATCTAAGAGCAAATGTTGCTATAAACTGAATATACCTTTCAGTACTGATGTGTCTTTCTGAACATGAAAACTGCCATTTTCATAGGAACTAATGCATCCCCATACCATCAGAGATTCAGGCTTTTGAACAAGAGGATGATGATGAATCAGATGGTTGTTTTACTCTTAAATCTTAAGAATATGGCTTCAGTTATTTCCAAAGAAAGAGGTATAAATTTTGCTTTGTCTAAGCATAGAATAGTTTTTCACTTTGCATTAGTTGGTTTTTATTTAGCTTTGACTCAGATTCTGTTCACATATGGCTCCTCTTCGCTTGACACAACTTTACCCATCATTTGGAACTGTGAAATGTGCATAGAGTCAGTGGTTTCTGGACAGTTCCTGAGCCCATGCAGCAATTTCCATGACAGATTCATGCCTGTTTTAATGCAGTACTAAATGAAAATCTAAAAGTCCCTTACATCCATTACTGATTTTCGGAAATAGTTGTGAAGACTGAAATATTTAGTTTTCAATATTTTATATTGAAATATATATATATATATATATATATATATATATATATATATATATATATATATATATATATATATGTATATATATATATATATATAAATAAAGGATTAAGGAATTTAATAGTCAAATGTCTTATTTTCAACATATCAACATGACATATTGTCTTTGTTCAATTGTGAATAAAATATTGATTTATGAGTCATGCGAATCATATTTTATTGTGACACCTGATTGAACAAAAATTTTAGTTTTGCTGTACCACAGATCAGATTCTTTGTCCACTTTTTTGTCCTCCTATCCCAGCAAAACACTAACAGGTAGATATGTTTTTGCGAAGTCCAAAGTGCCAACACAGACGATGCATGCTATCATCGGTGAGCCCTAAGTGTCATTTTCAGAGGTTTCACATTTTAGAATCAGCAGCTACATCCATCTTGTATTGGAATATATGTCTTAGAACTATATCTGGTACCTTTCCCATCATTAAGTTACAAATCTGTTGTTTAATTTTCATATAAAGAGGTATAAAAATATGAAGATTGCTTTTAAAATCTATCATATTTCTCTACTTTTAGCAGAGGAAACCTAATGTGTTGTTGAAAATCAGCAGCAGCTGGTGAGGGTCAAAGAGGAGGAAAGAGGCTGTACATTAGCATGTTTAGATAAAAACTAATTATAGTGTTTTGGGAGCAGAAAGCTGTGAACAATAAATTTTCATAAGGACAAAGGCTGCTGAAAAGCTCTGCCACGGGATCAGTTAGATCACATCAGTGTCACATCACAGTATCACTGGATTATATCTTTGTGTTTACCGGTGTACGTGTTTATGTGATCTTTCTTCCTCACTGCTAACACCCATGTCATCCTCTCTTAATCTGCTCCAAATAAGGGCTGGTATGTAACCTATAGAGCAGGGGTGTCAATCATACGGCCCGCGGACCGGATCAGGCCCGCAAACGGGTTTAATCCGGCCCGCAAGAGGATTTTGTAATTTTTCAATAACAGAAACTGTTGTTCCAATTGAGTCCACTGGATGGCGCAATAGCAATTGTGTTAAGCAAGCAAACTGTTTATACCGGGGCAGAGCAAGTAGGTCAAGCAAATGCAGCCAGTCCAAATGAACAACTTTGTTTTGCCTGCAATATTTATTACAGCTTTTACTTTTAACATTGTGGTCATCCTCCTATTTATTCACAGAATTGAATGGGGAAGCTGTATGCTTGGTGTGTTCACAGCATGTTGCAGTGCTGAAAGAATATAACCTTTGACGACAAATACGACAATTTTCAAGGACAGCGGAGAAGAGAGAAGGTGAACAAAACTGTTGGTGGGTCTGAAGAAACAGCAGTCTGTGTTTACTCACAGCCGAGACATCAGTGACGCTGCTGTGAAAGCTAGCTACCTCATTGCTAATGAAATTGCAGTGGCTTCAAAACCATTTAGTGAGGATGAATTTGTAAAAACATGCATGATGAAGGCAGCGGAGATTGTGTGCCCTGAAAAGCGCCAGGCTTTTGCAAATATTAGCCTAATAAGAAACACAGTTGCAGACAGGATTTCCGATCTTTCAGTGGATTTGGACAGCCAGTTGAAGCAAAAAGTAAAGTCATTTAATGCGTTTTTAGTTGCAATTGATGAAAGCACAGACATTACAGATGTTGCACATCTGGCCATTTTCATCCGCGGAGTTGATGACACATTGACCATCACCGAGGAGTTCGTGGAGTTGGTGCCGATGACAGATACAGCTGATATTTTCACCGCACTCGTCGGCGCACTGGACAGGGTCGGAGTGGACCGGTCCCACGCTCTCAGCCTGGCTACAGATGGTGCGCCCACAATGATCGGGAAAAAGGCAGGCGTTGTGACAAAGTTCAGAGAGGAAGTGCAATCTGCAAATGGAGGACGTGATTTTTGGACTTTTCATTGTATTTTGCACCAGGAGGCTTTGTGTTGTAAGTCATTAAAGATGGATAACACCATGAAGGTGGTCATCCAAACTGTTAATTTAATCCGATCTAGAAGCCTGAATCACCGTCAGTTTGACAGCCTTCTCAGAGAACAAGACCACATCTATGGCCTGCCATACCACACTGAGGTAAGATGGTTAAGCCGAGGTTCTGTGTTGAGGCGTTTCTTTGATTTACGAGAAGAAATTGAACAGTTCATGGAAGAAAAGGGCAAACCAGTGTTAGAATTTCGTTCTGCAGAATGGATGCAGGACCTTGCATTTATGGTGGATATTACAGAGCACCTGAATAACTTGAACAAACAGCTGCAAGGGCGTAACAAAGTTGTCATGCAGTATTATGATAGCATACGTTCTTTCAAGTTGAAGCTGTCATTGTGGGAGACGCAACTCGCCGGTGATGATGCAGCTCACTTCCCCTGTCTGAAAACTGAACATGTGGCAGACATCAAGCGGTTCAAAGATAAAATAACAGGACTGTTACGGGAGTTTGAGCAACGCTTTCAGATTTTTGGTGAACTGGAGAAAGACTTCAAAGTTTTTTGCTCGCCATTCGCGGTGAATCCCCCTGATCTGCCCGTCAGCATCCAACTAGAAATAATAGACTTGCAATGCAACTCGGATTTGAAATTTCCCACAGCTGACTTGGACACATTTTATCAGAATGTCTTGCCAGGTTACCCGAACTTGACAGCCCTCGCTGCAAAAATGTTGAGCATGTTTGGAACCATGTATCTTTGTGAGCAAGTTTTCTCTGTAATGAGCATAAATAAAACAAAACTGCGCTCAAGGCTCACGCACAAGTACTTAAGTCAAATCCTGAAGTTGGCTGCCACTCAGAATCTGACACCTGATATTGATGCACTGGTGAAAGCTAAAAGATGCCAGGTATCAGGAGTCAAATAAACTATGCAACACCACTTATAGTGCTGCATGAGACACCCTGATATAATTCTGTGATCTGTAATATACTTCTGTGAATCACTGAGGCATTGTGTGTTTGTGTGTTCTTTGTCCTCAGAATTTACACATAACCTAAGGTGTTTTAATTAATTAATAGTCATGTTGTGTTTGTACTATTTTGGACACACTGTCCTCAGGCTCCAGCTTTGTTTTATGTTGATCGTATTAAAACAAAGAAAACAATCTGAATTTGTTGTTTTTAAATTATATATATATATATACATATATATATATATACATATATATATATATATATATATATATATATATATATATATGTATACCATGATTTTACCAGTCCGGCCCACTTAGGAATAGATTTTCTTCCATGTGGGCCCTGAGCTAAGATGAGTTTGACACCCCTGCTGTAGAGCATATGTGTGAATAACTAAGCGTTTGTTTATACATTATGTGGGCTAATGGGTGATCTGAAATCTGCGACATCAAATCTACAATGTTTTTTGTGAAAGAGAATAAAATGCATGTCCAAAGTGATTGTAAGTTTTTGTGATTTATCATCTATAAAACAGGATTTTTGATACCACTGTTTTGTTTGTTTTTTTGTTTTGTTTTGTTTTTTCCTTGCAGAAATAGACATCACTCTTACCATTATGTTTTCACCAAAATCAGACAGAAGCATACGTTTGATGGGCAGACATGTTTTTAACATGTTTTGAGCTGCTATATTAGGCAATTTACCTTTATTTTTACAAACAGATAGACTTCCTGGTTCATTTTTTACATGGTAATGTTTGTCTTTGCAACGAGGATTTATGCAAACATTCAAGTGTTTTGTTCCTACAAATATAATCTGCCTGAACTTTTGGTTGTTTAAAACTTGCTTTAATGTTGACATAATAATAATACATTTTTTTATAGGCACCTTTCAGGAAACTTAAGGTCACCGTACAAACATTAAAATACAGGGAAGGAAGTAAAAACCTAAAAACATATAAAACATGTAAAAACAGTAATTAAGGGTAAGATAATAACTTATTGCACTGTGAAAAGAAAAACTAGATTCTTGTGAAGTTATGAGAGAAAACAAGTAATCCTTTGTGTTGAAACACCTGCATTTAAAGCTCTGATATGATAATCACAGATAAGCATCCAGATTGTTCAGCCAAAAGATTAGGCCTGCAAGCCCAGAAAGTCCAATATCTTCTGCAACAAGTTCAAGATGAGCTTTGTACAAGTTCTTTCTCTGCGATATTTATAATGCAATAATTATACTAATTCATAATGTAGGAGTAAATCTTGTTATGACTGAAAAAGAAGAACATGATCTATTATTTATAATCTTAGTCAATTAATTTGGCATTAATTTAAGTACATTTTGAGTATTACTGCTGAAGTGCTTTTTCAGGCAGTGCAACACAGATCTGTCTCTGTAGCTAGAATTTACAGATGCCCCCTAAATGCCTCACTTGTAGGTTGTAACCTTTAATTTGCTTCTCAAGAAGGCAGTAAATTGTTTGAAACTTACAAATTGAGTAGACCAAGAAGATAACAAACCAGTGTGTATCTTATGATAGTAATATCTATCTTGTCCACTGTCTATGAAAAGCCAACCAAAAGAGAGGAGAACAGTAACTAAAACTATTTTATTATTTAGGCTACTTTTTTGTCAAAATTACAAAGAGCTGAGTCATAAGAGGTGAGAGGTGCTGCAACAATTTTTTGCATATTATATTTATATCAAATATGGTTGTAGCGTCTGGATTCTGGTTCAAAGTTGTGGATTTAGCTGTCAGAACTTTTTTTTTTCATGCAGATGATCTTATTAGGATTTTAAGACTTGTATCTCAACCATACTCATGCTTCATTTTAAGCATTAACTTGTAAAAGATGAGTTACAAAAGGAAAATGAGTAAAACACATCTTAATAATTTGAGAAACGGGAAAGATGGGTCTATGGGGATTGTCGGCCTTAAACTGCACCTGATATTTGTAGACATTCCCTCAACGTCTCACAAAGTAACTGGTTATTGTGAAAGTTTAACAGAAGACCTTGTAGCCAAACAATGGGTATGGTCAAAACATTAAAAAAATGACTTTTTTGTCTTTTCCTAACATGTTACACTCCTTTCCTTTCATTGTCATGAAGTAAAGAAAGAATGGGAGAAATTATTAGGGTTTAGGAAGAGATCATTGTGCTGCATTGTGAATCCTAGTCACCCTCCTGTTTTCGTATTCATCTATTCAAATCACAGTTAGCATGATTTGATGATTATAAGCAGGGATCTCTTTGAGAATGCAACCACAAGGAACAGTGGGACAAAATAGTTTCTTTTGAACGAGGTAGTCCAGTGTTTCCTATGCTAACGATGTAATAACGACACATTAAAGTTAGAGACCTTCCTAAAAAAAAATACTACTATCTGACTGTACTTCATGAAAAGCATTATCCATTTTAAATTCCATATTTCATTTTATTTGACCTCTAGCAATGCCCCTGCCAAATCCAAAGGATACAATTAAGATAAGACTGGTTGACATTGTCCTCTCCTGCTGTCTCGCTTTCCCTCTCCTACTCGCCTTCTCTTTCTGTGGCATGATTTTAAAGAATGTTGTTTAAAGCTTGTTTATAGACAGAAAGTTAAGTTTGCTTTTGATGTCGTCTGAAAAATGAAACACCCAGAGGCTCAAAGATATGCTAAACACCTACCACACACACACACACACTTTACTGCACAAAGCACTTCTTTATTCAAGCTTTATTATACAATTGCACAAACAGACTAAACACACATTTCACTTTTCTGTGGAAATGACTTAACTGCACAGTTTCGGTTTGACCTCAGTGGAAGTGAGCAGTTACCTGAGCCCCCCCCCCCCCCCCCCCCCCCCCCCATTCTCTCTCTGTCTCCCTCCCTCCCTCCCTCCATCTCTCAGTCTGCAGCTTTATGCTGACTCCAGGAATTATGATCCGTTTCCCGTCCACAGGAATAATAGAATACAGGAGGAAAGAAGGGGGGGGGGGCTCGGCAACAGCTCTGTGGAACAGTAGTGAGGAGTCCAACTCCACCGTGGTTACGTTTTGTGTGTGTCTGCAAATGCATTTAGATCCAGATGTGCAAACGTGCAATGTTTTCCTCTTCATTTCCATAAACTTCACACGTTAAAAGATTATCCTTGGACACGGACACAAACACAGAAACACCAACTTCGCTTCGATTAATGGTCATAAATCTTCGCCCTCCTCCAGTTATCTTGACAGTAAACGCCTCATGTATACAACCGCACAGCAGGCTGCGGATCGCTCTCCACCGCTGCGCCGTCCACCACAGCCTCTGGGCACTTAACACTATCGGCAGTCAGATCCAGCCTCTCTAGTGTGTTTGGAGTGTGTGTGGAGTGTGTCCTCAGCCGTATAAATATTTATCACAAGTCTACCCCTGGAATTTTAATGAGCACTGATGGAGAGCAATCAACACAGCAGAGCCAGAGGAGAGATGGACACAGAAGGGAAGTTGCAGTTTGTGGTGTCGGGTGTTTTTTGTTTTGTTTTTTTAATATAAAAGTGACTTTTTACTACTTTCCTGTTTAGATTCATACCTTCCTGCTTTTCTGCTAATTGTTTCCTGTTTGTTTTTTTATATGTTTTTGTGTATGTGTCCTGCATTGTTCCACATCTAAGGGTCTTTGTGTTTATCTTTTTACATATTTTAAGCTCCTGTACATGTCAGTGTTTCCCCGTATGTGTGTGTTCACATGAGTGGTCTACATACTCATCAGGGTGACAGGGCCACCCCTTAGAGGTCACTTAACACATTGTGTGGAGGCCAAGCTGCATGGGGAGTCAGGGAAGGAAACCTGAGCTGTAACTCACACAACTCTCTCACACACAGACGCAAACACACACATAGAAAGAGACACACTGGGCCTGACCTTTGACATCTAACTGGGAGTGGCTAATAACTGTCTTGGGTTCCCAAAGACACACCAGCTCACAGTTCATTTACTCCGCTGATGCTTTACTGTCTTACTGAAACGATTAAATATAAAATCACTGATTTGTGTAGCCAAAGAGATACACAGATTTAGGGACTTTTTAAAAGCTAAATGTACCAGAATTAATTTTAAATGATCTTGTTTGCCTTAGAAATGTTATGTTTTCTTTGGCTTTAGTTTCTAGATTTCACTGGAACGCATTGGCAGAGAACATATAAAACATGACAATCACAAAATTCCATCAAATTAACCTCTATGGTGAACACAAGACAAAGCAATATCTTTTTTTTTAGCTGTCATAAAGTCAGATTATATGTTACTATGCAGACCTGAACTAGTGTTCATTTCCAAATTTTACAATTTACAATTGTAAACCACAGTTCTGAATGTCTTAAGATTGTCTTTATTGATTAGTTTTTTATTGAAAAGAATAAAAGAAAGTTTTGCTTTGTTTTAACTGAAAGTGTTTATGTTAAAGCTAAGACGTTTTGTTCCAAGTAAAGTTTCATCTGTTCTTTACGTGTTTAAACAGTTTTTTAAATGTGAGTACAACTGCAAACATAAACAGTTTAATGCCATTCCTATTTCCACTGGTAGCGTGTTTATCCATTCAGGACCAGTCCAGTAACTACCACCACCTCCCAGTTGACAAGCCTGTACCTATGACAGCATGAAAGGATGGCATTACACTTTAGCCACAAGGCTGTGTTCAACCAGAATTTCTGATAAGCACAGCTAGCTGGAATAATTAGACTTGTTTTATTATTTTTACTAGAAAGCGTGTTTTAACAGCAGGAGTGAGCTGCTACGTGTCTTTCAGTTGGTTATATTGAGCCATCTTTCCTGTTTTATCTGAGCAAGTTGGTTTTATAGCCTGAATGTGAGAGGTGTTTTTCTGTAAAGAAAAAGTGAGCTGAGCCTGCTCTGTAGCCCCAAGTGCAGCATTCTCTGCGAAAAATCAGTAAAGTGTTGCAATCTTATCAGTGCAGATCAGGGCGTAGCCAATAAATACCAGATACTATTCCATATTTCTTTGATACTAGACTGAATCCCAACTAAATAATTTTCCTTTGCACTCAAAAGCCAGATGTAAGAGGGTGTTTATGAGTTCCCTCGCCTGTGCACATGTGGCTATACATGGACATTGGCCTCAGAGTTTCTGTCATTATCTTCTCCAATTAGAGAAGTATTTTTTTAAAAAGACCCAAAAATTGGCTGTAATGCCAAAATTTGAAGTTCTTTACTATGATGAATATCTTGCAAGATATTGCAAGATTTTCCCCATTTTTATTTAATCAATCTTTATTTAACTAGTAAAAGGAGAACTCTCCAAGTGTGTCCCAAGCCAAGATGGGCAGCAGCTCAGGTCAGCGATAATAAATCCAACAAACCACGAACAGGGAACACAGAATAATTAGAAAATGCACATAAATATAAAAACATCAAAAGTTAAGACAACAAAAGGCTGAAACATCAAAACCTAAAGAAACTTAACCTCTTAAGCATGATGGACACACCGGTGGGTCCAACAGGTGTAAACACAAGTTCATGTGTGAAAAAAAGTTACTTTAGTGATGTAAGGATATTTTATTTATAATGTGTCTTAAAGAAGAATACCTAATGCCACTAAATCAACTCTCCAAGTGCATTTAGTCAACAAAGTATTGTTTAATAACAACTTTAAAATACGTATGCTACAAACAACAGCTCCACCATAACCAGTAACACCCGAAACAAAATGCAACACAACGCGTGGTCCGTTCACTCCGCCCCAACATATTGGGTATCAAATGAAACTAGAAAAGCTGCACTTTCATATGATACCAAGCATAAAAGATATTCGCCAAGCACCTCACGTCAGTCTCAAAACAAACACAAAGCTAACCTTCGCATATCACATCTAGCCTTATCAGATAGCATGTTTATCACCAAATACAGCACCAAATCCCAAAGATATTCTCACAAACAGCCACATTTTTTATTTCCTTACCTTTTTGTGGTCATTTTCAGTCTATCCACACTGTTCATAATCGTGAAATTGCGTCATGCGCTAACATGTCATATGCTCCCATTCACAGCCATTTTGTTCTCTTGTTGTGGGTCTTGGCAGTGTAAATAAAGTTTGGTCAAATTCTACATCTTATGAGCTTTCCAACGATATGTTACACTTGAAAGAGACTTTATCTGTCAGGTATAAATACTTGCGCGTAAACAAAGGAGCATCGTTGCCGTTTTGCTGCAGTTACGCAGGGTGCACCAGAAAGAGCGAATATCGAACAGCATTTATTTCTTTGCTTCATTTTGACTTTTTATCCATTTAGAACGAAGGATAAAAGCCATAAACATGTCCAAGAAATTACGAAAAACCAAATACACCGTGTTGGAAGTTCTGGAGGAAATACAGACACAGCATAATTTGGCACAGTTTGCGTATCCAAGTGGCCAAATGGAGAGTCCGCCTGGTACTATCCACACTAACACCTGCATAAAAGCTATGAGCTTTGTTCTGTTCTTATGAAACTTTGTACAGTTGTAGTCAAGGAGTTGCTGAATGCATGCAGTGGTATCTTTATGCACAGAATGATTTCTGTCATGATGTTTTCATCTGTGTAAAAAACAAAAAACAATTAGGCGAGGATAATTTTTTGTATTTTTACCTATGGTTTATCACAATTTGCACAAGCATATTAACATTCACAATGTTTCTGTCACTGAATTTATATTCCATAGGGTCTTACCTATCCATTGAGACCTAGGTTATGTATATTGACCTAAAACTTACAGAGTTATTGTTGATTTAATTTGGGTAGGTCTGTTCAGGCGAACTACACTTCCAAAAACCCTGGGGTTCAAGGGGTTAATCACAGTCATTAGAGACCAAAAGGGGGCAGAGTGGTCAATCAAAGCATTTACAACCAGATGGATGTATCTGAAAGTTTCTTGAATTAAATTAAACCAACTCCCAAAGATTGTGGTGATTTTGCGGTTTATTTCAAACAGAGCTGCATATTTAAGTGTGTTTGTTTATTTTTTCCAGAGTCTGTGTATTTTGGCAAAAATGTCTGTAAACATAACTGTACCAAAGTATATAAAAAGAAGGATTAATGTAGAATTAAAGAAGCAACCAGAAAAACTGCCTCTGCCTCAGGTGGCAGTTTATCCACCCCGGTAGAGAAGTGAAGGAATACCTCAAAGAAAATTCTGCATAAGCACCCTGGCTTAGTCTGTGTTTGCATTTTATTGTTTCATTCTCATTCAGTTTTTCACACAATAAACTAACAAAATAGTGAATTATCTAATCTGTAAATGACAGGAAATTACATTTTTGTGTGCCTGTTTTTTCCCCATATTGCATCGTGTGCTTGGAGGATCCTGACTGAAAAACACTGCTATATTTATCCCATTTTTTGTGTGTACATTGCGTTAGACTTCTCCCATGACCAATTAACTGTTATTGCAAAGGCAGGTTATAAAGATTGCAATGTAAGTATGATAATTTAGTAATGTTAAAGAAAACAGGCGGCTATTGTTGCACACATAGGTCTCTCATTTCCCTCCATCCTCACTTCCCTCCAGCTGAAACTGAGGGCCTTTTGTGCTTTAAAGGAAGCGATAAGTTGAGACGATGCAGGCGGAGGTGCGTTAGAAATTGACCAGTGACAGATTTGTGGCTGTAGGTTCAAGCAGCCAGGGAATGATGAAGTTCTCTTTCTGCTGTGAATGCGTCCCCACCTGCACACACACAGCGGCTCACACACCTGTTGGCACTGGGAATACATCAGCCTTCGTGTTGGTGCCGACAGATAGCCGTGTCAAGGCCGGACAGCAAACTGATTCTCCTCATCTTCCCGCTTTTGCATCATCGTCATCATATCAGCAGCATTTCTTCCTGGTTAAAAAAGTGCAGGATCAGGGCGGAGTTCTTCCGTCAAAATCCCTGCAAGGTCAAAGATGAGAGCATCTGGGTCTGGTTGGAACATCTGGGTCTGCAGGGGATGCAGAGAGACCGTGGGCTCCAGGCTCTCACAGCGTTCGCGGACGCTCTATCTGATCTTCTTTGAAGTCTGTCTTTGCAGCCTCATGTCCACTACTGTACAAATACCAGAGACGCTACTGGACTTCCAAAACCACATCATAGTCTCCCAGCATGCAGCCCTCAGAGAGAGGGAGAGGAAAGAGAGTTGTTTTCTGGAGAATGTTTGATCTGTCTCCTGTAAGTGGGTAGACTTGCAGTCGGAAGAAGAATAAATGCAGTTTAGGAACATTTTTTGCTTTTTCCACATCCTTACATATAGTTTGTGTATGTGTATGTGTTCACACATTGCTACAGGTTTTTCTGTGTGCCCTCATGTGTTTTGGGGTCAGCCCCCGTGTGCTGCGTGATTTATTGAAAGGCCTTGCAATGATACCAGAATTCCTTTGCGTTAAATGCCTGCTCAGAGGGCCTTTTACTGCCTGTGTGCTTTATGGACCATGATCACACTCTATTTGTCTCTCAGTTCTACATTTCTGAGGATTCTTTTTATGGCTTCTAGCCTTTATTATAGTGTATAGTATTAAGGAAACTGGAAGAAAAGAATAGGACACTTACTTCAGGACACTGCTGGTTTTAAATAATAATGCAGTCTTATACCTGATGTTAAAGTTTTGTAAAAATCTTCTTTGTTTTGTTTTGTTTGTTTTTTTCCTGTTGTGGGCAAAATACATGTACGTATGGATGTATGGATGGATAGGTGGATGTGTGGGTGGTTTTGTGTGTGTTTGTGTGTGTGTGTATTCATTCATTCATTCATTCATTTATTCATGCATGCCTATGATAAACGGGAAACTCAAAACAATTTCCAGACTTTTAGACTGATCATTTCACCTTAGAGTTTCATTTATTTTTCCATTTGATTCCATTATAAATTATGTATTTCCTTTAGCTGATCCAGAAAATGTTCATGAAAGTTAGTAAAAAGATGTCTGATGTATACATGCAAAATTGTTCATTTATATCTGTCTTCCCAAAGCACATATAAAAACAATATTCTATAAAAATATAAAAACAGACCAATTTTTGCCAAAATATGCTAGAATTAAGTGTGATTGCAGAGAAGAGTTTTTTCATCAGACTTTATAACATTCTTAAGAAGTGATTGTTTTGACTAATTGCTGTTTCACCTCTCAGCAACCAGGTAGTTATACACTATTCACTATCAGAAAGAGTGAGGAATATTCTGCTATGATTTCAGAAGGAACATAAAATGCATTATAACCTCTACAGGGGAACTTAATTTTACTTCCTATAAACTTTTAAATGCACATGTGCAACTGTTCAGTGAACTTATTGCAGAACATACTGTTCTGTAACAAGGTAATTAACTACAATAACAATCCAAAAGAAATGTTTCAGCCCAAAATCAACCATTAAATGCTCTGGTTCAATGACAACTTGTACCTAAATAGTCCTCATCATCATCATACTGTTGACATTTAGACATCATCAGACCAAGACGACACCTCAAGAGAGAGACATTGACATTTTCATGTTGTGGTATACCCACCACTGTTGTAAGCTTATACTTATTATGTTTTCTGTAAATTTCACCCACAATTTAAATATCCATTACTTTTTGTGAGTAGTGTATACATACATTTTTGGTGGAATTGAGTCTCAAAAATGCCCTTAAATGTTTACAGTTTTATTCCAACAGTATTTATTTATCTCTTTGTTTATTAATTAATTTATTGATTATCAACATGACATTTAAAGATAGTCTAGAGTTAAGTTAGATCCCAAAATACTTTCATACATTTACATTATCAAGCTCCTCTTTCTCATGAACATACATCATGTTCAGTAAAAGATATGTTTAAGATGGTATACACAGATCCAACCATGTCCATGCTGATTAACTCAAGACTCAGGTCTGTCTCAACATGGGTTCCTACAGAGGACAGTCTCGCCCATGCAGACAGTATTTTAGACATTTTGCATTGTGGCATTGCCAAAAACTCTTGGAAGTGGGAAAAGTTTGGTGAAACCGTGGAACATGATTTTCCAGCCAATTAAATTGATGGCAAACCACACACAATGTAGATGGAGTGCTGCTGGCCTCTACGGTGGATAGAGTCGGGTGGTGGGAGGGTGTGAGAAGCTTTTCAATCCAAATGATATGCTTTCCATAATGGAAGCAGAGACTGTGGAGTTTGGGTTGGACTTGCTTTTCCTCAAAATTGAGATCACTGGAGGAGTGAACTCAGTGGATGAGATTCACACGGAGCTCCTTTTGGCCCTGAATCTGGTTGGATTGTCTTGATTCACACCCCTGCACAACAATGTTTGGAGACTGGGGGGCAACGTCTCTGAACTGGCAGATCCGGGTGGTCCAAGGGATGTCTTCCAACAAGAGGGGGTCACTTGTTCCTACTTTTCAGCATTTCTGGGAAGGCCTATGCCAGGGTGCTGCAGAGAAGAGTCTGGAAGATGATCAAACCTCAGATTTAGGAGGAGCAATGTGGTTTTTGTCCTGGTCCTGGAACACTGGACCACCCCTCTACTCTTGCAAGGATACGAGAGTTTGAATGGGAGTTTTTCCAGGCAATCTTCATGTATTTTGTGGACATGGAGAAAGTTTATAATTGTGTCTCTGGTGGTGTCCTGTGGGGGCTGCCTCAGAAGTATATGGTATCACACCATTGATACAAGCCAGTCGATTCTTTTACATCCAAAGTGAGTTTGGTTTACTTGCCAACTGTAAGTCAGACTTTTCATCTGCATATGGCACCAGGGCCCTTTGTCATGCATTTAGTTTATAGCCTTTATGGACAGAAATTCTGTCCATAAAGGTTTTCCAGTTTCATTGGCTTAGTATTTAATCTTTGCTTTTTGTAGCAGATGTCGATGCTAGTTTCATGGGAGGTACATGCTATGCCAGGAGGAGGCATAACGGATGCAGGACTTGCTGGAGAGATTTTATCTGCTCCGAGAAAAGAGCTGGAGAGGAAGGTCTGGGGTTCTCTGTTCAAACTGTTGCCCTCATGACCAGGTCCCATAGAAGTTACAGAAAATGACAGGATCAGAAATCTATCTTTCTTTCTTTCTTTCTTTCTTTTTTTTTTGTTTTGTTTTGTTTTGTAACAAACCCTTCAATTTCAATTTCCATTTGTAAGCCAGCTTGATTTTTTAATAAGTTGTTGAAATATTTAGTACCTGGTAGGGCATGCTTGTTTAAATAGGCTAGTTACACTTCTAGAAAATAAATATGGCCACTACTCACTGAAAATAAACATTATTAAAAAGGGGGGAAAAAGTATTTGGGTTTTTCACTCATTAATAGCTCGTTTATAGCCAAGGTTTGATTTGCATCTTTTTCAAAATTTCATATCTTGTAGGCAACCACTGGTCTCGCATCCATTTATCACCCACCATACAACCAGGTTTACTCATCTTACCGCAGCTGATGGGTGTGAGTCACATTTTTCTTTTGGAAAATATTTAAAAGGTTTACTAGAATTGACTTGCAAAATTTATGGGCACATTGTTACTGACAGTCTTGAGTCAGTGAAGTAACATTTGAATAATTCTGCCCGATAGCCCAGCCCCTGGAGATCTGGATGGGCACACGGAGGTCCCGTTCTTGGTGTCATATGCGGCATGGGTGCTGATCATGTTGACATTTAATCGTTAAAAATGTCCTAATGATCACAGATTGAGGGGCACATTTTGTCACGGCTCATTTTCAGCTTTTTACTCACCAGTTTTTGTTATCCTCGCTGCGGTGTATTTTCAGACACGGGCAGGATGATGCTTTAAACAGGATGTACCAAAATGTTGGATTTGGTTCCAAATCGGATCCATATGAAGATTATATTGTGCCCCCATCTGTTAGTAGTTCATGTTGAATTATTCGCTACATGCTCTGTTTGGGGTGAGTTCACTCGGCCGCAGAAAGCTCTCGTTAGCAGTTTGGTATCAGGTTTGATTTCACTGAGCGGTACCGTGCAGGCAGAGCTGCCAGGGTGAGGTTGTCTGTCACCTGCAGAAATCCTGGTTGAGAAAGACCAGATGCTGGATTAACTTCCTGGATGCTAAGCTATGTGGTTGTGTGCTAAGAAGGTAGAGTAGCCAGACAGGAATCTGATTTCAGCAGATGTTCTTCTGCTATACTCTGATAGAAATTTCAGAGATCTGACTTGACAACTATGATGAAAATGTTGATGATTTTTAATGTGAGGCATAAACTTTTCTTTCTACTGTCAGCCTTGTGTGTTGTTTATTCCTTGTATGTTGGTTCCAATGTATAGCCTGAAAGTTTTGAGATTGAAATGGCAACTTTTTCCAGTTTATTGGAGTTAATTAAACTTGGTTTCAATGAATTAAACTTTCCCTAAGAGACTTAAAATTTTAGATTAATCCAAGATCCAGGGACTTGGAAAAAAAAAATGTACCAGCCCTTATTTATAGATAATACTGTCAAAAAAGGGTGGGGCTTGCAGTTCTTAACACCTTTTGCCATCAGGTACCTCCCACTGTCTTTTCCCCTTGATCCTGTCTCTGTCATGTCACCTTTAATTTCCACCATCACTCACTAAATGAGAGTTAGAGAGGAAGTGCAGGGATGGTCAAAAACAGCTTAAAAGGAAAGAGGAGACAGAGCAGAAATCATCAGAACAATGCAGGGAATCAGAGATTTAAAAGGTTTGTAACTGTTTCCCAAATATTAAAAAATAAAAATCACAAATTAAATAAACACACATCTTTAATCCTGTATTAAGGTGCAACATTGCCAGGTTTTAGGTGACTGCAGCTGAAGGACATTAACTTTATATTTCCTGCTATGTTTGTGTGCTGTGCTCCACCAAACCTGCAGGGACAAATGCTGATTTTTCTTACTTCTGCAGATGAATTACCCACTACTTTGCAATATTGTGACAACAGTTTAATATAAGAAACCTTTGTGGGAAGAAACGCTTGAGTTTTTTTTTTAAATTAAAGTCCCTTTGATTTTCGGTTAAAAAGTAGCTTCGGTACAAAAAGTTCAGCAGTGAGGACAGCTCTGGTTTTCTGTCTAATTATTGCAGACTGTATTGGACATGCAGACAAGCAAAATCTGGAGGTTCCTTGCACTAAAAGTACTAAAGGCTTGACATATGTCCTGAAAATAAGTTATCATTTCAGAAGATACCCAAGAAATGAATAAGAGTCTGTTCAAGACAGTTTCTAATAGGTAATGTTTTAAAACATATGTACCAAGCACCAAGAAAGTTTTAAGACATTCCTGCATTAAGCTGTCTCCGGTTAACTGAAAGCTTGATCCGATGTGATCTAACCATTTTTGATCCAGGATTTTTGCACAAGTTCCCCAAGTGGTTGTTAAAATATGCAGACATTAATACAACCTTTAAATGATATTAGCCTCAGGTCAGATGAAACTGGCTCCCAGCACAAAAGAACAGATCAGATTCAGGTAAAAGGGACTGAACACAGCCCCCTCAAACCGTAACCCTTCTGCATAGTGTAATATCTGGATTTGAATATTTTAATAGCTCTAAAATGAGCCCACATGTCAAGCTTTGCCTTTTAGTGCCTTTATTCATCATCTGTGAAAAGTCAGAGAATTGAAAAGTGAATCTCGGTCATAAACTTTCTTTACTTTCAGCCAAGCCATCAGTCACATTAGTTGGCTGCAAAGGAAGCTCTCTCTGGATCTGGGTCAGCGATAGTTTAGCTGAAATTTGCTAACATTTAGCAGTGTAGTTGAGAGTATCACAGCGGCCAACAAAAAGAAGTTGCGCTGCTCTGTGTTTCCATCACCCCTCTCAGTTTCCAATTAGCTTTGCAGTCAGGTCATTTTTGAGTTGGTTTGTAAAGGATTATAGCTATGCTGTTGTTCTGCGCTGCTCTTTGTAGAATTCTGCAAAAGTAGAAAGGAAGTACAATCTAGAAAGATTAAGCTTGATTTTTGGGCTTGGACTTTAGATAACAGACACACAGATGGCACAATCTCTAAACCGAACGGTTGTTAAAGGCAGAGCATCATAAACAAAGTGCATTTAGTTGCCAGTTACAAATTAAAAAGGTTGATGTCCCTCAGCCACGGTAAGCTGGGTTCCTCTGCAGAAGCTCCCTCCTGGTGTCGTCTTGTATTTCTTCAACAGGGAGCTGCAGGGAGTTTGTTTCACTTCATCTGACCTACATATGAAATGCATGTAGATGGGCCAAGTAAAAGGCAAATCCCTCAATCCTCCAAACGTCTTGCTTTTGTTTTCTTTGATTTGTTTTTACATCTGTGATTGACTCACTTCAAACAAGGGTTTTTTTTTTTTTTTTTTTTATCAAACAGCCAATAAGAGACTGTCATGGAGCCAAATAAATGTTAGAGCAGGTGTAGTAGCGATGTCTAATAGTCGGCTTTTACCAGTGTTCGTGAGGAGACCAGTTGTTTCTTTTATGCCAGCTATCAAATGTTCTCCATTACAGACCTTAATCAATATAATTATGAAGCAAGTGGATTATTTAATGTAATTGTGAGTAAGTCACCCTATAATAATTACATTCAGCAGCATGATAAATTATGTCTCATTGCTGTAGGTAATTAGTCTGAAAATGTTTCCAGTTATGGCTTCAGAGCCAGAAATGCTTGTGAGTAATGTACTGAGCTGCTCACATGAGAAGGAGCTGTTTGTCCTGCCGTTGCAGATGGAGGAGAAAATGGCCTTTCATGTGCTGGGCTTCAACAGCGGCATGTGAAGTTAAAAATAAAAACGACCAGGAACTGAATCAGGTTTTCAGCTGGGGTCGGATAATATTAAACTGAACGGCGTCAGAGCCAGAATCAGCCTGTACTTGTTCCCTCTGTGTGTGTTCAGTGCTCTTGCCTTTGTGTGTAATCAGAAGAGTGTGATTAAACGCTGTGGAGCCTCTCTAGGATGTGGGTCCCTGCTCTCTAAAAGGTTGAACTATGCCAGTGCTGCTGTGTGCGTTCCTCTGTAATAAGATCACCCAGAAAAGACGTTTTCAAGAGGTTCAGCACCAGATAACACCACCCCTCTCTGTTTACTCTTTGTCTGGGCTATTTTTCATAGTTTCTGTTAAGCACTCCAGTTCCAATTAACGGGAATATAAATAGTGCAGAACTACAGCATGCATGGACATTTTACATAATAGCACCTTTTCAACTTTGTTTTAAAAAGTTTCCCATGTTTAACCCATTCTGACCTGAAGTGGCGTTTGTGTCGTTTTACCTTTCGAGCCTGAAGCCACGAACATCACAGAAAAGTCTGAGAAGCAAAAAAGATAAACTGGACTGTTTGTAGATTTCAAGGTTTTAGAAACAAAATGATAATTCCGAACGGGTTAAACGTGGCCCAGGTTTGATGCAAAAGAAGAAAGGAAACCGTTCAGCATCTCTGTGATGAACTGGAACGCAGTGTGTTAGCCGGGCCTGACTGACGCTCCTGCTGCTGCATGGACAAATCCCTCCAAAATCTCCCAAATCTGGTGGGACGACTTGAGACTGACATCAGCAGCAGATTAAATAACCTTTAAAACTTCAGTTCTGGTTCATACTTCGACAAATAATACTGAGAACATATGATTGAGTAGAATGACTTAAATCAACAAATATTCTACGTGCGTCCTCTTTAAAATTCTTGCCTCTCTGATTACGTCATTATGTGAGGTACGAACAAAATGTGCACTGTGCACACATGCTGGATCTTGTCTTCTGAGTCTCATCCAGTGCAACATTTCCTGTGAGTCTTTTGTTAAAAGCATGGCACTTATAATTGATTCATTGATTTATTGATCATAATTTTATTATCAGTTTGTCTGAAATTGAAGCTAATCAGCACATACACAAATGAAAAAGCACATGCGTGGAGCTAGTTGGAATTTGAATTTGCCAATAAATGTTTGATAAATGAGTAAAAACATCTTTTAAGAACGATGTGATGTACATGATCTAATGCTGGAAATAAGGATTATGTTTCTGATGCTGCAGTGAATTATAATTTCGTATATTTTACGCATGTAACAATAAATTGAGAGAAAAAGTGTCATTAAATTGATCTCATTTGACTTTTTAAGTTGTTTAATGTCCACATACGTCTGGACAAGTAACATATTTGATGATCTGTTCTATAAAAGATTGTGTTTATTCTTAGTAAAATAAAATGTTTAAGTTATTTAGATTATGACAGTAAAGTCGTTGATTTTGGAATTAGCTTTGATATGAATAAACATCCAGTGTTTCTGACTCAGATATGTTTGAGTGACAGATGAAAGATCCCCACAAATATGGAGACAAAAATAGACGTCTGCAGAGGAAGACAGGGAGCTTTAAAAACAGACATACAGAGAAAGAGTTTCTTTTTTCCTTTTCTGTCTCTTTGGTGGTCTGAAGCAGGATCTCACTGGATGCCGAACCCAGTGCAAAACACAACAGGGGGGGAAAATGAGTTAGAGGTTATGGAGGGGGGTACAGGGTGAAAGGCGGGTTCTGGGCTGAGGGTTACACCACCAGAGTCCCACAATTCATCATGCTTTGGCACCGACGAGGGCTGTCTGGACAGATCGGAGGTGGGGAGCCGAGAGGGGGGATTGATGGCCAGCGAGACTCTGTGACCTCGTTTTTCCCTCAGGAGAGAAGATAGTTTGTGTGAAATAGAGAGAGAGAAAGTAATCATCACCCTCCATCTCTTGAGTCCGGCTGAACACAGTGTGGACGCAGAGTTGAATCCATCGCGTCTTCATATCAGTACGACTCATCAGCTGGACTGCAGGACCGTCCTGCTCTCAGCTATCACATCAGACATGACAGATGATTTGTTTTTTTCTCTCCCCCACTCTCTTTCCCCTCCTTTCTCCTTTTCTCTCGTTCCTGACCTTCCTTTCCATTAGGACTATCTGCAAGGTGACAGCAGCAGGGCCAATCAGAAGTTGGGTTGGAAGCCAAAGGTGACTTTTGAGGTACGTCTGACGTTGGTTTAAACACACCTCATCGAGCTGGACAAATACAACAGCAATAGAAATATCTGTGGATTTGTTGTTGTTTTAAAGAGAAAAAAAAGTTCTTTGTTGAAAAGAAAAACTGATTTATACCTCTTACTGGGATTTTATTCACTAGATAGTGAATAATATTCACTCACCAACTATCGGTAGTGTCTAAAATTAAACTTAATATTATTCTAATTAAACAACAGAAGATCTACAAAGATGTAAAGAGCCCGTCCCGTCGGCACGAGGAGCCAATCCAACGGTTCTGCTGAACTTTTAGAAGCACCTCCTTCTGTAAACACCATCCTGAAATACATAATAAAATATATCCCAAAAAGAAAATATTTTTTTATTATATGAAATTAAAAATATATTATTAATCCTAGAGGGAAATTTTAATATCCCATAAACAGTGCATAAAATACAAATATAAAAAGCACTTAGGGAGATTCTTTATATATAAAATGTGTTTCTATTTTATTTATTATTATTTCAAGTTTTTTGTTTTATTTTGTTTTTAAATAAATATTTTAAGTATTTCTATTTTTGAGGATTAAGATTTTTTAGGTAAAAATAATAATTAGCAGCTTGTTTTTTTGTTTGTTTTTTCTTTTAAAAAATATTTATTAAGAAAAAGTTTAATTTGTGATAAAATCAGACATCTGATGGTTGATTTTGGTGCAGTTTTTGGCTAAAAAAAAAAACTCAATAACTGATTAAGCTCAAAATGTGACAAGAACTCTGTGAAAATGTCTAATAAATCTGTTTACTGCTATTAAATCATATTGTTTATGAGGTAAATGCTGCATCTCAGTGTGTGTCTGTACAATCATTCGTTTTTGTCCCGGTTTAAATCACAGTTCAGACAAACAGATGAGGGTTCTTACTGACTGCTGTGTTTTTAAGGGACAGTTTGTTGGATTATTTGCATTAAAATAGCCGTCTTTTCTAATTGCTTCCTGTTTAAATCTGATCATGTCTGTGCAGGAGCTGGTGAAGGAGATGGTGGATGCAGACATCGAACTAATGAGACAAAATCCAAATGCCTGAGGCCAAATATGTCAGTTCCTCCAGATATGATGGAGATATTACAGCAGTCCAGAGTTCTGTCAGACCAACAGTGGCGGGGCTTTTTTTTTCCCCCTTCATTGCTACCTTTTTGAATTTTCCATATGAAGTGATTGTGTCCTTTTTTATCTTTGTTACGGGTGTTTGAGGGAACCAATCGTTGCCTTTGAATCTTGTGTCTGTTTCTCATATTATATTATTTGTTTTGGTTTTTCACCCAATATAAATGCCTTTTTTCATGTCATAATTTATAGATGGCAGGTTCGACGGGTTTATTTATGTGTATCTTTTGAATGTGGGGAAATTGATTAATTTGTCAAAGTTTTACTTTTGCTCCTTTAGAAGATGACCAAATGGAATATAAAAAAATGAAGAACTGATTATTATAATTCTGTTTTGTTATTATGTAATAATGATCTATTTGCTATCATGAATTCTGACATTTTTACATGTTTGTTTTCTACTGCAACATTAAAAGATTGTTAAGGGCTACACGGATAATAAAAATATAGTTGCTGGTTTTTGCCTGTTGTGATTGTATATTTTACTGCAGTGAAAACAGCAGATTGATGCAGGTAAGATAGTTGGGTAAGTATTGTGTGTGCTGTTTAGAAGTCGGCCAGATTGTCTCCACTTGCTTTGTCTTTCCAGGGTTTTTATTTGCAAGCATGCCATGCTCTTTTTATTCAGCAGGATGCTTGTTTTTCCCCCGGAGCCCAGAGTCCCACAGATCTGCTGTCAGGCTTTTCTCATCTGTCCTGATTGACACTGCCTTCAGAGAACATGCTAGACCAACAGATGTTATTCAGACCCACAGAGATGTTTTCTCTTTGAACTATCTCCAATTCTGCAGCTTTTTACTTTATCAGGCAGAAACTTCACTTGTTTTAAAGGAATATCTGTATTGTTTTGTGTTTATGTGGTTTAGTTTATGTCCCAATGACTCTATTAGTCCTCATGGATAATTAAATGTAAACAAGGAATAAAAAAACTATTATATTTTAAATAAATTATGGGCTATTTACAGTCACTAGCTCATAGATTTACATTTCTAAACAATGTCAAATCTTTAACAAGTGAGGATATAAATGGATTGCAGTGAGAGAAATAAATGTTCACAAGTATAAATGTTTATAATGAAGGAGACTGCATGGCCTCTATCACTGTTGTTTTATTTATTTCATTTTGTTCATGAATTATCAAGGAGCTTTCATGTGCATCTAACTATTAGCGGGACTATTTTTTCTGATTAAAGTGCTTTGTCTGCAGCTGTGTGGCACTTTGCAAGCTTGACTTTTATTCCATGTAAGCTGTGAAAGAATTATAGTTGAAAAAGAAAACAATACAGTATTTCCATGAGAAATGTGGACGAAAAGCAGAAAAACGGACTGTTTTTAAGTAAGGCATTCCAGTAAAAGCACCACACTGCTGGTATTGTTTAGGCGGTGGAGCAGTTTGACATTCAACTTGCACGAAGCCCTGAAGGTCTCAGCGAGCGGTCTGAGGAGGCTGAGATCGCCTCTGTCTGTTTTTGGGACAACACCTACAGGACATGTGAAGAGTCTCTGTGATCGTCCTGGACAGCGCTGCGTCTGCGCGGACTCCGAATAAGAAACAGATGTGGCCCTGGCGCTGTTTTGGGCCCCTGAAACCGCTCCGAGAGCAGAAAGCGCACACACATATATAAACAGCCCGAGGCCTCACACAGGTGCGCCGCGTATCCCTCAACGACAATTAGCCGATGTTTGTGATCAGATGTTGGCGAACAAGGAAGGAGAAAGTTTTGGAGCAGAAATAAAAACATTCAGGCAACTAAATAAACGTTTTAGGAGATTAAAGGGATTTAATGGTGACCAGAGATTTCATAAGTCTAAAAAAATGGATAGATTTTTCTATTAAACCTTCTGGACAAATCCCTTTATTTATAACCGAGAAATATAAAAATAACCGCTTTCTTTCAAAGCAGCGACATGAGAGCAAATGTGCAATGTGTGGACAACTTTCAGTGCATTTTAACAAAGAATAAAGTCGCATTCAGTCATAATTCGAAAATATATATTCTTTGTAGAATTTAAAATGATAATACGTCCTGCTGCATTAAACCTGGGCGGACTGAAGGGACTTCCGCCACCAAACATCAGATTTAGCCTAATTAAAGATATTTTAGGGAATACATAATATGCGAGCTTCTTCAAAAAAAAATTTAAATGATAATGTGCCTATGTTAATTCTGTAAAATTAAAGACATTTAATCAAATACGGGAAAAAAAGAGTATCCAAAACTCCAGGATCGCAAAGTAAAATAATTCAATCTGGTTTTTAGAAAAGATTAAAAAAAAATCCACCATAGATGAAAACGAACAAAAAAGTTAATTCATTAATAAAAAAAATAAATAAAAACTTTGGAAATTCCTACAGATAACCAAATAATGTGACGCAAAACAAATCCGTTATTCCGGTCTCACTGAGCATCACTGAGGCCTTCGGATGGTTTGGAAACTGGATATAGGATTGAGCTCGGCAGGATTTCTTGGACTCATTCGTGACATAAATGCTTTAAAAACAACAACAAATGAGGCAGAAAACTGGCATCAAGATCTTTGTTTGTGCCGGAGTCCTGCGGGATTAAAGACTGGGGAAGGGGGTGCAATCTTAGCCGCTATGGGGGGATTTAGCTCCGCTTCAAAAAGACGCAGCAGGCCGAGCTCAGCTTCACACACACAAACACACCTCACGCTGCAAAGCAGGCAGGCTTGATTCAGGCTGCATTTAGGACTTATCAGCCACAAAGCTTCTGCTTTTAAAGTTAAACTACTTTTGTAAAGAAAGAAATTCTGTTAAGATCAAGATTTTAATGTGGTTGCACCAAAATTGGACATAAAACACTTACGTCAGTGACAATCATTACATTATATTATTATTATTATTATTATTATTATTATTGTTGTTGTTGTTATTGTTGGTTTATCAATTTAATTTACTTATTTGTTAGCCTACTTTTCAAGCTACTGATATAGCAACTACATTTTTAATAAATTCGTGTTTTTGTTTAGTCTTTTAATTAAGCTGTGCTTTATGGTGGGAAAAAATATCTTTTACAAGAAAATAGCTCCTCACTACTAAAAAAATGCCCTCGTAATTTTAAGAGTTTTTCCTTTTCCTCCTAAAAATCTGCTGAACTTCTGATGGCGCTGAGTATCAGGTTGCTCTTTCGATAAATAACTTTAGAATTGATTTGACTTTTCCAGAGGTCGTTTGGCACAACGTTCACTCAACACTGCGGTGAATCCACGGCACACAACTTGCACCGTAAAACACACCTATGCACGTGTGATCCCTCGAGGCTAGTCGTTATGAGCTGAACATAAAACCACCTCCAACACAACACAGCATTTTAATTCCTCAATCAAGCCTTTTTGGATGCACTGCAGCGAGTCTGTGGAGCGGGTTGGCAGCATTTCCAGACCGAAGAATGCCTCCCTCCTCCTCTGGGAGTCTTTAGCTTGTTGTACAGCAGGCCTGCAAGCTGCCACAACACACGAGCCCACCGCCCTGCCTTGTACAGTCTCAGTGAAGGTGGTTTAGATAAGGCAGTGACAGGCTATAACACAGGCTTCTCACCATCCTTTCCTAAAGTGCATTGTTGACATCCTCTCCACTGACCTCTATAACCTCCTCATGTCTTGTCTTCATAATGAAAAACGATTCGCAAGAGTGCCTGGATTTTCCTTCCTAACTCTGGAGAGCCGCATCAATCACAGAAACGTTTGTTTGGGAGCAATAACATCGTCTCTCGTCTTTATTGGGAAGCCTTGAGTTGTAATAAGTTGCACAATAAGTTGTAATTTGGCGGGGTTTTAAATGACAGACTGCAGTTGAGCCGTATAAGCCCCCTTTAAAGGTGTAGCAGTCAAGCCAATAACGCATTGTTTACATGGCAGCTTCAGTGATTCTCGCTCATCTGACATGTGGCCCTGTGGAGCGTCCGCGTGCTGGAAATCTTTTATTTATTTATTTATTTATTTATTTATTTATTTATTTATTTATTTTTAATTTCGCTTATCCATTAAAATGCAATCCACACAGGCCTAAAAGTGACTGTTAGCTTTCACTGCTGGCTATCCACGGCTTGCCCCGTTGTGCAAAGATCCCTCTTCTATTACCATCCCACCCCCATGTACACACACCACACTGGAGAGGTGTAATGTATCATCAGCTCTCTCAATGCAGGCTATTGAATGATTGCAGAGGAAGCCATGAAATAAAAGAATATATATATATATATATATATATATATATATATATATATATATATATACCATATATATATATATGTGTGTGTGTGTGTGTTTACTATTGTTATTATAGGTCAACCTTTAAAAGGTTTACCTTTTGCAAGTTGATCTTCATTAGAGCCTGGGTAATTTCTTTTAGAACGGAGGAGAGTGGGTGGCTGCCTCACATGATCAAGGAAGTAAAGAGATAAATAAACATCTGACAGCAGCGATATTTCAATCAGTCACCGCCAGTAGCTACAGTTCACTGTGCGAGACCCAAAATGCAAAGCAGCTTGTCGTACATCCCTCAGTCAGATCTCATATCCATCAGACCGTCCTCATGCGTCAGCAGGGACCTTCAGGGTCTGAACCTGCAGCTAAATGTTCCCCAAAGACATCCAAAATAAATGCAGCTGCAGCTTTATTCCCCCTTCTTTTCTTTTTTCTGGTTTTTCATCCAAATCCTCCCATCATTCACGAGTAGAAGTCAGACGGAAGCCTGTTCAGTTTGTAATGACTTGATTTGTTTTGCTGACAAGGCCTTTTAGTGAGTTAAAAAACCGCACTACTGAATTGCTGCCACGCGTGAGTTTATTTACTGTCAGGTTATTTACAATCAAAACTGAAAATATACCATGTGCAGGTGAGACCGAAGGGTAAAAACAAAGGAAAAGAAAAAGAGCTTTAAAAAGGGAAAAGAAGTTGCATCTCTGGAGGCCGCAGCCTAAAAGGTTTAAAAAAAATATTCCCTCTTGGAGCAAATACGCAGGCACATTAATTGCATTATTATATACGTTTTCACTCAAATTTTGAAACAAAATCCAAATAATGTGTATTCTCTAAAAGAAGTCCTCTTTGCGCATTTGCAACACTGTCCGCGCTCATTGCACTTTTTCCTGAAAAAAAGTTTATTTTCTTTGGCCAAAAAACTTCGGATATTTAGTCTGAATTTATGGGATGTTATAAATCATTTCAAATCATCCTTATTTTAAGCTGTGATCTTGTTTTACACTATCGGCTTCTCGTTTTTAAACCAGCTCCATTCGAGGGTTACCAATACTAATAAATCACTCCAATTAAAATCAAATAGACGGCACTTTATTAAACAAAACAAACTGTAATGCCTTCAAAATAGTTTTTTAAACAAACAACACAGAATGAATAAAATAGGTCAGTATGGCTACAAAGTCCCCCCCTCCCCTCTCCCTCCCTCCCTCCTCTATTTCTATACAAGAACTGAGCAAATTAAAGGCAACAGCGAGAAAACTGGAAAACGTCTAAGTGTTTGGTCCTCAATATCTAACCACTCCCCTTTCCTAAAAATAAATTACTATATTAGGCTATAATTTACAGTTTAGTCATAAAAAGCTGGTATTTGAGCCATTTTATAAACAATTCTCAAAGTGAGAGGGAAAGAAACTTACGTGTTTTGGTGTTACACAGCTCTCGAGAAAAACCCTCAGAATATCATGTCCATTTGGAGTTTTGAAAGAAAGACCAAAAGTACAAAAAATATAGAAAGTATATATTAGAGTTATTAATTTAAAAGACGCTTTTGGTTTTAGAACTTGCTGCAGTCATAAACAAACGCTCCTGAGGTGCGGTAGATGGACTGGCCGGACGGGAACGCCATCTGACAGCTATTATTACTGTTAACCGGGGAGCCGTTCAACCCGATCCGCTGAGACTCAAACATCTCCCGCACAGAGTGGAAGTTCTGCTGCTGCGCTGGGTAACCCGGGCTCAGGTGGCTCAGGTCCCCGTACCAGGAAGCGAGCCTACCCTGGTGCGCGTGGTGACTGTCCTGGCCTGCCTGGTTTAGGTTTCCGTGCCCAAGCGGGGACGCGGTGGTTGTGGTGATGCAATAGTCGGGCAGAGCCTCCTCCACCGTGGTGGACGGCGCCAGGTGGCCTCCAGACGATCTGTCCCCAGCGTACAGGCTCATTGCTTGCATGTTGCAGTGATAAGTCGCGTTGGGGCTCGTGGAGATGGCGCTCTGGTTGCAGGTTGTTGAGCTGTAGGCGGATGTTTGGTTCGGGGAGTAGTTGAGCGAGAGTGACGGGGTGATACCTGTCCGAGACGAGGCGATGAGAGGTGGGGAGAGCTCTCCCTGCGGAGACCCCCGCAAGGAGGTCATGATGTTATCCACGCTGAAGCCCTGCGCCGGGGCCTGGCTGTGGTGGTGTTCGGCTCCTTCCATGCTGAGTGACCTGGTGGAGGGGACGCTGTGAGGGCTGCCTGTTGACATGCTGCTGCTATCAGGGCTCTCAATCTTGGGCACGGCGCCCAGAGTCGGAGATGTGGCCTGAGGCGGCGTTGTGGTTCCGTTCTCCGTCTTAATATCCTGGATCCGCACCGGTTGAGAGCCTTGCACCGCTGCGTCCTGTTCTCGGCCCGTGGGGCGGACAGAGGGGTCCTTGCTTTGCCTCTCCCGGTCTTCTTTATCCCTCTGCACGTCCTTCTTTTTGAACCTCCTGCGGCGCCGTAGAAAGCTGCCGTTCTCAAACATATTGTAAGAGTCCGGGTCCAGGGTCCAGTAGCTCCCCTTACCGGGTTTCTTATCGTCCCGGGGCACTTTGACAAAGCACTCGTTGAGGGAGAGATTGTGCCGTATACTGTTCTGCCAGCCCTGCTTGTTGTCCCGGTAGAAGGGGAACCTCTCCATGATGAACTGATAAATCCCGTTCAGGGTTATCTTTTTCTCCGGTGAATTCTGGATCGCCATGGTGATGAGAGCGATGTAACTGTAGGGAGGTTTGACCATGTCCTTCGGTTGGTGCTGGGGGGCGTACGGTCCGTACGCCCGGGCCATGCTGGCCGGGTATTGCTCGTGGGCCGCATGTGGGTACATGCTCATAGGCGCAGGCATTCCAGTGTATCCACCACTGGCCCGGTAGTAGCTCTGCTCGCTGCTGATGTAGGGAACGACTCCCAAAGAGTTGGGACTGGAGACGGAATAGCGCGCCTGCATCCTGCGCAATGCGTAAAACCTCTCCAAACTAATACCCCGCAGAAAATGTCACAGCGTCTGCGTGTGCTCCGACTTTCCAACAGTTCAATCTTGTTTCTTTGTGGCCTAGAAGTCCCTTTTTGAAGACACAGTTCGCCACGGTAAACTGGAGAGAGCGCGCACTGCTGCAGCGAGCATTGGGGAAACTAAGAAGGCTGGCGAAGCATTGGTCTACACAGCAAGAAACTTTTTTTTCTTTTACTCCTCACATTTTTCCTCCCTTTTGGCTACTCGAGCTGCTCCACCCCGAATCCAGAATGTGTGCTCCATCATCCAATGGGACGACGAAATGAACCTGTGGAAAAGAGCACCGCGATAAATGTCACAACCCCCACCCCCTTTCTCCTCCTCCTCCCACTCTCTCCTTCCCTTTTTCACTTCAGACATGGAGTTATTAAAATACTTTAAAGGGTGTGCCCAAAAATGCTGGAATTTTATTATTTGTAAATTTTTTAAACTGAGAGTAATCAAATAAATAAAATTATAAATAAAAATATATTAAGTGATATTTGAACATACATTTATATTTGAAGGCTGAACGTTTCTGATTAAATAGCTGAACTCGACAACTCCTCTATATCCACGCTGTGGGTAAAAGCGGAAATGGTTCATAGTAGAACAAACAAATTAACCAACAAGCTGCTCTGCAGCACCTTCTGCCGTACCTGTCCATTCTGCAGATTAAGAATTACTTTGAAAAATCTTTACATGTTTTTGATAAATGTATCAACGCTATTATTTATTAGGAATGCAAAAAGTTGGTACTTATCAACCTTTAGTCTTTCAGAAACGGCATCAGCTGCAGTTAAGCCGCTGAATAAACAAGACAGACATGAAAGGGTTTGGATGCTTCCCTCCTCCCCACCCACAGCGCCGGTGGGCGGCGTGTGGAAACTAATTAAGGGTTAAATGAAGATCATTTGGCCGAGCAGAGTGAGAAAAGCTTCCCTACGAGCGAGCTGCTGCTGCTCAGTCAGCTGGGATTTTTAAAGATGAAGACCTCCGAATGTTCCCAAGACACTGACCAGACGTTAAAAGAGCCATTAAAATGCTCAAAGGTTCCTGGGCAGTTCTGAGTTCCTGAGTTAGCTGCAAGTCCTGAAAACAATTTTGTATTTAGGAACTATGTTTGAAAGAGGCTTTTTTAACACCGCAAAGATGTAAATAATCGTATTTATGATAAATGCAAATTCATTAAACAAACCATTTAGAATATCTTATAATTTATTGTCAAACTTCAAAATAAAGAAGGCTGAAAAAGCGACTTTCATTTGATTAAAGTTTGTGAATTGTTAAAGGGATTTTTGCTCAGTTAAACACACATGTTTATAAATGCATACAATTTATTATATTTTCTTATTGTTTTACTGTCTTTGGATAAATTTTACTGACAGTCCATGACCCTTTTTAATTATTGTTGTTTTAGTTATAGTTTACTTTTGTTTGAAATGCGGTTTGTGTTTTAATTAATTTCAAGTTTTAGTTATTATCTTGTAGAAATTAAGCTTGTAAATCTACTTACTACAAATACTTAAAGTAACGCTTATCTATTATTTGACCATGTTTAAGTAAATCATCATATTACACAGAGATGAATAAACAGTCGGCTAATACAGATAATGTTTCTAATTTATGTCAAATACTGAATGTCAAATATATGTTAAAACTGAAGTATTTTAGAGATTATTTTTTTTTAATAAAAAAGGTCAATAAAAAATAAAAAGAAGAGCACTAACATAACTGATACAGTTATGGAAACATATTCCTTAACTCGATTTCTTTTAATCAGTTAACATTAATCAACTTCTTGAGGGATATAGATAGCATGAATAAAACATTTGTAAATCATATATGTTAGTTGGTTCCTTTTCACTTTTTTATTTTATAACTCTCATAAAATATTCTGAAACGACGTTTTCTTTTTAAACAAACTAATAAATAAAAATAAAATAAAAAAGCTAACATAAAACCCCAGAATTTAACTCCCAAAACAAGAAAAAGTGAAAAACTAAAGTTTTTCTTTTTTTTTTATAACATAAAAATAACACACATTAAGTCATTTTCTCACTTGAGTGCTTTTATTTTGCTCTCTTCTGTAATTTGCAAGTGTCTGCAGGGCCACAGCAGGAGGAGGAGGAGGAGGAGAAAGAAACAAATGCTGTCACCTGTGAGGTCCTGCCAGGCGGTGAGTCTTCTGGATCAGCCGTGACTGACCGCGGAGCCCCGCGCTTTAGCTGCTACGTGTGCGTCGGTGTGTGATGGGCAAAATAATCTATTCATATCTGCAGCATAAACCCCTCTGTCTGTCTGTCTGTCTGTCTGTCTGTCTGTCTGTGTGTCTCTGTCTGTCTCTGTCTGTCTCTGTGTGTCTCTGTCTGTCTGTCTGTCTGTCTGTCTGTGTGTCTCTGTCTCTGTGTGTCTCTGTCTGTCTGTGTGTCTCTGTCGGTCTGTCTGTCTGTCTATCTGTGTGTCTGTGTGTCTCTGTCTCTGTGTGTCTCTGTCTGTCTGTCTGTCTGTCTGTCTGTGTGTCTCTGTCTCTGTGTGTCTCTGTCTGTCTGTCTGTCTGTGTGTCTCTGTCTCTGTCTGTCTGTCTGTCTGTCTGTCTGTCTGTCTGTCTGTCTTTCTGTGTGTCTCTGTGTGTCTGTCACACATAACACTTTGATGAAAAGCAGCAGATTATGTGATAACATTCTGAACTTGTTTATAAATGATATTGATTCAGAACGTGCATATAACTGGATAATTTAGGAACATTAAATCCCACAGATGTTTAGGTTGTTTTATTTCTTTATTTAAATTGTACAAGGATAAAACATGACTGACATGCAGATGTGCTCGTGTGTGTGCGTGTTTAGCGCGACGTAATACTGCCCTCAAGTGGTCGTAGCGTAAAGGGAGCAAATTTCATTTTCTCCCCTTAGCCCCATAACTTGGCCCTTTTCCTGTTGGAGTAAAAGAGTATTGAGGACAATTTGCCTGATGAGGACAAAAAGGCCAGAAACGACGGTCCTTACATGCAGCAAAGGGCAAGCGGTGGAGCCATGGGGAGGAATTGCAAGCAGATTTTTTTTAGTACAAATCAATGAGTATGGAAGAGCTTTGAGCAAAGGCAGCTGGACTTCTGTTTCTTGATTCCCAGACAAGAAACAGGAGACATTTCAAATGTTTCTGAAAGGTTTCTTCAGTTCCTCAGTTGAAACTAAAAAGGACGTTTGGATAAAATGTCTTCAAGACAAGAAACAGGAGTTCAGTTGCCTTGATTCTAGCTTTTACAATCACAATGACCTGGATGACAGAGAACTTAGAACACCATGAGGTAATAAAACTTGTAAGAATCCAAACCAAAACATGTATTCAAAGAAGAGGTATCACCTCCTAATAGATTATATATATTAATACACACACAAAAGCATGCATATAGTTGCACACAACCACATTTTACTGTTATATAAAAAAACATTTATCAGATATTTCTATAAAAGGAAACATTTAAATGTTACACAAAACAGATCCCTGTGTAGCCCTATTTTTAGGACAACAAATATAAGGTCTCACACACACACACACACACACACACACACACACACACACACACACACACACACACACACACACACACACACACACACACACACACACACATATTTATATATAAATGAGACATTGATGCAATGGCTCCCCCTTCTGGGATTTTGATGTTTGTGCATCATCAGCTGCACCAGCAGGAAGGTTAAAAAGAAAAAACGGATTTTATCAGCACGTGTTCCTCCACTAAAAAAACAAAACAAAAAACAAAAAAAACAGGAAAATAATGAACACTTTAAGTGACGCGTCCTTCAAACTACATCTTCATAGATGATTTTAGTTTCTTGTGTTTTCCTTGAAGGTTTCACTGTTGTGGGATTGGCAATAAAAGGTCTTTGCAGGAACTTCTATGTTGTCAACAGTGTTTATATTAAGTGTCTAATTAAACACAGAAGAATTTCCACAGTATTCCAGATCTTCAAAAGCTATGCACCCTCAAAGCACATTGGTATTGGTTTTCAAATAAATAGCTGCCAATCAAACATGTGCAAAACATTAATCTTTTTCGTGCTCCGCCTCTGAGTGGTTTGAGGAGGGTTAAACTGTTCCCAAGGCCGAAAAAGTGCCTCGAAGTATGGCAGAACCCCCCCTCCTCCTTTCTTTTTCTTTTTTTTTTTTTTTTTACCCCAAACTGAACATTTGAGACCAGACAGCTGAATGAAAAATGCTGCTTTGGAGTCCCAAATAAGGAATGTGGAAAATATTTCCTGAAGAATGACATTTAAACAGAATGAGCTGTTTGCCTTTTTTATCCTAAAGGTGTTCTGAGATAATATTTCAGTTTGATCTAATTTCTAATGAAGTTTTCTGAGCCTCAACTCTAAAAAGGCCTCTAAGCGCTTTGTAGTATTTGCTGCTGTAAGCAAATGTTTCTGTTTGCTTTTGTCTGCTCCAAATAACACACAATGATTTTCAAAATCCACTGTTTCATCAGTAAACAACATGCTTTACCATAAAAACAAAACTGACATCTGTTACCAGGACTACAAAGAAAGCCCCCAAAATTGGCTATTAGATACTGCCCCCTAGTGGATTTAATTAAACTTCTTCTAAAAGCTATGCATTTTTGTTCTTTTCTTGCACAGGTTCCTTGTGTTTTGGGGCAGATATGACAGTTCTGCATATCTACCTCTATTTAAAAAATAATAAGGTATTTTCAAAATTACTTGGCTTACTAAGAGCAGCTAAACTCTCAGATAGGACACCTGTGTGCTGCTTCGTTTAACTTTAGGCTTAACCTAGAATTTTCCAGGAGTTTAGTTAATGTAGTAGCAGTAAAGATGTCTTCTGGGAAAAGTACTTGCCTTATCCCTCTGCTTTGCAGAGATAAGCTATGCTTACTCTTTAAGCAATCAAAGAGCAGTTGTTCATTAGCCATCCATTGACCCCCAGCTAAAAGACTTACTGACCACTTTATTAGGTCCATCTTGCTAGAACCGGATTGGATCCCCTCTTCCTTCAGAACTGCCTTAGTTCTTGTTGTCATAGATTCAACAGCGTTTGTGACATGGTGCATTAGAGGGAGAAGCTGGACAAAGTCATCAGGAAGTCCAGCTCTGTCCTGGGCTGTTCTCTGGACTCAGTGCAGAAGGTAGATGACAAAAGGGTCCTGGCAAAATTGACATCCATGCTGGACCATGAGTCCCACCCTCTGCAGGATGCCCTGTCTGCTCTGGAGAGCAGCTTCAGGGACAGACTGATCCATCCTTGCTGTGCGAAGCAGAAATACCCCAGGTCTTTCCTTCCTGCTGCTGTCAGACTTTATCATGAACACTGTCTTTACATGTTTATTTACATGGTTATAGACAAATAATCAGTCAGACATAATTTATTATTCCCATACTGTTTGTGTTACAGTAGCATTGTAGGTAAGATAAGAGATGTAAAAGAAAATATATATATATATATATATATATATATATATATATATATATATATATACACACACAAGTAGGAAAATAAATGTATGAATATAAAATTCATAAAACCACTATTTGTAATATATTATTCACAAATAAACATACAGGTAAAATATGAATAACAAGACATTATGGGATTCTATGAGTCAGCATGTTTCTGTTGTGTTGACAAAAGCTAAACCTGAGTGCAAAGAAATGTAACTAGTGGGGGACTGGGAGTTACAGCAGTACTTCTCAAAAATCTGAGAAAAATATCCCCAAACTTTACTCCCATAGTATTTAATTTTTTTTTTTAGATTACTAACTTTTGAGCAAGAGCCATCTCTAACTTGGTTGAAGTCATCGACCCATTGGTTGTTCACTTATGAGAACAACACTTAAGACGGACAGGGTGGAAATAAAATCAGCCTTTTTCCTATTTTTCTAAGTCACAAACTATTAATTTAAATAGATTTTTTAAATGTAATGAATCCACACAAAGTAGTCCAACTTAATGTAATTAAAAAGAATTTCAGAATCTTGTGTTTTTAAATGGCTCCAGTGGCCTTTATATGACAGTAACTGGACAGGAAAGAGGGTCAGAGAGAGCAGGGACTGACTTTGAGCAATGGGCCCCAGGCCAGCACTCGAACCTGGGCCAGCTGCACAAAGGAGCTGTAGCATCTGTACATATGGCAGCTGATCAACAAGTTGCGTTACATGGCCTCTCAGACATCTGTTTTCAAAATGTATAAAAACTACCAAGAAAACAGAAGTTATTTGTACACATGTATTTTTGCCATTTTTATTCAAACATCCTAAATAAGACTTGGTTCTATCTTACCTACAGGAGTCGCATTAAATAAACTATGACTAATCCACATGTCACATCATCTCAGCACGTGACAGAGGAGCCACCAAGCAAGTGTCACCATTAAGATCAAGGAGCTCTCCAAACAGGTCAGAGACAATGTTCTGGAGAAGTGCAAATCGCGGTTGTGTTATAGAATATATCAGGAACAGTGAATATCCCACACTAAACCATCATCACAAAATGGAAAGAATATGAACCATCTGCCATAATTCACAGACGGGTCACAGTCAGAGATACAACAGAGACCAAAGGTGAAGGAGCTGGAGAAGCTTTACACCAGTCTGCTGTTTCTGTCTATCGATCCATAAGTTAAACTCCAAAGATAGATAGATAGATAGATAGAAGTACTTTATTTATCCCAAGCTGGGAAAAGAGTTATAAAGACAAGAAAAACAAACACTGATGGCAGAAAAATATAAGACGTGTTCACAGTTTGCAAACTGGCATGTTGGAGACACTCCAATCACATGGAAGAATTTCCCATACTAACCATATGAGACTATAATTAATTTTTTTTTTTTTATATATCAAGCAGGGGCGCATAAAGCTCTACTGGGGCACTGGTACCCTGCCAAATACACACACACACACACACACACACACACACACACACACACACACACACACACACACACACACTGCCCCTTGCCACTGCCACATTCCTACCAAAACTACTAATTGAGATATTATTGAGTGTAAGAACATATTTATTTTAACAAACATGAACACTTTCAACATGGCAGCAAAAGCATAAATGCCATAAAAGTCAGAACGCTCTTCAAACACATTCCAAAGTAATGGTTATTATTTAGTTTTCAGGGTGATAGTTCAACTCATTCCAAACAGTTTGTTTAATTTCTGAGTATTAAAGCATACTGCCTATTTTTCAATTCCACAAAGTGGTCAATCACTTGACTGTGACTCAGCTTTAAGAAAATCAGAAAGAGTTGTGTCTTGTTTGGATGGTCATCTAATTCAACTGTGGTTTGAAGTGACTGGGTCACTTGGTTTAGAAGACATTAAAGAAAAAAGGCTTCCAATAGCAATTATTAAATATTTTAATAATAATATTAATATAAAATATGACAAAAGATTAAGAAAATAAAAAAGAGTTGTTTCTTTTCTGGATGGGCATCTGCTTCAATTCAGCTTTGGTTTGAAGTGACTGGGTCACTTGGTTCAGGAGCTATTGGATTTTTTTTTTTTGTGTTTTTCTTTAAAAATTATTAAAATCTCAATTAAAATTTGAAGCAATTAAAAAAATTTGACACCCTGTATGAAAACAAAACAAAACAAAACAAAAAAACAAACAAACAACAACAAAAAACAAATGTGTTATTTCTCTCTTTTTATGTCAGAAGACCTCTTTTCTTTAATATGAAAATAATGCTTTATGTCCTTTATGAGAATTTCCTTTTCACGGAAAGCCTGTCATTTGTTGACGGTCCCTAGACGAGACGCTGGTCGCTCCAGTGCAAATATCTGTTGAATATCTAACCTGAAACGGTCTTACCTCCCTCATTCTCATCTAATTTGGTTTCATTTAAAAACATAATGTAAAATTGGCTCTTTTTGTGAGACGTTACGAGAACTCAAACTGCTCACAGCTCCTCCGACACAAGGGAGAGCTGTGTGTGTGTAGTTCACCTGCTGCTCGTGCACGGTGACATGCAGTGACAGAATGTGCCCCTGATCCGTATCCTCTATTTGGAATTAATGCTCTTGTGCATTTGAGTTGAAATATATCTCTTCTCCCGTCTGAATTATCTGAATTAATTTATGATAAATATTTATTGTTGAAAATTAATCGTAGCATCTGTACTGGGGCACAGCTCATTTATATGGGGTCTGACGATGCCTCAGATATCAAGAGCAAACACTGCATTTGGCACAGACCCAACATCTCTAATCATCCCAAGAACAGTGAAGCATGGTGGTGGCAGCATCATGATGTTGGGATGCTTTTCATCATCAGGGACTGAGAAACTGGTCAGAATTGAAGGATTTATGGATGGTGCTAAATATTGGGAAATCTTTAAAAACCTGTTTAAATCTTCCAGAAATTTAAGATGGAAGCGGAGGTTCACCTTCCAGCAGGTCAGTCATTATACTGCTAATAAAAACACTGCATAAATGTGACCAAGTCAAAGCTCAGACCCTGCAGCCATCTGAGACTTGGTGGTATAAAGATTGCTGGACACCAGCAGAACCCATCCGACTTGGATCAGCTGGAGCAGTTTTGCTTTGAAGAATGGAAGAAAATCCCATTTTCCATGAGAAGTGTGTACTTGGGTACATAAAAACAACAAAATAACAAATAGTAAAAGCAGTAGGCTACTTCCAAACTGACAGCCCATGAAGTTGAGATTCTCTGTATTTTCCACTCATTTAAACTAGTTGATCAGTCGGAGGTTTTTTCTTCATCATGTTTCGTGACAATGCACCTTTTTGATTATAAGACCAAAACTTCTGTAATGCAACAAGTTCTTTGATACTCAATGGTACTTTGATCTTAAGACTGACAACAGTTGTACATGTTTTTTTTAATGGAGATGTCATTAGTTCTCTAAGCATTTGCTTATGAACTGAAGTGCTGAACTACTAATATTTATACTTGATGGGGAAGATGAAAAGTGACAGAATTACAGATAATTAAGTTTATTCTGTTGGGTTCTGTTACTAAGTGATACAGCTTTTAAAAACTTGCTCAGCAGTTCAGGGTCTCCTTACTTGTATTTCCCATTTCATAATACCAAATGTTTTCAGGAGGTTAAAGATCTGGACTACAGAAAGGTCACTTTAGTGGCTACAAGGCCATGCTGTTGTAATACCCACAGAAATACTCTAAATCCTGTATGGAAAGCAAATCTGATGTCTGATTGGTAGCACATGTTGCATTAATGGTGCTTTCATAAATAGAAAATTTAACCACAACATGAGATGATGATGATGAAGATTATTATTATTATTATTATTGTTGTTATTATTATTAATATTAATATTAATATGAGTCACGATCCAGTATAACTCTGTCCTAAAGAAAGATAGAAGATAACACTGCAAGACTTCAACAAGGACATTTTAACATGAACAAGTAGTTCAAGTTCATTATCAACAGTTCATGTCAAAAACTTACTGACTTCTATAATGCAGTGATGCGTACCTGCAATTTTCCGAATAGTCACAGTTTAAATCAAACTCATGTTTCCTGCTGATCTTCTTCTTGCATCTTGATGCTATCTTTGCTGCAAGAAAAGCTTTTGGTGACACAAACTTTCCATACCTGTATTTTTGTAATAGAACATGAAGCTTCCACATGGCAGGACAAGTTTATTTGTATAGCACATTTCATGTACAGGATAACTTTAAGTGCATTACATTAGCTATAAAAAACTGAGCCACCGCATCCACATATTGATTTGATTGAGGCAGCGTTAGCAGGAAGGGCTGAGTGTCATCAGCATAAGCATGGTAAGATATTTTGTTTGTTTCCATGAACTGTGGGAGCATATAGATGCTGAACGATAAGGGGCCCAAGATGGAGCCGTAGGGAATTTCATGTCATCTTTGTTTGAGTTAATCTGTTGTTAACAGTTAATACAAAGTAGTTTCAAGTAGGATTGTAACCAGTTCAGATGTCTCCAGACTGGAACGGAGATTCCAACACAATTTTCCAGTTGGTCTAATGGGATGTTCTGGTCTTCTGTGTCTAAAGCAGCACCAAGATCTAACAGAACCAAAACCAAACTTCTGCCCCTATCTGTGTTCAAATGGAAGTGGTTTAATACTTCAACCGGGGTGGTGTGGTCCAGATCCTGACTGAAAACAAATGTTTAATGTCAAGAATTTATTAAGCTGTTGATAAACAGGTTTTTAAATTATTTTACCTAAAAATTAGAGGTTTGAGACGTGCATGTATTTATTTATTATTGATGTGTCCAAAATGCTCTTTTTCAGCAGTGGTGTGATCATTGCGGTTTTCAGGTTTTATGGAAAAAAGCTGTCAAAAGAGAGATGTTGACTACTTGCAGAAGTTCAGACAGCATGCAGCTAAAAACACTTTTAAAGAAGGTTGTAGGTAGGGTGTCATTAGAGCAGGGAGATGACTTTAGCTCTTGCATGATTTCATAGAAAGTTTCTGGCGGTTTGGATTAAATCTAGATATGCTGTCGAATGTTGGGGAGATGCAAACACAAGAACAAACTTTAATCTTAATCAGCTGATATTCTAATACTATTAATGTTACATTTTCACAGACTGGGCAGCACAGTGGATGCTTAGCCTGGTTGCTTCGATGCCAAGTTTCCTCATTGAATCTCAGCTGGGGCCTTTCTGTGTGGAGTTTGTATCTTTGTGCATGTATGGGATTTTCTTTTACCTGTGTATTACAGACATATTTTTAATTATTTGTAGATGCAAGAGTGGATCTGGGATTGTAAAATCCAATATCTGTATCTCTTCTGAAGTTGTGATTATTCATGAAACTCAGGGGCAGTTTTCGGTCAGTCTTTGCTACTTTTCACATACACGCACTGTCAAAATATGCTCAACAATAAACATGGAACCATTTATGTGCAAATGGATGAATAATTTCCTTTGCACTGCTTAAAATAACAACAACTTACTAACATTATGACTACTCCTTATCCTGCCACCAAGCAGCAGTCAGTGTGTAGAGAAAAAACTTGTGAGCATGCCCTACAGCAGTGTTTATCAATTCTGATCTTTAGTTACCAATTACTACTACTGCCCTGCATCTGATACTGGGATGGTAAAACAAGAAAATCTTTCATTTCTAAGGTTTTATGCACCAGAGAGCAATAAAAGATTGTGTGGTCCTTAACAGACTTTTAAAATAAATGCAATCTGAGATGAACAATGATATATTAGAAACCATTATTGTTGATTTAGTAAAAACTAAACTAAAATGCAGAAGCTTGCAGAAGTCCTTTCTGCACAGTGGGTTGCCGGATGGAGTATTGTGTGTGGATTGGTTTGCATCAGATCATAGGAGATTGGTAACTGGGGAGTGTGAAGGCCAAATAAACACCTCATACTGAGTCATGTAAAGCCCTTTTTAAATAATTAATGCAGGGCCCCCCACCGTCTATCTGGGTAAAGCTGGAAATCCTCTTTCAAGTGTAGGTGGTGCTGGTATTTTTGCAACACAACATTGCATTGCAATATAATGAACAGTGTTCTTTGGTTTACATGTCCATGGATTTTATATTGTGGTGGATCTCTGCCCATTTTAGTGTGACAACATTATAAGTACAGACTGAGTTCAGTGTTCTGTTTATGCTGCAAAAAGTGTATGCATCTCTTGAACATGCTGCATTAATGTAAATCCCAGGCTCAACTTTGAGTTTGCACATGTCAATAAATAGAAGACTCCAAAGCATGAAGTCTCTGAGTGAAACTGTTTTCACTGCTGCTTTACCATAGTTACAAAATCTCATTTTAGTTTCTATGATTCAATCTACTTTAAACGTAAATAAAGTCATAGTAATTTTTCACCTCATGTCTCCCACTCCTTAACTGTCAACTTCTGCAGCAGTCATGGCTTTGTGCTAGTCTCAACCACTAGATGGCGGTGTACACCAGCATATCTTAAGCACAGGACCTCCAACAGCTGCAGAGCCAGCGTGTTTCTCATCATGGAGGGTTGCACAAAGGAAATCAAAAGGGAATTTAATGTCCAGTTAAAAATATTCATTTTTTCCTTTTGGATACGTGGCTGCTGATGAGTTAAGAGCAACAGAACAGGAAAAACCAGCAGTCAGTCCTCCCATGCTCTCTCACTGACTCAAACCTAATGCAGATTGCTGTATAATTTCAACCTGATCTCGCCTTAATCATTATAACACACAGCAGGAACATACCAGAACTTATAATATCTTAAACACGTTGTGTGATCATTGCTGAATGAAGTGAACTCCAACACATCAACAACTCAGACAATCATTGTGTAGTTTATTTATAACAGGGAAAACCATTTTCCCAGATGTTGTAAACAAGTGATGATGTCGGTGTCCTGAAAAAACGCCCTGCAACCTCTAAACCATCTGCATACCTGTGTAACATATGTGATGCTTTGACCAAAAGCCATGTAGACAAAACTGCCCAAGTCTGCTTTGAGTTTGTGTGATGAGGCAGCTCCGTGTCAGCCTGATCTGTTTACTGAGCACTAAAAATACTGCGTTGTTGCATTTCCATCCACTCTAGCCCTGTTGTTTCATTTGTTTATGTGGCGTCTGCAGATGTTGACAGCCCCTTGAAGTCCACATAGAAAAGAGCCGCTTCATGGTGCCAAAAAGACTGTGAGCTCAGATTGGAGGTGGCTGTGAAACATATTCCCTCTTTGCAGCCTCAAACTTAAAGTGGACATCATGTGGTCTACAAATGGTCGCCTTTTGTAGCTGATTTTTCTTAATTTTGGGGAAAAGCTTTTTCTCTATAGTCTTTTCGGTCAACACCCTGTTGGTAGAAAGTAACTAAGAAAGGCTGGACAGTGGCAATTTTAATGTACTTTTACTCAATCTTTATTTCAATTCAGCATTGTTCCTTTTTACTCTGTACGCTGTAATTGTTTCACAACTGGACTCACTTTGGAAGAACAGATGACCAACTCATAAAATATGAATTCAGCTTTTAGATAGAACTACTTCAAGGATCAAAATTAACTTCACATTAACCACTTACAACATTAACATGATGTTTACATGGTTATGATGTGATGATAACCCAGACATATAAAATTTAAATTAAGATTGTGTTGTAGATAATATTGTACCGACTTTATTAAAAAACTAAACAAAAATAATTTAATATGAGCTTTTACTTAAATTGAATATCACCCTCAATCAAAAAGTGAAGTGTTTTTAAATAGTGGCATTGCTATGTTGCATGTAAAGATCTTCATATTCCTGCCAGCACTAGTAGAGTCTCCCTTTGGAATCCAAAATAAAAATCATTTCAATTATTCCCTATTTACGATGTAAATTACTCTGAATATTTAAATATTCCTTAAGTTGTATATTTTCTTAAAAGCAGAAAAGAAAGTTTAATAGTTATCTTTACCCAGAAGAAAAAGAGTTAAAATGAGTATTTGCACAGAACTGTCAATATATTACGAAATATTTGCTAAAATCACATGATTTCTGAGAATAATACAAATTCAAAATGCAGAGGCCTGTGTTATAACAAACAAACGGGTCCTTTAAATAAAATGATAACCTAAAACCACCTCATATGAAAGAAATATCTGCATATAAGCCCTAAAAGTACAAGTATTAACTGCAGGATTTAAATACTGACTAAGCAGCAGATTTGATCACTTTCTGTCATTTAATCAATTAGTATGTCTTAGTGAGCATATATGAACCAAAATTACGGTCCGATTTTAATTCTGCAAGTTTAAGTTAAATTGAGATCAAATATAAATTTATTTAAATTTTTATATAACGCCAGAATTATGTCTTTCTGCTGTATTCAGTGTTGTGCAAACCCACATAACAAACATCTTTGTGCAGAAAGAAGTCTAAATGAATGTAGCCTAAAATATATATCAGCTTTATTGATCTTTTACAGAGAGAAAAAAAAAGAGTTATACAATAAGTGCAAGGTTTGTTGCAGTTCAGTAAGCCTAAAGCGTTGTGTGTGTATTACTAATATCATACAAACATAGTTACATGGAATATAAATTGTTTGCACGTGTTACAAGAGCAAACATTAAAATGTCGTGTTTATCAAACTTCTTTTAAAGAAGAAAGCTTGTCAAGGTTCGTAAAGGCAAAGTGGTTTTTGCTAAAGGCCTCTGGGGTTTCTTCATTCATTTCCTTCAATGCAGCTTTCTCAAGTCCTGTTAAAAAAGTAAAAAGAAAAAAAAGGCTGTTTCTGGCTGCCTATAAGATGCAAACGTGAAAGAGGACACCACCATGCATCCTGGTATGAATCCTTCAAAAATACAAAATATAAGAGGAAAAAAACTGTCCGCTTGTTTGCTCAGATGTGACGGACCTGCAGTTTCACGGTGACCGTCGGTGTTTGTCTTGTTTGAAGTCCGCTGAGACACGAGAGCTCACATCACGCACGGTTTGATGTCCTGACAGACACTCTGGGGATGATGGTGGTGGTGATGATAGTAGGATCCTCCAGCCGAAGGGTGGAAGGAGGAGATGCCGTTAAAGTTCAACACAAAATCCTTCCTGTCACACACCGAGGAATGGCTCTGATAGCGTGGAATACCCACTGTGGGAAGAAAAGAAGGAGAAGTTTTAATATGTGCGCACAAACAGGTCAGGAAAAAATATCAGTTCTAGAGTACGAGAACGCAAAAGCAGATATACATTCAAATATATTGCGCAAACACTGTTGGTTGATATTGTTCGCGTTTTAAGTGTAATTTATTAACAAAATTAAACCTGAAAAGCCTTATTTATTTAATAACCTAATAATGTTGTATTCTCTCTGTTCCTGTTTATAAATAGGCCATATACAAAAATAATCATTTATAAAGTTCAATAAAATCCGCTTCAAACATGCACATTTTGCACAAAAAATGTTCCTAGAAAATTTGTATTCATTAATGCTTAATTTATTTATTAAAAAAATGAAAATTCGAAAATTGTTTAATAGTAATTTTGTCCCTTTATTCACAGGAACAACCCGCTGCTTTTGTTCATTTTTATTTGTGTTTGCAGCGGATATAAATAAGCTGTTTGTGCCAAATCCCGTTTGACAAACGCAAACGTTACTTCTTGTTCACTGAGCGTCATTTTTGTGTTTAGTAAGTGAGCCTCTGTTCCAAAAACAGAAACGAGGAGGCTTCCTCGGGGTCATAAGGACTCCAGATGTGACTGTTATTCAGGGGAAGACAGCAGGCTTTATCCTCCGGGCCACGGCTTTCTGCTCCGTTCCCGTTTTCACAGACATAACACACACACACACACACACACACGCACACACACATACACACACACACACTCTCTCTCTCTCTCTCTCTCCTATTTGACTGACACTACTGTATCCGAGCCTGTTGTGTGCACTCCGGCACACTTTTTCTTCGCTGAGGCTCAATTAAGACGCTCCGTTAAAGTTTAACAAGGCCTTCCGTCTCTTGTGGATACGCAGAGGTTGCAATCCACCGCCGGTGTGGTCCGACCTGCACAGTCTTTGTTTAGTTAACCTCTGGGACCCTTTCAGGCTCCAGCATGGGTTACTCGCCTCCGTGAAATCCCCAGACTTTAGTAAAGCCCCACTGTGTTCTGTTAAAGTCAATGAGGGTGAACTGGGGAGGTGGAGTAAAATGCAAAACTGCTTTGCTTTATTTATTAATTAGGCAAAATATCCTGTGACGAAGGAAATCCTGCAAAATATGGATGATGCAAGTCACGTTTCACTTTTTAAATTTAGCAGGAAATTTTCATTTTGAAAGCTGCAGATAATTTAAATAAAGAAGTTATGTATCAACCTGCGTGGGTTTTAAGTTATAATTTAATAATCATTCAGTTCAAATTCATAATTTATTTAAAAATATATGTATTTAGGTTTCCTTTTTTGCGGCAAACTCTTAGAGACCAGTAAAACACTTAAACAGAAATAATATTAGAAGAAACTAATCTAATGTTCAAATTAATAAATTGTAAATCTATTATCTTGCCAGCATGATCACGCAACATAACTCTCTGGCACTATTTTGCCTTTTAATAATTCTAAATTGTGTAATACAGTCATTTTACAGTCTTAAATCTAACATTTTCGCTTGGAAAACGTTTAAACAAGAGACAGGTTTCTGCAGCAGATTCAAACAGTATTTTACAGAAATAGAAATTTAGGTCTGCTTGTCCTGTAAATATAAACGAAATATTGAATTTCCGATAATTTGTAAATCTTCGATGTGTTTTGGTTTTGGGCCAGAGCTGGTTTGTGGTACCTGATATGTCAGTGGAGTGGCTGTCCCTGCCGTTCTGGTGGAGATAACTCTGCTCCAGGGAATAAGGCGACATGCCGGAATGTAAACCAGAGGATGCTGTACTACTGGAGGCTAGAGGCTGCTGTTTGATGTAGTGGGACCCGCCGGAGGACGCCCAGTGTGCGGATGTACTGGCGTATGGGGAGTGGCCGTCCAGCGCGCTGGCCATGGCCGGAGAGGAAGGTACGGGACTGCTACTGCTGTCCGGCCCGTACTCCCCGTTGGGAGGCACGGGGCAACTCGCCATATATGTGGAGCCAGGGCTCGGGGACATATGTGGTACGTGGTGGCCGCCGCTCAAGCCGTCATACCCACCAGCCATTGAATTACTCATCATGTCCAAGTTATAGCTGCTGCTATGGCAGGCGAGGGTGGCGGATGGAGATTGGAAGTCAAAGCTCTGCGGGAGGATGGAGGCGCCGAAGCCTATACCATTCATCATCCGATACATGGGCTTCAGAGCTTGACATTTTCTTCTGAAGCCTCTAGGTCTGCGACGAAACGAGCCCTCCTCGAACATGAATTCACTGCCCGGATCGATGGTCCAGTAATGGCCTTTCCCTGGCCTTCCCAGTCCTTTGGGCAGCTTGATGAAGCACTCGTTGAGCGAAAGATTATGCCGGACTGAATTCTTCCAGCCCTGATAGGAACCTCTGAAGAAAGGGAAGCGAGCCTGAAGGAACTGGTAGATCTCACTGAGTGTCAGGCGTTTGGTGGGCGAGCTCTGGATGGCCATAACTATGAGAGCGATGTAGGAGTACGGTGGCTTTTCCGGTCGCCTTAATCCGGAGCTCGTCTTCTTTCCTTTGACGGCTGTGGGCGAACTTTCTGTAGCGGCTTGTGGGCTTAGCATGGCGGGGTGCAGTACGCCGGACGCCGGGCTGGATCTCAGAGGAGGCGGAGGGTCCAGCTGCTGCTGAGGGGTCTCGGTCGTCATGTCAGCTCTGACGTACAGCTGGCGTAGAGAGAGGAGAGGGAGGGAAAAAGACGAGCTGTGAGGTGTTTCAGAGAAGAAATATGTCGAGTTTCAGTGGTCAGTGTCGTTGCAAGTGAGCGTTACACCACCAGTGGTCCCCAGAATCCTGGCGCAAAATGGAGTGAAATCTGTCTCCAGTTACGCACGACTCTCCCATTACGCACGGTGCTGCTTTGACGCAGGCAAAACGCACGGCGGGTACGCACTGACAGAGAGAGGAAGAGGAAAAGAGAGTGGGGGGAGCTGGTTATCCACTGGAGACTGAGTGTCCGGAGCTGTAGCGCAACACAGGGGCTCCACTGGGTGTCAGGCCGGCGCTAAGTGGCGCTGTGTGACGCGCCAGGTCGGCATCGACCGCCTTAATAATCCCTCAAGTGGAGGAAACACGAAAACCTTTAGACTTATTGCGCGTAAGAGTCCAGACAAACAAAGCCCAGCCACTTATCATTTCATAAATCTTTTCTCCTTTTGCGAGACCACCCCCACCCCCACCCTTTCTCCTCATCCGCACTCTGTGCCTGAAATCTCCCTGAGATCAGTGACGAATAGAATCACCTCCCTCCCACCCTCATGCAAAAACTTGGCTCAAGTCTACTTACCGTTCTTAGCAGGTTTAGAGCCCCACACTCTCCGCTCCTCGTCTTCTTTCATCCCTCCCACCGCTTTTCTCCAAACTCGGACTACACGCAATTAAGCCATCTATCAAACCAGACATCCCAATCAACAGCGCCACACGCCAGCCACACAAGTTAAAAAACGAGCTATTCGCCCCCGATTGCCTTTATATAAAACTGCGATTTCAGCCCGATGTGCCACAGAACATAAACTTTCCTGACACGAATAAACCACCACAATATGTGCAAAAGGTCCTGATCGTATGATGTCCCAAAACATTAACATGGGCCTATATGATCTAATATACTCAAGAAGATCAATGTGAAGCAATGAAAAACGCACAGTCGTGTATTATTTGTATTATTTTGCTCATAATTTCCTTCCAAAATGGTCCAGAGGATAACAAAAACAAACTGTCGCTGTGCCGGGCTGGGGCGAGGAGTGTGAGAGATGGAGAGGTGGTGGTCTTTACCATGCGTGTGTAAGCGGGGGGTTGCTCTGAGTAAATGACTTTGACATGAGTGGAAGCAGGCTTTTTCCATCAAGCTCGGCCCTGGATACCACACACAGCGCGCCAGTGTCAGCTTACCGCCTCGGGCCAGAGTCGGTCCCATGGGCCCCTCGTTCATTAGAGAGAGTAAAGCGAAATTAGGCGAGCGGGCGTCGACAGTTTCCTCCCCTATGGAGACATCACACACAGATTTGTCCAACATGATGGAGTTATATATCCCATAAAGATAATATCAACATCCATTTTGCAACGTAGCGGAGATTGGCTTCTGAAGAACCCCCAAATCAAGTTTTTCACCGAAGTGAAACCTTCGCATTTTGTTTTTAATCACATATGACTAATTGTTCATTTGTATAATTCTGCTGATTTCACTGCGCACAAGCCTTACATAAAGCTGCTCACTGGTATCAAAATACATTCCAATAGAGGCTGAGAACTTTGCAGATTCAAATCCGCATTTTTAGATTTTATTTCACACCTTTTAGAAGTTCATCCTCACGAATCCCTTCCAAAGAGGGACCTTTTAAGGTTTAGATAGAAACAAGAGGATTTTCCAAACAATAACAAGCTCCAGTAACCTTTGCACTTTACACAACAAAGGCTGTGCGGATAAAATCATTTTCCACTACGACACATGCAGCGGTTTAGAGGACCTTAAAGGCCCAGAAATTTCCTGCGACATCAAAACTTATGACCCCCGCCGAGATCAGGATGCCTTGCTTCGCAGAGGGAATCTTTGTTCTGGGAGCGCTTTGAAGACTGTGATCCGGCTGCTTTTACGCACTGAGGTTGTACAAGATTCTAATTTAGTCTTTAGGAAATATCGGCGACAACTTCTCAGATGTGTTTGTGATAGTTTTGTCTGTGCTAATACAGTCACTGCTCAAGGCCTATGGACCAGTTCTCTGAATTAAGAGGGTTTCCTTTCATTTTCTTGTTTAGGCAAAAACATTTTGTTTATCCATCCGAAAATATTAAGAAGATTTAGAGAGAATGTTTTGGTTTGCGTGAATTCAAGTAGGCCTCTTGAAAAAGCTGATCGCGTTTTATGGCCCATTTTACGCAGAATGGGTGTTTTTAGATCGAAATTTAAATTCGAAATGCTTAGTTTATTTATTCAGAAAATAAAAACTACCCTCCTACATAATCTGTACAAATATATTGAATTGTTGTTTTTCAATGGTCTTATGTGTATATAAATGTAAATTAAATTAAACCTTTGTAAATACTGTGTTTAGACCTTCTTTAATAGTTATCTAATATTCTTTTGGCTGCTTTTGTCATGACCGCTCCGCCTGTTTCCTGTGGTGGTGCCGGACCTTTGGAGTTGCCTCTGCGGGACCCTGGGAGGTCAGGAGCGGTTCATTGCGAGAGTGACAGACTGTTTGGACTTCCTAACATTGTGCCTTAAAGTTTAACTTAATTTAACTGCAGATTTCATTTATGAGAACTCTTCATCTAACTCTTCATCGGGCTGCACGGACATGGGTCTACAGAGACCCAGACGTCAGAACGAAAGTGAAGCACGCGCATCACGACAACTGTGAAGTCAACATTGTTAGGATGTGGGGGGGCAGCTGAAACCACGTGACCTCTCCTCAGACAGGTGTGCTGTTTCGGCGTTTCACCTGCAGGTTGCAGCATTGTCCCTGAAAACAGAAGCATGTCTCACCTGTCACCTGTCACCCTTCTTCACTTATGTCTGCTCAGTTCACGGGCACGAGCAGCAAGAACACAAGACCTCAGTTATTATCCCATCAAAAGGGATTTCTTTTCTTTCATATACAACTTTAGCTGTTTTTTTTAATGAAAAAACAATGCAAACATAAATGAATAATTAGATAAACAAACAGATGAAAAAATAAACAAGTAAAATATGAACAATTAAATTAATAAAGTATCAGCAAAAATTGTCTCCATGAAGACACATCTCTATAGATTGTTTATAATTCAGTTTCCTTGAATTAATTCCTCTTTATGTAACATGAAATATTACTGAGCAGAAAAAAATTCCAGGGAAACATTGCCATTTTCTTTGGTAAAAAACTATTTTTTTTCTTTAAACTATGCAGCCATCTTCTGTTACACACTGTCATTTAGTAAGAGAAACGTTCATCTTTTTAGATGTACCATCTGTTCATTTGACTAAAATATTAATATAACAGAAAGTAAATAACCATGCTAATATAATTCGATGAAAATGATAGAAAAGCTCATTTTATATGAGATCTTGTGTGCTACAAACAGTGAAAACTAGAAACAGAACAACAGAGTTATTTATAGGAGAAAAATTATCCACAAATAATTGGAAATCATCAGGGGGGGGAAAGGATAACTCCTCATCAGATCAAAATGTGATTTCTTGAAACTGCATTTTGTTATTCTTTTTTTTCTTTAGAATTATATCCTGAAAGCCGATGGCTTTAATGTTTTTCACATGTCGCCAGTGGACGGCTGCTGAGTCTGGGGTCCGTTTCAGGACCGCGGAGAGCAACTGATCCTCCTCCGGACCTGAGCGGAAACAGACTCCAGTGTCTTACGATGACACCATGTATGCATTTACATTTTAAGAGCTAACCAGTACAAATAAAAAAGCACTAAAAGTTGTAGTTTGCTGAACAAATTTGCATATTTAAAAGTATTAATGCAGGGGGAGAAATCTTTAAATCCCAGTCTTTTCTGATTAATTATGTTTTGTTAACTAACATCATTAAATCGTTTTAATTATATTTGCATGATTATTTAGCACACTTCAGTTGTATGATAATGACAAAAATAGGGTCACCTAAAGTTTAACCATGTCTGATTTATTTTTCTGGATGGAAAAAAATAATCTTTCTGTGTCAAATGTGATTTGTTCAGTCTTTAAAAGCATCTGGAATTGTATTTATTTCAGTATATGATAAATTATATTTCCTGTAAACTCTATAGAGGCGTGTTTTCTAAGTATTTTGGCATCCGCAAAGTATAAAACAACATCTGCATAGTATTAGTGGAAACTGTTGTATTCATTCTTTGGTGTGTTATTGTTTAACTTATTGTGGCCTTGATGATGCTGACTGATAAACCTATTTATATCTAATATTCCAACAAAAACAACTTGAAGGCAGTAAACTCTGTATCTTTAATTTAACTTCTAACACGATCATTACAATGTAGAGCTTGTTTCTGACAATGTAATGAGGCAAACACCTTCATTGGAATCTATTAAAGACTCGTGTTAAATCTAACTTGAGCAGGTGTAAAACCCTCTAGGAACCCAACACCTGCTTCTATTCTAACAACGTCCCTACCTTCTCATCAATAAGTCACAGAACAGCGTGGTCCCATTGTTTCACTTTTTTTATTCAGAAAAATACCAAGCATGCATCAATCAATCAACCAGTCTTAGGAAAAGCAAAGCATTGTTCATGCGTTTGTGGTGCAGCCACGTGATTCTCAACGCAGCTCTGTCAATATTTTATTGTATTTATATATTATATACACATCAATATTTATACAGCAGGTCATAGAAAACATGAAAATATAAATAGAATAGTTTTAACATGGCACTTTGTTGCCATCATACAGTAGAAATGACCAGTGAACCATACATGAATACAAACAAACTCTCTCTCCAAATAAATTTAATGCTCACAACACAGACACACACACGCGAGCGCGGAAACACAGAGGGAGGAATGTTTTGCGATGACACTAATATTTTGGTCATCAGCCATCTATTTTCACAACAAGTAATGTTATTTTTCTGATCATTTTTTTCATCGCAAAATGACTTTACAGTAGCTCGGTCATCATGAGACAGCCTGAGTCCCAAACGATTTAACAGATAAAGCACTAAAAGCTTTTTAAAAAAAAAAAACCCCCAGAGAGTGCACATTATAGTTGAGAACACACAAGTCTGACATCAGTCCAAGTGTTTCATGATAACAAGGAGTCTATGTGAAAACCTCGGGCTTTGTTGGGCATCTTGAAGGCGGCCTCAGGTGCGACCATGCCCGGTGCTGTCTGCTGGAGGTATGTAGCATCCCTGCCGCCTTCTGTGCGGTTGTACGCCGCCTCTGGCAGATAACTGTGCTGTACCGGAAAGTTCAGACTGTATGGTAATGTGTGGGCCCCTGGGGACCAGTAAAAGCAGGGCGCGAGGTTGTCAGCCCCAGCGTGACTGTCCTCCCTTCGTTTGAATGGTGTGCTGAGGATGCTGTCGATGGCAAAGGAGCTGGAGAACTTGGCCCCCACCCTCTCTTCAGGAGCAGGGAGGCGAGTGTCCTCACTGAGGGTGTCTGGGCTCTCCTGCTCTTTGGGGGACCTCTTAGAGATGCGCTTCCTCCTGCGGCGGAACACCCCATCAGCAAAGGTGTATTCGCTGTGTGGGTTGAGCATCCAGTAGTTGTCCTTTCCCCAGGGCCTAGACGGGTCCCGCAGCACTTTGAGGAAGCAGTCGTTGAGTGACAGGTTGTGGCGCACAGAGTTCCTCCAACCGGTGTAGCTGCCACGGAAAAACGGGAACTTCTTCATCAGGTAGTCGTTGATCTCTGCCAGTGTGAGGCGGCCGCTGCTGGACTCCCGGATGGCCATGGCGATGAGGGCAATGTAGGAGTACGGAGGTTTGGGTCTGCGAGTGTAGGGCTTTCCTTTACCGCTGTCGCCGCTCTGGTTGACAGGTGCCGGGCTATTGGCCACGCAGTCCCCGTCCGAGCCGAGCTCGTCTCCGGACAGAGGAGACGGGACTCCTCCGTCTGCGTCCATGCACAACTCCAGTGGTTTCTGCGCGAAGTGGTGCGCAGAGAAAACTTCAAGTTTCATTTTTCTAAAATTACAATCTGTTCTCGTGACCTTGCAGTGCTACTGTCTTGAAGTCTTGTCTCGCGGAACAGGTGTAAATGTCCTGCTAGCAGAGAGAGGTCGGAGTGTTTATGTCTTAGCTTGCCTGGAGCGCTGGAAGTACCCCGAGCCTCAGTGTGGAGCTGCAGAATACAAATCTGTCTCCGGAGACACGCTTGTCTTGCTATAATATAATGCTTCGGCAAGCAAGGGACGGCCCAGAGGCGGAGTTTTCAGCTATCCATTGAAATGATATTATGGAACATATCTTAATGCTGTCATGGCTCACCAGGGGAGAGAAAAAAGGGAGGGAAGATAAGAGACGCAAGATGTAGAATATAATTAGTGTGAATCTATCTATCTATCTATCTATCTATCTATCTATCTATCTATCTATCTATCTATCTATCTATCTATCTATCTATCTATCTATCTATCTATCTAAATACATAAATACATTAAATGATAGATAGATAGATAGATAGATAGATAGATAGATAGATAGATAGATAGATAGATAGATAGACAGACAGACAGACAGACATTTAATGTGTTTATTTTAAAGTTTTACATTCGTATTTTTCTTGCAAAGACGTTATCCTTACACAATAAAAAACAGAAAGGTAAAAAAAAAAAAAAAAACAAAACAAAAAAAAAAAAACAGCCAGCCAGACAGATGTAGCTACAACAGATAAACAGACGAGCCTGTTGCTATTTTTCATCTTAATATTTGTCACCCTCCACCAGCGTTCCCGTGGAACGAGGAAGTAACACGAATGCAAAGCAGAAAATAAAGACAAAAGAAAGAGAAACCGATAGATGAGCGTGAATTCTTGTGCGTCTCTTTGACCTGTGATGGACTGACAACCTGGCAGCTGGGATACCACCCACTCCCCCTCTCGCGACCCCGAAGTATAGAACAGGTTCAAAAAATGGATGAACATTTGGATAAGTTCCACGCAGCGCAGAATGAATAACATGTAAGCTCTCTGGTTAAGCAAGAACACCGATGGAATGAACCACAAAGATTCCCTGAAAGGTCGGGAGAAGTTCAGAGAAAGAGCCCATTGCACGAAAAAAAAAAAAAAAAAAAAGACAATTCATTCTCTTTCAACCAGGTTTACTCTGATAAGGGTTCTATACTCTCACATTATGAGTTGCCATGTTCATTTCCTTTCAGAGCTTTATTGCGTTATTGTCTTGGACATAGGTGTCATTTCACTTTACAAAAATACTCTTTATCCTACCCTTCCTTTAGAGACTTTTTTTCTACAAGTAAGCATGCAAACTAAACCATTTCTGTCAGTTTAACTCTGTCTTTAGTTCCCTTGGAGCATTTTCCTGATGTCCACAACAAAGTATTACTATGATTTTACTTGCAGTGCAGAGTTGCACCAGTTAATTAGATGCAATTGTTATAAAGAAACCTTAAAAAAATCCAAACATCAACCATTAAACTTCCAAAAGCTAAAAAGATATTTTTTTAAACCATGAAATTTTACACATCATAGTTTTAAGGTATAAATGAGGCTCAGGGAGACAGAATAATCTGTAATATAAAGGATACATCCTCATGATTTCCTCTATACAGTCTGATGTCAAAATAATGAATAGATCTAAATACCTTTTTATCTTTTAGAAATAAAATAAACTTTTGGCAGCTGAGATGAGTGAGTGTTTTATTAAATTTGAATGCTGTATGTATATGTATGATGGCATCTGATGACCAAACGCTTAAAGCTTTCATCTGGAAGCAAGTCACACCCATCCGCTGATACTTAATAACACGTAATCTCCCATTTAGTAAGTCTGGCTTGGACTGGTTTAAATAAACTCACCCCCTTGACACCTGTAAATCAAATGTTAGTTACACTAACTCTCCTCCTGTCAACACCTCAGCTAGTTGAGGATTCAGACAGAGGCTGGAAAGTAAACATGAGTTATGAGTAACAAGCCAGTTAAACTGTCATCTCTGGCACTCCTCTCAGCTGCTCAGAGGTCCTGGACAACTTGTTTTAAGTTGAACTCTGCACACTGCTATAATCATATGCACATGTAAACCTATGTGAGAGTAAATTTTTAGATTTAAAACAACCTATTATTATGAAAGCATGACTTAAAATTGCCACCATGTAAACCCACAAGATAGGGACACTAAACCAAACGACAAGACAGGTCTGAGATATGAATCTTGGTCGTACAACTTGAGAAGTTGTGTTTACATCTTTAAATTTTATCTAATCATCAGTTTGGGTTTAAGACAGACGATTTTAAAGATAGTATCCTGAACTGTTTGTGTGTGGGTGTGAAAATGACTGTTTTGGTTGGGTAAGTCAGTCTGTTTTTCATATTATCTTGAAAGGTCTGAAGGTGGCTTGTTTCTGTGAAATAATATCTCTTAGCTTGTTTTGTTCAGCACATTTGCTGCAGGATTCCAGGCCTAAGGGGGTGATAAATTATTTGACATCTCAAAAATGTTTACACAAAAATTCCCTTAAAAACTTTCAAACCTAGATCAAAAATAGGCTGCAAGTGTATCCTCAAAAACATTCCCTAGGGTTTGCCTGAGAAGATAAAACACTTAACTATGGCATAAATATCCACAAGATGCCTGATTACAAACCATTTTGATGGAAGTGAAATGCCAGAGGAACTCCAGCATCCTGTCATCCAAAGTTTAGTATCTGGAAACTGCTTCCTTGTCTTCTGTTCAAGCAGCATGAGAGTTAAAAACTAAAATGTTTTTGTTGAAACTCAGGAGGGCAACCGCTGTGAGCCTAAAACCAGAGCTGAGGAAAGCAGCGGCATGCGTGCTGTCATTATCACACTGAGAAGACGTAGAGAGACTCACACACAGCTGGATTGATGGTAGGTGTGCCTGCATTGTATTTTCTTTTTCTTTGCAAAAGTATGATGAGGCTGTATTTGATTTCAGGTTCTCTGCCAAGACGACAATACGCACCCACCTGTGGTAAAGTGGTTTGGTGTAAAAGGCAGCACACCTGTTCTCAGTTTTATCTTCCACATGACAATTTGAAACCAGAGGTGGAAAAACAGTTTCCCTGCAGGTATCGGTGAAGTATCATATTATCTTTTCTCCCTGGATTTTTGGATCAAAATGTAGAGAATCATCTTTTACCTTTAGGTTCTGATGAGAGGTGATATAAATAGAAAGCCTGAAATCATTTTAACGTCATAGGTAAGACAACTGAACTTTGATCTACAATAAGACTAAAAGGATACATCATGCTTATATAACTTGTTAACATGTTTCTCCTAAAATTGGCACCTTGTTGGTTTAGCTCACCTGTTGAGAGTTTAAAGTGTCTTCTTTGAACAGTGAGAGAAATCTCTTTTAAGAGTTGACATGAGTGGAATTCCAGTTATGTAAATTCATTTGGTGAATCCTTCACTGCTCCAAAAATAGCCCCACCTCTGCAGCGGTCTGCGCTCACACGCTAACCCTTGTCTGCGTGTCTCCAGATGACTTCTTACCTGTATCTCATCTTTGTTTTCTTTCTTCTCTGTGAGTGAAGGGTGTCCAGCCCCCATGTCTTTGTATAAACAAAGTGTGGGTTGTATGTGTGTGCGTAGGGTAGGGAGGAATGGCAACAAGAGGCGCTGCGTAGCTGAAATTCTCAAGATTCCCTGCTCTGACAGAGGCCGCTGATAGTAGACATGCTTCATTGGGGCACACAGGTAGGTACAGCAGTGTGTCTGTTTCACAGCCAACTTAAAGTTCAAACATTCCGTATTAATTCCGCTCATTCCTGCAGCCAGCGCAGCAAGCACCAAAGCAGTGTTTCTTTATGAGGGTGTATTTTTGACTGCAGCTGTGTCTGCTCAGGGGTGTCAAAGTGTGAGGAGCTGCGTATGTTCTTTGGCAAAATGGAAGCGCAAGACGCATGCATTCCATCTAGTTTATTCTTCACACTGATTACTGTAATTATCCTAAAATGCAGATCCTCTAAATGTTTGCTGTCTACTTTGTTGTGTTTCTGTAGAATCACATCTTTGTGTTTTAGAAGATAAATAGTGGGGGCCCCTCAGTCCTTATAATCAGAGGCACACCTGAGAACTAAGTTCCCATGAAGCTGTTTTGTGAACTTTCCACAATGAATGCACCCTGAAAACTTCTTCACAAAGCATCAAGCATTTCTGGCTGACACCCGATAGACATAAACAGAAATAAATACATGAAGTGACTCACAAAGCTCTTGCATGTGGGGTTTGGTGAGCATAAATCTCTGCAGCCTCTATGTCAGAAATTAATAAATGAAATCTGATCAAATGGAGTAGCATATCCTGAAGTCACTTGGCAGCTTCGCGTTGCTATTTTGGTTCTTCTGCATTCTTAACCGCGTTGCTCACACCCTGCCAGTCCAACAGAAAGAAAAAAAATAGATACACATAAATAAACGGAGCCAACAAAGGTATAATTAAAGTAAATAAGGAACGAGGTGAAGTACAGGTGAAACACAGGTGAAAGGCAGCCTGGCACTATCAGGACCTAAATTGCATGCAAAGACAGTGATGTCATTCTGGCTTAGTTTATTATTAGTAAATTTTCTTTTACACAATATATCTTTTCTTTTTGTCACAATATATGAACAATAATTAAGGATTTTGTCAGAGAAGCTAGCATGAGTTGTCTAAGTGCAAAATCTTTTAACACACCTACCTCCAGTACCATCCATTGCTAAATAGCTCCTGCAGTCTCTTATTGACCCTATTCATCTCAATTCCCCCCCTCAGAACAGTTGAACCGGGCAGAAAGATCCCTTAGGGTCAATAAGTTAAAATTCATCATTTCTAGATTGAAGGAATAGAAAAATTGCTATGTAAAGAACTAGAGGTGTAATTTAATCTGGAGTATAGTGTGACATCACACATTGTCTCACTGTGTTGACCTCCAGTACCATGTTTATTAGTCGGTCCAGTCGCGCAGCTCCCTATAAAAGGCTTCAGAAAGTGAGCAATGGCAGCACGTACGTTCGAAGCAAAAAGGCGGAGAGCGGACCGAAACGTTCACAGAAGATGACCAGGATCCGACATTACCTCTAAAAAACACTTGGGGTCATTAGCAAAGAACTTGTCGGATAAAGAAAGAACATAAACCAGATTAACACTAACACTAAGTGTAGAGCACTGCTTGAGCTTAAGAGACTACAATTAGACTCAGAGCTAGCTCTTCTACTCCTGGACAGTAAGTAACAGCATAAACATAATAAGTTACTTTGACATGTTCCACAAATTAGTGATGTTGTTTTGCTCTGTGTTTGCACTTTGTACATTCACAGACAAGGCAAGCTGGGGGTGGAGAACAGAGGTAGAGGAAGGTGTGGTGCATGACACACTTTGTTTTGGTCTAGAGGTAGTGCACAGCAGCAAACCTTTGGCTTTTTGCCCCTTTAAGTGTAGCTTTTCACCCCACAGGTTCACCAAAAATGCACTTCTGATATGCAGAGGAGCAAGTGGAACAGTCACAAGTGGTTCTAAAATGACCCTATTACTCTGATTAAAGTTAGTCCAGGTTCAGCGTTGGTTCCAGTGTACATTTATGATTACTTTGTGGTAAATGTAGCCATGCTTGGTCAGTCCAACTGCATCGGTCTGAAAGTTCTCTCTGGTTAATTTAAAGTGCCACAGAAGCCAGTTCCAATCAGGCCTGTATTGTTTACATTAGCCTGATAAAGTTATTTTGATCATGGCTGCATGATGCATTTTATGCATGACATGTTTGAATGAAATAAATAATTTTTACATGGGCAGATCTGTCTGACCTTCTGGAAACAGCAGTGGAAGAAGAAACTGGGCTTTCTAATGTATACAGACGCCATTGTGTGTGGCCGTTTATTTCCATCTTACCAATAAGAATTCAGAACCAAAACATTAGAACCTTTTATAATTAACATGTATGAATCCAACATACGTACAGTACATGTATGTTTACTTTTAGTCTTCACATTTCAAAGCCTAAAATCTGCACTGTCACCTAACGCTTCTAATGACTTTTTTTTTAATCAAACCCTGAAATCAGATGAAGAGCTGAGATCAACAGAATTTCAAAGCATACTTCTCCCAGAGGAAAAAAGACCCAAAGCACCCCTTAATCCGCCTGTAAAATGTTACTGTTAGGGCATGTCTGTCAATGAACCTCAGCCATGCGGGCTACATGGGCTTGATACTTCCTCTCCTATCTACTGCCATCGTCCATTTCAACTCTTCACACGCTAGAGTCCCCTCTCATGTCAAGCTGGAAGGCTTGGAGGGAGTTCAGGGAATCAGGAGAGGTAAAAAAGCAAAAGGAGCAATGATTGATCTCAGTCGTAGACACCTCGCTTTATCACTGCAGCTGATAGGACCTACATCCATTCAGCAGCGCTGTAGGCTGTTTTGTGTAAGCATAAACACGGGGCCAAATCAGTACCTGCGCTGCTTTGTTTACCTGGCAGCCGTTCAGCCCCTTTCTGTCTAAACTTGAAATAGGATCCAAACACTCTACTCACGCATAGTGGTTTGCACGAGATGCTTTACCTGAATCTCAACCTACCGCGGGGCTCCATAGTGCTATTTTTGCACAGTCTGAACTTTAACCACCTATCTTATTTCTTTGATTGAGAGGTGGAACATCTAGCTGGGAGGCTTTGACTGCAAACAAAGTACTGATTTTGAGCAGTTACCAAGGAATCATCCTACAGACAACCCCAACAAATACTCTGCCAACAGAAAACATTAGTGTTTTTGTTGGGAGGGGGAAGGTCCTTGGTTATTTAACACATTTCTGTGTATTAGTCGAAAGGTGTTTCATATTATTTGACATAAAATACAAAGACAACACTACTACAAAGTTACCATAGATACTGGTTATCATCATATTTTAGTGATGTAGGCCAATGTTTTGTGGTACTGAGCTATGCTCAAGATTAAAAGTCAGGATATTTTGGCTTCTTCATCTTTAGATTTGGATAATTAATTAGGAAATCGGTTTCCTGCATACTCACAGCTTTACTGATGTTCAGTTCCACATCTCTAAATTTCTATTGGCCCATGAAGATTTTGATTAGCACAGGTGTCAATCTTTTAGGGAAACATAGTCTCAAGGCATTAGTGGGCAGAAAAAAACTCTTTTTTATGAGAATGGGAGCATAAAATAACTAAAATATAGGAATGTATTCTCATGCCATTAAAAAAATATTGATAATCAGTTTTAAAAGTTATAGAAAGGTCATACTGGGAGATGGTGCTTTTACATTTATGAAGAGTTGAGTCAGTCTTCCACCTGACTCAGTATTTTTATGCTTTTTTGTTTCTCTTGTAAGCCTTTGCTCCTAGTTTGGCAAGGTTTAGTTATTAAAAATGATTTGGTCTATTTGCTTGTTAGAAAAGTTTTTTCCTGGTTCACAAGTGACAAATCCCACCCAGTCTGCAAAATATGATGCATGTTTGAATAAAATCCCCACTGGAAATACTGAGAAGGGTCATTTGTGTTCGTCTAAATCAGGGGTGCCCAGCTCCAGTCCTCAAGGGCCACAATTGTGCAGGTTTTTGATGTGTCCCTGCTCCAAAACTACCTGATTCAAATTGATGAGTCATTGTGCAAAACTTAATAGGCTGTTGGAAAATCTGCAGGACAGCAGACTTTCAGCAACTTTGAGCACCCCTGGTCTAAATGAAACAATTATGTTCATTGTGTGCCATTTTATGTTTTACTTTAAGAATTATGAGTGAAGAAAGAGACAGAAAAAGTCTCAAAACCAGTTCCCTGTTGAGCAGTCACATTAGTCATTTTAACACATGGCTGAGTCTGTGGTATTTTCTCATAGTTTGGCTTAAGGACATCATTATTCTGCAAATAAACTCTTTAGAATGTCTGAGTAAATAACCCAGTATAGTCTACAACCCAGTTTTAGACACTGTTTCATCCCATCATCCAGTTAAACTGTAAATAATTTAGAGATCATAATGACACTGATGACAATGACATTTTCTCCTCATTCAGATATGAAAAATAGAGTTTATTTTTGCTTTGTTCGGTTTATAAGATTTTACATGGCTCACTGCAAGGGTAATTAGAAACCCAGGCTCCACTGCAGATGTGACTGTTTGTAGTACATGCTATAAGATATTGATCTGGTGATAATTCTTATATGAATATCATTAAGCATCGGAAGTTTGACACAAAAAGCCTAATCTCCTCCAGCTGGCTGAGGGGTTGTAATGTCCTCTGCCTCCGGTGCAGCATCGATCGGTTGGAGCAAACAGCAGCAGCCGGGCTGCACAGAAAGCCATCATGCCTGTTTGTTGTTGACCCTTTTAGATAACATTGAACAGCAGAACATGTCACAAAAAGTGACATAAAACTCAGTCTTTTACAGTGCAGACTGATAAAAGATCGGCTTCTGAGATTTTCTGCATTATTCAGTCTCAACATGTGCAAGACTTACATTGATCCATTTGTTAAAAATGCATTAGTATCACAATTCAATGTTGATTCTAACTCTAACCATCTAACCTAACTTTTTTAGAATATAACCTAATAGTCATGTTTTAATAACATGAAAATAGCATTGCTTTAATAAGCAGAAAATATCATTAAAAGATTAAAATCAAACATTTTAATATGCCCAATTTTATAAGGTCCCCCCTTTTTTTTACTTTGTTGGCAGCAATATGTTTCCATACAACCAGCCTCTTCTTTCATGACAGTGTTCAGTGTCATGATGGCTAATGAGCATCTATCACCAAGTAAACACTAGAAAGACTTGAAAAGAGCTCTCAATCTCTTGGAAATGTGTAAAAACATATCAATTTTGGTACTGTGGTAATTACACATTTTCTGCCGATTCCAGCAACTATACTTGGTGAGGCGACAGTCTGGAGAGTCACCAGTCCACCACAGGGCCAACACAGAAGGAGAAAAACCCACTCACGCTCACATTTACTCCTAGGGAGAATTGAAAGACATCAGTTAACTTAACATCCTTGTCTTTGGACTATGGGAGGAAGCCAGAGTACTTGGAGAGAACCAACGCATGCACAGGGAGAACATGAAAACCCCAAACAGAAAGGCCTGGCTTTGTAGTTATGTACAAGCATAAATGAACTATGAAATGGACTATGAAATCGTCATTTGGGCTGAATGCTAATACTCAACCTGCATCTTAAATTTCCATGTTTAGATGTCTGAAGCCAAGTTATCCCCCCAACTCTCTTGTTTAATGTGGAAACAGATCCAACCAGCAAATGTGCTCACAGTACTCTTAAGACTCTTTACCTCCCACTGCATACCAGAGAAACAGGTTTAGTCAATGGGATGACCAGGTGGATGGTTGGATAGAATGAAAACAGTTTAGAAGAAGAAACTGGAGCACCTGCTTGTTGTCGACTGGAATGGGTGGTCATGGGTACAAAGCATGAAAACAGTGGAAATACACGATTAGCAAATGCTACAAAGGAGCTGTATTCAAAACCAGTCAGCTGAATATGACAAACAATAATTAAGTACAGATGCCTTAAATAAAGGAAATATATATTTCAGTTGAGCAAATACAGACAAAGGAAATGTCTGGAAATAATGGTAAGCACTTAGTTCAGGCATCCAGGTAATGGTAATCCTATGTGCTTGACTAAAAGGCAACTGAATTCCTTCTCTTGGCTCTTGAAGACATTTCATCTCACCTTCAGAAAAGCATCTTCGGTTCTAACAGACCAGTGGAGGTGCTTTAAGGTTATGAGGTGTCATTGAGGTTATTTTTGTCACAAACTCACTCACCCATTCTGTGGGTCAGTTAGGTCATTGCCCCCTGTTGTTGACATACTTGATAAAATGTTTTGGTCAAAAAATTTAAGATGTCTAATTGTTGAGGAGAGAGATGGCTGCTGTATGCACGTGTTTCAGTTAAGTGCAAGGAAAACCTTCACTGGACCACTATATAGGGTAAACTAAACCTCTTTAGAAGCGCATAGCACAACACAAGAGTGCCAGATCTCCAGGTCAAGACTCAGCAGATCACCTACAAATCAAGGATAAAGAGGATCTCTGCATAAATTTCTTAAATCTTTGAAATGTTGACACATAATTCAGTTAAATTAGTTCAATTCAAAACAATTTATTTGTCTTGAGGGGCACTTGAAAAGGCACAAAGAGCAACAAGATAACACCAAACCACAAAAACACATATGCAAAGCACAAAAAGACAAATCAAAACACAAGAGGTATTGTCAACCAAAACTTCCACCGACAAGTTCTCAGTGCTAAAGTCAGTTAGAAAGGAGGAAGAGTGTGTGTTCAGGGACAAAGCATTTGATGCTGGAGCAGGAAGAGGTTGGAGTTCAAGAGCTGGACAGCTGGGGACAAAGTGGTTCCTCTTTTGTGTCTTCCAACCTGGACATCATGGTTGATGGCCACCAATAAAATCTGGACCACCTATCTGCTACAGGAAAATTATGCTTAAATTATCAGAATGTGAACCAGGCTTTGACTTCCCAAGGATTTCTTAATAATTTGCAGCTTGTGACAAAAACACGTCTTGGATTGGTAACTCCCTCACAGAGAGGCCGCAGTACGTCAGGCTAAAGGACACCACATCTGACACTGTTATTAGCAGCACAGGAGCACCCCAGGGGACGGTGCTGGCCCCCCTCCTCTTCACACTCTACACCTCAGACTTTTGTTACAACTCAGAGCTGTGTCACATCCAGAAGTTTGCAGATGACACAGCCATTGTGGGGTGTATCAGGGATGATGGAGAGGATGAGTACAGGAGTCTGGTCAGTGACTTTGTCACCTGGAGTCAGATGAACCATCTCCAGCTTAACACCTCAAAGAGTAAGGAGCTGGTTATTGACTTCAGGAAGTTCAGCCCACAACCACGTCCAGTGACCATCAGGGACGACAAGGTGGAGATTGTAGACAACTACAGGTACCTCGGGTTGTGGCTGGATAACAAGCTGGACTGGACATGCTGTACAGATCACCTGTACAAGAAGGGCCAAAGCCGTCTGTACTTCCTGCGAAGACTGGGATCTTTTAACATCTGCAGGAAACTCCTGTGGATGTTCTATCAGTCTGTGGTGGCTAGTACGCTTTTTTTTTTATGCTGTTGTCTGCCGGGGGGGTAACATGACAAAAAGGTGTGCTAACAGGCTGGAAAAACTCATCAGGCAGGCGGGCGGGCTCTGTGGTTGGCATGAAGCTGGACTCCCTGGTGACAGTGGCAGAGAGGAGAACACAAAAAAAACTACTGGCTATTTTGAATGATGCCAGTCACCCTTTGCACACTGTCATCAGTGCACAGAGAAGCCTGACCAGTAACAGGCTCCTCCTCCCCAAGAGTAGGACCAACCGGCTCAGAGACTCCTTTGTCCCCCGAGCCATCAAACTGTACAACTCTGCATTAGGCAGGAGGGGGAGAAGGAGGGGGAGAGGGAGGTGTGCAGTCCGCCTGATACAACACATGCACAATAACCCATACAAACAGTTGCAATAACTTATACGTGCAATAAGTGAACTGGGAATCTGTACCACCTCTACTGTGTGCAATGCTTGTTTATATTATTTTATTTAACTTATCTTATTATTATTTATTGCATTCTATTTATACTTTTCTTGCACCTTATTGCCTCTATTTTACTTTATACCTGTATATATTATATCTTGTGCTTATCCTGCTTTACTGTTGGTGTTGTGTTGCTGCTGGTACCCAAATTTCCCTGAGGACTCTCCAAAGGGATTAATAAAGTATTTCTATTCTATTCTATTCTATATATATATTGATCACCGGTAAAATCATTAAGGACCCCAGCCATCCCAGTCACAAACTGTTTTGTCTGCTACCTTCTGGCCGACGATTTCGCAGACACACACATATACATATGTGTGTGTGTGTGTGTGTGTGTGTGTGTGTGTGTGTGTGTGTGTGTGTGTGTATTTGGGCTGTGTGGGTTGTGCAGTAGCATTATGTTTTATTCTTTTTCATTTTTGATCTTTTTGTTTTTTTTTACTTATTATCCCAAAATGGGTATTGTGGAATATATTTATGATTTCTGCCATGTGGTTGGATGGTTCAGTGTAGATTGCAGTTGTTTACTGTTCTGAATGTGGTGGGAAAGACTTCCACCCTTTACTTTCCCTCCAATTTGCACCCAGCAAGTGCAACCCATCTAGCAGTAATTGCAGAGCAGAGCAGGCAGCTTTATTGCTGGCTTGGTGTCTGGCTTGGACCAGGATAAGAAGTCCAGTTGATTACTTTCCAAGCACTTATCATTTTAAGCTCTATATTAAGTCAAATGTAGCTAGGGCTGTCCTTAATTTGAAAAGGAGTGAAGACAAGAATAAATTATGGTAAATTTTTACTAAAATCTTCAAGATACAGTTTTGTGAAAAATATGGGCTGAAAGTTAAATCTCTAAGATCTTATTTGGGGTTATTCGCATCCAAGCTGGCAGAGATGTTTTGGGTTTACAAGTCTTTGAGTTGTGGAGCCCCCTTTTAGTGTCATAACACAAATTTGTAAGACAAATAATACAGACACAATGGTCAATTTGAATAATTAGTTTGAACTCATTCTCAGACCTAGACTGTCTGAAACCAATGGACATCAGGCAGTAATGGGTTTCTTTCTCTGTGATGCTTTGTCAGGTTGCTGTTTGTTTGTGGGTATTTCTGTATTTGTCTTCTGAAAATGAGATGGTGCTTTACAGTGATGAAATCTGGAGACTGACATCTTCAAAATGTCCTGGGTTGCTTTCACAGAATAACTCGGTTCATTGTCAATCATCATCACATGAACATGCTATCACACCATCTCTACATGTTATAGCTTATGCTTATTACTTTTCTCCATCCTGGTTCTTACTTTTATCTTATTATTAAGCATTGCTTTAGAACAGGGGTGGCCAATGTTGGTCCTCGAGAGCCACAATCCTGCAGGTTTTCCATACGTCCCTGCACCGACACACCTGACTTAAACTAATAAGTCATTGTGCAGATCCTTATAGGCTGTTGGATCCATTTAATTTGAGTCAGGTGTGCAGGGATGCTTGGAAAACCTGCAGGATTGTGGCTCTTGAGGACCGACGTTGGCCACCTCTGCTTTAGTACTTCATCTTTTAAAGATGGTTTATAGAACGACTGGTCCAACATCTCTCTTTTTTTTCCAGGCTTGTGATAGGTCTGCAGCTTGCATTAAGCTACACATTTTAGCTGTGGTTACGTTATAGTCATTTAGCAGACACTTTTGTCCAAAGCGACTAACAGTGGTTAGGCAGTAGCGTTAAGGGTCTTGCCTAAAGACCCAACTGGAAGGTGTAAATGATTCAAAAGACTTCACAAAAAGGTTTTGCATGAGATGATCTTCAGCTGGACAGAAGTCAGAGTCACCCAGAGAGAAAATGTCAGTTTCAACTTCAATGCAGAGATGATGAAATTACCAGTTCACTGACGGGTTAGAAGAGGTATAAATAGAAATCTGTGCTGTTTATGCCTCTGCTGTGCTTAAGTCAAATGATCTCCAATCGTGCTAAAAAGAGGGAAATGAGAAAACCATAATTGCTGCACTTTGTCATGCCAGGAGATGTGTCTCTGCCACTCCACTCTAATTTAACTTTCCCTGTGAGAAAACAGACGAAACACACCTGATTAGGCATCCATCCAAACAAAAGGTCTTGAACCCAGCCCTTGCGTGCCTATCCAACCCAGACATCTGATTAATTATAGTGTGGCCGTTAAGGGAAAGAAAAACTAGCTGATGAAAAGTCAACGAGTCTGCAGACTCAACCTGCCCAAACAGCATCATGCGTGTTAGCTGGTAAAACCCTCCGTCCCGCGTCCCTCCTCCTTTCCATGTCTTTCCTTCCCCACCTCCACACCTCACCCTACTACCTCCCTCCTCTGCTCTGGGCCTATTCGTGCAGACAAAGTAAAACATCTCTCTCACTGTGTCAGAGCCCTGCAGGTGGGTCCCGTGTACTCAGGTAGATTATATCACTGTTACTATAGGCCGTGTTTGGGTTAGCTCAAAAACACTTTTCACAGCAAGAGCAAAACAAAGTGTTCTGCAGTGCATGATAACAGTAGGAGCTGCTCCCTTCAAATTAACCTGTGGAAAAACTTTGCCCTCGCACGAAACACATACATGCTCCTCCTACTTCTACTTTGTTGTTTTTTTTTTTTTTTAACCAAAGTTTACACAATGTTCCTGTCGAAGGATGGAATAATTTTATAAGACTTATAGAGATTTTAAAGTTCTCTGTAATATGTAATCCACTAAAGGACTCACGTCAATCCAAAGCAATGAAATAAGCTTTTAATGTTTTGGTGGTTATGATGTAGAACTGAGCTGCCTTATGTCCACATTGAAAGCATTTAGCTGATTGGACAAGTCACTCTGTTTCTAATCTGCATACTGCTTGTGCAGTAGACTTTATAAATTGACTTTCTTTAAACAAAAGAGGCATGAATGGCTCGAATGTGCTCTGGGCCAGAAGCTGGGATGGCTTCCATAAACAGATCACCCAGGTGGTCCATGTGTGAGAGCAGGAATGGAGCGCTTGTTGAGAGGCCTGCTGCTGCAATCATTGCCCTGGATCTTCTTATTTCAGAAACTAACTTCCTGTGTCTCAGCAAAAGTTTGAAATTCTGCTGAAGCCATGAGAATGTGACCAACACAAATTATTGTTGTTACACCAAGAAAAGGAAGGACAACTTAGCTACAAAGCAGGATTCTAACAGCAAACAAAATGCAGCGGAGACATTTTTAACAATCATCTCTCTTATGTGCAGAAAAACAATGAGCACATATAATCAGCCCTTGCTCTATTTAAAATCCATTTTCTATCCCCATAAACTACTCTTTGTGTCCAGCTCTATTTTCTTCTGAGCACTATTCAAGATGGAGAATCTATCCCATATCTCCTGGACATTTATTTTTCTTTAAACTGTGTTTAAATTTGGCTTAAACATCTTTAAACTTTTGTTTGATTCAAATAGTTTAGCTGATTGATGATTGATTAGACATTCACATGTAAGAATTGCCTAATATCCATGTGTTATTTAAATGGCCGATATTCATTAGAAAGAAAGTATCTACATGCTTCAGAGACAAAGCAGTTTATGAAATGGGTTTATAGTTTTGCATTTTGAGGCTCAAAATTAGCAGTTAAATGTTTTGCTGTCTGGGGATGAGCATTTCAAATGAGGCTATAAATGGTATGTTGCACACCATTTAATGACTAATACTTGCCACGATACAGATAAACATTACCTTAACAAATCTTGGCTTAGAAGCTTGGCTCGACCAAACTAACAAGGATAAGCTTTCTGCTTTCTGTCAGGCTTCCATCTCCAAGATGGCATGGCACAGATACTCAACTAAGAACCTTCTGTGTTGTTCTTTGTTCTTCTTTCAATGAGATACTCTCCAGTTGTGAGATCAGTGGGTCTGCAGCAGCGTTTATGTTATCTTCTTTTAGGAGCTGCAGATGTTGACTGCTGGTACAAGACAACGATTGTTCATAAACAACCAGCTTCAAAAAATAGTGTGGGGATTGGATGTTCCTGGTAAAATTTTAAACAGGTTCCTGATGGCAATCCCACTCACTAATAGCTTGTGATGAGCTTTGTGTGAATCCATGTGCTTCCCACGGTGTGACGATTATGTATGCTAATGCAAAATAATGACTAGTCTTAACAAAAGATGTTTAACAGGTTGTAACGCCTAATTATGGTATTTTTTTCCCATTCTTTCTGAAAAATGATTCTGGTTCTGTGAGATTTTTGCACAGATGCCCATCATGGTCATTTCTTTCTCACCACAATGCACATTGTAGCTCATTTACCCACATCTACAAGATGATTTCTAACAATCCACGGCTAGAAATTATATACACTATCTCACAAAAGTGACTACACCCCTCACATTTCTGCAAATATTTAATTATATCTTTTCATGGGATCATCTGAGCCTGTCAGTGCTCAGATGATATGCTGCACATTGCATCAAATTGGTCTGCAAGGCTGTTGTCCCAGAAGGAAGCCTCTTCTAAAGATGATTCAGAGGAAAGCCCACAAACTGTTTACTAAAGACAAGCCGACTAAGGACAAGACTTACTGGAACCATGTCCTATGGTCTGATGAGACCAAGATAAACTTATTTGGTTCAGATGGTGTCATGCGTGTGTGGTGGCTACCAGGTAAGGAGCTCAAAGACAAGTTTGTCTTGCCTACAGTCAAGCATGGTGGTGGAAATGTCATGGTCTGAGGCTGCATGAGTGCTGCCAGCACTGGGGAGCTACAGTTCATTGAAGGAACCATGAATCCCAGCATGTACTGTGACATACTGAAGCAGAGCATGACCCCCTGCCTTCAGAAACTGGACCGCAGAGCAGTATTCCAACATGATAACGACCCCAAACACACCTCCAAGACAGCCACTGCCTTGCTAAAGAAGCTGCGGGTAAAGGTTGTGGACTGGCCAAGCATGTCACCAGACCTGAACCCTATTGAGCATCTGTGGGGCCTCCTCAAACTGAAAGTGGAGAAGCTGACATTTGTGATGTCATCATAGGGGAGTGGAAGAGGATTCCAGAAGCAGCCTGTGAAGCTCTCCATGCCAAGAGGGTTAAAGCAGAGCTGGAAAATAATGGTGGCCACACAAAATTTTGTACTTACTTTTGTTGCCAGCAGTTTTGACATTAATGGCTGTGTGTTGAGTTATTTTGAGGGGAAAGTAGATTTACTCTGTTAAACAAGCTGTACACAGACTACTTTACATTGTATCAAAGTCTCGTTTCTGCAGTGTTGTCCCATGAAAAGATATAATTAAATATTAGCAGAAATGTGAGGGGTGTACTCATTTTTGTGAGATAGCATCCACGTAACACAATTGAAAATTTAACTGGTGAAAAATGTAACATTACCATATAAGTAAAAGTGATATACAGTGATAGTAGAAAGGCTTTTAATAGCATTTGTCTCAAACTTGGTTTGATAGAGAATGTTTAGACACGTCAATATACAACACTGTTTGACTGATCTGCCATTTTAGGGGAACCATCACTCTTTTTACAGCAGGTCGTTGTCTTCTTCAGCTTTGACTTATTCAGATTTTTTTGATGAATATTCCACCTTTTCGTTGAGTTGTGTACTCAGCTGCAGCAGCAGCTTCATGACCAAAAATGAGTCCCAGTATTGTTCTGTCAGACATTCAGTCAAAACATTAAGGATTGTGTACTCTGCTCAGAGGTCTCAGAGTATTATTGTAGTCAAGCTCAGTAACCTTTCTTGGTATCTTTTATTGTTGTTGAAATAAGTAAATGTACTTTCACTTAGCTTGCATTCAAATTTTTTACCACATCTTTTTCTTAAACAAGATTTATTAAATGAATTATTTAACCACCTCACCACCTCGATCAGCTGTCCACTAAAACTACCCGATCAACCTCGCATCAGTGGAAATGCTTCATGCTTTTAAGCATTAAATCTGTGTATTCATTCATCTTTTTGTTTTCCTTTCATAAATACCAGAATATATTCAGTTGTCAGAAATGAATCCATACAGATGCACAGATTATATTTTAATTTAAAAATAAAAATATTAGAACTGTAAATATTTAATTAACTTTTTCAGATGTTGTAGTTGCAGCTGATAGTTTGAAGACTCTTAGCACCTAAATCCAAACTTATTATTAAGAAATTAAGAAATGCTTTTTTTAAATCATAAAAACTCCTCTTCTGTCGTGAGCTTATTGCAGTGAGAACGTTTCACTCTAGCATATTTTTAAACATGTTTTGACATAGTTTACAAGTAAAGAACCTGAAAAATGTAGATGTAAACAGTAGTCAGGTTTCCCCAAGATTCAGGACAAAGCCCCAGATGAGCATTCTCTTTAGCATTGGACAGGGCAGACTCACCCCTCCGCCCACCCCTTTCCACTTTTTTTTTTTTTTTAATGAACTTTGGTTGCCATGCAAAGACTGTCAAAAGTCTGTGTTGTGTGTCCATAATTATGCTGTAAAACAAGCTGGGAAAATGTAGTTTTTATATCATTTTGATCATTTATTGTAAAACTGCTGTGTTTAAAACTGCAACATGCATGGAAATTTTTGTATGAGATTTTGAGTAAAATATTGGTATAATTTTACACTTCTTACAAAATTTAAGTAGGTCATGTTGTTGGGGAACTTGAAGCTTTTAGTGTCAAATTTGTCTTTACACTGTAAAAAAGAACATGTAAAAGTTGTTTTCCTTAATATCATTTTCAGTGAAACCAAACTTAAGATATTTAATTGCATCATAACGCATAACTGTATTTGCTACAAAATGTTTTATGTGCTTTCTGTGTAAAGTTGGTCTCAAAAGCCTGTTCTTAACCCTCTGGTGCATGAATTATTACAAAACAGTACCACATTGTTTTTTAAATAAAATATTTGACTTCTACAGACATGAACATTGACGTTTTTCTGTTTTTTAATCTTATTTTAACTTTTACTCAGTGTATTGATTTTTCTACTTTATCTATGAAAATATTTATAAAATAATATCTTGTCATATTCTTGTCTATAAAAACACCTGGATCATTTTCATGTCCTGTTTGTCACCGAGGCTAACTTGATATTTACAATGTGTGTATATATACTGTATCAAATGTAGTTATTGTTTATACGTGGCAGAGGATTGGTGACTCACTAATGTCCAATAAAGCTGCTAATTTACGATCCACACCCATGCATACAGCCTTTAAATATGTGTCCACTGTAGTGGACACTATGCACCAAAGGGTTAAAGTCCCTGAGTTGGTTGACCATTTTTATTGCTTGAATATTTTAACATAGAGAACTCAAAAGTTTTATACATTTGAATGATAAATGATCTCACCATAAAAAATAGAAATAGTTGGCACTAGAGGAGGTGATTGTCTTTGAGCAAATGAGTCGCCTTTTCTTATAAATTAGAAAATTACAATTTGCCTTGAAAGTTTATAGTTCTTAACTATTGTTTTAAACTTAACTATAAACTTAACTATTTCTTTTACAGTGTACAGTGTTATTATTCTGACTTACTTCCATATATTCTTTTAAGGACGGTTTATTTCCTGTCCAAAAAGCCCTTTATTCTTGATGGAAAAATCTTGTACTGATGAGAGAGTGACTATCTGTGAAAAAAATGATTGTGCCCAGAACTATTTTCACAGGACACTGTTATTTTGAAGTCAACCTCTGGGAGTGAATATAGTTGTAAAAACACATCAAAGGACCCTTTTACCCTCCTGCTTTGGCTGGTCAACGTGAAGCCTGAATATGGGGTCCTACACCAGTGGTCGTGAGAACAGTTTCCAGGGGTTGATAGGGGTATATAAAGATGTGTCCTGAGACTGAAAGCCAGTTTTAACATTATCAGCTGGCCTCTGTTCAACTTCTCTCCTGGCTGTGTCTGAGCTCCTGCAGTTGCAGTAAACAGCTGTGTCTTCTCCCTGATATGATAGTCTGTCGTTCATTTGAGAGTTTTTTCCTAAAAATTCTTTGAGAAATCTAAGGTATTGGCATTCCACTTTCTGCTTCACATCTTAAAACTTTACAGAGTGAAAAAAATACAAGTGCTTGACTTGAATTGAAAAAAAGGATAGAATCCAGCACATGGTGATCATTTATCATACTCAAACAGAAACAAATGAATCTGAAGTAAAAGAGGTCAGAGGTCTGAAGTGGCAGGTTTTTCAAACTTTACATAAAAATAGTAATCTGTATATACTCATTTCCCAGTTCCTGCTCCCGGCCAGTACTGAGGGCCTGCACATATTTATCCTCTCAGATTTATATTGTGAGTTGCTTCAGAAAGGTGCAGGCCTCTGAGCACAGGGCAACTTCGTAGTGGCTCAACATTTACTGGATGGAAAAACACATTCCTTACACCTACACACACACCTCACACGTCAAGTGTGTTTTAATTTTCAAGACAGGTGAGAGCTCACACTAACAATACCAGACACTTTTCTGCTTAATGCAGTGTTTAGATAGCATTTTACATAACGAGTGCATTCTTGTGGCTTTTCTAACATGGGAGGTGCGTGTTTAGTGAATGTCATTGACCCGAAGCTCTGCTGTCTCTTCACTTGGTGCAATTCAGCCCCTATCTTCTATTTTACTGCATTAACCTGAGTTTTTGTAAATGCTTGTGTGCGCACCAATGGTTTATATATGTGGTGAGGATGACACTTCATCTGTCACAAGGTGCCTGGTCATTCACTCAACGTGTCCAAACATACTTATGACATTAGCTGCTCGCCCATGTTTGTCTGAAAAAAGGATTAGCTGGAAATATGAGGAAACAGTGACTGACAGTATGGGACTCTGAGGGTAACCCAGCTTGTGTTTCACAATGCTTAATAGCGTCAGGTAATAGCTGTGAGTCATTGTTGAGAGTATGCCATCGCGTGTGTTTTGAGAAGTAGAGGTTGGGCCTGTGTGTGTAGGTACTATTGAAAAACTGGTTCTTCTAAGATGTTGTTATGACACATATCAATAGCACAGGGATCACCAGACAGAGGGGGTTCCCTCCACAGTCAAAAACAGCACAGATTCAGATTTCTCCTGCTTTTATTTAGTCTTCAGTTTGGCATTTAAGCTTAGCGTGTAATGTCGGCCTGGTGAATCAGGTCGGACATTACTCATGTGGGTTTGGATTGATGGTAAGAGGTACATATTTGTCTGTGGCTTAAGTGCTGCATAGGTTTCTGTTTTTGTTTTTGTTCTACACGCTAGCACTCTGACTGCAGCTCTAAAAATAACACAAAGACCATAATTATGGCTTAAACTTAAAGCCCCCACCCCTCTCCACTCCCTCCTCCCATTATCCTGCTTAGCACCTGGGCAGATTTATGGTGTGTGTCTGTGTATATTTTCCAGGTGATTTACAACATCGCTGCTGTCAGACCATCAGATTTGTGAAGGAATGCTGTCTGTGATGTCAGTTTGATTGTGCAGCAAACCCTGTGACTTCATGAAAACTTTAGCTGGTGTCTTCAGATCCTGAGACTCTAATGATGGCTGTAACAATTATGAGTTTATTTATAGTCCCACTGTTATGCTGATATGCAAGGTGTAACTCTAAATATAAATTGTCAACTCTAATATCTCCCTGCCCAGCCCAGTCTCACCAGAACACATGTAACAGGTACGTTTGTTCAACTCCACAAAACGTAGTCGTGTTACAGCTTGACATTGTGAGATGGAAACGTATCCCTAGCATGTTGCTTTGTTTAGAGCAGCATCAACATGACTCCATTCCAGTTCATTCCAGTTCTGAGGTCTCTACCCTGGCTTCTTGCTTTTCAGAGTTAATAATAAAATACTGCTGTTGGTTTTTAAAACATTAACTGGTTTAATACACATATCAGATCTTTTGTTTGGGTTTGAGCCTTCCAGGCATCTTAGATCAGAACAGGTCCTGCAGGTCTGTTAGAACTCTTTTTTTAAACAACATAATGACTTTTATTCTGTTTTCTTTGTCTTTTACTGGAAGTTTTCTTTAACACTGTTAATACATTTTATGTTTATGTAAAGCTATTTGAGTTGTTTTGTTGTGAAACTGTGTTATCTGAATGAATTTGCGTGCCCTCATCCAACCGTCTCTCTTCCTTCTCATCATCTGCTAATAAACACCTGCATTTTCCCTGAAGGAAAACTATATTGTTCTAGAAGGAGTTTCTTTTTCTTTTGTCCTTTTTCTTAATATTATAAGTTAAAATGATCCCTTGTTCCAGAAGGAATTGACTGGCGGGAATGACCTCCTCTACTTTCTATCAGTGCACTAAAGAAGTCTGACTGAATGCTTTCTGTTCTGTTATATTTGTCCAGTTTCTTTAAGTCTCTGGCTCTGATGCTGCCGCCCCAACAGATGCTACAAAGCAGACTGCACTTTCCACAACAGACTTATTGAAGACATTTGTATGTTTGTAGCAAAGTAAGTTTGTAGCAAGTATGTAGCAAGTAGTCTGCACTTTCCCTTATTGTAGATCATAGATCAGCAACTCTGGACCTTTGAACCCAATGTCCAGCAGATTTTCAATGTGTCCCTGCTGCAACACACCTGGTTCAAATGAAATAATGTTACGGCTGTCAGCCTTCCAGCCTGTGAAACTGATTGACTAAAAGGCTGCAGCTGGGCCTGATGGTGATTGACAGAGCTTCTCAACTGGGATCCACCCTCCATACACCAGGAGTGGTCTACTCGTGCCCCTGTTCCTGAATGGCTGACCAATCCCAGGAGAGGAGCTTCAACAAACCTGTACCGACAACCACAATCAGGGCGACTGTGGACAGTGGGACACAGTTTGCCAGCCTGGGAATGATTTTGGACTTGTGTGGTGTCTCAGAGTTTCCCTGTGTGGGTCTTTTGCTAGAGTTGGATAAGAGTAAGTTGATTTAGGTTCTGAGTTTCTATTTATCGTCCCTGCTTGAGCTGAGGTGACAGTTTTTGTTAAAAACATTTCCGGTTTGGTTTTGTTTTATATACCGCCAGTTCTGTTTTGTTTGTAGCTGTTACATTGTAATTGATAACCCTTCAAGGGACATTTTCAGTTTTGTTTTATTTTGTAAGTGTTAACGTAATTATTAACACAATAAGGGACACTTTCAGTTTGGTTTTGATTGTGTTTTTTGGTCAATAGATCGTTTTCATAGTCGGAATTGGATTGGACTGATTTATTTTTTTTGTGAACCCTTTTGTTTTATATTTGAGCAAATAAATTGTGTCATTTTCTTTGACCCAGTGTCCAGTGTTAAAGGGATCCGGTTTGCAGATGATGCTCTTTGCAGATGATGTGGTTCTGCTGGCTTCATCAGGCCGTGATCTTCAGCTCTCACTGGAGCAATTTGCAGCTAAGTGTGAAGCAGCAGGGATGAGAAGCAGCACCTCCAAATCCAAGACCATAGCCCTCAGCCAGAAAAGGGTAGATTATTTTCTCCAGGCCGGCAATGAGGTCCTACCCCAAATGGAGGAGTTCATGTATCTCAGATCACGGGTGAGGGAAGGAAGGAGTGGGAGATCGACAGGTGGATCTGGATGGCATCTGCAGTGATGTGGACTCTGTATTGGTCTGCCATGGTAAAAAAAAATAGCTGAGCCAAACGGCAAAGCCCTGTCTTTTTTTTCTTTTTTGGGGGAAGGGGGCGGCTCTTTGGCTGCAATCACTGGGTCCTGGGCATGGAGACACCTGTCCCCAGCTCGCCCTGCCCTGTGGGTTGGCAATGGCCAAATCCTGGCTTCCTGTGGTCAGTGCTTCGCATCCACCAGAGCTTCGGGGTGTGTGGTCATCCCAAAGTTAGGCTGGCCAGGATACGTGCGCTTGGGGGGCAGCTGGTCTCCTGGGTCCCCAGAACCCCTGGGATGGCTCTGATCTGTGTGGTGGTCTGGTTGCATTGGCATGATCACTGATCACTATTCATTCCTGCATGCTAAGACAGTCACTGTGTAGTGTTGTGGGTTTAATCACCAAAACTACGGTTAAGTTCGTGTTTTTCTTTGTGTTGCTGATGTTTTTGTTGCTGTAACTGATTTTTTTGGGACTTTTTTGGTGACTGATTCTCTACAGCTTGTCTGTTTTTTTTTTATAGGTGCTCCTGACAATTGTCAGTTCTGTTTTCTTAAAGATGTTGCAGGTGTTTTTTTTTTTTTTTTTTTTTTGTTTGTCTGTTTGTTTTTTTCCCTTATGACTGTAGCAGCTGGTTCTCCATTTTCTTTCTGATAAGATTGAACAGCTGATGTTGTTACCTTACTTGTCTTTTTTTCTTTCTCTTTTTTCTTTTGTCTCTTCACCCTCTTCTTCTGTTTCATTTTCTTTCTTTCATTTACTTTCTCCTTTCTTACCCCCCTCAACCTCTTTGTCAGGTCCAGTGTAAATAAGTAAAATCAGCAATAGAGAAACTGAAAAACAAAGAATAACGCTTAAATTTTCAAGCGGGGCCTTATTTCCATGAAACTCCTCTTTACAGAAAAAAAGAAACATCAAACTATTTGAGGTTTCAGAATAAAGGATGGAGATGAAAACAAATATACAGTATAAATAAATAAAAACAGTGTCTAACTGAATAGCCAAACCAGATTATGGATTTTTTTCTAATTTGGATATTATATATTTTTATTCTCAGGTACATCCTCTCTCTGTACTGTGTACAGGTAGAATTACAATTATAGATATAGTTATTTTATATATTTTTTTTTATATTCGGGTCCTTTAAGGCCACTGTCCTGCAGGTTTTAGATGTTTCCCTGCTTCAACACACCTGACTCAAATTAATGGATCATTGTGCAGAACATGACAATCAGCTGTTGGATCTATTTGACTTGAATCAGGTGTGTTGGAGCAGGAAAAACCTGCAGGAGATGAAGTCTAAGGACACAAAAACAAAACAAAACAAAAAGAAATAAAAAAACAACAAATGGTTTGTTACATGAGTCTAAAATGAATAAAAAGACAGCATTCATAGAATACTGTAACCTTGATCTCTTTCCTGAAACATGAGCCACAATGTTTCTTCAGGGGATCTTAAAAATGTGTATCAAATCTGACACGAACATTTTGAAACTCTCCATCCAATATTTACTGGAACAAAGTGGACGACCAGTGAGACTCGCCATCCAAATGAAGCCTATTATTAATTTACTACGGAAGGTAAATATTAGCAGTGTTGTTAATATATTGTAATTTGATTTCATGATATCAGTTTTTACATGTAGAGAGAATCAGGAAGTTTGAACATTTGAACAGACTGTGGTCACAAATGGTAACATCTTTCTCAAGTAGTTGTAATATTTATAACCTTGACCTTTATCCATAGTTGTAGGATTGTTGGAGGAATGCTTTTACACTGTTTAAAACATTGTAATTTAAAAAGAGAAACCTCCACATTCAGTGAATTTAATCTTTGGTTTGCAGAATTCTTTGGAGTGAACATTACCTGGAAATACAACTCTCTTTAAACAGTCAGGGACAAAGGTTAAACTTTAACCCTTTATTGGGCACTCATTGGAATACTTAGAAATCTAATATTTCAATCACAGAGAATAGAGTTATTGTGATATTGGAGGATATTACAAGGCATTAAAAGAGTGTTATTTTTTTTTTCTAAAATAACAAATGTTTGAGTAGTAAATGCTCAGTAGGGTTCTTTTAACTTTTAAGTTGAAAAACAATTTCAATGAGGTATCTGAGACATAGCCTGATCTTTAATGTCTGGGTTGAAGAACTTTATGGGGTTCTATGATTTCATGGAGTAGCACAAGGATGCATTTTTAATGTCCAACAGAGTGACCAGATAGGTTTCTATGCCTAATAAATGGTTAAGACTGCATTTAGAAATAACTTATTTAAATAACTTATTTCAATTTCATTCATTCATTCATTCATTCATTCATTCATTCATTTGTTCATTCGTTCATTCATTTATTTTTTGTACCACTAAAGCCAATCCCAGCAGGCGAGAGGCACACACATCACCTGTTTATTTCAAATTAAATTAACAAAAATAAGCAGCTTTCACAAAGTTAAAGTATGCTATTGCTTCAGCAGATTGTAAAGTACACCGACTAAAACAACATGATTATGATTCAAATCCACAGGTCAATACAATCAATACTTTTCATACCACAGTGTGATCAACAGTTCTGTCCGATGGTTATTTTACATGTTCACAGTGTTTCCTGCTTTACGAACAATCCGTTCCAGAAAAATGTAAAACAATGTTATTACATTTCCCTTTCTCACCTCCTTGCCACATTTTGTAGCGCAGCTCCAGCAGAACAGCTGGCTGCTGCCTATCAGTTCCCCCAATCATTGCTGTTTCTTCTGAGGCCAGATTATCACACACGCGACAATAACGTGCAAGCATATGCGGGCATCTTCTGCCAGTTAGACGAACTGGCACGCTCAGTGATGTAAGTGACGTCACAAGGGTGAGGCTGTAGATCTGATCTGACTTTTGAACACATAACGTACCACAGCATAGCATGACAACACGGTCTGCTAAACAGTTGATGAGATACTGTCACAAACAGTATGGCTTCTATTTGTAACACCTTTGGTCTGTTAGAGCATCAAACTTCAAAAACTTCTCCCTTGTTTCTCCCTTGATCATATATATATATATATATATATATATATATATATATATATATATATATATATATATAGATATATATATTATTTAAGGGCTGCCAAATGATTAAAAGTTTTAATCAGATTAATCACAGCTTTCAAACAAGAAGTTTGAGTTTTTATATGCCTGAATTTTGCCCGTTTTTACTGTATTGTATCGACAGAAGGAGCCAGTGCTTATGCATATTTAGTGTTAACTGACCTTTCCTTGGGTAAACGTCAGATGTCAGTGTCAGTAAATGCAGCATCTGATGTTCTTCTATATGTTGCTCTAAATCAGTGTTTCTCAATCCAGGTCCTCAGGACCCGCTGCCCTGCATGTTTTATAAGTAACCCCCCTTTAACACACCTGAATTAAAGAATGGCTCGTTAACAGGCTGCAAAGAACTTGATGAGGAAGTTCATTAATTTGAATCAGGTGTGTTGGAGCAAGAACACATCTAAGACATGCAGGGCAGTGGGTCCCGAGGACCTGGATTGAGAAACACTGCTCTAAATCATCTTTGCCATGTTCTAGATTATAATTCAGAATTCATATATCATCATCTCACCAACCGTCTCCATGGTGATAATATCTGTCATAAAACCACCAGATGTGATGACTCAAGTTAAACAGCCAAGATTGATTAAAAAACTCTGATAAAACTGATGATCTGGCTAAACACATGTTTTTCATTTTATCGTTAAAGTGTAAGTGTTTGTGCAGTAGTGATAAAAGTCCTACAGCAGCAACACCCTAAGTAAACACCTGTTGATAAAATAGATTATTGGCTGTTTGTCTTGCACATTTTTCTTCACTTTTTTTTTTACATTAGATGATCACTTTAGTTGTAATAATCATTTCAAAATTTCATAAAATCTAGACCTAAAAAGGCCTCATTTGTGCCCCCTTTTCTTTGCTCCTGCTTGGCCCCCCATTAGAACTTTTCTAGACCCGCCCCTGCATCGCTGTAATATAAATCCTTTCCACAGCTCCCCTGATTTGTATCTCAGAACACTGTACATAATTTCTCTCACAACATTCATGGCCCCTAAATAATCAGCCCTGTGTCTCCACCATTTAGAGAAGACACTTCCTTGCTTCCTTTTCCTGTTTTACTTGCACTTGATATCTGAACCTTATATATCTTCTTAGATGTGTGTCTGATGACTATTAGATTTTACAGCTGTTTTATTAGCAAACCTCATTAATATGGAAAAGTTATTTAAATACAGTAACAGTGACAGTAACGTGGGTCTGATTGGCATGAAACAGATAAATTTACCTTACTATTGCTAGTATGTCCGAGAACAATATTTTTGGGTAAATATGTGTCAATGTGAACCATGAACTGCTAGTTCACTCCTTCTCAGCTGAACAATAAACAAACACACCAAGAGAGACGGTACTAGCGACAGAAAAGTCGATCAGCCGATTATCGACAGCCATCATGATTCACACATGTAGAGGGAGAGGGAGGGGAAGAGGAAGAGGCTCCTGCGGTGCACTGCAGCAGACAGAAACAATCAGATCAGTGACATTTGTGCAACACTATGTGAAAAGATTTTTTAAAGAATGAGGAAAAACTGATGAACCTTCTTGCAAGGAAAAGAGTGTGTGTTTAAGCATCCTCATCCCCCACGGGTGTGACGCACTCAAATACGTCCGTAAAGCCAACCAGCTTGTTCCACCAAGAGGCCTCCATGTCTTGTCGTCATTAATGACAGATGCTGCGCATGCGTGAAATGCGTTAAAAATTTTGATGTAATTAATTGCATTAATCAGTTACGGCCGTTAACCTGTTATTTTTGATAGCCCCCCATCAAAACCTTTGTAGACCTGCTCCTGCATAGTTTAACCGTAAATCCTTTCTACCACCTGTTGACTTCTTTGTTAAAGAAGAAATACATAACACAAGAAAAACCACAGGTTTGCAGGGTCCTGGGTTCTGTCCCTGGCTCATGAACGACAGGTTGGTGCTTAGCAGGTGGACTGGATCCCCGCGCTCCCTGGTGGGGATCCTCTGTCCGGATGCATTGTCATTCCTGCTGTGGGCTGTCTCAGTTCTGTTTTCTGTGGTAGCTGCTGGTTACACGGTGCTTGGGGCCGTCTCGGTCTGCCTCTGATCCTTGGAGGGGTTGCGGTTGCGTTTGTATGATCACTCAGCACAACTCACCCCTAATGTTTAGCACACACACCTACATACACACCCACAACCCTACATACAGACAGATACACACAAGCAGACACACACCCATGCACATAGTTGTTGCTGTTGTGTTCATTGCTCTTCTTGGTTTTTACATTTTTTCTTGTCACAGTTGCCCCTATAGATCATCTGTTTGTTCTCTTAGAAGACTTTAGGATGTTTCCTGTTTCTTTCCAGGTGTAGCAGCTATTTGTTTCTGTGTTTAGCTTTGATTGCTGTTGCTGTGGTTTGTTTTGGAATTTTGTTTTGTTTCCCTTTTTCTATCTTTTTTCTTCCTATTTCTCCTCTATCCACATTTTTCCTTCTGTTTCTCTGGTCAGGTCCAGCAGATATAAGCAAAAAACAGAGTTTAAAATAATGATAAAGAATAACATTTAAGTTTCAAGGGGAGCCCTATATCCAAAAGACTACTCTTATTAGAGTTGGAAGAGTAAATTTGTTAAGCACCACAGACCATCATTCTGCTGCCATGATGCTGGACAGGACAGGTAAAATGAATGAATAAATAAATAAAAATAAACACACACACACACACACACACACACACACACACACACACACACACACATATATATATACATATATATATATATATATATATATATATATATATATATATATATATATATATATATGTATATTGTTCTTGGTAAAGATCAAAACTTTCAAGATTAAAGTTTTAGTTTTTTTTAAAACCTGGTCCATTCAGCATCCTGTACATTCAACAAGTCTGCTTTTTATGTGATAGGGCTTAACAAAGAGTAGTGATTTGTTAATCCCATTAGCTGGAGTTTATTTGTAATCCAGGGTGTTACACCTGCCAAGTATTTCTTTGAAAGTGCCCTTTTCTAAACAACTTCCGCAAGGCAGGGCACAGGGCATGCTCATAGTGCATTTCAAAGTGCTTTACATAAAACATTAAAAGCATTACAGTGAGAAAGGATAAATAGAAATAAAAGGTGCAGTGAGAGGAATTGACAGTTATTTTAATTAAAGTTTTCAACTTTTTAAACAAATTCCACAGAGGATTTTTAGATTGTAATTTCCTCATGACCTACTACAGGCCAGCTCTCATAAAAAGGTGCAGCGTTCACACCAAGTCACGCTACATGTTGTTAACAGATATTTTTGTAGTGTAGCACATTTCATGCTACGTACACTGAAAGCATGATCAGCCTTGTGATTTTACTTTAACCATTCCTATGCACATCGCCATGAAATCATGTTGCTGCCACAAGTCTGTAGCACTGAGTTGTCACAGTGAAAATGTAGTGATTAATCCTAAAAGAAAAAACAAAGTGAGCTAAACTTAGTAGTTTTAATTTGTGTAAAAATTTAAGTTAATAGTACTCAGTGCATATGAAATTAATTAATCAGTGATGTTAAGTATTTTCAACTTTTTTTGCTTGAGTTTATATAACTTAAACAATGAAGGTTGATTTTACTCAAGAGAAAAAAGATTTATACTTTAACTGTTTGAGTTAATAAACTTAAACTTTTTAAGGTAATCAGTTTCCTCAAACCATTAGAGTTCAACTAACTTATCGGGTTTTATAGTGTAATGATAGAAATTACTACAACAGAATATTAGAAGTTAGCTTCTAGTCTAGCACTTATACCAGTGAGCTTAAAGCTTATTTATTGATGTGGGAATCCCCATAATCTCTAAAAATGAGTAAAAACTGTATAAAAAGATTGAAGGTCAATGACAGAAAAATTAATCAATCATTAAAAACTGTGGTTCTATTGGAATCTAATCACTTTACTAAGATAATTATGTTTTTAGTGGCTTTGTTTGAACAGTTCTAGAGCACCGTTTGTAATACTACAGAGCAGTTTGGAGTTCCCATCTGACTTCTGGAGTTGATTTCAGACAATAGGTGACCGGGAAAGTTTGTTTTCTTATAGGTACTCCTGATTATTGTCTGATTTGTTTTCTCACAAAGTCTGTTAAGTTTCTTTACAGGTTACGAGCTGTTTTCTTCCTGTTTTAGTTGTACAGTTGTTGCAGTTGCCTTTCTGTATTTCGGTCTCCCATTTTTTCCTCCTCACTCTTTCCTCTCTTCACCTTCTCACACTTCTTCTCCCGTTGTTTCCTCTTGTCAGGTCCAGCATTAAATGTAGCTTAGCAATACCCAAAATAAAGAACAATAATTAAGTATCAAAGGAAGCTTTAAAACCTCAACTAAGCTTCCCTTGGCAAAGCAAATTTGATCAGCACAACAAGGCAACCAGACCATCTTTCTACTGTCATGATGATGGACAAGACTAAATAAATAAAATAAAATAATTTCTTGGATAGGTTCTGATGTTGTTTACTTTTTTGTTTTAGATAAATATTTAGTCTATCTCCACCATTCCAATGATTTCCCTCCTCCTTTTTCTAACATAAGAAAGTTAATATCTGCCATCTAATTCAGGAAATAAACACATAAGAGCAGGTGCAGTATGTTGAGGCCTCTAAGCATTATTCTTTGCTACTGTAAAGCAGCTTAATTTGAATTTATTTATTTTTCTAATTGACTTATGTTGCCACATAAGCTGTGTAGACCTACTGGAATTTTGTGCCAGACAAAATCTGAGTATAAGGAATGTGAAGGTGAAAAGACACAAAAACAAGCTTGTGATGTTATTTGCAAAACAAATGACATTGCAAAATGTATTCATGTCATCATCTGTTGGGAGTTCAGGACACATTCTTCTTGCAAAAACCAGGTGCGTGAGAATATCTTACACTTGACTTAATGAGCTATGCTCTCGGATCAGATAAGCCTTATCAGATCTGCACTCCAGCTTTTTCTATATAAACATCCAAGATAATCTGAGTGTGTTCATGTTTGTGCATGTCTGTGTGCGCTCAAACATACACTCATATTAGTGTGTAGACTGTGCGGTTTCATGTTTATATAGGACAGATCTAAGAACAGGAGCTCAGGTTTAAACCCAAACAGGGCAGTACATTTCAACTGGCAGATCGCTTCAGGGCAAACAGGACTATGATTGACAGACTTTCCAAATTTACCTGAGCCTGTCTCTCAGGTGTGATTACACTCAGTTGATCCACATGGTCTAAGCCAGGTTTATGCACTACATACTTGTACTCTGCCCCTGCATCACAGCACACTGAGTATGTGCTAATCCTTTAGGTATTTGCTCAAAAATTTTCCTAAAGGGCAAATATCTGAGGTTTTTCTGAGGATTGACCAGACAGAATGTTAAACACAACACTTTATGTGTCTCGACTTTTTCTCACAATGCATCTAAAGGGACGTCAACAGGGACGTCCGTTTCAAACGCTGTCATATGTCACAGTCCTCATACTTCCATGTGTAACCGATGCAGGAGATGGACAAAACTGTCTATCCATCTGCATGTTCGTCTTCTGCGTTGAGCATAAATGGGCCTTTAGTTCAGACAAGAGTCTCATAAAAGTTAAATTAAGTTCCTAAATAACCTGAATTTCTTCACATACATTCACATTAAATAGCAGCACATGCAAATGCAATCTCACAGCATTTTGAGAACTTGTCACGTAAATTTACCAGTTTTAACAAGTAAAAAGGACAAATAAAAGAGGCTGAGAAAGTTCAACCCATTTTATCACATATTCTTTTAAATTTGTGGTCACGAGCTGTGGGTAGTGACCGATAGAACAAGATCTTGAATACAAGCAGTCAAAATAAATTTTCTCCGCAGGGTGGCTGGGCTCTCCCTTAGAGACAGGGTGAGAAGCTCGTTGATCCAGGAGGGGCTCAGAGTAGAGTCGCTGCTCCTCCCCATCGAGAGGAGCCAGATGAGGTGGCTCGAGCATCTGGTCAGGACGCCTCCCTGGTGAAGTGTTCTGGGCACGTCCCACCAGAAGAAGGACCAGGGGAAGACCCAGGACACACTGGATGAACTACATCTCTTGGCTGGCCTGGGAACGCCTGAGGATCCCTCTGGATGAGCTGGTGAATGTAGCCGGGGAGAGGGAAGTCTGGGTTTCCCTGCTTAGGCAGCTGCCCCCGCAACCCGACTCCAGACAAGTGGCTGAATGGGTGGATAGATGGACTTTTAAATATATCATTTTAAAAAGTCAAAATTAGTCCATCCATGTGGGATTTGCTTCCATATAAGAGCCAATATTATAGCAGAACTTTGAGTTTAGCTTATCATTTTAGATTGTACTGCACTGGAAAATGTTTTACAGATTTTAAAATGAATGGGAATCACATCTGGAATCAGACTGGTGATTATGGTTCGCTAACATGAGGTGCTTTGGAGGTAGAAATCATCAAGGGTGACAAGGATTTTTTTTTTTTAACTTTTTATTATTCCTAAATAATGCAATAAAAGAAGACAAATGATAAAGGGAAACTAAATAAGAGAAAATGTGAGATGTTTTAGCTTGGATGGTTGGAGAATGGACATGACAGTGGGGAATTTTAGTTGCTTAATTTAACTTTCATTTCTGCACTGGCATTGACAAGGCTTGCCTTTAAAAAGCCAAGACTTGTATCTTGAGACAAGGCTTGTTCCAGTAAAAAAGACACGTTACTACCATCAAATTCAACATGAGTTAATATTTTTCATGAAATATTAAAGTGTCTGATGTTATGTTGTGAATGACTTAGTTTTTCAATGACATTTGCAAATAATTAGGTTTTTAATTCACGTTTTTCAGTTACAACTTTTTTAGGATATGAAGTTGTGTTTTAATCCAATAAACTTTATAGTGTCTATCATTTTTCTATAGCTGATTTATTTTTGTTTTACCAGACACTTCGTTTTGTCATCAACATACCTGACATGTTTCGATGGTAATTTTCCTTCTTCATCAGCCGTGTCACTGGATGCTGTGTGACGTGTGTACATCAGCTTGGGCGATGTCGGCCTGTCACTCAAATGAAACGGATTGACATGTTGACACCGCCTCTATGAATATCAGCTGATTTGTACAGGTCACATACCATCCAGTGACACCTCTGTGAAGACTACCGTTAAAACATGTCAAGTAGGCTTATGACTAAACGAAGTATCTGTTAATATGTGAAGTTGAAAAGATCATGAATTTATTGTGTAAGAAGAATGTTTAAACCGGGATTCAGTAACCAGTAGCTTAACTGGTGATTGTCTTTGTTGCTTTTTTAGTTGCAAAAATTTTATATTTCAGGGAAAACAATCAAAGCTTTTACAGGTTGCAAGAAAACAATGCTTATTTCCTCCCAGAACAAAGTTTCATGGAGAAACCCTGCATCAACCCTGAGTAAACACAGGACCCAGCATCTTCACCTGCAGCTAACACCACTTTTTCCTCTAATACTCAGTTTTATTTCAGTCCACAGATGGAATTAGCTGTCATACCCCACCACAGCTGCCACATATTGTGGCCTACCACTGTGGGCCCATGAGTAAGGCCCTTAAAGGCAGAGCTGAATTTCCCAATCTGGAAAGTAAATATTATTTTTATCATTATTATTTGCAGGTCTTCCACCAAGCCTCCTCCTTACGTATGCCGGCTGGTATGCAAAACCAGACATTCCTGTTAATAGGTAACTACTGGTTATGATGAGCAAAACAGGACTATAATAATGGATTTGATTGAGGTGAAGTGTTTTGCCCAAGGACATAATGAAAGATCGACTGAGGAAGCAGGAATCGAACTGCCAACCTTCCACTGTGTGTGTATGGGGGGAAGGGTGCTGTTGCCAGCAGCCACTGAAGCTGAAAACGACTCGGTCATTATTGATCGCTTTAAGAATCAAACGTAAAGTACTCCTAAAAGTATGTTAGTGTTTTTTTTTTTTTTTTTGGTTTGTTTTTTGTTTTTTTGTTTTTTTGTTGGTTTTTTTTGTGTGTGTGAGTAAATAGGGTTCGTTCTCACTCTTAAAATTAATTTTGCTTATCAGCTCTGATCATAAACTTTGAACCACACAATAACTATTTAGTGTAAGTTCTATGAATCTTGAACTACATGAATGTACAGTACCTGTTTGTAAGTATAGAAGAAATTTTTAATTTAGCTTCTTTTGGGGGTGTGAGTGTTTGCAGGTGTGTTTGTGGGCTCAAATGGAAGATTTATCTTAGGCTGAGAGTGTATACTGGGGACCACCTGCCAAAATACTGTTCACTTTGGTACATGCATAAAATAGTGTATGCACATGTGTATATGCTTTGATAAACAGTTTATATATTTTCACTCTATATGTTCCTCTAACCTCAAACATGTCCCTGCTACTTTCAGTTATATTTCTACATGCACCTATACACAGCAGCAGTGATGTGAGTGTGTGTTTGTGTGTGTGTTTGTATGTGGTGTCTAGCGTGAGAAACACAGTAGGGGTTTTGCTCTGTCGCTCTGCAAAGTGAAGGAGGGGAAAACGAGAGGAGCCAAGCTGTGATAACAAACTCCATTCTCTTCAGAAATAACAACATAACACTTTGAATGAACCACTGGCTCTTCTCCTTTAGGAGCCACTGATCTACACCAGCAAAACGCGCCATTCATGTACTGTCTGTACGTGCCACATCAAAGGATAAGAATCTCATCTTGGCTTCAAATTGGATTGTCGCATTTGGACTTTGTGCACATGGACAGACTTGTCTGTGTTTATGCATAAATACCCTTAAAAATTATTATTCTTGTTAAAAAAAAGTAAAAACAGAATGCAAACCTTTGGGGATCCCTAGTCATTAAACACCTTAATCAATCAATATTAACTGGATGTCAGTAGACACATCTAAAACACAGTGATGTCACAGCAAAGGCAGCGAGGCAGTAAGGTTTTTCATTGCCTGGTATTTTGAAGCACTCAGGTGATGTAAACATATTTATTTATTAATACTGCAATTAAGCTTACTGTGTACTTTTAATGCCAAACTCTAACCAACCACAACTGACTACATCTGAGTATGTGTTACAGTTTCATGCAATGAAAGGCAGATGTAGGCATATGACGTAGACATATAGTGATTTTTGTAGCCCAGAACAGCTGGTAATTTTATTAATTTTAAGCTAATTTATTGCGACACTGCTGCATTTTACATTGTGGACTAGCGTAAATGCAAATGCTGATGTGAGACACATTTTCCTTCACACAAATGTAAAGAAAATGAGAATGATGAAGTTTATAGACATATGTTTTTGATGATTTCTGTCAATTAGTTGGCGTCTTAAACACATGACAACAAAATTTGATTCAGTTAAGATGTAAAAATCTTTATGTATATGTCTTAATATTTGTCCGAGGCAGATTTTTCTATGAGGTAATGAGGCAAGGTGGAAAGTAAAAATAAATAAATAAATACACACAAACACACACACACACACACACACACACACACATATATATATATATATATATATATATATATATATATATTCATCCATACATCCAGCCAGCCAGAATTTCCTCGGGATCTGACTGGGATCCCGAGGTGTTCCCAGTCAAGCCAATAGACGTAGTCCCTCCAGCATGTCCTGGGTCTTCCCCAGGGTTTCCTCCGGGTGGGACATGCCCGGAATGAGCCACCTCATCTGGCTCTTCTCGATGCGGAGGAGAGACTCTACTCTGATCCCCTCCCAGATGACGGAGCTTCTTACCCTATCTCTAAGGGAGAGCCAGACAGCCCTGCAGAGAAAATTCATTTTGGCCGCTTGTATTCGCAGTCTCATTCTTTTGGTCACTACTCACAGCTCCTGACAATAGTTGAGGGTAGGAACAAAGATCGACCAGTAAATTGAGGGCTTTCCCTTCTGGCTCAGCTCCTTCTTCACCATGACAGACCAATGCACACAGTTCACATTACTGCAGACACCGCACAGATCTGCCTGTACACCTCCCACTCCATCCTTACCTCACTTAAGATACAGAGATACTTTAACTTCTCCACTTAGTTTATTCTTATTCAGAAAGTTGTTCCACTGTAATTCTAAATGGCAATTCATTAGCAGCTACGCCTGTTCATTTCAGCATGCAAATGAGTGCATAACCTGCTTGTCACACCTATGCTATAAGGACAATAAAAATGAAAATGAAAAGACATTGTTACAAAACCTCAGCATTCAGTAGCTTGACAGCCAAAGAACAAAGGAATCTGCATACCTATTTGTTCTATGAGAGGGAGCATAATATTGTCAGCCAAAAGACACAAAGGAGAATTGTCTCTCTACTATATGGTCAGGTTGGTTAATGTTATTATTTTTCATTATTTATCTTTATTCCAGACAAATTGATCCATATCTGCATAAATAAATAAATAGTTCTTCTTCTTATTATTATTATTATTAATAATAAAATAATAATAATAATAAAAACAAACAACAACAATGAAGATATTTTATTAAAAACTCTCTTGTTCCAGTGCTTCCCAATGCAGGAAGAAAAGCTTATATCACTTGATGTTGTCGGTCAAGGCCATCACAATGACATTCCATTAATCCGTTAATCAACACATGAATCTTTACATAAATTCTCAAGACATTATAAAAACTGCAGGAACATTTTAACATAATCTGTGCATAAATGTGTATAAAGCTTTAGTGCCAGCATATTTTCTTAGACATACAGTTTACAGCACTAATGATGGATGACATCATCGTCTCATAAATCATTTCTGATTATATAACTTAAATTTTTACTTTGTTCATCATGCCACTAAATAAAACGCTGAAAAATAATTCAAGCTACTGGTCCTCCTTGGTTCTAGAAATCACGACATTGATCCTAGCTGTCTGGACTGCTATTTTGTTCTAGCTGAGGTCTTTCTCTTCGGCTCCAACAGTGTCATGCAATTCATTTACACCTCAACAGACAACCCTTGAAACCAATATAGAAAGGAGAAGCTCTCGGTGAAGCACTAATCAAGATGACACAATGTTTTTGCAGGCAACAAAGGTATTAACAGAGATTCTTTAATGACCCTGGTGGCCTCAAAGCTGTTCTGTATTTTTGTACTATTTAAATGTCTTTACCATGAATTCTGCTGGCTTTATGCTCAATATCACCCTAAAGTGAATAATGAATTTCTTAGTTTTTATTACATTAAGATCAATGAAGATGTCACGCCATTCAACAAATGCAGGTAAAGCACTGCTACTGTCCTGTACTGTCTTGTTAGAATATTTACTGGTATATTCCCAAACAATTATGGTTGCAGGGAGAGAAGAAGCTCACAACTAGGAGTGATTCTCCAAGTAACGCCATATTGACCCCCAACAAATGTATGTGGAAAATCAATGGAACAGCGTTGACACACAAAAGATTTTCAATCAACTTTGCAATAGTAAATGGACAGACTGTTGAGCACTCTTTTCCTGTTTTAGGTTTAAGCAACTAAATTCCATCTATACCTAGTTCTGCACTAGTGGATCTAACTGATGCACAGAGAAAAAGTCACTTAAACAAAAGTTAACTCACTACCAAATGAGGTTATATGAAACCATGTGGAATGTGAGCTTAAATATTGACAAGGGTCATTTAGAACAAACAAGCACGTCGATCAGACATCATCACGGGTCATCCTCAGGATAGAGGTTAGCAGTCAGTCTGATAGCAGCTGTACTACTGTCACAGTAATTTTGAGAGATGACAGAGCCTGAATGACCTTTAAACCTGACTGTAACTCCAAAGTAACCATGCATTTACCTTTAACCTATTTGAGAAATAATATATTTTGTTCGGTTAACCTGCTGTTTGACGATTGTGCCCTTTTTGTGTCTTGGACCATATTTATTTCAGTTCTATTTATGACAGGACTTTTTTCAGATTACAAATCTGAGTAATTACTCAGATTTGTAATCTATATATATATATATAGATATATATATTCACATTCACATCAGTTAAATGACGTCTTTTTGAAATCCTGCAGCTGCTCGTAAAGTCTGCTTCGTTTGGGGTATAGTGAATGCGCAAAGAGATTCTGATTCGGATCAAAGAAGCAGACTCGGTCTATACAAACACAGGTCTCAGTCCTTTTCAAGTAGACCAAATGCAGGAAGTGAACTACATCGCGGGTAAACACAACAAAAACATATGCAAGTATGGGGCAATAGCTGGCTTTGGACAGGAGAAATAGCTTGCGGTCAAACATGGAAGAATTTGGTAAAAGTTCTAATAGAAATCTGATCAACTCCAGACCATTGAAATCTGATGCAGATCCATATTTAACTGTTATGTACTAGGAACCAAAGTTGTTTTTCTTTAGGACTGAATCTAGCAAATTATCCTGGAGTGAGAGTCATGCAGTGAATCCTCAAAGACCATGTCAGTTTGAACAGAATTAGTTGTTTGCTTGCTGCCATCACTGCAAATGCAAAGAGAAAAGTGTCTCAAAGACAAAAATGATGTTTAACAAGTGTTAAGGTGCTGTGTGAATGTAATTGTTATGGGGAACATAGGAAACCAAAACCTGTGTCCATGTTGACATGGCCTAACAGCTCAGTGTGTGTCCTCTGTATTTGAGGTAGTCTGTTGAACCTTATCATGACCCTTCACACAATTCCACAGCTTAAGCCAATCAAATGATAGGATCAGTCACGTGACAAGCGTAAAGGTTAAAGGTTTGTGACCTTTACTGGCCTAACTATGTAGCAGCCCAGTCAGCATACTTCTAGATGAACAACACCAACAGTAGCCATCTTCAGACCTACAAATTATCCAAACAATCCCTCATATACATGCCCTTAAAGTATACAAAACCTCTGTAGATATACAGAAAAGCATGACAGTTTGGCTCTAACCGCTAAGTGTTTCAGTAAACAGTGTTTTTAACTCAAGGCATGAAAGAAGTTTATGCTCCAGTGGCATGTTCTCTTAAGCTCTACTATTTTAATACATATTTATCCAACAGCAAAAGATGCTGAGAAATGAATAGTCACGCTAGAACAGCAACGAAATGACTCAACTATGCACAGATTACCTCTCATCTCTGTCAAAGAAAGGTTTTCTCCTCTGTTTTCAAGGCCGTTTTTCGGCTTTTAAGTAAACTAATCTTTAAGCAAATACCACAGGCTGTTTCTGATGTCGGCACATAAAGGAAAGTCTTAATATATCTGAATAAGAGCAAACACACTCAACAAGAGGCTCACTTGAAGTTGAGGATCAAAGCCTTGGGGCACAAAGGTAGTGATTTAGCATGTTAGTTGGATTGTCACTCTTTCATAGCCAACTATTGTCTCTGTGTTTCTCTGCTTAAGTTTTCTGAATTCCTGCTCAGTGTAAAACGCTTATTGTTATCTGTGGGTTTTACCACTGCAAACCCTGTTCCTGAACATCTCCACTCTGCCTTTCAGACACCCTTCTATTGAAGTAAAGATTAAAAAACAAAATGAGCTGGGGAACATCAAACAAGCTAACATTGCAGGTTCATGTTTTGCTGTTTGGTTATTGTCAGCAGAATTGACCGGGGTATAGCGTATCCACACAGCTTGCAAATACTTCTTTTCTGTGGTTATGTTTTAAGTGGTTGTTAGGCCCAGTTACCATGTGTACTGGGTGTGTTCCAGGTGTATTTGTACAAGATGCAGAGTTGCTATGTGCATAAGCTCATTCTCTTCTCAACTTATCTCTATGTTAATCATAAAACAGTTTAATAATTTTGGTATTTGAGATTCCACTGTGTGATAATGTTGTATATCCAGATGCAAAGTTGGGTGTTTCGTAACTCACAGTTTGAAATTATTTTGTTTCCAAGGCAGCAGCCCCAGAGTTTCCACCTACCACATTTACCCTTAAACAAACAGGTTTTGTTATTGTGAGTTTTAATCTTTATGATCCTCAGGTTGATCTAATTTAGGTCGATTCATTAGAGACTATTCTATCTGATAACCTCGTATGCTGTTCATGGTCTATACATTTATCTTTAGAAATCTCTCCCCTCCATCTTTCAGTCACAGCATGTGGGAGGATTAAACCACTGAAATGTTTGTACAGCACACCTGTTCAAAGCAGGTTAGGCATACACCACTGTGGAGCTTTTTTGAGTCATGGACTTGATTAATATAGATGGTCAGCATTTTTTTTTTCTTCACTAATCCATTTATTGTTTGTCATGTTGTTGAAGGTTGTCATGTCATGTTATATGAGGTTGTTTATTTGATTTTATTAAACCTTCTCTTGTAATATCTGGAGAATTTTCCAAAATTAGTCTGTTGGTAAAGTTGTTAAGGTCTGTTGCAGTACTCAAACACAAAAAGAGACAGCAAAGCATGATTATCTCAACATTGTCAGTTTCAGGAGGCTCTTAAAGCAAAGTTGTATAACTTTTCAGCCTTAAAACTATATACCTGTGACCCGTTTTGATATCACACTGACATTACTTATATACACACCTGGAGCCATCATTGGCCCACACTGTCCCGAGGCTGAGATACTGCACTTTCGAACTTTTTTTTTCCCCGGCCTGAGGCATTATTACATAATAGCTACATTTTGCATTTTAAGGCATTGCATCACATGTCAGGAAATGAATATCAATGCAATGCCCATTTTGAGCATGCATCATGGCTGACTGAGAAAGAGGGACAAAGCAAGAAATAAGAGTAAACATTGTACGGACTTTTATTGGCTGTAGAGAACTCAGAAAAGAGACAGAATGCAAAACAGATGAAAAATTAGCCTTTACTGTATAAGGGGACTCCAAAATGCAAAAGTTCAGTGGTACAGCTTTAAAACTTTTTAAATGATCCACTTTAAACTTTAGCTCAACAGATTGACATTAAAACTGACTGAACTACTAAGTTAACAATTAAAAAGAGCACACTTGAACTTAAAGGAGAAATCCGGAACCTGCAGGAACAGTCCCAACAAGCAAACCCAAAGAGACAAACCAACAGAATACTAATATTTACCTATTCCAGAGACATGTTCAGACATTTTAAACTAAAGCTGGAGTTTTTAAGGGGCTCTGTGTTCAAACAAACACATCTTACCAACCTGTTTTTTGATGACTGATTGTAGGTTGAGCATTGCAGAAATACATTTATTTCTTTCCAAAATATTTCAATACAATTATGAAAAGTACCTTGTGGCTCCAGTTTTTTTTTTTTTTTTTTTTTTGTCTGCTGATTGTTTTTTTAACCTAGAAACTGATCTAGTATAGCAGGCTTCGGCTAACCTAAACCTGGGTTAATGGATGTATAAGTCATAGAATGGATGTGGGGTTGACAAATAAATAAATAAATAAATAAAAAGATTTGCTTCATTCATCACCTGCTAAAAGTTTTCATGTGGAACCACCAAAATGAATTTTAACATTTGATGTGGTGGTAGATGTTAATTTAGGTAAACACTGACCTTACACAGGCCTGAACATCTGCAATCCCCCTGTGTAGGTGCTTCAAAAATTAATATGTAAATGCTACAGTTTTTTTTTTGCTAATTTGAGGGATTTTCGGAGCAATCTGAACTATAAACTTGTTTTTGTTTTTTTCACATCTTCTTTTCACTAGTCTTAAAGACATGTTAAGGAAAAAAAATCAAAATTGAGCAGGAAAACAAGGGGTTTTGCCTGTTGTGTCTCACATTAAAGCAGTAGATGGTCTGGACATTATGGCTGATTTCAACCTTATCTACTTAAAATCTTTTACAGTGTGTTTTTTATTCACTCAAACTCTCTTAGAGTACTTATCTAACAGATGCACAGTGTGCAGAGCTTCTCAATGTTGTTTGTATGTTTAATTTTCCTCTACAGTCACAATATCATGGGTCCAAAAACACTTCAACCTGTGGACACATTGGGTTTCTAACCAACAACCTTCTACCTGTGGAATGGGCACACAGAGTTGTCTGTGTTTTTTTAATTTTTCAAATATATTTTTACTTCTGTTAAATAGGACCCAGTTGTTCCTTAAAAGATAACAGTTGCAGTTTTGGGGTTTGTTTATGGGATTAGCCAAAGATTTCAACAAACAGCTCACTTTCCATTATCTTTCCTCCATATCTCACTTCAGCCTTTAGACCTTTTGTGCCACCACCTGCATGTCTTTAAATTCGTTGCTTTCACCAGAGCTTTACCGGGCTGGTGGTGCCTCCTGGCACATTATAACTTGTTATTTTTCTAGGGTCAGGTAAAGGATACAGGATAAAGCATGATGAGACTGTCACAGCATGCCAAGCAAAGGTCATGAACCACAATTGGAACATTTCAGTCTGTTTCACCCGTCTGTTTTTAATGTCAGCATTGCTGCATGTTATTCTTGCTTGTCAAACAACAGACTCATTGCAACAGAAACTAAAAGACCTTTTGAACTTTTCTAAGAACCGTTTTGACTTAAGTGCTTCTGCTACATTCTGACATAGTTTAATTTGGATTGCTGTGTTGCTTCTGCCTCTTTTGGTTTAGATAAAACCAGAACATTTGAAACACTTATTACCTTAAGTTGAATAATCATCACAGCAGAGCAGATGCAGTGAAAACAGAAATTTATTCATTATAGTTCTTGATTTTTTTTTTTGTTTTAATTCTAGTTTGTCTAAAAGGAAATACTAAATCGTACTGAATCAGTTTTCAGTTTTACTTCAGATGTCTGTGTCCAAGAGCAAATGTAGAGAGTAGCATCAAACAATGAACATTATATTTTATTCTAGACATACTGTTTTATTTCAATTTTTGCTTTGGAAGAGACAAACACTTAACCAGGTTAACTGTGGAGAAATAAACAAACAGTTTATTAAGACAAGGTTTTAAAGTGGTTTAACAGGTTTGAAACAAGTTTTCATGTTTACTTAACTACTGTCATAATTATAAGTTGTTATGTACTGTACAAGTTGGACCGTAGTGTGTACAAGAACTACTTCACAAACTTGTACTTTCTTTGTAAAAAATGTTGCTAAACTCCTTTTGGTTCAGCTTCATTTGTTACAGTAAACACACACAAACTGTGCGATTTAACATGAAACCAGGAGGACTCTTATAATTAACTTAGCTGTTAATTTAAAAAAATATATATGTTTTTTTCCAGATTATCTAAGTCCAAAACATATTTTTGGAAAGTCATTAATAAGAACTAATAGCCTGTTCATGGGGGAAATTAAAAGAAACTTCCTGCTTTATGAAACCAGCGTGTTTGTTTATCTTCTATTGCACTTGAATAGCTGCTGATTAATTTCCCTGAACGTTCATTTCCTTGCCTACCTGTGGCTTTGGGTTGCCACCTCTCAACGGCATGTTGCCCTCTGTTTGCACCTGAGCTGCCAGGTTACATCAGACAGACAGACAAACACACACATTGGCAAGACTGTGCTTCAGCTGGCATTCAGAGATGAGTTACGACATGCCCTTGTTTAATAGTTGCGTTTATTTGCCATGCACCACTCTGGATTTCACCCTAAATTCTCACCTGCACAATGACAACTCTCCCAGGGGTTCACAACGGCTTCGCCAGACTACAATTGAGAATGTGTAAGCATGCATATGTGTGTAAGAGAATGTGTGTTTGCACGTATAAACAGGTGAGCCACAAGGTGATTATGCTGTCAACTGCTGCTGAGTCATTCACATCTACACAGAGTTAATTAGAGGTGGCAGAGCATACCTGGGTTTTCACACACACAAAAATACACCCATGCAACCACACACAACAGGTAGAATTACAGTATGGGAGACGAATGATATAAATAAACTTGCGTGCCATTCGTAGGTGTACACTCAACACCTTGATGGAGTTTGATGCAGTCATTCAAAGTATAGGTAAAAGCACATAGTTTCCAAGGAAAGCCCCATGAATTCTCATTTAACCTGATTAATGCACAACATTTGGAGAAATAAAGTACTTGTTTGTTTTTTTTTAATCAGAAGCAACAAAGTTCATATGCAGGTGATCTGGTCTCACAGTAATGTACATGATTCCAGACAAAAGAAAATTCCTAAATATTTCAAACACTGCAGGAAGGGATTTTTTAAATAACAAAATAAACAAACTGGTGTGGTTCACTAATAGGATATTAAGTTTGTGGATAATAATTAAGCTTCATGGCTCAGAAGACATATACACTATTCATAAAAAGTTAAGGATTTCAGTTTTTTTATGATGTGAGAATCAAGTTAAAATGCACTTTAAGCTTTACAAGTAAACTTAATTTGACCTTTTCTAAACTTTTGAACACACATACTGTTCAGGATGAAAGCTTCTCCCAAAGCCCAATGACAACCTGGAGAAACTGGGTTGTCACAGCCCGGGTTTGTTGTGCGGGCTGGTTGAGGAGACCCTGTTTGAAAGCTCAGGAGGGGGATTTGTTATGTACTGAGAGTACCTTGTGGGCCAATTCACATTTAAATCCTCAGACCAGCAAAAGCAAAAGCCATTTTTAATCCCCCAACTGCTCCCAAGGCATTGAAACATGGCAGACAAATTCTGTTGTTTTCCACTCTGTAAGTTGAGGAACACTTATTAAATTTCTCTTGACCTGCTTCTCCCACTGCTGCACAGCACATGGCTGACAGTGAACTGACATGTAGAAAACATGTACAGCAAGTTACATGAATTCAATCACCTGTCCTTGTCTTTGTTCACTAGCTGGTGATTAGATGACAGGGTTTTCAATTTCCAGGAAGGAGTGTCCTGGCCCCTTGTTGGACTGTCATATTGTTACATAATTAGTCTCTTGGGGAACCCACAACACCCTCTGATCAACTTGTCACAGACACAGTCACATATTTCAGGATTACTGCAGGACAATGGACATGTATGTCTCTGTTTCGTGTGGTCTGTGTAAGGTGTTGGTTCTTTTTGCATGATTAGAGAGGTCAGAAAATGTGAGCTGGTTGCCAAAAATAAACTCCAGCTCAAGCAAAATCTTCCAATTAGGGACGTACTTGATTTGGTTACTCACTAGTGTAAACAAATTAATGAATTGAGGGGGAAAGGTCAAATAAAATTAAAATACCTTTAGCAATTGTTTCAAACACATATTGTGTGTACACTCTGGTATACAATCATTAGTTTATACGGATTGTAAAATTATTTAAATAATTGTTTAAAAAAATGTTGTTGTTTTTTTTTAACTATATGAATATATTTCAGTTTAATATATCAGCATCATTTCCAGAAAAGCTGGAATGTTCTTAAAATGCAACCAAGAAATAAATAATTAAATATTAAATACAAGCATATTTACACATACCAAAAAAAATAAAAATAAAGTTTGGGTAGAGTCAAAGACAGAAAAGGTTATAAAAGCTAGAAGTAAGTCTTTCTGAGAGAACAATCAGCAGATCAACTGTTGGCAGGTAGGGGTGCCATGATTAGATATAAAAGTTGCATTCCCCAAGGGGTTTGTATTTATTATCCAAACATGAATGGGTTATGGATCACCACTTTCTGCTAAACTCTTTAAGATTATCATCAAAAAGTTCCAAAAATAATTTCTCATTATTAATGTATAATAACATTTTAAAATGATTTAGGAAGGCCCTAGGAAATCCAAAGAGCAGGGTAGAAAACCACTGTTCTGCACTGCATGCAAAACTATCGTGCCACCATGATTTTTACAGATTCGTGGATTGCTCAACACAACTGAAAATTTGTTTTCCACCTTTTGTATCTTGAAAAAGTATAAATTTGTATGTTGCTGTCTCAAGCACCCTGTAGTAACAAAATAACATGAAACATGTAGGGTTTCATTTGGTATCTAAGAGCCAAATTGTATAAAATTGCCTCCTTTGTACGAAAATAATGTTTACTAAATCAGGTTGGCTCCACTGGATGTGATCAAAAGAAGAATGAGACATTTACTTAACAGTTTCCATTAGCTGTAACTTTGCCATGATGACGTTAAACTGGGACCGAACTGGGATCAGACCCACTGTAAACAATGTGGTTTTACTGGGTCTATTTATTAGAAAAGTACAGCTGTTGCTGATTTAGGACTGTAAGGAATATTTATTGGCTCTACAAGTACTGGATCTAAATTATTTAATATATTCTTTTTTATTATTATTAAGTTTTAAAAAGTTCAAAATGAATATTTTCTGTATTCATCCCAATAGTTATTTCAAGCCCTTTAAAAACATATGAAGATTTTTCTGATGCAGCAGTGGTGCAGGGATCACCAACTGTGGACCTATAGAGCCACGTGCTGCAGATTTTACATTTACCTGCTGCAATACACTTTAGCCAAATTATTAATGGGTCATTAAGAGGCTTGTGTAGAACTTGGCAACAAGCTGTCATATGGATCAGGTGTGTTGTAGCAGGAAAATGTCTTAAACCTGCAGGACAGTTGATGATCCTACACGAAAGTGCAGTGTATTGGTCCGTTTTTCTACATTCAGGGAAAAAAGTATTATGAATGGCAATATTAGAAATTTTAATTTCTCAGTGGTTCCAGATGGATTTTGGTTCACATTTAAACCATAAGAGCTCGACGTGACGTACAGTTGTGAGACTTTTTGCTTCAATTTATGGTATAATGTAATGTAAATAATGTAAACCTAATAAATTTAATTTTTTTGTTACATTTTGTTAAAGGGTCAAATAAAGACCTCATAATGAAAACAATTGAACTTTTCTCACCATTTTTTGATGGGTCGGGCCTTAATGGGTTAAACTCTTGGATAAGTTATGTTATGAACATATTTACAAATCTAAATAAATGTCCATGTTCATCAACAGGTTTTCAAAATTCAGTAAAGCAAAGGAATAATCCAGAGGAGAGGGACAGAGCACTTGTCAGTTTAAGCTAACGATCAGCACTAGAAAATACTGGCAAAAAATGGTGAGTATGGATTTTAAATTCCTTGGATATTATAATGCAGTCTTCTAATGTGCTGGAAAAATCTTCGTGGGGAGAATCAAAAATTTTGCCGAGTCAAACTGTCTTTCACAAGTTTATTACAGCAAAGAGAAATAAAAAAAACATATGCAATTGAGCATGCAGAGAGATCTCTCTGATCAAACAAGAAAATGTCACAAAGTTATATAGATCTCTGATCAGGCCTTTCCAACAATCATCATCATTATGCATGACTTGATGGAGATCTCTATTAATAGCTGTTGCTAGGGGCAACGTAGAGAGAGTTCTTCGTAAAACGGAACTATTTGGAGAGAGTTCTACATAAAACGAAACTAGACTCATCTTGAGATCTTTTGCTCTTTACTTCACCCTGCTAGTAGACAGAAAAAGGGGAAGCTACAAAGAGACCTGGCCAGCGTCTGTAAGTTTTGTTTTTAGTGTGAAAAGGTCACATGATAATTTGTAAGTGTAACAGTAATGCTTCATCTAATGACAGCTTTAATAAAGTTTTAGGCCAAGCTCACACAATAATTTCTGTCACACTAAGCAGACCAGACGGCAGGCGTCACATGGAAAGTAACTCATTACCACTAAAAGTGACTTGTGACTTGACTTAGACTTCAGGTCAAAGACTTGAGACTTGACTCGGACTTGTGAATATCTCTGTTATGAATTAATCTGAAAAATTTATAGCAAAACAGCAACAAAGCAAGAAAGGAAGTAAACAAAACAAAATCTTATCCACACAGGGTCTTAATGGAAGCAAATTAAATGAAGAATTTCTATACCATATATACTGTGAAAGTATTTCAGTAATATGGGGTATTTTTGACTTGCAGGTAATGAGTTGCAAAACCAAAAATAACCAACATTTCTTTAAGTAATAACAGAATCACTGTGAAGAAGATGAATGTCTTTAATAGCAATTATGTGGTTTGATTACTCATGCTTTCGTGCAAGACCTGCACTGCTAGCTGTGTGTGTGTGAGTATCACACTACACTGTGTGACATATTGGAGAAAACCTCTTAGAAACTTCTAAAGGTGTTTTGCGTTGGTGACTGAATGGCATAATAACCCTGTGCAAAATGTATGATTTCTGCATTTTGAGTTGTAAATAAAGCTAGGTGAACCTCTGTTTCACATTTACTTGTTCAATTTCAAGATGCATTTTTCATAACTTCTTGACTTAGGTTTCCCTGGGTGTGGATGGAAATACAGAGACCAGCCCACCTAAAATGTAAACAGCAGTTTCTCATTTCTTCGCCTTAATTTCAATGTAAACCAAACCAATCTCTCCCACCGCTCGTGCTCAAACCACCAAACTTGATGGTTTCTTGGTGTTCCTTGCCCCGGGCTACCCATTTGGCACATTGTCCCAAACTTAGTGGCTCATTACTGTGCAGTTTTTCCCAGACGTAAAGAAAAGACGAAGAAAACACCCAGGAATGAGTCCTTTTCTCTGGGTTGTTTTTGGAAAGAAATAATGTATTCAGATATTTGTCTTAGATCTGTCACCAGTGTACAAAGATATTCTTCATAGAGTCTATAGTAGCTCTGTGTAAAACTAAAGGATTTATCAGGAAATGGTAATGCACCTCTTCAGTCAGGTGCAGCATAGAAGCCAATTACTTTGAGTTCTTACTCAGTATCCCTGTTTCACAGGTAGTGCTTGCATCTATTCAGGTACAATTTGTTTGTTTACATGCTTGCGGTTTTACAGTTCCCTTGACAGCACAGACACAACTAGGATAAATCATTGTAGAAAGAACGCAGGAGGATCAAGTGCAAAACTCTTCATGTGAAGAGGTTAACTTTGAGGAAATAGATTATTTTAACAGACTCAATTACCTGCAACAAGATCCTCCCTGTTTGCTAAATAGATATATTCTTACAGTCTAATTTTTAACACACACTTTAACGTAGTTAATCTTTAGCTCCTGCTGATACAATAAAACAATCTGTGCTGTAAAGTCTGACCACCATTGTCTGCATCCCTGATCAAATCAGATAAGAAGGGTTAGTACTAGATTAACAGAGCCAAGTGGTGGCAGTTTATGTCTAGATTGCACACCTTATTCTGTCTGGTCTCATAAAAATGTTGTACTTGCTGCACATATAAGTCATGCGCATGTTATTAGTACATGTTTTTGTAGTTTTGTGTCATTTTATGTAAAGCAGTGATGGGATAGCCCTGCACTCACCCTAACCATTTGAGATTATTCATAAAAATGCATAAAATGACATGTGAAAAGTGCCCGAAGTGGATGCCCACAGCTCTAGCTGTAAATAATGTCTCTTTAAGAATTAGGAATGACCAATTAATGTCATAATGATGTAAGTAAAGATGACTAAATGTTAGATTAAGCTGAACAAACACAAATATGTCTTAATTGATGCCCACAAAATAAGTAATACCTTATTAATAGTGGATTGGTAGTGAAGTTATTTTGTTTCTGTCTCCTTAACATTTTTTTTAATAATTAATGGAAAACATTAATAGCAGTGAACTAACCTATCAGACAAAGCCCATCACACTCACACTAACATTTTTGACCTACTCTTTTATATAGGTCTCTTGGAAGAAATTCAACTGTGACACTCTGTGCTTCATGACCTGCTTCACATAGGAACAACAATCAAGGCCAGGATGTGGACTCTTACATAAACCTCCATATCATACCCGGTAATGCAAATCCCCCCCTGAGCGTACAGAGCGTGGGCAGCAGCCCAACAATTAGCTTCTTTTTCTTCTGTTACTTGAATCGTTTATTGCAGTTTGGCTGTTTTAATGCAGTTTTGTGAACTGACATGACTACCATAATTTTTCTACTAGCTCAGATAACAAGATCAATACAACATGAGAATAGGCACTCTCTTGTAAAAATCAGAAAATAAACACGGATCACTACAGTCAGATTCAAGCATATGTGATCACTGCAGCTCTAAAACAAACTTCCTCTGGATTACACAGCAATAAAACAATCAGTGTGAGATAACATGCTCCATATTTATCAGCCTATTGAGCAATTCTCCCCCTCACTGTGTGTTTTGCCACTCTATTACTCTTTATCTGCAGGTAATCTGTTTCTTTGTCATTGCTGATAAGTTTTTCAGAAGGGCAGCTATTGTCAGTTTGTTAACAAATTGACAGAGAGCTGGACAGCAGAGGAGCTAGGCCATAAATCCCGGTTCACGGACAGCTACTGCCTCTGATAAGCTTATAATCAGCTATTATTGATGTAGTTCAGTGCAAAGTGTTAGATTAAGCCAAAATTCACCAATATAAATCGTTGTTATATGATTTTTAAGACACAAGAACATTAACTGATATGATTTTTTTAATTTATTTATTTAAATGAATATGTGCTCATGGGCAACATAGCCAGGATTATATGAGACAACCTATAAGTATTAATTGTTTGGTTCTGTGGTTATAACATGTCAAAATTATCAATGACAAGTGATAAATAGTTTTAGTGACTATCTGTAAATGAATTAGCTGTGACCACAGATGACAAAGTTCATAACTTTATCTAAAAATTTGTTATTACTTTACAACAGCAGTTCCAATCGGAGTAGCAAAAAGTTCCAGTAAAAAAAGCCAGATGAGGTTTGAAGAATAATGCAGAAATGAGCAAATAATGGATTTTTTCTTTTTTTTGTAACTTTTTTACTTTTTATCAACACTTGAGACAAAATATTCCAGAAGGAAGAAACATCAGAATTGTGTAGATAAACTGAAATCTGCACAAACCCTGTCACAAAGATAAGGGTTTGTTTTGTGGTTTTATTTTTACAAATATTAATTGAAACCATAAAGAGATGATGTGTTGATAACTTCTGGAAATTAGCATGACCTACCCGCCTTTTGTATGTTATGTAAGATTAACAGGTTAGCTAATGATTATGTTAAAGCTACTTAACAAGCTTTGTTATCATTAAATCAGGGGGTGGTTCAGGTCTGATAGAAACAGTATGTGCCTTATCTGAGGTGTAGCTCACAACCTTCTGATTCACTGATGAAACAGTTTGGTTATACAAGCTCTTCGATTTGCATTGAAAGTGTCGACACGTTAAACTATTTCCACCTGTCTTTTGTATATGTGAAGTGGGTGATGGAATGGAGACATCAGAACCCTGATGAGAGTAAATTAAAACATGCGTGATTAGTGATGTTGTTGTGTTTTTATTTTCTTGTTTAATCCGAAATAATTAAAATGCCACTAATATTTGTCATCCTTACTTATAAATGAATATATTAACAATATAAAAACAAAAACAAGATGTCATTACTTTGATTGGAAGTGTTTTCCATTTATCATTGTTTCATCATACAATTGTGAGATTTATAAGAGATATTATTTATTTTCTGTTCATCTCTTCATACTGTGACCTGAACACATTACTTCAGTAGCCGTTTTATTTATTTATTTATTTATTTATTTACCGAGTTTTGTTATTTCAATCTGTAAAGCGCGTTTTGCTTAATTTAATTTAAATCAAAACTGTACGCATGAAGTCTGAATGGATGAGTTGTATCATACATTTTCTTTTTTGTGTGATTATATCTGTCATTTAACATTTTAGATATTTTTAATAGCATTTTCAATAAAACATTGTTCCCAAAGTAATGGGAATGAAAGCATTTATCTGTTCATCACACATGTTCTGTCCTTCAACATTGCATCTAAATACCTGCAGAAAAAACCTCTAAGCTTCTCTTCTGAAAGTCATGTTAAATAATGGCAGAACAGTGGCGATGATGGAGATTGTTTCCCCAGAAGTTGCACAACGGCCATACCTCATAATTACTTGTGAGCTGACCCAACAAATCGCAGGAAAATTGAGTCATTGTGCAAGATCATCTAAATATGCATGAGACACAGAGGAAGGTTGCAAAATTCATTCACATCAGCAGCAAACACTGGAGGTCTGATACAAGCTTCTTGAACTCATTGATCATGATAAAAGTTAAATGTTAGATAGATTACACTTTGTTTTCAGAAATATTTTAGTGTCAAGTTCCAGTTGTTTCTTTTTTTGCTTATTTGTTTGTTTGTTTTGTTTTGTGTTTTTTTTAACTGCAGCTAGTGGTTCTCAAAGCACAACTAGACCTGAGTCGTTTGAAAGGTTTGATGGAACACCAAAAAATATCATAGTTTTTTAAAAAATGATAAGATAATCTTCACTTAAAAATCAAGCTATACTAGCTTTTTCCTAAATATTTAATCATATAAGCATTAGTATTTGGTTTTAACTTAGATACACGAGGGCTGTGGTAACATTTCAGGGGAAATGGATTTCTTTAGCCCTGCTGTTAATTTGTTATGATGCTGCTTAAAACCATGAGTCAATGAGCTTCTTGGGTCAGACAGTTGACTAACAAGGGTTTCTAACATCTGTCTCTCTACACTGTTTTTCCTGGAGGTGGATTAATGAAGCTGGGACCCTCCCAGGTTTCACAATGCCTGGCCAGAAAGTGATTATGAATGTAGAAAACACACACTGTTACCATCCAACTGCAGCCAAACTATATGAGTCACCAGACTCTGGAACTTTCCTGAGCCCCAGGAGCTTAAAACAAAACTTGGGTAGCTGAGTAATTGCTGGAGTGATTGTATTTTTTTAATGCACAGTTCATGTATTGGTCTGATGCTGCCTTGGGCACAATGCAAAACACAATTTAACTGGATATTGGCTTTATTGGGCAGAGGAAGATTTGTGATGGAGCATATTTTTGCATCTTCACAGAAAGCTAACAAAACTGTTACCTCTAAAATAGCACATAAATACAACAAATATCCATGAATTCTTTAACATTTCCCCTTGTACTTGCCCTAAGGCAACATTAAGTTTGTTAAAGTGATCATATTTGTCCCATATTGACGCATCAAATTGTTGTTGTGAGGTTAAAGGCTTAATTTTAGTGACAAAAACATTTTTTTCCAGCAGTCTTTGGTCAGTTTGATCCATTTTTGGTTAAATCAGTATGTTTAGGTCTTTAGATATCTGTGTCTTACATGTGTGTTCAAGTAAATAGAGCAGAGTTCTGTACTAAACAAGGTGAAGCCCATGGGAACGATTAACATTTGTATTTTCACATTGTAGTTCATATTGTCATGGTCTTCTGTTTTTTTGTTTTTTTTTGTTGTTTTTTTTTTTGTGTATTTTGTCTTATTTTGTAGAGCCACACCCTTGCGTGTTCTGTTCTTTTTACTTCCTGTTCAGCACACCTGGTTTGATTATCTCATTTGCTTCGCCTGCTCCTCATTAGTTATCCTCATTATATAAACCCCTTGGTTCATGTTACTCTTTGCCAGATCATTGTTGTTGTTTTCCTGTTTTTTCTATGTTAGTTTATCAGTTATCTCCGTTAAACCCTGGATTATTGCACTCATCTGCCTTCTGCCTCTTCAGTCCACTTTTGGGTCCACTGTCCCCCTCAACACATGACACGTATTGTGTAATATAAGTCATCATTGTCTTATAGTTTTATTTGATGGTGAAGAAGAACCTCAGCAGCTAAATGAATAAAAGCCTAAATAATCAGTGTGCATGATTATACCACCAAATAAGTGACATAATATGGTTTTATAACTAGTATTAACCAATTCCTCTAATTTTCATTGATTTCCAGTTACAAAGACGGAGGACATTAAAAAAGAAATAAAAAGATGTTTTAAACTTTGAAACATGATTTGGATTACATAGAAGAAAAAATAAACGAAAAGCAATAACTTTATATCAACAAGAAAGCAACCTATTCGGGGTGTACTCTGCAAACAGCTGCTTTTGTTGCAGGAGCATGAGAGTGTTCTTCATTATAAGAAGGATGAAAGTTAAATGATCCTCATGGGGAATCTGGAAGAATCACATTTTGAATATGAAAAGATGTTTTGCCAAGTTTATGAGGGTTCATGACGGCAGCAGCAACAAAGAGCAAAGTTTCCAGCTTTTGTCATTTTAATAGAGCACCGCTATGCGTAAGAGGTTTGGAGTTTGAGAACAAATTTCACTCCTTGTCACTGCTGCTGTCTGTTTCTCAGCTCCTCAGCCGGGTCTGTTTATGCAAAAGCAGCTTCATCTGCCCCTCCACAAAGGAGAGCAGCTCATGTCGTTCTCTATGTTAATGGCACTCTCTTTGTGCAAGAGCCGCACATGTTGATAACTCCCAGCTTTAATCCAAGCCTGTGTCTTGGGAGTGTAAGATTCCCGGTGGCTCATGTGCAAGGATTAGCTGCAAGGGTCGCTGTAACCGCACCTAATCTACAGCAGGCCTGTTCTTCAGTAACTCGCAGCTTTCTATGAATCTGTAAGGAACACAATAAAGGTGCTAGACATCACTGCTTTGCATATGCACAGTATTATTAGCTCTTACAATAAGACGCAGGTTTTTGAGTGGCATGAAGCTTGTCATGCTTTCCCAAAAACCAGCAGGTATTTGTGTGTCTGACATATAGTTACCTGTCTGTGTTCAGGTGTATTTCTGAGCTGCTGGAAGTATAATATCAAATAAGAAGGCTGTTTATCTGAGCAAACAATCCTTTTGTGACTTGTTTCACACATGCTCATTCTCCCACTAACTGCTAAGGTCAGCCCTCTAGGGTTGGCAGCAACCGATAGGCCTCAGTAATGACTGCAGGTACACCTTACTTCCAGCATTTGTTTAGCCCGCCACTTTAGCAACCCACAGCTTAAGTCGAGATACATGTTGGTTTTGGTTTCTTGGCCTCTCTTCTTCCTCCGTGACTGATCGACCCTGGACCAGAAGTTCACAACCACCTTGTCCTGCAGGTGAACCATGAGAGCTGCATGTTTTGTATGAGGGTGTTTTATGTTGTCGGGATGTTAGGCGTGTCTGAGGGCATCTAGAGTGTGAAGAGCTCCGAATGACAGAGGGAGAAAGACTGTGCAAGACTTGTTGGTTCAGTCCTTTTAGTCCATGGTTCAGTAAGTTCACCTTTCAGCCTCAGCCTCAGTGTGTGTGGAAAGTTGTAGGAATGGAGGTCAAGAGAGCAAAGAGGGAGGGACAGATCACTTAAGGATGAAAGATTACAAATAGATTATGTTTTTGTTCATGTCCTGACAAAGTGACCATACAAGCAGTAAAAGGTACTATATTCAGCTTTTGTTTTAAGGTAAAATTAACATTTTAAGGTAGAAAATTGCTCACAGTGAAGTCATGTGATCTTACTCAAGTAAACAATATTTCAGTATTACATGAATGTATGGTACTTAGCTTCAGGTATGGTGTGAAACCATCACAAAATGTAATTATGTCTGCAGCATGACTATTTTACGATATTATCCATTGCATGGGAACAAAAATAACTACATTAAATAATAAATCTAACAGCATTTTCTGAAGCTTACTTGAGACATGTTGACCACTTCTAACAGGCAGAAAGGGTTGTATTTACAGGTGCTGGAGGGGTTTTAATGAAATGAAAAACTACTTTATTAATTGACAATGGTAAACTGTAATGGTGTAGTACTTTTCTTTCTTCTTTTTCTTTACTTTGCTTTTTTTCTTTTCTTCTTAAATTATAAGTCATTATTGGTAGTCATAGAAGTTTTTATTCAGCAGGGTTATTGTCATATTTGACCTCCTGTACTGTTCATCATTACAGTATTATTACCCAGACTGAATCTGTCCAGTTAGCTCCAGACTGTTCAGATTCCTTAATATGAGTTGATAAACAATAGAATAATATAAATAAATAAATTTTATTCCATTTTAGAAAACTCAGTTTGTCTGTCTCATATCTTCAACTAGGTGGAGTTATCTTTAGTATTTTTATTATATGTCAAGAAAACTTCGTATTCCACTACATTTTAGATAAAAAATACATTATGTTAATATACTGCAGTTTTAGGAACTAGTGACTTTTTAGATTAAGATTTTACATGTGCTACCAATAGTTAGAAAAGTTAAGTTAAGCTTTAAAGCTGTATATAAAAATGTTAATATTTTTTTTACCTCTTACAAAAGTAAAATACACATGAAGTGTCTCACAATATGATGCTAAAAAAGCCAGATTGTCAAATATATATTTGATATTACCAATGATGTTTTGAATATTTCTTTTTAGATTTTACTGAAAGCATCTTTGATTATCTTGTAAAGTGCTTTATAAAAAGTATTATTTATTTATTTATTCATTCATTGCTTGATCCAGATTTTCTTATTTTTACTGTTCATTGTACAAATATGCATATTTATCAGTAGAATGTGCATGCCTCTAAATTACCACCTGGCAACCCACCAAACACAGGTTTGAATGAATTTTGGCCTGTATAAAGAAAAAGTCACTGACCAGTTTGGCAGGTGGTGAATGAAGCAAATCATTTTGATTATTTGTCCTGGAAGTCATCACTACATTTCCTGTGAATACTATTTCCTGACGTATCCGACATCCTGTGGCTGCACGCTTACTTTCATGTCTGGGGCATTGTTCACTGCCTGAACAAAGTGCAGCTGAATGAGGAACCAAATTTAGACAAGAAAAGTGACAAAACTGTGGCAATGGTTGGATAGTTTTCATGAAGAAAAGGTCAATAAAAATACTTTCACGACACAAATAATTAAACGCATGTAGCTGTGCTTAAATCTGGTTTATTTTCTTTTTTAAAAAAGTGTTCAGTGGAAGTTCTGATTGACTGGAAACTTTAAGAATCTACCAGCCACTTTGGCTGGTGGTAAAAAAAAAAAGTTAATTTAGAGCCAAAACTAGTGTTAAAACATAGTATTTCGTTAAGAGTATTTAGCATGCGACATTTATGCAGGTGCAGTAAAGTATCAGGCACCTCCATTAAGGGCCAAAGTCTCTTATTTCAGCGAAAGACCTTGAAGAAGACTCAGCTCTGGCTCATCCATGTCCTCATCTGGTTGCCTGTAACATTTCTTCGGAATTTGTTGCAGCTATTTGCCTCCTAAATAAAAATTATTGAGTTTCTTTGAGTGTAAATCTGCTATTTATTATATAATAGATTTCCTCTCTGGGATAATAAAGTTTGCCTTGATTCTTCAGACCTGCTGATTTCAGATGAGTTGATGAGCTGATAACAGCGAGGAAGCAAAGAAAAGACTCAAACAATGAAGGAAACTGCAAAAGTTTGCAATAATAATTGTAGAGAGAAGATCATATTATAAACAGATGTATTTAACAAAAAGCAGCAGAAAATTATTAGAACAGATGCAATATTGTGTTGGTGTCTCTTCCCCTGTCCCTAAAGGCAACTGAAAATTGGATCTGGGAGGTAAACAAAGGCACAGACAACCTGGAGGGTAGAGACAAAGTAAAACTAAGCAGAGAGGGTTTTGACGCCTCTTTAGAGGCAGGCCGTGCCAGTCACGCCATCCTGCATGGGTACACTGACATGTATTACTTCACCTGCCCTGTGGTTACCCAGCCAGAGACCAAAAACACAAACAGCCTGTTTCAAACAAGCTCTGACAGTCTCCATCGGATGGACAGAGCTCTCTGGAGCTCCTGAGTGCAGTCTTAATGTGACATTAGTGACATTCATGATTGTTGATATCATTCAAGATAAGCTAATATTTTATATGAAAATAGTAATAGTATTATTGTAAATCAAATACTGGCTTATGGGATCTTGCAGACCATTGCAAAATCTCATAAGATTTCTTTTTTATTTTCCTGTGCATCTCTAAAGTGGGAGAATACACACGATTTAATATCCAAACCTCAAACGTTTACACCCAAATATTTAACCTTGTTTTTCTGTAACTTAATATCTGTTAGTTTTCAAGTAAAGTGAGGAAAAAGAAGTGGTTCTTTTAGGGGTGGAGGACTCTAGATATGTGGCCGTTACACAATATAAAGACACTCTCAGGAGACGTGCCCAACAAAGAAAACTTCTAAAAACATGACAGTTACACAATCCAACTTTTGAGTGGCTTCTAAGGTGTCTCTTACGTGTCATATTGTGTACAAGATTATATAAATTATCCACATTACATAAGAAACATCACATCTGAGATGGGAGCGTGTCATCCATATTGTTGTATCACTAACATTCTAACTTACATAAATGTGCATCATCCAATTCAGATGCACTCCCTGAGGAATCAAAGAGGCGTCATCAGAGTTGTTAGCTAGTATCATGTTTTACCTCCTCAGATTACCTTCATAAACACAGAATACTATCTGGTTCTGGTATTAGTAATAATGATCTGTTGTATTTCATATGAAACCAATAACAGGACAATCATTCATCTCAATGTGAAATAAAAGGTGTCAAAAGCTGAAAATTAAGCAGTTTGTTATGTCCTCTAAGCTAGAGTATTCTGTGGCTTAGGAATGATCTAATCCTTCTCATTGTGACAGAGTAAGTGCACTTAAAGGCTGGATTTTTCTTTTTTGGTGTAAATTTTTGAAAACAAGTGGATATTTTAAGGAAAAGTTCTACCCAAGAAACACAAGAAAATAACATGAACAGTCTTTTTTCTCTGCTGCTGGAAAAGGAGATTGTCTCCCAATCAGTCCTTTAGATGAGAATATAAGGTCCCAATAAAATACACTTACACAATAATAAAGATGGACCAAAGCAATATGTAATATTTTCGACCCAAAAATTTTAAAAACTAATCCATTACAAGTAAATCTGTGGAAATTATTTCCATAACAAGCCAAAGCCAGAGTAACATTTAAAACATTAAAATTCTACTTGATCCTAATTTAAAATCAAACAGTATTGTATATTAGGGAAAATTTTTAAAAAGAGGTTTTTGTTTTTAAATACATATTCTATTTTACTCTGAATACAACCATTCAGATTTTAATAACAAAAAGTGTCTTGAAATGCATGAAATACCCATGTGCATTATTCACAGTAAGGAAATCCAAAGTGGATTAAATGATTCAACAGTTACAGTGAAGAGTTGGAGCCAATATAAGAATTATTAACCCATTACGATTAAAGGCCAAAAACTAAAAAGGGCTTTAAAATCCTTTAAGAGTTTTCTTTAAACGTCCATTTGTTTCAGTAAATCATTTCAACCACCTCCAGTTTTCCTAACAAGTAAAACAAATAAGGAGACGCTCTCATTTGAACAACACTGTAGTACAGTGACATTATTTAAATCCAATCAAATTTTATTTCTAAAGCACTTTTCATACATATGTAGCACAGTGCTGTACATAATAAAATGCACACAAAAAATATTACTATGAACATACAAATATTAATTTAATTCTGAAATGTACTTAATTCATCTTCTCTCAACATATGATGAACTAACTCCTTTTCAAGCTAGGTGGTTTTTGCTTCTATTGAAACTTAAACTGCAGTGGAAACCAGCTGTAACTGAAGGCCAGCAGCTGCTTACAGTAGAAAAAATCTTACTTTGTTTTTGTCTGGATGGCGTGACTGCAGCATACGGAAGTGCTCTGAGGTCATTTTCTGTGTTGAAGGGCCTGGGCCTTCGCCAGGTCCTGGGGAATTTGGCGATACCTGAAGCCAAGTGCGTTTGGAGCCATTAGCTCGAGGTGTGTCTGCACGCTGTCCAACTTTGAGCTTTGTGTGAATGACTAAGCATTCACATTAACTTAAATAAGATGACAGTTTTATGGATGTTGAACGGAGATTGAAATATTGATGCAATGTGGGCAACAGCACTTGGGTGCAAAACCGCTATCGAGATGTCCTGACGCTCATTTTTTGTATGTCCTGTTGAGTAACTGAACAAAAATTTCAGAAGGATAACACTCCCTGAGAGTCTGACCCTAATTCTTTATGTATATTTATGGGATATACTGAAGCTCAACCCAATCAGTTGGAGCATTTCAGAGTGTAGTTTGAAATAGACGATGAATTTTTAAGTGTGAACAGTCCTTCGACCAACACTGTTTAAACAGGATTTAACCAGTGCAGGTCAGGTGTGCTACCACTGAAAATTAAAGCCCCATGTCAATATGAGCAAGACATGGTTTGATAGGTTGCCTAAAGGTTTACCTTCTAACATTTTCAGACAAAGCCTGAGTTAGTGACGTTCTTATCGGCTTGTGAAATGACTTTTTCAGTGGCAGGTGATGCATTCTTTTCAATGCATGCTTTAAAAAAACCTTTGACCCCTGCTAATTACTACAGTTTTATTATATCTTTGTTCCTTTGGGTGCTCAAAAGCAATTTACACTCTTTCCCTTTCACTTGAAAGGCAGCTACATAAGACGATGTTACGGGTGGAGAGACCCTTCAGATCGGGTACAACCCATTTACCAATGACTTTTAATGTAATGTCTGCATATTTGTCTGTTTTCCACAGACAGAAACAGTTTCAAATAGCTTTCAGCTCCATAAGTAATTACACCCATGTGTCATCTCATCAATCACCTGTATATCTCATTACCTCTGGGAGTCAACCTGTTCCCAGGTGAACTTTTACGTGACAGTTGGCTGCAGTGAGCTGATGATTACTCATTTGTATACAATGCACACAAGCCCACTATTAGTGTCAGACATGTACTATCAGCCAGAGACATCTTACCTGTACATTCAAATGCATGTGTAACGGCTCATTACAACATGCAACAGCTATCACCTACAATTCAGAGGACCACAAGGCCCAGACCACTGCTTTACATCTTTGACCGTAGCAAGCTTGTAATGTACCATGGTTGTTAGATTAAATTTGATTATGTGGATTATATTCAAAGTAAAGGACAAAGGATTTTTCAAATAATGACACATACTGTAATGCAAAAAGCAGCTAAAGAGGAACTATGTGTGCGATGAAGAGGGATGGAATATTGCAGAAGAGAGGCTGTTGTGGTGTGCCGCTCAGGCCTGCAAGTTTGCATATATTGTATTGAGAGACAACAGCATTGCAGAGTGTGCCTGTGCATGCTTGTATGAGCCACTGTATTGGAATGCTGGCCTCAGGCGCCCAGCAGTTCACAGCTTTAACTTCTGTAAACAAACTGATGGCAGAAGACTGGAGGACCACACAACCTTTCTGGTTAAACTGCAGGCGGCTGCTGCTGTGGACGACAGAGTGGCAGAGCAACCACACAGACCAGTGTTTTAACAACACTGAGGGAGACTTTCAGGACTGGCATTCATATTCAAAGTTCACCTTTTGTTTAAACAATCCTATACAGAAAAGTGGCTGTGGCATCCACACTTTTTATGTTCTCATAAGTATGGAAGCAACATTTCATTCATGTTATATTTGACCAAATGAAACCCTTGAGGCCCATTTATGCTCCCTTATGTATGTAAATAGCAACGTCCATTTTAAACGTTGTCGTATGGCACCATCCTCATACTTCCATGTGTCTTTTGCGTCACCATGGTTAAGTACAAGTTTTTATTTACTTTATGTTCTGGTTTGCTAAAGCTAAGATAAATCGAAATTAAGCTAGGGCTGTTGTGATGTGATGTTTGCAGACTAAGTGGGTATTACAAATTCTAGCTGCCTTTGGGATGCAATTATCTGGTGTTTCATTGATCTGAATCCTCAATATTATCCTACTCTTTAAAATGTACTGTGGTCCACACAGAATATTTAATAATCCACCCATATTTTAAACCAGTTTATAGCTGCCCTGTCATGTAAAGAAACCCATCAAAAGTGCTTTAAAATTCCCACCCATTAAGTGAAATATGGACGCAAAGTAAAAACCTTTGTACTGATGCATAGAGCATATTGCAGCATCTAAGTAGTAAAGATGAAATCTAACCAGGTTATTTAAGTGTTGAAGATATTCCCCATCTTCCAGCCATTTTTTGATTAGTTTACTGTTATATTACTAGGCTTATGCTCTGTACTGATCCATGAAGGTCCATAAAACAAAAACTACAGTAAAACATTTAAATGACTCAAATAAATTTGATCAGACAGATGGAAAAGCAGCTTTTTAGCATGTTGTATTATGAATTGAGCTGCAGGTACATGGGCAAAGTGTAAATTTGTACACATATGTTGATACAAAAAGCACGAACTGTCTTTAAAACAGATAGTTTTCCCTGTGATATCTTATAGTCATCGTTGTAGACATGTTTCCCCAAGAAAATGTGTTGCAAACTTTTATAAAAGTACAAAGAAGACTAATAAAACTTCATCACTGTATATGAGAAAAAAATGTAGAGAAGTACTCAGGAATCTTTTTATGTTAGAGTGAAGACATGTTTATTTTTATTAAATTATTATTATTATTGTTATTATTATTATTATTATTAGACATGTTAGATGCATAAACAGCTGATTTTTCTGCTGTCATGCATTTAACGGGCGCTCGACCTGCACTGGTCGGCACATTTCAGACCTGCCTGATTTTGTATAAAGTGTATAAAGGACATTGATGGAAACATTACTCCTACAAATCGCATTGTGAAAAACCCGGTGCAGGTTTATTGAGGCTTCTTCCTGTTAAACGAGTGTTTCCTCCTCATTGTTGCCAAGTACTTATACAGTGAGGTTGATGCAAGGTTTACCAGGACTTTTTGTTGTAAATTGATGCAGTTTAATCTTTGAATTAAACTGGAATTATGTAAAATAAGTTTTTCAAATTTTTTGCTTGATGTTAAAAGATGGATTTATCTGCTTTTTGGTAACTTGAACTTTGAACCCTGACTCTGTTGCACTGCGATTGTGTTGCAGACAGTTTAAATCGAACAGTTCTGTTCTGATGATGTGGTTCCAGGTTAGTGGCAGTTTACAGAGGTATCAGCATGACTCAATCCTGTCTTTGTTTGGCTTCCTGATAACAATCCAACTGTCACCTCATAATGAGCTGGAACAGGTTGGATGAGATGTTCAACATCTCAGAAACCTCCTTGTGTATGGGGCAGTCACAGACGACGGGCAACCTTTGGGTGTTGAAAGATCACGGCATGATCTGCGTCATCATGCATGTGTTTGTGTAAACCAATCACAATTCAACAAGCAGAAACCTCTGTGGAAGCATATGTGTATCATAACTTCTCTGAACATGTGCATGGTGATTGTGTGAGTGCTTGTTTGGTTTTTGTGCATCAGAGAGTGTGTGTTAGGAGTGTGTATGTGTGCATTGTTGGCTGGCTGTAAACCCATGATGGATAATCACTGAGAAAATCATTAATCTGTAATGATACTCTGAGAGTTGCACTTATGAAATGTATTAACCAATAAAAATTAGTCACTTTTCATTTCCTGCTGCACACAGGGGAGAATAAGGACTGAGTTGTGAGGGTGCCGAAGATAATTAAACCTTGGAGGCTGCAATCTGGAATTTTTTACCTTTTCCAGCCTCATCACACAGATGCTACTGCAGTACTTTTAGTTGTTTGCCTCTGTTAACAGACTGATTGACTCCTACAAGTAACTGAGTAAATTTGCACAGTATAAGTACATAAGTATAACTCTGAAGCTGTTGCATGATTTACTTTGTCTTTATAAAGCTTTAAAAATGTATTATAGTAAATTTATTTTTGAGCCAGATATTACAACGACACAACTCATCTGACTGCTACATCTCACTTGAAAAAATATTTTTATAGAAATAATAAAATAAAACAATAAAATACCAGAGAACATTGAGATAAATGTAAGACTGGTAAAACCAAAGTTCTTTTAGTAACATTGCTAAAGTAAAACAAATTTAATTCATTGAGCCCACAACAAGAATGCACACAATGCCTCAAATGCAAATAATATATAGGTTTTAAAGGTCCCATATTATGCAAAATTCACTTTTTAATGGTTTTGGAACAGTCATACTGGTCCCCCCGCATGTGTAGGAGACCCGTAAGTGTGAAACTCTTTCAGGCGCTCTCTCTCCCCCCTGCTCCACCTCTAGGGAAGTAAGCGCTGAAATGAGCTTGTTTGAAAGCGTGTACGTTATGACGTCATAAGGGACAATAACCACTCCCCACAGAGCGATGGACCCGTCTACCGGCTCTCAAAGCCCGCCCTCTAAAAATCACCTAGCGCCCAGTGTTTTTCCCTCTTCGGCAACCCTCGTTAGCGGACATGGCTAAGCGACAGAAGCACTGTTCTGTTTGTGGCTGCATAAATGACAGCTGAGCTGCTCCACCAGGGTTCCGCCCACCATAAACGGCACATTTCTGAAGCTGCTAAAAAGAGGGAGGTGAAGAGAAGCCGCTGCACTCAAACTGAGGGTCGATTTGTCCATACCATGGCGGAAATATTTCATTTAGATATTAATGAATGGTCTCAGATTGGGAATAAAGTGTATAATATGGGACCTTTAACATACATCCTTAGACACCTGGCTTCAGAAGCTGGAGCTTAACCCAGCATTTAACAGGTAAGAAGCAAGGTACACCCTGGACAGATACCAGTCCATGGCGCTCTCTCTCCCCCCTGCTCACCTCTAGGGAAGTAAGCGCTGAAATGAGCTTGTTTGAAAGCGTGTACGTTATGACGTCATAAGGGACAATAACCACTCCCCACAGAGCGATGGACCCGTCTACCGGCTCTCAAAGCCCGCCCTCTAAAAATCACCTAGCGCCCAGTGTTTTTCCCCTCTTCGGCAACCCTCGTAAAACGTTTTTTTACTTCCATCCACTGAACCCACGAGGACTGAGTGGATTAATTTTATTTTTGGAGGAAATGTACCCGGAAAACTTCCAAAGGTTTTGCATGTCTGTGGCCAGCATTTCAAAGAGGACTGTTTCCACAACATGGGGGCATGGAAAGCAGGCTTCGCCAACCGTTTGAAGCTGAAGCCAGGTTCAATACCAACTGTCCGTGACACAGCTGGAGAGGTAAGAGCTGGCAGTTATTTTATCGTTTCGGCCTTATTAGTCTGATAGCTTGAAAATATATTAACCTGTCAATCACCTCATGACGGGCGATGCGATGGGCGGAGCCAACAGCTGAGCTGCTCCACCAGGGTTCCGCCCACCATAAACGGCACATTTCTGAAGCTGCTAAAAAGAGGGAGGTGAAGAGAAGCCGCTGCACTCAAACTGAGGGTCGATTTGTCCATACCATGGCGGAAATATTTCATTTAGATATTAATGAATGGTCTCAGATTGGGAATAAAGTGTATAATATGGGACCTTTAACATACATCCTTAGACACCTGGCTTCAGAAGCTGGAGCTTAACCCAGCATTTAACAGGTAAGAAGCAAGGTACACCCTGGACAGATGACCAGTCCATGGCAAGGTCATAAATAAATAAATAAGCAAACAAGCGTTATGGAAATAGTGATAAAAATAAACAATAGTGAAGAATTATTTACATTTCTAAACTAAGCTATGCTGCCACAACATAAAAGTACTCATACCATATAAATTAAATTAAATTAAATTAAATTAAATTAAATTAAATTAAATTAAATTAAATTAAATTAAATTAAATAGGTGAGGAGAGGAGAGGAGAGGAGAGGAAAGGAGAATAATTTCCATTTTTAATAAAAATTTGTTATTTGTTTTATTTATTAATTCATCTAATCTTAAATTCAATATAAAATTTTGTATTAAATCCTCCAGTTTGAATGAATAGGTGCAGAAATTACAGCAATTTTGTCTATCAGCAAAATTTTCCATATAAAAAGGTTTTAAACCAAATAAATCAGCTGCCGACTGAAACAGCTACTGATTACGGAATTTAACCTTTCTTATGTTTTCACACTATTCATGTTATACTACATCTGAGAACAATTTGCTACCACAATAATGTGGTACAGAGCGCTTTCACCCTCCTTATAGTGTTTTTGTATATGGTCCCTGAAAAATAAACAAAACAGCATTTTTCTTTTAAAAAGACTGGGTATTTTTAAGATATAGTGAGTGTATAAGCTTTGTTATTTACCACCTTAAAAAAGGCTTATATGTTTAGTGCTATGTGGGATGTATATCTGTAGTATGGGTTTCTAGACCTTTTATCTGGAATAAACATGTTATAATTTCCAGCAGTACATCAATCTTTTTTCTGGTGGGAGTTGGATTCTGCCAGGCCTGAATTGTCACTGATTCTAATTTAAAAATTTTAGACAGAATTTGTTGGCACAGCCAGATGTTTTGGTTCAGTTGGCTTTAAAGTTTATCTTTGCTTTTTGCAGATAGTGTTTGGCTTTATTTAGCAGAGACCTCCATCAATCCCTCAGGCCATTTGCAGCAGATTGTGTCAGTAAGAATCAGCATCTCTATCGCTCTCGGTTCGGAGCTAGCTGCTTTCTCAAGCCAAAGTTTTCAGGTATGTTGTTGTGGTAGAACATAGTGGAACACTGACAGGCAGATCGGAGCAGCATCTGTAATGCAGACCATGAACCAGTCTGTGAAGTGAGGAGAGAGTTAAGTCTAAATGAGAGGCTGACCATTTGCCAGTTTGCTTCAATCCAACCCTCATGCATGGATAATTTTTACATCACATGAATAAACAACTTTAATACATGGTAGTTCTCTCACACATCATCACATACACCTGTTAGAACCAACGTCCTTGTTCATTTCAGACTCAGCGGAGCAGTAATCCGTTATATAAAAGAACCTGTTGCTCACTTGATGTGAGTATGATGAGTGTGTTTATCTGAGGGGGGGGTTGTCAGGGAAGATTAGTTCAGAAATCCAGAGAGTTCCTCAGCTGTTCTAACTTGTCTCATTATGCAACATAACCAGTGATTCCATTCCCAATTTAAGATGCAGGATGCCTGAAAGACAACAGGAGGGTTCCTCCTTAGTTGAGGTTGAGTGTGTGTCTCTGGGGCATATTAGTATTTAAGTGCGACAAATGTCAGGGTTGAGTTCCGCATTACAGATTTACTCTAACCTATAAGTTATTTACTTTTGTTTGTCCCATAATAGTTTTGCTAATCAAAATCCCACATTGTGATAAAGCTATTTCAAAACTGAATTCCTTGCATGCTTGTGTCCGTTTTGTCTGCGAGTCTGTATTGCTTTGCAGTTTTTATTTTTGTTTTCAGGTAATCTAACATCTGTTACGGTATTTACAAAGTTATCCCAGGAGTGCAACGTCCGCTCAGAAGCCCTGTTACTGACGCACTGTTTACAGATCATCCCACACACAGTGTGAGAGGGCTCTGACTGAATGGGTGCCAGATCAGCTAAGTTATTCAGTGATTCCCATAATGCCACATCAGGATAGATTATCTTTCAAGATTTGTTTGTAGCTCCATTTTATTTCACAGACGTCATTTGCATCCTCCCACTTCTCGAACCGACCTCCAAGCTAGCACGCACATCTCCCACAATGCTCTAAAATGTTATGGCACTTCTTATTTCTTCTTCACCTGTGATGAATCGACTTCGACTGCATGAACTCTTTTCCCCAGATGACTGCTTCCCTTGTTTCCACATTTACTCACCACACTCTGACCAGAACAAATAAATGAAGAACATGCTGGGCACTTGTGTGACTGCCTGTACTGTGTCAAACACAGGAAAATGGTCCTCTGTTACCCTTCTTTGTTCCTGAGTACTATTGTATTTGAACACATAGTTCCATCCTGTCATGTATGTTCTATATGGGTCTGGTTTTTTCTCCATAGCTGAGAAACACTTTGAAGTAATTCAGCTCAGATCAGAAAACTGGGAAACAACTTGGCTCTGTGTTTTGTAGGTTTGGCTGCTGCTTCTTTAGCAAATTTATTATATCATTTTTAACTCATAGGATCCCTGTGGCATTTTGACTGCAAATACAGCAAAGGCTTTACTAACCACAATGCCTGGTTAGGGGTTGGTAATAAAATACAGGGATCAACGGTTAAACATAATATACCTGGTGAGGGTTTGGGAAAATACAGGGCTTTATATTAAAGTAGCAGTAAGTAACTTTCTGACTTCCTCTGCTTCTGACTCATTGTGATAGTACACTGACATTCATTATGTACATTCCTGGGGCCGTTGTTGCCTTGCAGCATCCTAAGGCTGACAAACCACACTTCACAACTTGTTCTTTCCCTCCCGGTGCATCATTTTACAGCAATATTTTACCTCACAGCACCACATCACATGCTAGCAATTGGATGTCAATACACTGGCCTTTTTGAGGGTGCACCATGGCTGATTCATCAAAGAAACAAGAGGTTATTATCAGAGGACGAGAGGAAAAGAGAGGGAGAGTAAAAGATAAGACAAGAGTCATCAGGTAAGATACAAGATGGATGCCAAATTAGTCGTAGTTAGAGGGTGCCTCATGGAGAAAATCTGCTCAACTTCTATAGTGCCTCTTCAAATAAGGCAGAATTTTGGGTAGAAATTTAATAAATACTTCAGAGATCATTAAATTTAGTATGAAGACTTTTTTAGTCAACAATAATTATTCTGCCAAGTTGTGATAAGCACATTTGTCATCAGCGGCCAAAATTCCTCCAGAAATAAACATGTTGGCCTCAAGTACAGCAATGACTGCACAACAGGTAACTACTTCGGGTTTTTTTTAAGGCCCCTCTTATCCAAAATGATGCTTTAGCACCAATCAAACAAAACTCACTTCATTCCCAGAGTTGTTTGTTCTTTCTGAGACACCGTACTAAAAATGGTGGCACAAATATGGCAGCTGCCGTGCATGTGGACCTCCAGCAAGTATGGCTCATTTTAAGAGATTTAAAAAAAGTAATAGAATGTACAACATGTTTATCTAATGCAACCATAATGAAAAGGAAGTTTTGGAGAGTTTGGGCTGCAGGAACAAATTAACCCTTTTCAGCTTTTCTAAATACTCATTGTTTTGAGTTGACAGGTGGAGAAGCAGCTACACGAGTCACTGTTGTTCTAACATTTACATTATGTTAGTCATTTGGCCTTATTACTCATTGGAAAATCCCAAAACAGCGACATGTCTTCTATGCAGGGTTGAATTTTCCAAAGGATGCATGAATGCTGCCAAATTTAACATCACTAATCATATAATTATAGCAACTGAGTTGCCATCAAGTGAAAGAGCACAAGGAGTTTGTTGTTATAAAATAAAAAAGCAATGAGCAGTAACAACACTGACAAATGCTTTTAAAAATGCAAGAAATTTTCAAAAGAAAACCAGAAAGCCACCACAATAAAGAACAAAGTTTAGAATTTATTGCTCTGGATGACCAGCCCCTGTTCATCATGGAAAACATTCACTGTAACAATATATTTATTTATTTATTTTTATTTTTATTTTTTTTGTAAAAGTTCTTTGATTTGAGTTTATCTACTCAATAATTTAAAAAGTTCTGTGGCAATCATTGTTTTCATGTGTTAATTGATGTCTTATAGTTTAATCTATACTAGGCCTTTGAATGATAAACAAATATCTTACATCAAAGTCTATTATAAGCATAATTTATTTAAATTATAAATTTAATAGACCTCTTAATAAAATAAGACAGGTACTCGGTATCAGACATGAATCAGAACATCACTGGTTGTGGCTCATGGTTAGAAGTAATGTCCAGAGCTGTGAAGTCCACAGCTTTGTTGACCAATACATTTACCACAACCTCCCTCCTCCACCTCGTCATCCTTCCCTCAGTCTGTCAGCATCAACATCACCTGACCTCCTCCTCTGGATGTAAATATGTCCCATTTGCAGCTGAAATTTGACTAAAGATGTTGGTCTGTAAAGTATTTGACCTTGTTTTCTGTTCCAGAGAGGAAATTGGCTAATCTGACACCATCCAGCTGACTGCTGCTGCTCCTGTTGATGTTCATTGTTTTTCTAATTAATAAAACTATTCAACCTATTGAAGCTTCCACTTTGGTTAATAAAGTCTCAATAATTTTTCTTTCTTCTTCTGTGAAAACACACACAAGGCCACACACACACACACACACACACATGCACATACACATGCAAACAGCAGATTGCTTCAGGCTTTGGGTCCAGTGTCTGACAGGTCGTGGGAGGATCAAAGTTCAGATTTTGAATGTACTGTAAAGGAAAGCAAAAGAATAGAGGGAGTCAGGGAAGAGCAGATAGAGAGACAAAGCAATGATAATGCCCATCGAGATTTCTTCTAGCAGGAAAAAAGTGGTGTCGGTGGTTTGGGGGGGGGGGGGGGTTTACAGAGCGGCGTGGGCGAGGACGCGACAAGAGTTTAGCAGAGGAGAGGCTAGACAGATGAAAATCAGAGATTACACTTTATAATGGAGGAAACAGTTTGTACTGCATTAAACCATATTCATCAGGTACTAAAGTGTCCAACACACACATGCACACACACCTCCCTGTTCAACTCCCGGTTCTTCTTGGCAGGGGAAGCAGGATGTCTTTCATCCAGTTCAGATGAAGGATCAAAGCTAAAGGGTTACTCTGCTGAAACTGACCTCAGTTTGCACTGCTGCGCACTCTGCACCTTTGCAATGAGCACAATCCTGCAGCTCTCCTCATACACCTCCCACCAAACTACACACATATTATTTCCCTTCATGCACTACCTCATCCACTTAACACAGGAAATCTCTCACTGCCTCAAATCCATTAATAGTGCAATTTATAGCCTCCATGTTAACCCAACAACAGATAATTTAAAATCTGTGCTAGTTATCAATGCGCTCACAGATATACGTGCACTTAACCTTTAGTTTGTGTTTGTGTTGGTTAAATAACCTGTTCACAATAGCATCCCCCTGCTCTTTACTTCAAAGTGCAGTCTGTGTTAGGCTTTCTCTGTGTCTTCTTTCTCCCTGTTTTCACTACAAACAGCCTCCCTGCTTCAACTCACCACCCACACACAAACTGTAATATATACACATACTGTATTTGTGTACACACACACTCAAAGATATGAATTTGTGCTCCAATGGAGTCTGAAATCTGTTTGTTTCAGTTATATATTTATGTTTTTGACTAATGCCTGATTGTTTAATTCCTTACTCAATTTTTTATTCTGCATTGATTCTGACTTGCCTATTATACATCTTTTCTCTATTTTTATATTTCACACAAAATTTATTACATATATTCTTTTATCTTGTGTTGGGGCCAGAAATAAAAAAGAACTTCTTAAAACGTTGTTGAGACTGGGTTTATTATTTAAACTTTTACCTGATACTTCAATTTTCAATTGTTCGCTTGTTTTTTATTTGTTTTCCGTTTCCTTCTGAATTGTTCATTCTTCATCATTCATTTGTTGTGTCAATGGTGCAAAATAATTAAAAACAAGAACTTCAATGCTGAAATAGATCAATTTTTTTATTTTTTTTTATCTTATTTTCTGAATATTTGCAGCATTTAAAGTTTTAACACTGTATTTTACAGCAACACATGACTTCCATGTGAAGTTTACATTCAGATTTTGATAACTAGTTTCAGTTTTCTCGTTGTTTATTTGTTCATTAGGAAATCTTTCTGTAAAAGCTTATCTGTCAGATCTGATGCTTGTCTTTGTTCCAGGTCACTGCTCTTAATGGGTCTTGGATGGGTTCAGGTATTCTTGGCTGACAGCTCTGAAACTTTGAAGCTCAGATTATTTTCCTCGTAAAATTCCTAACAGAGCCTGATTGTTTTCAAATCAGGCTCAACATATATATGTTGTCTGTGTGATCAGTGTTTTAATTTTTTTAAATCTCCTAAGTTTAAATTGTTATGCTTAATACAAACACATTTTTTGTTGATTGTTTGTTTGTTTTTTTTTGTTTGTTTGTTTGTTTTTTGTCTTTTTATGATGTTATGCAGCACTTTGATTAAAAATGTTTACACTGCATATAAACAATAGACTTGATTTATACTGTTTGTCTCAATCAATAGAAGAATTTTACCAAATGTAATATTGTGCAATGCTAATTATTATCAGTTTCTAATGCAAATTTTCCATCTTGTATCAGAAAGTTTAACATCAGATTAGTAATATTACAGTCTCAGTTTCCCACCATCATTGAGTGTCACAGCAAAGCTCTGTCATGTTTGCCCTCCTCTCATCCACTGAACACTGACATCTCCTGCTTGGCAAAGAAGATCTCAGAAAAACAAAGTTCTGAATTTGCATTCTTGGGCGCCCCCTTCTGGACCTTTATGTTAACAAAAGAAATAACAAAAACTTATGTTGCCACAAATCCTGAGCAGCACACAGTGAAGGAGGCCTGAACTCTCACTGTCACCAGTTCAACAGCGGAAATGAAGACATTTTATTAAATCATAGGTTTGTGAGCTCATGTGCTTCACAGCAAGTCCACTTAATGTTCACTGACTTGAGTGAAGTTCCTCCCGAGCGTGTTAAAGCTTTTCATGTGGATAGAAAATCCTTGTGTGGCATTAGAGGGTTCATGAGAATTCAGACCATCTCTTCCTTTCACATGACTTTATTTTATTCTAAGTTTGTGTTGTGAGGTACTTTCGTTCCATGACATATTCATTAATTCCCAAATGCCGTTTGTACTCATTTCTCCAGATACTGTGTGGTGTTACTTTAGCATTCATTGTTTTTCTTTTTTCTTTTGGAAATGGTAGAATTAATGCAGTGGTTTAATGTATATATATATATATATATATATATATTATTTTGTCTGTTATATATTAGATTAAGATAAATTATGTCACAGTAGAACTGTCTACTAAAAACATTTAACCAGAAAGCAGAGCCGTGGCATATGGCATCACGCCATGTATGATTTTACCATGCTCTCTACTTGATTGCAATTGGCTTGAGCTCATCCTGCACACAAATAACCCCCAGCTGTAACCAAGTCCACCTGTTCAGACATACAAACAGTTACAAACACACTCCGACTTGTCATGTTCCATCAAAGACAGAACACATACTGCAGTATGCTGCGATTGTTTCTGCTTGCCCCTGTGGACAAAAGCTGTTTCCTCTTAAAGTTATGATATTCATCCAGAGAGGAATGAGTATGTGACAGTAAAAATCTGAGGCTCTGTGACACGTCAACCCGCCTGAAACCAGCCTAAGAGGAAGTCTTTATGAAATTACGTTTACTTCTTCAGCACCATAAAGGTTTTTCTTTTTTTTCTTTTTTTTTTCTTCTTTTTTTTGATTTAGCTTTCCAGATTTTTTCCCAGCGCTCAGAGCTGATCTGGACTGCGCCTCCTGAGACACAGTAGCCTGTTGTCTCGCCTGGGGGGCCAAAAGAGTGTTGTTATGAAAAGGCAAGGAACATGTTATGTTAACCTGGGTGGTAAAAGCCTGAACATATTTGGGAAAATGCCCCTTTATACCTTCCCTGGCCCTTCCATTTTCTTCAAAATCTCTTTCTTTGGTATTGAAAGTCTCCCATATTCTTGATTTCATCAGGTTTTTAGTGACAACGTGTTACTAAAACTCCCGCCTTACTTTCCTTCAGTGTTATTTAATGATTTTCATTGTTTAGGTTTATTTTTGGTGCATGGAATTTTGTTTGTGATTCTCAAAGATGTTGAAGAAAAATCAAATTTAATGAACCACAAGTCTAGTCTTTGATGAGATAATGTTAGGGTAAACAAACCTCAACATGGCAACAGCAAAAACTCATTGAATTGAATGCAAATACAACCCCCAGCCTGGACAGATAAATTCTCCTCATTTATCTAAAAAAAATATCCTCTATAAATTTCTAAGAAACTTTCTTTACATTTCCTCTAATGCATGTCATTTCCTATGAATAATGAAAGAATTGTGCAGGCGAGGTTTATTAAAATGAATGTAACAAAGAAAACCTTAAAGAAAAAACTCACCTTAAAACACATGAGCAAAAAAATATAAATTAAACAAGAACAGTCTGAGACTGAGGCCAAGATTATCAACAGATAATCATCTCTAGGGAAGTCCATGTCTCATCGCTGGTAAAGTGGTTTATTATTTTTGAGTAATTTCACAAACAGCCAAACAAACAAGAGCTCCCAGAGAGTGGGTAATCTTCCAAGGCCTTTCTGTATTTTGCAAAAGTGATCCAAGTCTTCACCAAAATTTGATGGACTCTTCTTTTACTCATGGTCATCCATAATCCAACAAACAGATAAACAGCATTTATCACATAATTTAACCTCAGCTCTTACTTTGTAAAGAAGAAATAAAGGCGTGGGGGTAAATATATAATATACGTAAATGCTGATGAAAGGGTCAGCCCGTATGAAAGATAATTATAATCAGAAGTTACATCAGGTGCCAAGCAGATAATCTTTCGGTGGTGTTATTCATTCCCTTGGTCAGCAATATGTCAGCTCTCAGACTGAAAGGCTCTCTGTTCCTCCTTGACTCCTGTTCTTGCATTGTGTTCCTTTGGATGCTTTTCCAAGCTAAGCCTGGCACAGGCCTGGATTTCCTGAGCCCAAAATGTGAGCCCAGGGAACTGGGCTCCTCCAGGAAAAGAGAGCTATGTCAGATAAAGCACCACTCAGAAACAAAACAAACCCAAATATCAGAGGTTTATTTAAAAATCTTCTTGTCTTATATTAACAGCAGCGCTACAGGCTAGAGATTAGCCATACTTGGGTCATGGGTTTCTAAACCACATTAATTTCCCTTGGAATACACATATCATGTTTTTATGAGATGCATAATACAAGCAGGGATTTAGATTCATATATGGTCATTAAAACATATCGTCAGTCATTTAATAGTTGCAGAGACTTACTAAAAAGCAGCTGGATGGATAGAAGAAATTCTGATGGGAAGTAGGGATCCATATATTGAAATGGGACTATCTGATGTACCTTACAAAAATCCTGACAACTGCTAAGGTTAATGTAATGTCAGCACTAAACTTATGATCTCACTGCAGCGAACTTTGACACCGAAGGATTCATACTTGTTTGATGTCTTACAGTTGAAATGTCCAGTACAGGAAGGAAGTGCTCACCCACTGGTTGTCTGTTCCATCTTCAGGAGCTCTATGGGAGGGAGGGAGGATTTCAGTGCAGTATTTACAGTGACCTTTTCCTCTCACTGGCCAGGGGCCCATGGGAAAAAACTGGAGAAGACAAACAATGAACAATAGGGTTCAGGGATGAGCAATGGTGCCAGCGCAGCATGTGCCATTACGGGATGTAGATTACACAGTGTTGGAGGGATGAGATTGGAGGGGTCACAGAAGGGATCAAGGGTCCTCTTGGAATATACCTGGACACCTGCTCAAAAGGCCTGTGCTGTTTCAAAGCTCAAGGTCAACATTAACTCACATGTTTTCTGCTAAATAAGGATATTATCAGCAGTGAGATCCTCTGAAGACAGTGGCTGTCAATTATGTGCTCTCAACAAATTTTAGACAAGAAGATTAATATTATTTTTTAACATTAAGCTGCAATGACCAGGAAGGAAGTGCTCACCCATGTTATTCTTTAACATACAGTTTCAGTGACTAGTGCATCAGCCACTAACTTTCCATGAAACTGCAAAGTTACTGCAAGTAACCTTGTAAAATTCCAATTTGTCATAAATGAGTTTTTTTAAGTTTGAGTTTAGATTTTTTTGTTCTCTTTAAATACTGAGACATTCTTCTCAAATACTTTTCCATGCAATATCTTTACATATCAAAACATATGACACACCTGCAATACACCAACACATGTAGATGGACTAGTCTTATATGACCATGAGTGGTATCACACTAACGGTCTCATTCATTGGCAAAATCTGTACCAGTGAGACTTAGATGAAAATCTTCTATCGTCATTGCTTTAATAGATGTTTATGTAGACAAACAGCCTCTGTGTCCTATCAGCATCTGTACAAACTCCCAAGTCACAGTTTGATCCCTCAGTTATCAGATTACCCTGTCTAATTGGACAATATGGTTTCTCTGGGGAGTGGGCCTTGCCTTATCACTAAAATTCTTTCTGTCCTGCACAATTTGGTGAGATAAATGTAATGGTATCAGTGTTCTAGTGTGTGCCTGGGTGGGTGGTCTCTGTTGCATTTCTAATGATGCTGCGCCTTTCCCAGAACAAGTGGAAATACCTCAGTGATGCACCGTGAAAGAGAGATGAGGAAAATGCAAAGCTCCCTCTGGGCTTCGAAATTCTCACACAAAGGACATCCAACTCCTCAGAGGAGCATGCAAGTTGCTTTCTTTTCTGCATGAAGATTATCCATGCAGTGCATGTATTAAAGTCAACAGCTGTGATCGATGCACTTAAAAAATGTATATTCATTTTAGCCTCCAAGGAAGATAACAAACAATAACCTGCATGGTCAATCGCAAATTAGAACATTTAAGTATGATCAAATTATGGATATGACCACTGTATTTAATGTAATGGAAACAGGGGTGGGTCTAGTATATTTTTATAGGAGTTCCAGGCAGGGGAGCACTCTGGGAAAGGGGTGGTAAATGAGTCCTCAAAAAAAAGTCTGGATTTTAGGAAACAATTAACGGATTACATGACCACTTTAGTTGTTATAATATAACAAGTAAACAAAACAAAACTTGTAAAAGCAAACTGCTAATGATAATTATTCATCAACAGTTTACTTAGGATGATCCTGTGTTGTATGGCTTTAATAACAGACTTATACTTCATTGATGGTAAGAAAAAAAGTCTTTTAGCCAAAGCAAGTTGTTCTTTATGCTGCACACACTTGCACCAGAGCATCTGAGGTTTACCCAGGTAAAGATGAGTTTTCTCTGAACATAAAGTGCAGGGTCTCATTCAGGACAGCAACAACCTGTCCTACAGAGAGGATGTGAGCCACTGACCCTGACCCTGAATGTCGAGAAGACCAAGGAAATAATCATCAGCTTCAGTAGAAAGCAACTCAACCACTCACCGCTGACAATGAAGCTGTGGAAGTGGTCAGCAGCATCACATTTCTGGAATGCATATAGCTGACAGTTTGGACTGGTCATTACACACTTCATCACTGGTTTAACAGGCTTAGCAACCTGTTTGCACTTTCAGCACCAGGTGAGGAAAATGCACCCGTTCCCTTCCATCTTGACCACTTTCTGTTAAGGCACCAAAGACAGCGAGCTGACTAGTCCTATCTCCATCTGGTTTGGCAGCTCCAGGGTCTCAGGCAGAAAGACATTGGAGAGGGTGGAGTGAATGGCAAAGAATTCAATCCATCCAGGCTATTGCATGCCCTCAGTTGCACAGTCTCAGCAGAACCTGCAATATAATCAGTGATTCAATACAATAAATATTATATTATATTATATTATATTATATTATATTATATTATATTATATTATATTACTGATGAAAGTGAATGCGATTCAATTTAATTTGGAAGGCATAAGCCGGAAGCAGTTATCAGACACAGGAAACGGCCGAGGCAGGAAACTCTCTGTGGACTGTAAGTTACCCTTTTCTCTAAAATGTTTTCCCATAATTTGCTCAACATAGGCTTAATTTAAATCATATCATCACATGTAGAACTATTAGTACTTAGTTCGGTGACAACAAACTCAAATGACAGTCGCTGTTTTGGCTATGGTCTTAATGAATTGGAATGCTAGTCTAAGCTAGGTTAGGCTAAAGTTAGCTGTCAAATTTGTCAACAAAGCATGTATTCTTTTCCTTCAAAACACTAACGTCTTGTTGTGGTATGTTTTATCGGGTGCGTGTTATGTGTCAGTAATAGTCCACCTTATTTAAAAAGCTTGTGAGAATGGTCCGACAATGTGATTTTGCACGTTGTGAGAAACAGGATGATTAGCCGAACCAAACTGTTGGCATTTACCTAAACACCGAATGTGGGATTGCTTGTGTCGCAGAGCATACTTTATTATTTCGTACATGTTGTGAACCGATAACACTAAATTCTGTACGATCACTTACAGCTTTTCTCATATGTTTGGTTGTCTTTACAAACGAATCACAAGATTTTGCGCATGGATTTATTATGTTCGGGAGGCTCAGTTTTTTAAAGTTATAGTTTATTCACCACAAGGTTGTTTCTTGAAAACCAATGCGATAACCCGCAGATCTATATTTAAAATTTTGTCATTCAAAGCATGAGATTAGATACAAAAAGCATGAAAATCAAAATACTCAAAGAAACCTATTTTTCCTTCCTTCACTCCATCCTCTAACCAGAGCTAGATAAATGTGTGACTTAAGTGAAACACAATGTGTGAATGCGATTAAAGTGCATTAGTTACTTCAAGGTGGCATAATTTCTCTCACTTGATTTAAAGACTCGATTAATTTACATTTTCTTAACTTATAAAGATGGATTTTCCATTGGACTATTTTCCATGAAACTGCCTTAATCAAAGGAAAAATTGAACTCAGTATTTTGATTATATTCACAGTATAATGCTTACAAATCATATTTAGACGCCAATATGGAGAAATTAAGCTATAATTAAAAAAAAATGTAAGGGAAAAGGGCATCGCGTTAAGAAAATACATCTCAATGTTTCTTGTTCTTGACCCTCATATTAATTTTTATGTTGGATTAGGGTTGTATTTGACAAGTTTTATAGACATGTTCTTACTGCTCTACTGTAAGTTTGTAAGTGAGCTGCAGCTACAGATTATTTTAGGTACTGATCAATCTAATTAGCAAATATTTTGACATCACATATTTTTTATTCAGCGTATTCATTACGCTGGAAAAGCTGGAAGCAGTGAATGTTTGGCCTTATTGGTTGAAACAAAAGAAGTTTGTCCTTTTCAATGGACAGTGTTCTCAACACCCAGTGATCTGACTATAGATTAACCAAAGTGAATTATACAGCATGTACATGCTTTGCAGTACATGCTGTAAGGATTGATCTAACTTTAGAAGTGAGTAACTAAAACAAGTTGATCTCTGATCAGAAAAGACATTGTTTTAGTTACTACAGGGCCATGTAGCTGTAGGTTTGTGTACCTCAAAGTAGAGAAATTGGCAAAAGTTATCATGTGGTGTGATACAGTCAGGCCTACATCAAACTATGATGAAATAGATTTTTTTTTTTTTTTTTTTTTTTTTGCTGTTAAGCTGATTGTAGAGACCACTTTAGTTGTAGTGAAATATTTCTGTCAAATATTGTATCACACTCCATTTGAAGAGGTCTGTCCAGGGGAAACTACCTATCTATATTTGTTTGCAAAATGTATTGATTGCATGAGAAAGTGAATGACAGTAGTTGATGACAAATTATTAACAAACTGGTGCCCTGCCCTAGAAATAAGTATGCTAGCATGGCCATACTTAGAGCTCTGTGTATCACCTTTTGCCTGGCTTCCCCGACGTCAATGCTGCTCAGCAAGTGGGAGGTGGGGGCAGGGGGGCAAGGCTATGCTGATCCATTTCCTGTCCCCTCCTGAGGCTCTAATTGAAAAATTTGGGTGGCCCTGCTTGTTTGTTTTGGTGGAATGTGGTAGGCTGTGTTTTCTGAGGCTTTTCCTCAGTGACTCTGCTCCATAGACCTCAGGGTGAAACGAGTGACGGGGGTCAGGCAAGGCCTTGTTTGTGAACCAGCAGTTTGCTCTTACCCCTGTCTGCTCTCTCTGCAGTCTGCCCCACCTGGTAGCTTCCTTCCTGCTGACATGCTTGCAGGGCCACTGGTCTGCACACCAAGGTTTCTTTGACCCAGTCAGGAGTGGACAGACAAAACAAACAGACAGGTTGTGGCCTCGCCAAAAAAGAGCCAAGCTTTCTGAAAAACAGGGGCCAACTACTAATATCTGACAGAATGGTAGAGGAAACGCTGAACACTTTCCGATATGTCTGACACAACTTTTGACAGATGTGAAGCAACACAAAGGTTCTTCAGTTAGGAAAAATCATAGTGAATAAATAGTATCTGATATGATGTGATGTACAGATCAACAACAGTTTGCTCTAACTGCAATGAAATTCTTGGGGTTGGAGTTTTGGATGAATAAAATTCACTCTTCTTTGTCAGCCTCTGGAGTAGCTCTTATCATAGCTTCCTTATTAGAATACTACTGTCTTCTGCAGGTAAACATGAAGGTACTGGACACAATATATAATATCTCTTCAGAAATATATGAGAATGATACTTCGATCATCAGTGACCACATCCTTGGTTGGCTATTTATTTAAGGACGAAGATCCGTTTAAGCACCATTTTAAATGCATATCCTCTTTTCAGTTTTTTGACAGTGACAATACATTTTTTCATTTAACTTTATGTGAAAAATTTACTCCATGCAAAATTTATTAATTTATCTATTCATTTAGAGACTTCTGTGGTATTAAAATTAAAGAAGCATAGACCCTAAAAAAAGGACCTTATTATCTTATAACGGGATAGTTTTATTGTAAAAATATTAAACATATCACGTTATAACGGGATGAATTTTATTGAACATGAATCAAATTAGTCTACTGTATGCAGTTGTTGTGACCTAGAAATGTTGGAACAAAATACATTTCATGGAAAATATTCTTGTCAAGCAGAAACATTTCAGTTCATTTGTCAAGGATTAATTGTTCTGGTCTGGTTTATTGTTGTACACACATGAAAGTGGAACGGTTATTAGCAACACGATACATCAACTGCCTGCATGCAGTAAGATGGTGCATGCGTGTATCTGAGTTGCCACAGAGTGTGTGTGCTACTTTTGGTTAATAACATGTACCAGTGATTGCACCTATGGCTGACTTCTGAAAATAAAAATGAAATTATAAAGGCTATATGCACTGCTGAGACTGGGAGAAATAAGACTGCGATATGAAGACTTAGATCTGTCTGCTTTAAGGGTGCAACGTCAACAATATATCACAGTGGCCTCCTAGCTTCACCAAATCTCTCCAATGATGTACAACTTTATCCCGTTTGTTAAATTAGACATTTCTCTGACCATAGCATGCACAGTTTCCCCATACAACGACGAATACATTTTATAGTCCAAGTTCCCACCACAAAACATATCACGTTACAACGTGATATGTTTCACATTTTTGCAGTAAAGCTTATCACATAATGGGTCACAGCTCCATATAAAATAAAAACTTAGGCAGTTTTTCCAAACAAAAGTAGTTTGTACTATTTGATGCATTCAGTGTTTCAATTTTTTAATCAAATGACATGCAGTCTGGAAGATGAGTGACTAATCAGTTGCAGCCCTATAAACAAGAGAAGGTAATTAAAAAAATCTATTGACACTGAAAATATTTTTTATATTGAGTATCTCTGCAAATCAAAGAAAAAGATAGATTTTTAAAGTAAACAGCAGTGTTTATATAATTAATAACCTTATGTGACTGTGGATGTTTCTCACGCTTGTGTGAGTGTGTTTTTATTTTTTATGTAAAGCAGCGGCAGCAGCGTTACAGCCTGGCTCATGAAGGTTCAGAGTGCTCCATTTCACCGTGTCGCTGGGCAGAGCCGCCTGTCTCCAGCTTCTTAATCCTCTGAAAACATTTTCTTGCAGTTGCAGGCCTATTCTTCATATTTCTGTTTATTGGTAGAGGGTTTTTATATGGGAAATTGGGGACTTCACTTCATTAAGCAAAACTCTGTAAAGCACTTGAGACTGACAAACAAACAAACAGATAGCCCTAAAGATAACAAAGCCTATGGGCAGACATGATGATGGTAGGATAGTGAGCCAGAGGCACACATCTGATCACTGTGTCCTCGTTCTCTGTCACGGAAGGGTCTCTGAGTGCTGAGACTGGCTGGTTGCAGAGGAGATGCTGACTCATTGTAGAAAAACTTAGTGGTCAGTGGTCAGCATATGTTTTCTAACAGAGCCTGCACAGTCCATGTAAATGTGATCCATTTATTTGGAATGTGATACCGTTCACACATATTATGGTCAATTTTTGGCTATCAGGTACATTACCGTCTCCACATCTTAGAGGCATGCGGTGGGCTGGCTGTAAGTGAACACTGAGGAGGACTGTTTAAAGCTCCACCTGGCCTGTGTGATCAGGCCAGTCATCTCAAGCTTGGTGATGTTTGGCTGGCTCTGTGCATTCAGGAGTCGAGGAGGATCTTTGATGGAATCTGGTGTTTGTGTAATGTTGGGGAGCATGGAGTGAAATGGCATTAGTGTGTGTGGTGGGCAGAGGGGGGTGGATTGAGGGTGATGAGCTGTCTAAATGGGTCCCTTTGTGCCCACTAAAGCCATCACACTCTGTCTCGTACACACTCACATACACATTTATGCCAATCATTGCCATATGTGAGTCACCTTTTACCTTAGTGGTTCAAGTGACCCAAAGTTTGAATGCCTTATTCATGATATAGTCATGGGGCTACTGTGTGTGTGTGCTTGTTAGTATGTCATTCAGCTTTGGTAGGTTGCCAATTCTGCAACAAACAAACCACAAATAAGAAAATGGAGAAAGAGCAGAGTGTAATTTGTGTTTAAATCTGAGGTTACCCTGTTTTAGGATAATTTCTTCTCTGTAGTTTACATTATAGGGTATAGTAGAGAAGAACAATATGTAGACACTGAGAGTAGTGTGTCACAGATAAAAACCTCTAATTTTGCCAGATATGAGTGATTATCTGGCTGATTTGCAAAATGTCTCATTCTCTGACTTTGATTTAAACTTATTCCAGTTTTCTTTCAAAGAACTTTAATTTATATCATAAAAATACTTTTGGTAATTTTTGTTTCAATGTGAATGTGAATGTGTGTAAATGGGTGAATGTGATGTATGATGTAAAGCGCTTTGGGTATCATCCCAGGTACAGTAAAGCGCTTTATAAATATGGACCATTTTACCATTTAAAAATCCATCTATGAAGTCTTAATTAAAACTTTTGTTCTAAATAACTTGGATTTGCTGCATAACTTAAGCAGGTTACAGGTCCTTCTTTTTCTTTGTCGCTAACAATTTGAAAATAAAATAGACGGATATGTTTGACAAATAAACTGAAAAGAAATTACAGTAAATCAGCAGTTATGCACCAAATTGTGTGTTTTTTTTTTGTTTTGTTTTTTTTATGAAAATACATCAGGTCCACCAGGTAATAAAAATAAAGGAACAACATTTTTTATATTAGTTTTCAAAAACACACATCAGATAAGCACAATGTTGCACACGGAGGCTCAAAAACGGACTGAAAGATATGATATATATATTTTAATTTTCTTTTTTATTTAATTGTTAATTAAGTTTTTTCTAAGTCAAGACAGCTGGAAGCTTGTTTTGTCGTGCTGCTTGAGGCTGACATCCGTGGTCCAGTCAAATGAGTAAACTTGCCTGATTATCTCAGAGAGCTTAAACTATGCCATCTATTTGTGTTTACTAGTGATTTGTGTTTACTTGGGATTTGTCCAGCTCTTTGGCTCAACCAAGAACTAAATAAGCTGCGTGCACTTATGCCCAAGTTGATATTGTTCAATGAAATCGTGATCTTGTATTTAAACAAAATGACTTACAAAAAAAAAAAGTGCACTGCCTCTAGCACAACTGGACTCACAGCAGTCTGACTACCACTTAATTATGATGTCCCATCTTGTTTGAATTCTTGCTTAGATGTAAGTTACTTTGGATAAAAGCGTCTGATAAATGACTGTAGAATAAAATAGAATAGAATACTAGTGAAAACCCTGTGTGAGGTGGAGGTGTACTGAACTAGTCAGTTTTGGTATTTGGAGCAGTAATGAAGAACATGTTATAATATATGATTTGTTTTTGCAAATTTACTTACATAAAAAACTGTCTTGTACATGCTGAAGAATTGACAACAAACCTGACTTGGACTTTACTTTTACTCTTTAAAGGCTACTTTTGGTGTAAAAAATGTATTTCAGATCTAGAAAACATTATTACAGATGGACCGTCCACATCTCCTGATGCGTACCAGTGTCAGAGATTGACAAATTTATCATTTTTTTGACAGACCCGCTAAAGAGCGAGCTGTTTTTTTTAATACTATTAAAATGGATCATTTTTGTCTGTCTGTGGGTTCTTATCAGTCTCACATTGGAATCATTGCATGTCTGTCTTAAAAGGTGAGCTGTGCCTCATTCTTGTGTCTGTTATTATTCGTATGATGTGATTTAAATTGTAAAAAGAAATAAATAAAATAATAATAATACAATAAAACAAAAAAGATGTCTTGCCATCTAACATGTAGGCCAGTTGTACAAGTTGAAAAGTTTAAAATAAAAAAAAAATTGTTTCCAGTCTCCAGCATTAAAGTTGCCGTGATAAATCTGTTTTTTGTTTGTTTGTTTTTTTGTTTGTTTTTTTTTTGTTGTTGTTGTTTTAACAATTTTGCCTTATTTTTGTTGTAATATTTGCAAATATTTAAATAATTTTCAGAAAGTGCTTAATTTCCATTGCAGTCATTAAAGCTTCAGGTCACTTCTATTTATTTTCATCCGTTAGTCTTTGAGATAAATTCACTTTATTGTAAAACAAAAAGTAAAAAGTTCTAAATTCACACTTATGTAAACCTTAACTCAGTAAATATACTAAAAGAATTAAGTTAACTTAAATAATCAGCTGACAATTAAGGTAAATAGTTTACTTTCTTGAATAATATATTGTTTTGTAATTTATTTAATCTATTTAATAATCTAATCTATTTAATCAAATTTTTTTTTTTTACAAAAATCAGGTATTTAAAATGATTTCTATGCTTCCAATGCTAACCATTTCTTTTATGTTTACTAATAAATATTCCTAGAATAATTAAAAGCATTTGTAACAGGTTTTAATAATATTAATAATAATAATATTAATAATAATCATAATAATAATAATAATAAAATCCCAACTTTAAGCTAAATTGTATATCTGCTGTTCAATGTGAGAAAGATTTATTTGACTTTATATAAAGTTATTCATTTAGTTTTGCATATTTTAGCATGGAGATAAAAAGGGATGTCACTTCTTTGGCTTCAAAAGGATCAAAAGCCTCAGAGTTTCTCAGTAACCATACACATTACAGCCAACCCTGCTGTTTGTTTCTTAGCTTCCAAGGAAAGCAACCCTGCCTTTTTAGCCCTTGTACCACAAAGAGAAAAGTTGACAGCATCGTGATTTGGAGAGAATGGAGCAACAGAAGAGGCTAAATCGGATTCTGTGTTGTTGGTGAATTAAATTTAGCCTACTTAGAAGGACAGGGCTTAACACATGTTGTACATAAGTGGCGTATCGTCTTATGAGGAGCTTTTAATGCCACCTAGAGGCTTGTACTTCTATCCCTCTTGTGGGAAATGCTGCCTACCCCCATAAGTTTCCAGTTGGAGAATCAGAAACCTTTTCTTTTATTTTCCTCGTCATGGAACTTTAAGAAGGAAAAGGGGAAAAAATCTCTCTCGCTGTCAGTCTTTGGCCTGTATGAAATTATATTTTCTATTACCTTGTTTGCAGGGTATTTGTGGTGATGCATGACATGAGACTTGTGCAAGAGCCCCCTTACTTTGCTGTGTGACTTGGTGCATCATGTGAGCGTGCATGCATGTGTGTCGTGCACGTCAGTGTTATAGAGAAGGGTCTGGGCAGTGTTCCCGTGTCCATGCACAGCCCCCAGAGTAAAGTAAACACAGCGGCTCTTTTCTCATCCCAGCCGTCAGCAGGCTCTCCCCAGGCCCGCGCCAGAGACCACACACCCAGACCACACACACACACACACACACACACATTCACACATACACTGCCCAGACCTCTTTGCAGATCCTTCCACATACTCGCATACACACAGACCACACAACACCAACTCCGGCCTCTCGCACGCAACCTCGCTGAGCTGTCATTCTGCCCAGTGTGTGTGTGTGGGCAGGCGGGCTTGTGTGTGTTTGTTCACGTGTATTTCCAAGATTAGGGGGGATAGCATAGAAACACTCCTGGAAGTTGAATCAAAAGTATACAAAATAAAGAGCCCTGTCCTCTGCCCCTCGCCACTCCCACTCTAAACATGTGGGATTGATGAAGGCTATACCAGGCTCTTGTTTTAGGCCTGTTAACCTCTTATCTTCATCATGTCAGATCCATAGCCCCTCCATTTCCTCTGACAAGCACAGGGCAGCAGCAACAACACATGGTAAATCCCGTTGGAGGTTTCTAGTTAACTCTTGGATGTCAGGGTGGAAGGAAATGGAGGAAACTGCTCCAGAACTTCTACCAGAAAGGTTCTGACTGCCGAAGGTTTCTGGGTCAATTTATGCGCCATTGTCCTGCACATTTTTAATTTTTTTTCTGTATTAGTGGGGATTTTATTTTACATTGTGTGCCACTCTTTTGAGTACAAGTTCAATCATTTTGAGTAAATAAAAATCTGTGTTCTTAATTTTGTGTTAATTTAGCACTTAAAGACAAATATTCACAAACTGACAAATTGTGAGCTGGAATTTTTATTTATTTATTTATTGTTTTAAGTAATAGTTTCTGTGTGATTCCCAAACTTTTTACATTTAAGGAAGACTTTTAAATAAAAATCTTGGATTGTAATAGTGGCAATATGTTGACACAGACGTTTATATATGAAGTATAAGTATGTCTAAAGCGATTCTGCACAGGGCCTCACTATGTAAACAGTTGTGATGAATGACAGGTCTAAGTATGTATATAGTAGATCTGCAACTAATAATACATTTCCTTAGTTTTATTCTGTTTTCTTTTCTCTCTGCATAATCTTTAACATAAAAAAAACGGTTAATAAGAGTTTATTAAGTTTAAGAAAGTGACAGCTTTAATATGCCTTGTTAAAGCTTTTGATTTATTCTTAAATTTGAATTGACCTATAGAAGTCTACACTTGTAATGTTACAACTATTTTTGGATTTTTCTACTCTAAGGGGGTTATGGAGTTGGCTCACAATTTGTCTGTATCTGAGCAGGATTTCTCAAAATTTATATAAAACTTTTTCCCGATTGATCAGGGCCAAATTCAAATTTATTAACTTTGGAAATTAAGATGAATCCAGACTTTTATTATTTTTAATTCCATTTTGCAGAGGTATGGCGTTCATGTTAACGACAGCGCTCCATCCTTTATACCAAAGTTAAGTGGATTTTTCCTTTTCCAATGTCCAGCCCTCATCTAAAACTTCCTAAACTTCTGTAGATAAACAACAACCTTGGCTTATCTTGATTAAGATGAGCATGAATGGACAGCAGTACTGGCTCTTCATAGATGCTCCGGCTGCTGCAGAGTTTGGAAGTTCAGTGTGTTAAAAACTGACCTCAACAATCACACTAATCAGTCTTGCACCCAGACGTCAGACCATCTTAGCAGTTTAACATCTTATTTTGTCTCAGTTGTACACTTGCTTAACTAATTATAGAACTTCTACCTGTGCAAGGGTTTACTAACAACTTTATGAGCTGGCTGAAGGTCCGGTCCGTGTGAACTCCTGCATTGTTTGCAGTGAACGTGTTTTGGCTGCAGAGCAAAAGGGCGGAAGCCTCACTCAAGCTGCTTCAGAGAGTCTAGATTGGTCAGCCTTTTTGAGACCTGGCAGTAATTTATTAGCAAACATCTGTGCTGCTGAAATACATCCTTTCATTTTCATTTTTTTCATTTGGAACCTTTTTCTCCCTCTCTTCTCTTCCCCAGCCCCAACATGAACTGATTTGCATTGGTGCTCCTTCTTTGGTGCCATAATCTGTACAGTTTTGTGTGGGTTTATGAGGAATGATTGGGAGAGCAGGTTTATTTATCTTGTGCTGTGAAGTTTACATTCTTCCTTCCCTCCCTGCTCTCTGTCTGTTCCTTCGTTCTTGGCTGCCTTCTCTATTTTTCCTATTATCTGAGAGATAACTGCTGCAGTGCATACATTGTTTAGAGACCTACAGGGTAGGAAGTGATCCACAAGCCAAATACTGATCATATTTAGCCGTTTCCCGTTTCTGAAAGCGTAAATATCTGGCTGCTTGGGAATTCAGTAAAAGTCTGTGATGAATTTAGAGACTTAGTTATTATTATTTATTAGGATTAGGTAGAGCATATATATATATGTGTATATATATATATATATTACAGTATAATATAAGTGATAAAATGACTGAAATTTGTACCACCAGCTAACATGTATGATGTAGTTACTCAAAACCATTAACATTTGCTTAGAAATACTGAAGTCTATATTATATTTATTGGTTTTTTATTTTACTAAAGCTTCACTAAGGAATTAAATGTTTTTTTTGTTTTGTTGATTAAAAACAATAAAAATTAAAAATACTAAAAAAAAATTGTTTTCAATTAAAAATCTGATTATGACTTAATTATTTTAAATTATGTCAGAGACCAGACTAATGTCTTCAGATTTTTTTTCAGGGATTAGCTTTTTTTTTATTATAAGTAAATAAATGATTGAACTGATTTGTTGCTCAACATTTGGCTGTATTTGTGCTTTATTGATTTTGTTCAGATTGCTCTTCAGGTTCAGGTGAGATCTCTGCCACTGACTGTGCCTTTTGTATGACTCTCTGTTTTCCATGTTCAGGTGCTGATTGAGCCAGAGTTCCTGTTTGCTTTAGGCCACCATGTCACGCGCACGTCAACCACCACTGGTTACGGGCATCTCGCCCAAAGAGGGTGCAGCTTGGACCAAAGTCACCATTCGTGGAGAAAACCTGGGCACGGGCCCAGCTGACCTTGCCGGTAATAACATTTACAACCACGTCGTTAACCACACAAGGGGCTCTGTCTTTGTAAAATGTTGTTGTTTCTACTTTTTGTTTAACTTTTTAACATAATTTTCTGTAATGCAATATTGATTTTTCATGACATCCAGACTTCTTCTAGTGTTTTAAAGTTCTCCCTCAAGAGATTTCTTTTTCTGTTTTTATAAAAATATGCATATATGTTATTGTGTAAATTAATAAGTCCAGATAAGTATACAGATTAGATTTTCTTGGTAAAGATCACAGATATAAATATACAAGATATCAGCACATTATGTAATTATCAAGTGTCTGTTTAAGTTTAAATATTAATTCTTAGTTTAACCATATTTGGCTGTTTAACTCTGTAGTGCTCACTGATTTTAGGACAGAATAAAGCTTATTTGCACATTGAAATTTCAGCTTTACGAACCCATTAATGAACCTTAACAGCCGACTGATTAAACATGCATTTGTAAAGTTTAATTTTGCTTATACAAAACAGAAGTGGACAGGACACCTCATTTTATTCTCGTAATAGTGTCGACACTACTTAGAAGCACTTTAATGTCGTGGGAAGGGAATGAATGAAGCTGCTTATTGAATTGATTTGACCACTTTTAAAAAATCAAATCTTATTATTTGTACATTATTATTATTATTATTATTATTATATAAATTATTTGTACTGTGAACAACATTGAATTTAGCTTAATTTGTTACAAAAAAATATATAAAACTGAATATTTATCTCTGGAGGTGAAATCAGTCAAAAGCACAGGAAAAAAAATAATTAAAATCACATGTAGAATGTTGTCAATATAAAAAGGGGCATTTTAGTCATTTCATTAAATACTTAGTTTTATAAAAAAAAATTAAGCAACTTATGTGACACATTTTTTCCTGTTTGCATATTATGTTGTTAAAACTACTCACCAGCCACAAAATTGTACCATTTTCTGCTTCTTATAAAGAATTAGAAAATACATTTAAATAATAAGATATTAGTATGATAAAAATTTAAGCATGTTGTACAGCCCTTTCTCACAGAAAAATATATTAGTGCTGCACTGTTTCTTTCTTTGTGTTTTATATATAGTTTTTTGGTTTTTTTTGGTTTTGTTTTTTTTTACCATACATGTATTTTGTCCCTCTGTTTATATGTGTCATTATAACATGAAATACCTTCTTGTTTAGAGGATAGAAAATATAAAGTACTGCTCAGGCCTTGTCTTATAAGCTTTACTACACTCCAAATAGAGCTTTACTACACCTAATTTCTTGATAAACCAGACATTTACAATGTTATGAATAACCTATGTCCAGTTTAAATTCTTCAGGGACCTTCTCACTCGTACTAACGTGAAAATAGTTTTTGTTTGTGTGTCTTTTTTATAAGATAATTTTCAAGAGCCACACAGAGGGTCTGCCAACATCTTGTTCTCATTATGCGTTAAACCGTCACTTTTTCTTTGCCCATATTTTCCCTCGAATTTTCCAATTCCTTGTCCGCACTACCTTTGTTGAGAGGCGGGTGGCAGTCCGGAGGACTCCCACACTGCTCGGCTTATGGCTAGCAGCACAATAGCCAATGATACAGGTCTATTTCTGAGTATGAATGTCCCTGGGGCTGGATTTAGACAATTAGATATGCACAAATGTGTGTGAGTGCTTATGTACTCAAACAAAGTGGCCAGTAGAGAACAGGAAATGGGGCTCTAATGGGCATATTATTTACGGTTTTATGGGCTATTTGTTGATCAGCTCCTGCAAGCTTTTATAATGTTTGATGAGACACGCGTGAGACGTTCAAAACCTTCTCAGCTGGAAATGTCCAAATAATCCCTGTCCCTCTCTTCTTGTGCCCAAATGGTATTCAAGAGGGTTTCAAAAGAGGCTGACAGACGTAAGGGCAGAGTGCACATTGTGCCAGTAATGAGCCACTTAGCACTGAAGAGAGACACATTAACTTAAAGGAGTTGAGTGAGATGGAGAAAGATCAAGGCCACCCACACCAGTCATGACCCCAGCTTGAACTTTGACCTCTGATGACAGTTTGACTAAACTTGCTGATAGACGACACTGCCGTCTGAGGAAGCTCCTCTTTTTATAGACTTTGTGCATGTGTGTGTGTGCATGTGTGTGTGTGTGTGTCAGCGCTACAGTTTGTTTATTTATTCTGTCAGTGTGTGTCCATATCTTTCACCCTTTTCACCCTTTCTCCTCTCCCTTCCATCTCAGGTCTGTCGATCTGTGGCCACAACTGCATGTTGACAGCCGAGTGGATGTCAGCCAGCAAAATAGTGTGCCGCGTGGGTCCTGCCAAAGATGACAAAGGAGAGATCATCGTCACCACCAAGTCTGGAGGCCTCGGCACCTCCACGGTCTCATTCAAACTGCTCAAGCCGGAGAAGATTGGTGAGACTCTGGAGACGAAGCCAACACAATGACATTTTTTTATGTGTTAGCCTGGACAAAAAGAGCTGAAGGATTCAGAAGCTGGCTATTTATTTCTTTTCATTTTAGCAGTTAGTGACTTATTTTTAATCAGTTGAATCACTTTTAACTATAAAAATTGTACGATATTTCACAGGGTTGGGTTTAAATAGACAGAACATGAGGAAAAAACAGGGAAATGTGCAAATAAAGAGTAAAAATAGCAAAATATATGTGATTTGCCAAAGTCAGCCACACAGCCTACACGACTATTGAGCCCTACAGACCTACAGTAATGCAATTTTAAGTGTATAATCACCTAAATTGGTTCTAGTATGATTTAAAACTTTAAGAAATGAATTCAACAACTCACAGTTAATATTCCTTGAATGTTCCTGTTGGTTTGTGTATGTTCAAAAAAGTGGTTGATTGTGAGCTTATCAGGGACGTGTTGTTGGCCTCGATGTCTGTCCTGCAGGTATCCTGGACCAGTCTGCAGTGTGGGTGGATGAGATGAACTTCTATGACATGAGGATGGACCGCAACAAAGGAATCTCCCCTCTTTCTTTGCGTCCCAGCAATCCATTGGGCATCGACATAGACAAGTATGAATCAAGGATATACAACCACACATGCACACAGCTCAATCACACTCCCATAAACACAAGTACTAGTCACTGAGTCATGGTTTACATCTCTAAACAGAGACAAACTCTTCCCATATGCCAGCATTTGAAATATTATGCCAACATGGCAATGGTTGAACAGCCTCTAACCGCTTCACACAGCGAGTGGAAACAACATATCTGTGTATAAAGCAGAGAGATATAAGACATTTAAAAAGAGCTGTGGGAGCACATGTACACCACTTCAGAGCGGGCAGCAAAGTGATGTCTCCCACGTGCCGAGCAAAGAGTGCAGAGGTTGTAATGTATAGTTTGTGTTGTCAAGTTCTGGCATTTCTGGCTTAGTATTTGTTTGGTTTAGAGGGGCCAGGGGCAAGTGACCGCTCGTGGCCAGAGACAAGACCCCCATAAACAGGCCGTACCATTCACCCTCTCCCAGGGATGCGTTGTGCATTCAGTGCAGAAAGTCTGCACAATTCTCCGATTTTTATGGAAATTATTTAGAGCTTGAAAGGATGAGAAGCTTTGTTGGGTTTTTTGTGTACCAGCTGCTATGTTTATCTTGGCAAATCGGATCAGTCTAATTAATTAATTTGATAAATGTAGGGTGTTTATTATGAAGGATATAATCTCTTCCAAAGTTGTTCTTCAGTATTTGAGCTACAATATTTAAGATCTGACATCCTGTGTAACTGTGTCAAAAGCAAACCATTTAAACCTTTAATTAAAACACATCCTTGTTTGTAACTGCATTTCATACCCATAACAATATTTATCCTGGGCTGATTACATTCTTACTTGTCAGAAATAAAAAGATATCTGCTGTATTTAAGAGATCTTTCAATCCTTGGAAATGTTCAAATGGTTAATTAATAGGTAGACTGGGATATGCTTTTCTCAAACCTAGAATTTAGTTCTTCAAAAGAAAATAGGACCATTCCACGGATCCTTAATGATGTTATTTATATCCTTAATAATATTTTAAACTAGATTTTTCATCTCTTGGATGAACATCTTGGTTATGTGGAGCAGGAATCCTTTGATGTCTACAATACTTTTGTTATTATTCACCACTTTTATTTTAGAAATCCAAAATGAAAGACTATTCTATATATCAAAATGTACAGTTTTGATAACAGAATGTAACCATGGATGTCTGAAATGCTCATTTTTGCTGATTTATAGATATCTAGTGCATATTCAGCTTACCACAAGAGGTTAGAAATTCCAGTTCAAACTTCACAGGAAAGTGAGTTTTTTTGTTTTTTTTTATCAGGAATGCGACCTCTTTTTATTTATTTCCATTTAAACACAAAAAATACAAAATAAATAAAGAAATATTGGTGACTCTTCTTTGACCATCACAAGGGTGTGCGTGCTTGCATACATCACCAAGATCGATCTGGAACATGAATTTTCTGTTTTCTAGACCTCTTGGTTTGTGCAGCATTTTTTCTACATATCTGTGTGTAGCTGCAGAGTGGGTGGTGGTTTGGGGGCGAAAGGGTTGGTTTGTGTAGACCACAGGTCATTAGTAGAGATCAAGCTTCCCTAATGAGTACTGGGTCCTCCTGGGGCATCCAGGCGTCACACACTGCACTTCCCACGCCAGGCTTCCCCAGCCTCCATGCTTCCTGGCTGTACACTGCCCCCTGCTGGAAAAATGTGACCCCAATACCTCATTAAAAAGCTATCTCACATATGACACAATTCTTTCTTACTGTTTACTGTATATAGTTATTAATCTTTGTTTTTCGGGGCCAGAATAGTTTGAATCCTGCTGTTTTCTCCTTGGAGTATTTCTTTTGTTTATATACTGTACAGCTGTATCTGCATTTTATTACCAGTAAAAGTTTTCTGTGTTCATTTATCCTCATCTGTTTTCTTCCAGAGGCAAAATCCCACAGAAAGACATAGAGCTGATATTTCCAGGAATGAGTGCAGACTTCACCAGTGAAAACTTTTCTGCCACTTGGTATCTCATAGAAAACCATGCAGGCTCCAGGTACGTCCATCTTTGATATTAAGCTGACATCTGTCATGACATCTGATTACAAAATAGGGAAGAAAATGGAGAAAAGATAGCACATGTTTATTTGCCTACTTTTTTTCTGGACATCAGCAGAAATTGGGCTTGCATAGTGTCTTCACTCTCAATTGCAGCAACCAGACAGATGTGACACGTGTTTTATTTCCACTGACACGTGGGAAACTGTGACTGGTTTGTTGGTGTATCTTCCCTGAAGAGTATATCCTATTTGAGTGCTTGTAGGACCAAATGGCAGGATTTTATTGATCTTAGTGGAAACTGCAACAAGTGACTAGAAGGTATTGATAAAAACTGGTGAAAAAAGAAGTTTTCTCTTACTACAGCCACTAATTCTGGCAGTGCTGCACCTCCTTGCAGGGTTGTGTTGATGTGTGAGTATTCTTTTGGTATTTTAAAATGCAACTCCTGTGAAACTATCAGAAATGAGTCTTATTTATATTATTATTATAAGGCATATTTGATCTCCACAGTTCACACTGCATGCCATCCCTCTGCTTCGGCTTTGGAATACCTTTTGAAAGGATGCAAATGGCCAAGATAAAATGTTGTGTTTACAAACAGTAACAACTTTCCTTGCAACAGAGCTGAAAGTAAACATATTTACTTTGGTGAGGATTAAACATGAGATAGAAAGGCAAGAAGAAGAGAACTGTAGAAGAACTCCCAAATGATATTCTCAAATCAGTGCTCTAAAATAACATTTTAACGCCCCAAAATGGTCCTGGTTGTTTAATGGTGAGAAGTAACTGCCCTTCACTTTGTTTAACCCCTGGTTCCTGTGGTGGACGTGGAGGGGGGCACAGCCACAACCCTCCAAAACGTCTTGTTCCCTGGAAAAAGTTCCCACAGGTTTAGATACTTTTAGTTCATTGCACTCAGTTAGATGGCAAAAATACTTTTGTCTTTTTGTCTTACATTACCATTTACACGCTTGTCAAGCCAACCAAAAATCAACCAATCAAATGTAGTGTTTGGTTATTTGAAAAAATAATAATAAATAAATAATACATATTCTGAAATAGTATTAAAAAATATTTCTTTTACTGTTTGATAAGTAAGTGGCCTTTGGATTGCTGATCAGAGTACAAATAAACAATTTTGATTATTTGCTGATATTTTGCAAAACAATCAATTTGCCAATAAGACATGGACACCCTGGAGAAAATAACTGTTTGTGGGTCTATGTTAGAGATTGAAGGATAGCAGTGGTTAACTGGTCATACGTATATATCCAGAAAAATATAAGTTTAAAAAAAAGCAACACATTTTGTTGTGCTGGTTTTGAGACATTTGAGGTTATTTAAACTTGGAAAAGTATCCCCATGATTAGCTGAAACAGCGAGGTGTGTAGACAAGGTAGCCCGCTGACCTGAAAGACTGTCATGTCAGGTCAGAGGGGAGTTATTTTGGACACTCCTGGCTTCCTTCACCCCCCCGCTTAGCCTTCCAGTAACCCAGACCCCCAGGAACCAGCATGACCAGGGGCCTCTGTTTGGTCCTGACTGGGTGACTGTTTCTTCCTGCAGAGGAAACCTCACTCAGGACACCGACACGCAGACACGTAGTCGCAGTCGCCCCAGATGTGTGTCCAAAGATGTGTGAAATGCACCAAATTCCAAAGCTTTTGTTTATGTACATTTTTAGCATTTCTCAAAACAAGCAGTTCAAATACCTTTTACAATTCATCTGATTATTTTAAATAATAATAAATTAAAACGATGATAAAATTTGGCTTTAATGGCATTAATATTATAATGTTTTTGAACAGTTTTGAGCATCTGAAGATTGCAGCAAATAACCTGAAGAAGCAGGCCACGAAGAAGAACGAGGGAAGTCTGGCCTATGTGAAAGGAGGCCTGAGTACGTTCTTTGAGGCCCAAGACGCTCTGGCAGGTAAGAGGGATTAACACATTTGTGTGCTCGTGGACTTGCACCAAGTGGTGGACAATGAACACACAAACTTCCAAATCATCACACCACTTTTCTGTTAAAAAAATTGCTCTTGATTTTTTGGATAGTGTGCAAGTCTGCTGATTTGGATTTCTTTTCCCCACATGTGGTTTTGCAGCGGTTGATTAAAGAGGCTCATTTGGCCGCTGTGTGAAAACCTTCCACTTTGTGCTAGAGTTACACCAGCCAACCGCAACATGGTTAATTCACCTTCATCAAAATGAGATCAGCTCTCACCTGTCACACACAGGCACACTTGACTCTGAAAAGTGGTTATAAACATACACATGCGCACACTCGCTGGCCTTCAGACGCCAAAAAAGATTTCAAGGTAGCAGAGACTGACTGCTGTCGCTCTGCCAGGTACCTCAAATCAATTGTTCACTTCATCATTCATACTTTTGTCTGTTTACTCTGTGCCCCCGCCATAGCCGCTCAGTTACTTCCCTTTACTATTTATATGTGCACTTTTTCTGCCTCCATCTTTATTATTATTGCTTTCCGTATGTTTGTGCCCCGGTTGGAAGAGAGGCAATGTTTTCATTGTTAGTGACTGAATCTAAATAAACGGAGCAGCCCAACACAATGCAAGCCAAAGTATTAGTACTGATAGTGCTGATAACAGACCCAATATGACCAATGGGAACAATACACAGTCATTCTCACGTTCAGACTGAGCGTGCCTACTGTGTGCCCACTGCCCCAATGGGAAATGTACAGTCTCCAGGGATGCAGGAAGCAGTGCACCATGGGTGGACTCGAGTGACCTGTGTCACAAGAGGACTGATGCTATGTGACTTGCAAATTTTCTGGACCTAAATATAAGATGGTTAATCAGTGGGCAGGACAAATGTCTCTGTTTTGTTCCTTCAGTTTGTGAACGAATACATTGCAAAATCATATGTAGCAGAGATTAGAGTGAGGTAGTTTAATATTCCTATAATTAATTAGCAAATCCTCAGCTTTGACCCATTAAAACCTGGATGCACCAATGAGTTTCCAAAGAATTTGACATCTAAAGCAACTAGGAACATGAAATTCAAACCAAGCTTAAACCTTTAAGTTTTGCCATTATGTTCAGTTCACATTATAAAACAAAAATTAAAAGAATAACCTGTAGTCATTTTACTGAAAAACAAAGATATTGCATCAAGCTTGAAAGTGAGGTACATGCACATCCTTTCTAAATGGGTTAACTATTTTACGTGACAATTTCTTCAGGAAATATACAGGCTTATTAGAAAAAGGAGCAGGGACTGTTTGAAACTAATGTCTTCACGTTATATATTGACTCCCACTTTTCAAATGTGAATATTTTTCCCAAAAAGTAAACATTGTCTCATATTTGGACCAGCAGTATGACTTGAAAGTTAATTCTTAAACTTCCTGACCCTTGTCTTCTCACTATGACTCATTACAGCCCTACAGAATCCTTTTTGGGCCAATATTGGCTCTCTGTCATGAAAAATGAAGTGGCAGCACAGAATGGAGAGCTGAAGTAGATATATTCTTTACATTGTGTATAGACAGCCAAACCGACATACCAGCCGGCACACAGTTAGTGAGCCAGCCAGCACGAGACAGCCCTGCAATAGTTCACAGCCGTGGCTGGTTAGCACAGCTGTCTGTGCAACCGTGAATCCTTTCTTTGTGTGTCTGCAGAGTTTGGCAAGTTTCTGTTGTTCTGAGTCAGTCCAGATGAGCCTCACCTGAGAAATTAACAGGGTATTTGTGTGTTCTTGTAGTTCAGAATGTGCTGTGTTATAAATAGCTGTCGTGCCTCCAGACCTCTCAGTCACCATCACGACATTCTCGCCTACTTGCGTGTTTATTCTCCACTCTGTTTGCATGGGAGATTTTATTAATGACTTTAATTGATGTCTGGAGGTTTTTTGTTGTTTTTTTATGCAAGTGCAGGTGTGTGTGTAAGGTGGAAAGAAGGAATAGAGGCCAAATTTAATAAAATAAAATAAATGGATAGAAAATGTTCAGTGCAAACAGCAGGACACTTCAGTATCTGGGAAGTTTTTACATCTTCTTTTCTTTCTCTTGTTCCCACCATCTGCCTCCTAGCGGCTTTCCAGCAGAGTGTATACTACAGTAATGACTAAATAAAGTCCCATTCCTCTTTTTTTTAAATGAACTCTCAACCCTGTTTTAAAGTTAGTTTAGATTTTGCATCTGCAAGCCAGAAATCTTGTTAATTGCGCTGTTGTTTAGATTAGTGAGCTAATTTTGGCAAATTGATTGTAATGTTAGAGCTTCCACAGTGCGGATCAGCTTGCATAGCCTCAGTATATAAGCAAGGCATAAGATGAGCTAGAACCAGATCTTTGTTTATTCTCTGACATTTGTAATTTAATTTTTGGCAGAACAGTTTCTCCCACAGGCATCGCAGCAAATCGTTAGGCCACTGTAAGCTTAGCATTTTCTGCCAGAATAATATTTCATCCTACCTATAAAATGAAAATTATCCCATTTAACTCACACAGTCCAAATGGAGTCCTTCACTATGGCACAGAGAAACTAGCAGAGGATTTTATAAATGTATTAGAAAGGAAAACTGAAAGGTCCTATTTAAATAGTATTCAGACCCTTCACTTAGTACATGGTTTAAGCCCTGTTGTTGGAAATTATCTTACAAGTTTTATTTTTTTTACTCTCATTTTTCTTGACAAGAAACCTTAAAGCTCAGCCAGGTTGGATGGAGAGCGTCAGTGCTCGTCCATTTTTAGGTTTCCTCAGAGATGCTCTGTTGCTACTGTAGGACTGTCTTTTGTCTGCACCATGCTGTGGGACATTGTGTTGCTGAAATATAAGCTTTTAACAACTTGAAAACCAGTGTCACCAAGTGTGAGCTTGTTTGTTATGGTTTAGTGAAGCCAGATAATGGAGAGATTTCGTGGATAAATTGAATCCACTTTGTAGTACAAGTTGAAACTTTTCAGTTTTAATTATTTTATTACATAACAAGAGTTATTTATTAAATCAGTCTTGTCGAACAGGTTTGTGGCCATTTTGTTAGCATCATTTCTTATTTTTAAAAACACCATCAACTTTAGGACATTTTATATAGATAGGTCTGTTCCTTTCTAGATTATCTGGTGATTTCAGACTTCAGTAAATTTTTTTAAAAGAATCTGAATGTTAATGCAAAGGAGAACTTTCAGTCTTTCATTAAAGAAGGAAAAAAAACAGTGCTTTTCGTCAACTCTTTATGAAAAGAAGAGTCAAAATAATCTGTTTGTTTGTATCTTTAATCTGTGGATTTTATCAAGAAATTGAACTCTAAACTTTAGCAGCTTGTTGTGGTCCAGCTTGAGGGAACCATGATGTGGAGGTCAGAAACTATTTTCACTTTTAGAGAGATTCCTTTTATAGCCAGCCATTTACAGAGAAAGGACTTAAAGAGACTGTTGGATGTCATTTGAGTAGAATAGCACAGCAGAAATATTTTTTGAGAAAATGTAAGGAACTTTGATCTTATATTCCCTAAATTCTTTGACTTGCAGCAGTTGTTCCCAAACTTTTTTAGCCATGAGCCCTAAGATAATATGTGTTGGTAAGTGATATATGAAATGGGTCATCTTGCAGCCATCCTCTAAATGTAAGGCTTGCAAACTGCCAAAATAGTCATAAATAAGGGGGACGAAGTGGTTTTTGGCGGATTCAGTCAACAGCTGTGACAAAGCACCCATACGCCGAAAATCAGCTTTTCTCTCTGTGATAATGCCAATTTGGAATATTTAAAATGGCATGAGTAATAACTTTGTAGTTTATTCATTAATGTGTTTAAGGTTAATGCATTAATTTGAATTAATCTTGCATTAATTTTGACAGTCCAAACAAAATCCCACATTTATTTGGTAAATATAGTTTTTTTTGGTTGTTTGTTTTTTTAACAATTATGTTGGGAACTCCAGTTTGGGAAAGGCTGACTTATAGTATCTATATTTTTCAGTACTTTAAAAGCTAGATTTTCTTCTCTACTGGTTCATTTTAATAATTATATAAAGAAAACATTGTAAATTTTATGTTTTTTGTTTATTGAACACAGTTCTACCAATTTTTTCTGTATCACAAAATATTTTGTTTCTGTGTTTAATTTTTATTATTATTATTAGAAGAAGAAAAATAGTTCCATAAGCACTTCATATGAGCCTTTGCAAACTGGTGAAAGAGATGGAGGGTTTTGGCCTCATCGACTGTTTGGTCAAGGAGCCTCAGTGATAAATTGAGCCATGCCTTGGAGACATACACATACTGGCTGGTTGAATGAGTGACAGTTCCTCGGGCAGCAGAGAGTTGTTGCCACTAAAATGTTGAAATTTGAGGTTTTTCATTGTTGTGTGAAAAGGAAGTCTCCCAGTGATGCAGGAAACGGAACAGCTACCGTGTTCCAAAAATGAAAGATTCCCAGGGCCTATTCCCTAAGTCCCCAGACCCAGCAGGAGTCAAAACATCTCCAGCTTTAGAAAGCAGGGACACTGTATTTTTATTCCTATTCTTTTTTCTTTTTTTTTTTTCCTCAACGGTTCCAGGAAGTTGAGCGGGAGATGCAGCTCTTCCTCAGGTCCTGGCTTCGAGTGTTATCCGGACTCTGACCTGATGTTTAGCTTAACCGTGACGTCATCTGCCCCTCAGTGTGTGACAGATGCAGAGGACACACAGCTGGCAACAGGGCAGGGGGGAGGGGGGTGATGTGGAGACAAGAAGCAGACCTGTGTGTGTGTGTCTTCCTTTGTGTATCAGTCCTATGCTGTCATACACACTCTTTGCACTTAAGAACTAACCTGCATTTGGTCACATTTTTGGAGGGTCAGTGACGTCCATACTGATTAGGCAGACACATGTTTGAACAGTGTGTTTTAGGAATACCTCCGTCTGCCTTGAGGCTTCTGTCTGACAGAATGGACCCACATATTTATTTACAGAGCTCTCCCCCTTCATTTTGCCTCCCGCTCCCTCTGCTGTCAAACTCTAAGCCAGTTTATATAAAAGGAAGACTGTTTGACGAAAAAGCGTAGAGAAAGAAGCTGAAAGCCATGCTCTGCCTTTTCGTCATCTTTTCTCTTTTCTCTCACCTTCATTCTTTAAATGAAGAGTTTTCTTGTTGCATATTTGCGTCGCTGCACAAGTATGCATGAGAGGGTCTTCTAAACCCTCTCCATTACGCTTCCACTCTGTCAATAAACCCTCGCTGCAGCTCTCAGCACCCAGCTGCCCACTACTGCACACCATTTATTTATTCATTGGGATAGCCCCACCACTCTCTCCCTCTTTTTCTGTGTTTTTTTTTCCCCTCTTTTAAATTCCCTCTCCCGCGTAAAGCTCTTCATGCTTAGTGATGGATGCAAGCCATCAGAGAGTTCCTGCCCCCCTTTCCTCCACTGCAACAGTCATTTTTTGGCATCTAGACCTCCGCCCCTGCTCTCTTAAAGTTATTTTTCAGACAACTGAAACATTCTTGATTCATATTACCTCCAGGTCAAAGGGCTTTAAATGTCCCAAGACCAGCAAACTGTGCCATTAATGGCTTTGGTTAGGTGCATTGATCCGGTACAGCCATGTCTGGGATGAGGTCACGTCCTTGTTGTGTGGGAACAGGCACTAGAGGGAGTGGGTTCAACAGCAGCATCTGTGGCTAAAGAGCCAGTGAGGTTATCTCCCATCTACCATTGGAGTAGAACCTGTTTATTGTTGTACCTCCAGTTCCTGAAACTAAAAATGTTCCCATCTTTGGGAAGCAGTTTCACCTCTACCAATGTGCTTTGTGTTTTTATTCATCTAGTTTTGTTTGGGAGTATAAAATTAGAATTAATCCAGACTTTCTGTTTCAGCTATCCACCAGAGGCTGGAATCTGATGGCACAGAGAAAGTGGAAGGATCAATGACCCAGCGACTAGAAAACATCCTTAACAGTAAGCATCTAGAATAATCTATGATGTAATGATCAGTAGTCTTCCCCAAAATCTATCCTCTCCATCTAAATAGATATTAAGAGTTCAACTGGTAAAAGTGTGAGAAGAGACGGGCTAGTGATCATCCATGTCGGCAGTAATCCCAGACACTTGATACACAGTCCATGCAGGCCAGACACATCTGCACTGTGTATGTTTAGTCACATCTGTAGGTCTTCCTCTCTTTAACAAGCAGATCCCTCAGTAGAAACCGTGTGGCCACCCTCGTATGTCATACATGATAATGGGACCACTCTAATGGAGGGTCAATAAGCTGGCCCTTTTCCCGAAGTGTAGAGTAAATAAACCTCACAGCCGGATATAGCTTTCATCCCTACCAACCCGAACTGGAAGGCCCATGGCCCAACGGGCCCCTATCCACCCCCAAACCCATCAAACACATTGCACCAGTTAGCCAATCATAGACTGACTTTGGGAAATGTCAACTTCACAACAGCTCAGATTGGTGAGTGAAAAATGTTCAGTATTCCTCTGTTCGGTCTTGTGCTGTTTTTCCTTCAGGGATTTTGTTATGGGGGTGGGGTTTTGTTTTGATTATAAGAAGTTAGTTTTTTTTCTATCTGACGGCACATCCGAGGCCACCCACGAAGTCAGTTAGTTGTGCAAAAGTCCCACCAAGCAGGCATACTTAGAGATGAATGTCACTTTCTCCTTAGCAACTTGGTCTCTCCTCCTGCTCTTCTCTTTGTGTCAAATAACATCCAAAGCAGGAAGAAAACCAGAGACCGGCAATAAGAGGGAAATGTGGTATCAGCATTTATTTATATAGTATCCCAGTTTCTCATTTTCTGCCTCTTTAACTCTCACTCCATCTTTTTCTCACTCATCTTTCTCGTAGGAGCGAGTGATACCGCAGATACGCTCTTCCAGGAGGTCTTGGGACGGAAAGACAAAGCTGACTCCACACGCAATGCACTCAACGTCCTGCAACGTTTCAAGTTTCTCTTTAACCTGCCACTCAACATTGAACGCAATATCCAGAAGGTACTTTGCTCCAACACATGTCCACAAAACAGCAGATACATATAAAATGTCTAATGCAAAATGAATGAAATGAGTTTTTTCACACCAGTCTACAAATACAATAAAACTTTAGCTGTGTGTAGGGATGCTAAATTGTCAAAAGGTCAAACCTTCATTTCTTTTATTCTTGTATATAATGAACAACTGTGGTAAGGATCTACACCCGAGTACTTGTTTAAGCCATGTAATTCTCATTTTATTTGATTTAAAAGCTCTTATGAATTGATTGATGAGATAAAATAGTATTTATGTTTGTAAAATGTGAACAAAGAGGAAAAATGTCTTTGGTGTCCATTTACAGCACATTTATATGTTGATGTTTTGGTTTTTTTTTATATTTAAATAAATATAAATTTATTTAATGGTGATGTTGAGATGTCCAGCAAGAACGACGGCTAATTTAGCATCCATATTGCCCCCTGTCTCTTCTCTGAGCGCTCACCAACCAGTAAAAGTCAATCAGATGTTGATTTCTGTCTTATTTCTTGCTCTGTCACTTTCTCTCTAGTTTTTCCTCGCTTGCTTTTGTGTGTATATCCAGTTGCTGTCATGTGGCATGGTGCTGTAAAACAAAATGCAACTGTAACTGGATTCTTCAAGCTGTAAAAAAATGTGAATTTCTGGGCCTCGACACTGCAGGGCAACAACAGCTCCAGGACTGTACATAATAAACCTCAGTGAACCATCAAAACCAGTCAAAGCACAGAGTTTTAAGCTGCTGGGGAGCAGTGTGTCCTTTTGGAAAAGATTACTTTCTTTTCAGATAATACAGTTACTTGACATATGATAAGACAATTTTTTTCTTAATATTCCTACTTTTTTATTCTTCTGCTTATTACTGTTCATAGTCTTCTTATTATTCCTATTTTTAATCCTATTCATATTCTAATTCTCATTCTTATTTTTCTTAGCATTATTAGCATAATTTTTGTCATTTGTTTTTTATTCTTTAATTTTGGAAACTAATAATTTTTCATTTTTATTTTTAAATGAATTTGTTTAAATTATTATTTATTTCTGTTACACAGGTTTTAGAGGGCAGTGATGCAGAGTCCTTAAGACAGATAGTTTTTTTTTTTCTTTTTAATTTTTTTCTTTTCTCTTTAAAAACAGCTGTTGATTAAAGTTTGTAGTTATAGTTTAAGCCTTCATCTTTTTTGTAAACTTCAGCTGGTAAATGTCTTTATGACTTGTTTTGAGTGTTGACATTTACAAAATCATTTCAGAACACTGCTTGAAAAATTTCTAAAAACCCACAGACATTTTCCGACCTTTAGGGAGTGTTTATTGTTCTCGGCCCGCTCTGAAAAGTACACCAACTGATAAGATGCAATGCCTTATAAATGTTCATTTACGTTAACTTAAATGTTAATTTATATGTCAAAAGTTTTGACTCTTTTTCATTGGCTGCTGCTCTGCATCTTCTTTATCGATCCCCAGATTGTATTGTGTGTTTGTTTTGAGGTGCAGTTTGGCTAACTGTCAGCCAGAGGGTGGAGCTAGAGAGGCTTAACTGCACAGTGTGCTTATTGATAAATTTAAAAAAAAAGGGACACACACACACATTATTAACTAAAATGACATTTGCTTGCAGGGAGATTATGATGTGGTGATCAATGACTACGAGAAAGCCAAATCCCTTTTTGGGAATACTGAAGTTCCAGTTTTCAAGAAAGGTAAATTATTTTTTTCTTTCTTTTTTTAAAAGTTTTTAATCTAAGCAAATATGTTTAAATTAAGTGTGTTAGCAGGACATTGTTGCTTACTCTTCTCTCAAACCTTGTATTCGTCTGTGCTCCAGTTTACGCTGAGGTTGAGACGAGGATCGGCGCTCTGAGGAGTCTGTTGTTGGAGAAGCTGCTGCAGACACCGTCAACGCTTCACGACCAGAAAAGATACATCAGGTCTTCTTTTAGTTTTCTAATCCTCACTGACTGCTTTGCATCACCAGTGTGTTTGTCCTCTGTTGCTATTTTATATTTCCTGAGTTGGAATGTGTTTGTGCACAAAGTCTTTGTCTTCATACAAGCTAAATTTTGCATACAGCTTTAAAAAGTGGAATAGAAAGTCATGACAAATCTCTTGGACTCTTTCATTGTGCTCTTTTTAGTTTGTTTTATGTCTGTTTATGTCATCATTTACCAAAACTTCAACCCCCTTCCACAGCTTTTCTGTTTTCCCTCTAACTTTCCTTTGTTCGTAGATCCTCTCGTCTTTCTGTTTTGTGGCTCTCTTCTATTTTTTCTTTCTCTCGCCTGCCTTTTCTTCTCGTTTTTCCCTTCATCCATCTGTCCCTTCATACTTGTGGTCTCTACCGATTTATTATTGTAAAGACCAACCTGTCAGGATCACAGAGACCAGCTCTCCACCACATGGCAACATCTTTCATCCTGGTGCATTAGGCACAGCTCTGAACGCCCACTCAGCTCCTGTTTACGCTTCATGCATGGTGTGTGTGTGTGTGTGTGGGCGTGGGCTTGTTTTGTTGCGTGGGTTCTGCTGAAACTTATGAAAGATGCCACCTAATGTGAAACAAATGAGCAGCTGGCTTGTTGGTTGGCCGTCAGGGAAGCTGATATGGACACCTGAGTGATGTCTTCCTAAATGCTGTAGAATTCAAATGATGAAAATTATTAATAATCTATTTATTTATGCAGGCATTAATTACACAGGCTGATGTTTAATACTTTGCTTTCTCAGACATTTTTTTTATTTTAACAGATATATATTACAGCTCTGTAATTTATACTTACTAACTTAATTCTTAAGGGGCCTCTTTCTTTCTTTTTGTTGCTTGGACAGTTAAAATTAGTCTCGTTGATATCTAAGCTTTACTTTTTTAACCTCCTTTTTTTTCTTTCTTTTAACCCTAGTAGAGGCCGACTTCTGTGGAATTCCATAAATCTGTGAAAACCATATTTTAATTTAATGAGATGTAATAACTTCCTGAAAGGTCTGAAATTAGACACATTTCTATCCAGTAAGTTATTTTAAATCATAAAAAATGTGAGCCGCAAGGTTGATTGTCATAAAAAGTAACTGTGTTTTAATCGATTTTCTTTTGTGGTTTTTCATTAGTGTTTCGGTATTTTTGTGAGTGTTTCTAATAAACTTTTTCAGCCTTAACCAAGACGCTTAAGAAACAAGAGTATGTATGTTTACCCCACCATTAGCAAGTTTAGTTCTGCTTTGGTCAACATGTAAGCTAATTTTAACAGGAAAATCAGCTCGTTGTACTTCTCTGTTTTGTAATCACCACTGGGGGCTCCTAGCTTGAACTACTTTTCAAATGTACACATTTTGGCTTGAAAGGGTGAGTTCATTTGAATCTGAGTGTGTTTCTATCAGTGGTTTTAGTCTGCTTTACTTTATGATACACAAAGACTTAGACTTTGATTATTTGGACTGATTTGCATCACACAGTTATTACCCAACAGGTTATGTGGGTTTCCTATTTGGTTTTCTTAATGCTTTTAATTTGTGACATCCTTGTTTGTTTGTTTTGTTAGGTATCTGTCTGACCTGCATGCTCCAGGTGACCCGGCATGGCAGTGTATCGACGCACAGCACAAGTGGATCCTACAGCTAATGCAAAACTGCAGAGATGAGTTCATCAGCGGTCAAAGAGGTGATTAACCAGAGTGTACCGATCTGAGTGAAATGCCATGTTTAGCATTTTCCAGTCGGGCTGGAGGTCGATGTCATGTGGGCCTGGAGGTAACGGAGGGGAGAGAAAATTCAGCTGCCTCTCCGTCAGATGGGCCCTCTGCCCACATTCCCTGCTCAGTCACCGCCCTCCACTGCCTGTTCTGTTTGAGGCCTGTATGTTTATTTTTTCATGAATGTATGAATAAGATGAAAGCGAGGGAGCATGGGCTTTGGATTTGGGTTTCAAGACTTTACATGTTACCGCACACACACACTATCTTTCCCACTCACACACAGTTTCACAGATGGATTGAAACAATTAACCCCAATTAAGCTGTTCCTCTGTTAAATCAGCCAGCAGAAAAATGTGGCTGTGAAACCGTCCACTCAGGAAAACTTGCGATTTACCACACGTTAGACGCATACGTGTATGATTGCATTGTGAGAGAGGGGGCTGCTTCACATGTTGTAGCTGGAACATAAACATGTCTAATTCTAAGGGTAACAGTGATTTCCAGGGCTCATTCTTGATGGATCTGGGGGTTGGTTTGCTCTATGCTTCCTCACTTCAAGTATCATGATTATCATGTCAGTGATGGTCTCTTTCAGTTCGCACATGCATTCCACGGCAGAGCCATTTGTAACCAAATGAATCTGATATCACATGTGGTCTATCATGTGCAAAACAGAAACTCTAGCTCGCTTTTTTGCTAAAATGTGCAGAAACACACATTTAGAGTGACTCTATTTACTTCTAAAACATAGGATACAGTTTGATGTGGATCAATATAAACATAAAATCCAAACAGTAATCCATATACATTACAATTTTGACACCATATGTATAAACACCTCACAGATTCCTCAGCCTCAGAATGAATAACATTTCTAAGTCATTTGTCAGTGGCTTCTAAAGTATGTCCACATGACCGTAGAAAGCAAAACCTGAGAAATCAGTCGCAGAATTGATCTAGTTTACTGACCATTTGGTCAAGTTTGAAGGATATTTTATTTAAACCGAGCCAACAGGGTTGTCCAGCAGGTGAAACAGGACTTCACTGTAATATTAAAGAGTTTTTTTGTTGCTTTGCCAAAAACTGAGATTGCTTTTAGAAAAATTATAGCTTTAAAGGTGTTTTGGAGAGTTTTGTCATTCAGTTTCCACAGAGCGTTTCTCATCAATATTGATGAAAATCCTTCTTCATAAAATATTTCTTCCCTTTTTCATCATAAACATAGTGAAAGCTGTGTTGTTTATATTCCAGCATGAAAATATTGTATGAATGGGAATCATGTCACTAGAAAACTCAGTTGAATTTTATATAAAATGTCCATATATGAAAGCGTGCTGCACACCCAAATAACTCACCTGACTTTTAAGTTGTTAATAAAGCACAAAGCTTGGAAGGGTTTCCATAGGTTTTGGAAGCAAGTGCTGCAGACCTAAACTCCGTCACCAAATAACAAATCGATCTGTAAGTCAGTGGATTCGATACCTGATTCAAGATCTGTTATTTAAGCATGTTATTTTTGTTGTAAATTCATTGGCTAACATTTAAAGGACCTGATGGCACATTGAAGTTTGTCGCAGAGTGTGCTGTTGCAGAAATGTTAGTTTTTTTCAATTGTTTAAACTCAATTTTGAAAACAGGGTTACTTTTTTCTAAACAGCTCAGATAATTAACCAAGAACCAATTTGCTGAGAACCCCAGTTTGTTTGCAAAATTAAACATATCAGCCAAAACCATAAGCAAATTGATAAAAATCTTATTGTTCTATGTCAGTGATCGTACACTGTTTCAGTCTATTACACACTACCATGAAAAATTCAAAACACGTTTGTGAAAACCCATTTTTAGGAAAAAGAATGATGGATTTAATTCAGAAATAATGTTTAAGAGCATGGTTGTGAGAATTAAGATGACAAATATATTGACAAATCCAATATATTTCTCATGATCACTTTGAGATAAACAGGGAAAGTACACAAATATTACAAGCGTACTTAGCATTGCACAACACTGATGCTGCAGACTGAAAATATTTATTTCTTGCCACATACTCAGGTACATTAACATGTCATTCAGCAAGCAAAATCAGAACTTTTTATTCAGGTGTTATCACCTCCGCAGGTCCTTCTCCACTCCACTTCTATTCTTTGAGTTCTTCCTCTCATTCTCATTCTTCTTCTGAGTCCTTTCATTTTTTGTTGAAGACAGGTGAACTCACCTGCTGGCATTTATAGCACTTATACCTACCTGATTGCTGTGCCTTCAATAAAGCGCATGAGCATCCAGTTTTTTTATTAGTGTGATCATTGGCAAGCCAGAGCTCTGTAATGAGAAGCAAGTAGCCTCACAATCCTTATCTGTGTCTAAGGTGTGAAAATGCGTATAGAGTTTTGCAATAAGTGTGAAGCTGAGTCTGTGGTTATTATTGTGCAACTCTGGAGAGGTGTTTTGCTTCTTGCATGTAAAGATTTGTTAATTGTGACAATTTTCAATTTATTATGTAAACAACTGTGAAAAACTGTAATACACTCACAGATTATAATTCTCTGACCAATCAGCAGTCTGCAGTGCATTGCTTCGACTCAGCTCACTTGGATCCTCAGTCAGTTATGTATCAGACATTCAGAAAGGTGCAAAGAATCACGTTTTTGTCCTCGCTGCAGCTGTGTCCTATCTCCTATATTGTCTCACTCTCCACCTTTTCCCCTCACAGACACACCTGGTAGCTATTTACCATCCACTGTTCTCTTCTAGCCCACGTGTGAAACCTGTATCTCTAGAAACATCTCTTGAGCAATCACCATCACAAAACCAAATCCACAGGATTCCCCCAACCTGATTCTTCCTCCTCCTCCCGTCCATGCTTATCTCTACTTCTTTTATGCCATCCTGTCTGCTGGCAGCTTCCCCTCTTAGAATCACATTTAACAACTCTGTGTACTCATAACCCATCTTTTCTGCTGCTGTCAACATCACACGAGGCAGGGATTATTCATCTGTGGTGGGTCAGCCATATCTGCAATAACTGGAATAATTTTCTGTGACTTGTGTTTCCGTGTCAGGAATATGAGGCCATTTAGTCCTAAATGTGAAATAGAGTCATCTATCTTTGTTGCACCAAAAGCCTAAAGGCTGAGTTTTCTTGTGAAGAAACATAGCAGAGAAAGTTGCTTCCGTATGTCCAAACACTACCAGCATGCCACGGTATTGCAATCCGACACAATTAGAAACTGCAGTGCTCTTATATTCTGAACAGTGCTTTTTCTGCCAATGTCAATACAATTAGTAAGACTTTTTTTGTAGAAAAATTGGTTTGTCAGACAGAGACAGTTAAAGGGGTGTTAGTGTTCAGACATAAGCTGCTAGACATGGAGTTGGGATTTTTAGGTTTAGTCAGTGCAACTCCAGGAGTAATGCAGCTAAATAACTTATAAACATATTAATCGGAAAGATGTTGGCATGTCAAAATGAAGAGGTTAAACATATAAAACCATAATTCAGTGACACAGTTTGTGTAAAAAATAAACTTTTAAGACGCACTACAGAACTTCTGCAATTTTTCCAGCAACGCACCCCCTATCGTCGGCTAATCCACGCATTCCTGGAGCTGTCGTCGACCTGCAGCATCCCTAGGCTGAGATGCGGCACTTTAACTTTTTTTTTCCAGCTCGGGACATTACATGACAGCTGTGTTTTGCTTTATGGCACCACATCACATGCCAGAAACTGGGGTGTCAACACAACGACCACAATGGCTAATTCAGCAAATAAACACAAGGGGACATTTTCAGAGAAAGCAAGGAAAAGAAAGAGAGAAAGTGGCAGAACAACATCCGACTGATTTTTACTGGCTGGAGAGACTCAGAGAAAAGACAAGATGCAAGACGGGTGCTTATTAGCCTTCATTAGTGGGCACCAAAATAAGACAGTCTGCCCAAGTTCAGCAGTGTGACTTCAGTGTTTCAGACAGAGTATCTTCTGCTGTAGATTTTTTAGGCCTCACTGTTCTCCTTTGTTCTCCACTTGTACACTTTCCTCAAAAGTTTTGAGGACACACTGCACACCAGTGTTGTTTTCGTCAACGATGACTATAACGAATTTATTTTGTTGACGAACCTTTTTTTTCATGACGATAACGAGAAGGTGACAAGCTAAAAATGGCTCTCGGATGACGAAAACATGGCGAGACGTTTGTGAGATTTCATTGATGTGACGAAATTTTCAAGGGCTGATTGTCCGACATTGCACTTTCTCAGAAATAAAGCCACAGTTACCAAAGTAAGGATGTTGTTGCTCTTTGCTTTATTCTATTATTGACCTAAATTAACTTGTCAAAAGACTAATACTTTTTTATTTGACTAAAACTAGACTAAAACCTTTGAGTTTTTGTCGACTAAAACATTTTAGTCATTTAGAAATGACTAAATTGTGACTAAAACTAATAAGTATTTTCGTCATGACGACTAAAACTAAAACTGATGTGCCTGCCAAAAACACCACTGCTGCACACAATGCTAAACTACATACGTTTTTAGCTAACACCTCTTTCAGAATCAGCTTGCAAAATAGTTTTTCTATCAGTCACACTGTGATAAGCTGCTAGTAATCCAATTTATAACTTTGCTAAGTTGTTCAATGTTGACACAACTCTGATTCATCCCTTGTGTTGGGAGCCTTTTTAATGTTTCGCTCGTCGATGGGTCAAAGTTAAGTGGCTGAAAAAACAAAAAATACATTCCTCTACAATAGAGAGGTTCAAGGACTGGGTTGAAAGTTAGCAAAAAAGCAGAAAATGTCTAAAGATTAACTTTGTAAGACATTCAGAAGGCTGGAAAACTATTGATCATGACCACTTTAAAATAGATAGTCTGACTGCCAGGAAGAAAGATTTAAAAGAAATGAGTGGTGGCTCAAGACTTCTGCCCACTACTAAACACTTAAAATGTCTTATACACTTAGACTTGTGCATTCTGAGGACGTTGGGGCTTCAGCCGACACCTGGATCAACAGCAGCTCTCATCCCTGTAATAAGACAGGAAAACATCACATAAAGGGACTCTGCGTGTGTGTGTGTGTGTGCGTGTGTGTGTGCGTATACATGATATGAGAAAGGGTTTTCTGTTTACAGATAATCTGACTCAATTGAGAATTTCCTTACATTTTCTGGCTGGTGCACGGCCGTCTTAACCACGTTTGCTCCCCTGCTGGGGGATTTCTCAATACTTGCTTACACACTACATTCAGCCTGTGACTCACCAGTATGTTTTTTTCTGTGTGTGTCAGACACATGTTTTGGAAATGTGGCCATTCGTCTCTTTTCGTTTAGACAAACTCCATGTAGGCGTTCTGCAGCATTGCACGAACTTGTCTTGTCAAGTTTCATTTTCGTTGTAGCAATTTTAGCCCCTTCCCTGCTCTGTGGTGTTTCACTTTCATTCAGTTTGTCAACTTTCACCTCCCTGTTGTTACTCTTAAATTTTCTTCCATAATACCTGAAGTACAGTTGTCACTTGCTGAGATAAGACTGTGCGGCTGCAGGACTTTGCCTTGCTTTTTTTTTTGCGTAGACCTTTAGTGCCATCTAGTGGAACTCCAGAGTCAGAGGGTCAGGACTGCCTAAGTGGTATGGTCTTTGTAAACCCACTTCACCCTAACACTTGGTTTCCTCGCAGTTGAAACAACTGAACATTCTCTCAGCTGTGGGTCTGGGCAGAGATAGATCCAGAACACAAATAAAGAAAGTCTAAGAAAGCTGAGGGATGATTGTTTGGTGTGAAAGCCTGCTGAGCTTATTCAGGAATGTGGAATTATGAAAATGGCTTATTTGATTATTTTGATATATAAAGTATGTGTTTCTTTGCCCTCCAGTTCATTTCTCCTCCCTCCTTCCCTCCTACTGTTATGTCCATCAGTGAGTGTTGGAGCTCTGGACCTGGAGGAAACCCGTTCGTCAGCCCTCGGCAGGATCAGCCACGCTGCGTCTCTGAAGCGAGGGGGCAGTCTACGATCACCGCAACCCAGCAGTGAGTTCACAATCACAAATTCACCTACACACTCAGCACTGTGGGGGGCTTCCCTGTCTGTGCTCCACCTCGAGTACACAGTTGTTTGTATACGCAGTGCTTAGGGGAATCTCCTCTTATTAGCAAACATGTTTAGCCGTGTATTCCAGGAAGTACAGCATTTTGTTGTGTTTCTTTGAATTACCCGTCCATTATGAGATACATTTAAAGCCCACCTTCACTACTTTTTAGCTGCATGTTTATTCAGAATAGAAGGGTTTTTATTAATTTGTGTGTTTTTATTCTAGCTTCTCGCTTCGAAACCCCACAGCAGGTTCAGTTTGTGGAGAAGCTTTCCGACGTGGTGATTGGTCAGCTGCCCAACTTCTGGAAGCTTTGGATCTCTTATGTTAATGGAAGTCTTTTTAGTGAGGTAAACAAATCAGAGACATTCACAGTGACAGACAGATCTGCTGCTTGGCCTCATTACTGATATCTTCCATTTTTCTGGTTTAATATCAGTTTGTGAAAATTCAGTTTCCAGTGTAACAGCAGATTGTTCTTTTTTTAATGCAGAGTTGGTGTTTTTGATATTCCGAGTAAACCACAAAAAACTCATTCCACAAACATATTCCCCATTCATTGTTTTACCTGCAGTAGACAGCAGCTTAATTTAAAGAATTGGTTTCAAATTTTTAGCTCATTTTTCAATCTGAAACATCTCGAACCTAAAAAATTTCTAAGTAGCTAAAAAAAGATTGACTTTTACACTTCGTCTAAGCAGTTGTGTGGGTTAAGGGCCTTGTTCAAGGGCCCACAGTAGTTCACGTCTATTGGCACACTAGGAACTTGACCCTGGGTTCGAGAGACACAAGCCCACCTCTGTGACCACTAGACTACCACTTCCCCTACAAAAGCACATCTGAGTGGCTTTGCATCATTGCATCATGGTGGATACTCAATTTATTCTGCTGGTTATTAGCTGCCAATCATGAGACTGTAAAAATGAGGGAAAAGCCTTGAAAATCACAAACAACTAATATCTTTTAGGTCTTGCGTAATGCAACAGTAATGCCATGCAATGGGGTATCCAACAAGTCTGACATGACTCCTGATTGCCTGATGAGCAGCATGATGTGATTAAACTTTATTAACTTCTTTAATCCCCTGAAGGGAAAATTATATTGTTGTAGATCTTTGCTCCCTCCTCTGCATCGTCAATGTCTCCTCTTCAACTTCTGTAGATTTAAGGTCTTATTTTCAACCAGCTGCTCCCACATATGAATAACTTGTGCATCAGCATGTCTTTGCATCACATTTTCAACCCCAACTACTTAACAAATGTTCACACTTTGGCATGAAACAGCATGTGATCGACTTTCACAACTGCAGCATCATTCTGGAAGAAAGATGTAGGGTTAGTTCTAGCTGTGGAATAGCAATTAGCTCAACTCTGTCAGAATTCCTCCCTCTACAGCAGCTGAGACACTCACTCTTAATTAAGACTCCACACAACAGAACTTAAAATAAAAATGTAAATCTATACTGTGTTGTTGAAGTTTTAGAAACTTTAAAAAAAATTAATTAATTCATTCATTCATTCTCTGTACCACTTATTCCATTAAGGGTCGCGGGTAAGCTGGAGCCTATCCCAGCATTAACAGGTGAGAGGCAGGTACACCCTGGACAGGTCACCAGTCCATCGCAGGGCCGACACATAGGGGACAAACAACCATTCACACACACACTCACAGGGAGAATTTTTAGAGTAATCAATTAACCTAACAAAAAAAAATTAAACTTAAGAAAATAATTATTTTGATCCCAATCTGAGATGTTGTGGATATGAAGTAGTTTAAAGCTGTATTTCTGGTGGTTGATCCAAAAGGTTTTAAAAAATATTAATTATGGCTTTATAATTATTATTATCTAAATTACCTGTTTTTTTTTGTTTGTTTTGTTTAGTTTTTTTTCCCCTTTTCCACTTATTTTCCAGTTTAATTAATTATCTCTGCCTTTTTTTTTTCTTCTTGCAGACTGGAGAGAAATCCGGCCAGGTGGAAAAATCCAAGAAGAACGCCCGACAGAGACAGAATGACTTTAAAGTACAGGGTTTCATTTCCCCTCTCATGTCCCGTAAAATGCAGTTTATAAGATTTTACTGTTGTTTGTTAAAATATGCTGCATGTGTCGCATGTTTCGCAGAAAATGATAGAGGAGCTCACCAGTCGACTTGTGAAGCTGGTTCGGGGTGCTTTCCTTCCTGCCACTCTGCCACAAGGGGACCTGAGGGTTTATGGAGGCTGGGAAAATAAGACGGAGCTGACAGGAGCCTGGCTTACACAAATCATACACACTGTCAGGTTCTCAACCTCTGTCTGCTAATATGTTTCTCAATTAGCTGAAATTCAGTTAAAAGATATTTAGGCATCTACCTACCAAACCTTTAGTGACTTCTCTGTTGGTTATGCTGTCTCTCATCCAGGGGCTGTCACGAGGCTCTGTCTGCTCTTGAGATCCCAAATGATTTGCTGCAGGTGATCCAGGACCTACTGCTGGATTTGAGAGTTCACTGCCTCATGGTGACTCTGATGCATACAGCAGAAGGTGAGATGAGACTTCTTGAGCAGGAGTCATTGGTTATGCGAATGTCATGTCTGCAAGAGCACTTTTAAAGGTTTTTTATTAATTTGCTGTGTCAGTCCAGTTAGTTCAGAAATGCACCGTTTCCTCATATAAAGACCAAAGATTTCTTGAAGCATGTGCATTTCTACTCCTTTCAGATGCACATGCTTGCTGGAGATAAATTTCCACAACTGGAAATATTAGAGCAGTGGCAGTGTAGAGGACAGAGGACACAAGGCATAATCTAAATAGTATGCTTTGGACATCACAACAAGAATGCCAGATGAGACTCCTTGATGACTCTTTGTGATACAAGTGCTTATATTTGGACATTTTTGCAGTCTTAAGTGAGAAAAAACAAATGTTTCACAGAATTTCCTTTTTTTAATCTCACATTGTTTCGTTTGCTAATGTTTCAGACATGTTACTGCGTAGCTGGCTAAAAAAATGTACAGAATAAGTCGGTTATGAATGTTGCATTTGGACACTCTTAAACAAGTCTTCAGAAGCATCTCTGGAATATTTTGGTTTGCCATGCACATTCTCTTAGCGGAGCACAAGTCTGAACCACATGCAGTCACAAGAATAGACAGAAATAGACAATAATGCAGTAAAAACATTCACACTTCATGGTTTTTCCAACCATCATTAGTTTCAACACTGAAGCGCTTTTTGTTAAGTGTTTGAGTCAAGTTAATGGAAAGCATGTTCTGTTGTACACAAGCACAATACCACACCTCCACAGTTATTTTGAAAGTAGTTTTGAATCCTGTCTGCAACTGCACGAGTTTGTTTCATCACACATATAATTTTTTATGGAGCCTTTGGATTTGTAAAGTCGGTGTATTAATGTACTTTACTGCAAAGTATGCTTGCAACAAAAGACAAAAATTATTTGCACATGCCTGTGATCTGCAAAGGTTACAAAATACATGGACCTGCTCACTGCTGCAAATCATACCAGCAATATCTTGCAAAAAGAAATTAACAGTAGTTGAAGCAACGTCATAAATCATGAATCGTTTGACGTATGTTGATGTATTTTCTATCCTCCAACTGGGGATAACTTTACTTCTGATGCAGTAGATTAAAATGTGTAAAAGGTCTAAATATTCTGTTAATTTCTGCAGAGATTATTGATGGTCAGGCTCTGTTAGCACATACAACAGTTGTGTAATGAAGAAAGTGTTATGAGACCAAAAGCAGACATGTTCAGTTTCACTTGTGGTTAAGCATGGTCATTTTGAGAAGAGTGTCTGGTTTTCTCTTAATCTCCCTCCCCCCAAACTCTCCACTCAAATTTACACACACACACACACCCACACACACACACACACACAGCAAACTGTGGTCTGAGAAGAAAGTTTAATTTTATATCTTGTGGTTTTTTTTTCTTAGAAAAAAATAATTCTGTGCGTGTTTTTAGTAGTAATGATAAAATTTGAAAGCAATCACATCATACTGTACAGAGAAACCTGTTGAAAGATTGCAAGTAATTTCATGTTTGTGCTTCTTATGTGTTTAGATGTGAAGAGTTTGGCTGAAAAGGAAGACTGGGTGGTAGATAATGAGGGAATCACCAGTCTGGTAAGGATGTGTTACTGTACAATCAGGATTTTTGGTTTTATAATAAGTGTCAGACATACTCCAGCAAACTAATGTACTGTTTCACTGCTTCAGCACCTTTTTTTTCTGGTCAGCTTTAGTTGGAAATGCATGGTTTTGTTTTACCTCTTCATCAAGAGAGCCCCCTTCACAGGGGGCAGCATGAGATATATGCTGTACAAAAGATCTTGAACACACTGTGTTGCACCAATCCTAACATGTAGCATACCAAAATGAGCTAAAAAATGCTTTGATTCTCCCTTTGTTCAAAATTAAATCACAAATGTCCTGGTAGTTTCCATGAAGATGAAGGGGTTTTATAGTGAAGAATTCACTTTTCCTATCATATACTATCTTGAAGTTCACTTCTTTCTGGATCCTAATAGTGTTTCTAAGGTGAATTTGAGGACAATCCCTAAAATCTCCTGACTCTGACCATTGATAGAGGTGTCCATCATTAACATTGTCTGATGGTTTCCTAAGATATTTACCTTTATAACATTTCCTTGAAAGTAATGTAGTTCTCTACTGTGTTCCAGGCAAATTTACTCTAACACATTAACACACGTCTTGACACAGAGTATGTCTGAAGTAATTTCACATGTCTCAGCTTTCTTTTGGGACCAATATTATATATTCCTTTGTACATACATAAACTTGTAGTTGTAAAGTCATGCTTAATTTATTTTGGGTAAATCATTGCAGGCAGGAGGCAGAAAACATGACCATGATGAAGAGGTTAACTGATTAGTGATGAGTTGTTTAGTACAAGCAGCTGCTTATTCTTCATTTAAAACATGCAAAACCAATCAGCTGGCAGGTGTGAGGCCTGCATCTTTATAATGTAGACAAATCAGCAAAGAAATCCACAAAAGAGGTATAACGGTGCGATTTTGGCTTCATAGCTATACAGATTGTTTCATGAACAAGAATCTGTTTACACTGAAGAAAAAATAAAAAAAAATCCAGAAAAGCTTTTTTTTCCCCCCAGCTAACTTCTTCCCGTAGCTTGTTAGCATCTCACTGAATTTGTTTCTCAAAGAACAGGAATTCCCTCTCATGGCAATGATGGCTGTCATTTGCTCGTGAAATGTCTTATAACACATAATAAAAACCTTTTTATTTACCTTTGTCTTGTTGTTCTGTCTTTGATGATCTTTCAGCCTTCCCACTTTGAACAGTGCATGGTCCAGATGCTTCAGTCACTCAAAGAGCCCATGGAAATCAAAGTTGGAGAAATCAATGTAAGATGCTTAGTGCCAACCTCTGTGCCGACAATGTAACCAGAGTTTTTGAAAGTGGTTCAAATGATGAGAAACAATACAAATTTTGTCTTCTTGGTCGACTTTTTGCTGCTACTGACATTTGAAAACAGGCGTGAGCTCGTCTTTTACAGTGTCCACAGAGACACGTCGGTGCTGCAAGAGGTGTTACAGGCGGCGTGTCTTTGGTAATGGTAGAGATTGATTAAACTAAAAGCTAATTTAGGAAGTGAAAGTTAAGGAAATATTAAGGAAAATGTCCAACAGAGTAACTACACTACAAACTTCATGCTAGCTTAAACAATTTGTATAAATTTTTGTATAAATAGAGAAAATTGAACACAGCAGTTGCACAACAGTCTCCTTTTCTGTGTTCCTTTACCATTAAAACTAACCCAGATGTGGTTCCAGTGCTATTCATGTCTGTATTCAGCTCAGACTGAACTAAAAGAACATGATTGTGGGAACTTGGCGCCCCGCTGTTTGTTTGTTTTTCTTTTTAAAGAAAACCAAGTAAAAAGAGTTTGTGTAACTGAAAGTAATGAAAGTTAAATGAGCTCAGCTCTGTTTGCTAAATAGTTGCCCCTTTTGCTAAGTGCTTTTCTTTGTGTTTTTTTTTATCAGTGTTTAATCTGTAGAAATCAACCTAATGTACAGTACAACTGTTTTAGCATTGAGGGAGGACTTTAGTGATACTGTGTCTCTTTACTCAGGTGCTGCAGTTAGACCAGGTCCAGGATCAAGCTGCAGAGCTCAGCGTGAGCATCATGAAGGTAAGATCTGACGAAGTCCATGGAGGAAGTTGTTGTTATTTCTTTCTTTCTAGTGTTTTTAGGATTTCTTCTATAGGTATGCAGCAAATTGGCATATTTGTCAAACATTCTAAGCCTGTTACTTCTATTAATTATTGCTTGATTTTTAAAATAAATCACACATCCTCTCCATTTATACCCTTTAAGTCCTGGGTCATAGGAAGCCAAAGGGATTGCACAGATTTTGATGACACAATTAGCACCGTACAGAGACCAGCAGACCTTCACAGCTTCACTCCTCCTTTGGTCTACAGCTCCAGACCAATTAAAACACACAGTACTGGTTTACCTGTCTATATTATTATTAATTAATTAATATTTTGGCTAAGCAGCATAAACTTTTTCATTTTCCCCTATGTATGCATTGTTAGACTGCATAATATTGAGACTAACACAAATTGGCCCTAATATTTTATTTTTTATTCCCTCATCTTACACTCTGTAATGTTTAAAAACGATTTGTATTATGTTGTTTTAATTGTATTAATTTGTTTAACTCAGGTTTTTATAAACTGTTTGGATCAGCTAAGCATGAAGTCAGATGGAGATATTGATGCATCCCTGTAAGTATTTTAATAGCTTTTTATAATCACAGTAAAAATCAGATTGTTGTGATTCACTAAGTTTTTACAAACTTCTCCTGTAATTGCAGCAACATTTCAATGGAGCTGTCTTCCCCTGACCGGTTTGCATGCATCCCGGAGGGCTTCAGGCCAACATCTGTAAGCACTGTGTGTACATTATTTGTATGTCTTTATAATATATCATTTATATATCAAACAGGTTGGGGTTATTACATGTGAAATCCCACAGCTGGTGACTTTCGGCGCATCCAAAGCGTGGGCCCTCTGTGTGACACAACAAGACAAACACATCTCACTCATTCGAACCACAAAATGTTATCAGTCTGTTTCCTGGTTGTGGACAAGCAGCAGATACGTCCTCATTTCCTGTAACTTGTTTGAGATGTTGGTGAAGGGGGTTAAGTGCAGGGGAGGAGGAGGACGAGGAGGAAGAGCAGGGTATAGACTGCTTCTGGTAAAGGGAAATGGAGCAAGGTGCAGATGGGGTTTCCCCAGCCCAAATATGTGTAGCCAGAGTTAGGCGACTGAGAGCGGATGACCAGAGTTTAGATTGGTGTTAAATAATATGAGAGTTAAAACCACCACATACAGTAAACAAACAAGGATAATACATGAAGGAAGGTTATTAATGAGATTTAACTGGATTTTATCTGTAGGTCTGAAGTCACAGAGGCTGAGAAGTGATGCAAGCCATGACATCACATGTAGTTACTAGAATTTAAGCTAAGACAATCTATCATCTCATCTCGGTCTGTCTGAGCTTCTGTTTGTCAGTATGCATTAATGTGCTTTTAAACCCTATTTTAGGACTTGAGAACAAGGACAAAAAGGACAGGTTTTACAGAATACATGAACTCACTGACTGCGATGGATTGGCGACTGCCTTCTAACTGCGTTCCTCAATTGGACTAAGTGGTATAGAAGACGAGTGAATGAACTCACTGAACCACAGTCATCCAACTCTTTGTGAGACGAGTAACAATTTCTAAACTCTAGTTAGAAAAGATTATTTAAAATTTCCTAAAAGGGAACATCTGTGAATGAATGATCCCAGAAAGCAGAGCCTCTCTATGACATAACCAGCAGAAAACAAAGAGAGAGATATACCCTGTATAAAACTATAAACACATACACTGCATAGTACACCCTGATCATTTCTTTGTACAGAGAACATCTTCATTGCTTGTCCTACAATAACTTTGATGACTGGATCAACAAGTGAGGGTATTTTCATTTTACTATGTTGCCTTACACCTGATTAGTATTTATTCATTTATTTATTACTTTGTTTAACCAGGTAAATTGATTAAGAACCAGATGTCATTTTAACTACGACCTGGCCAAGAGGCAGCAGTAAAGAGCCGTTCATATAACAAATACATTCACAAAACATTAAAAAATAGCCATACTTCAGCAACAATTACACTGCATTCATTTTGGAATTACCAAAACAATCAGAATCAGGTGTACTGATCAGAAATCATTGTAATGAATCATTGAAAGTAAATAGTGAGACATAGGTACGAAGTTTTAGTGTTTTTGTTTTGTTTTTTTTATTGTTTTTTATAACAGACTCCAGTCGTTAGGGACAGCAAACTTAAATGAAGAACGACCAAAAGAGGTGCAGACCACAGGAATGTTGATCAGTGAGAAAAGACAGGCTTTTTACTGATGGTGGTTTTGTAAATAAATTGGTACTAAAGCACCAACCTGCAGGAATGAAGTGATGGTCAGTTAACAAGTGGTTATTGAATACAACGATGGATGTTGAAAGAGGCACCAGTAATAAAACGTATTACAGTATGACATAACATCCAGTTTTTTTAGAAGTATTTCAGGAAAATTGGGGACAATTCTGATAACCGAAGAGAATTTTTTGCAAAGAAAGGCTAACTTCAGCTGGCAATGAGTCATGTAAAAGTTGGGTTGAGAGTTAAGATGAGATTGACAGGGCATTTAAAAAGGTGGATACACCCCTGTTAAAATGCTCTGTTTTTATGATGTTAAACACAACTGTAAGAGGCTGGGGTGAAAGCCTAGAAAAGCATCACAAAAGAAGAGTGCACACATTTAGTGATATCAGTGGGCTAATGCAGTTATTGCAAATGGATGTGAACTATTATTCACTTTAATCTGTTTGAAGTGTTTTCCAGTGCTTTTACTCAACTTAAAATGTGGTGTTTGTTACATAACTGAAGAGATTGCATTATTTGTATCAGATAAATACCTGGAAATAAAAGCTGAACTGTTGATCTTTTGATGAAACCTAATTGTTTATAACCCACATTAGGTTTCTATGTTGTTGTTTTTTTTCTTTTAAAGAAACTACCATTATAACAGGAGTTATATCCACCGTACACCTTAAATTAGTAAACAAAAATTAAAATCAAACATTTTGTGTGTGTAGGAGCAGCGTCTGCTGATCATCCTCAGTAACTGCCATTACTTGGAGAGACGCACCTTCCTGAACCTGGCTGATCATTTTGAGAAGCACGGCCTAACAGGGACGGAGAAGATCACTCGGGTCAGTATTTTAAGTCTTCGTTTTAGTCATCGTCCACACTGAAAATGAAGGAAGCAGCGCTGTTGATGAGAAGTGTGTTGAGGTGTCATAAACGACAAAGTTGATTAGAGAGACTTTTTCTCAGCAGAGATGACTCTTTATATAAACAACAAAAAAAAAAAAACATAAAAGTAAATGTCACTATCTTGTCAGCTCAGTGTCACATTTTCTCCCTTTCTCTTTCACATACACAGCTGCACACAATGACTAATGAATGAATCACAAAGCAAAGAAATGTTCAGTTTGTTTTCCAGTAAAAACTGTTGAACTGTATTTTCTTTGAAAGATCAATTTAGAGTCTAAGATGTTTCTATGGGTGACATTGTGTCTAGATTTTAATCTTCAAAAGTTGGAATACCTATGAAAATGAATGCAAAATAAAATAAATAAAAATCCCCTTACTCTGCATCTGCAAAGAGCAAACACAAAAAAACTACTAGTATGATTTAGAGGTTGCAAAGAGGCTCCAAACAAACATTTTAGATCTGAACAGTAAAGTTATGCATTTTTTTATTAATGAAAAAGTCAAAACATTTTATGTGCATGCAAATCTTGGCATGATTGCATGAAATGTTCATGTGCTATAACTGTAGATTCATAAACAGTGACAATATCACAACTGTGGTCATATTTAAATTAACTGAAATAAATAACTTGGAGGAGGCTGTTTGTCAGACTTCTAGAAAAAAGCAACAGCTGAAACCACCCAGATTCAACATCTTATCTCCTACTGCTTCATAAATTGTTTAACTTTAATTAGGCTTACACTGATATAGAGGCATAAAATGAACAATGAAAGAATATAAATTATTATTTTTTTATTTTGTTGGTTTGTTTATTTGAATTTTTAAAAGATGTGACAGTCTTAAACCAGTGCTGGTAAGCTGTTACCAATTAACAGTAAATTTACAAGGAATTACTTCAGGTTTAATTCAGTTTATTTACATAACATCTTGACAACTCTAACTCATTATAATCCAGTTCAAACCAATTTACTCTTGTTCATATTTATATTCAAATGGTAATTCATAAAAGTAGCCACCAAGAATCACAATAGATATTTGGTTTGCTTACCCAGCTATGAGCACAAGTTATGTCACAGGTGAAACTCATGAATAATGTTTCATGGGTTCTCTTTGACCTGCCAGGTGAGTGTGGACGCTGTACGTGAGCTGGACAGGAAACTCTTTGAAGCCTACATCGAGAGACGAGCTGACCCTATCGCAGGCTCCCTGGAACCCGGCATCTACGCTGGATATTTTGACTGGAGAGACTGCCAGACACCTACAGGTATTACGCAGCAGAGCCACAAACGTCACCTCAGCTCATGCTGATAAAACCTGGAATTCGTGTCTGAGGCGATGAGGGAAAGCACCCATAGCAACCACTAACTGACCCTGGTAACATCATGCACTCGCCACCAACAGCCCTGTTGGATGAGAATTAGCTCTTTCTGATTTGATCTGCACAGTTGTGGTTCACATGTGTCATGTGAAAAGTACAGCTCTTTGATGGCTTACTGTAAACTCTGCTGAGATCATTCTGTCATTCTTCCCTAAAGCTTTCGTGGCCTTTGTGCTGAGCTGTGGGTGTGCAGCGATACGTGTGTACATGAGTTTACTTTGACATTTCTCTCATCAGATGCACCCAAACACAGGTGAAACCTAAATGTGAATGTGTGGTTTACCTTCACATAGGATGTGAACCAATAAATGAGTGTGACTGAATTTTCAGATGGGCATTTAGCTGCTTTTTGCACAAAGTTAAACGCTCATCTCAATCAAAGTTCGAGTCTCACTGTTGTTTGTTGTAGCCTCTGAGAGTTTGTTCACGAGCTACATGTGAAAGAGGAACATTTCGGACACTAAACCACAGTTCTAGGATATGATACTTTCACTTGTTGCACTCTTTGTGTGGGATTCAAGTTAGCGTGTGGGGTGCTGCAAGGCATTAAAAATCTGGTTTCAGTACTTTCTTTCTGTTGCTGCTTTTAGCTGTTTCACTGTCAGAGATTACTAGATGATATATTTAAAAAATTCAGGCAGCACATTGAGACTTAATGAAAAATTAAGTCAAATTCAGTGAAAACTGCCTTTCATAGCCACTAGCTCTTTTTTTTAGAGCACAATAAATAATAAAACAATAAATGCATTTATTATAAAATTCTTTTGTTTACTCACACTTCTGGAAAAAACTATTTCATTCTAAAATAATATTATTTGGACCAGTTACTTACATTCTCCTTTAAATATTGTATATACTAACCAAAACTTTACAGAATACTCATCCTATTTGTAAGTGGTTGGTATTGGGTATCAGTGGTCGTCATGGCTATCAAAACCTTTCTCTGATCCTGCTTGTAGACCAGGGCCACTATAAGTTTTGGTATTGATGCATTCATTCTCTGTACCACTTAGTCCATACCGTGTTGCGGGTAAGCTGGATCCTATCCCAGCATTTTAGCAGGTGAGAGGCGGGTACACCCTGGACAGGTCACCAGTCCATTGCAGGGCCAACACAGAGAGACAAACAACCATTCACACACACTCACTCCGAGGGAGAATTTAGAGTGACCAATTAACCTAACATGCATGCCTTTGGATGGTGGGAGGAAGCCGGAGAACCCAGAGAGAACCCACGCCTGCACGGGGAGAACATGCAAACTCCTCAAAGAAAGGCCACTGCCCCCCAGGTTCGAACCTCCCCCCCAGCCAAGGCTCAAACCAGCAACACACTTGCTGTGAGGCTGTGGTGCTAACCACACCACCGTGCAGCCCAAGTTTTGGCATCACTATCAAAATAATTATTTCCATAATCTTCTTTCCTTTTTATCCATATTAAAATATATAAAAATGTCTGAAATGATGGAAATGAAACATAACGCTGAAGTAAAAGCTAACTATGTGGTATTTGCAAACATGATGTTCAAACTCCTACACGATAAAGCAAAGAATACTGGCCAGGTCGCTGAACAAATCAGTAACAGAACTAAAGCGTAATTTATCAGTTGTTTATTTCACACCTCTGCACAACCCTGTAGGAAGGTGCCACATTGAGAGATTGTAAAGCCCCACTATGGAATTTGGACAGATTTTCTCACTGCGGCATCCCCTAATGACGGCTAATTCAGCATCCATTTGCATCCTGTCTCTTCTCTGAGCTCTCTCCAGCAAGTAAAAGTCAGTCCACCTCTTGCTCTGTCCCTTTCTCTCTTTGTTTTCCTAACTGATGGGTTCGACACACGGGAGGCGACCAATGACAGCAACGGCAGCAGTGTCGCGTGTCGCGCTCTCCGATCGCTTTTCTCCAAGAAATGTGATTGGTTATGGTATCGAAGGGAATTTTGACCATTTATTATCACATTTATTATAAAAGTTAGTATCGATCATTACATACAGTAAGGTATGCATAAACTAAACAAAGTTTGCAATGCAAATATAAAGTAGCTTACAAAAACACAAGATAAGATAAGAAACTTACCGGACATGTTTACCCTGGTGCCAACAAGTTCCCATGCGGCTGCCTTTTTATTCACATCTCTATTAAGTGAAGTATCATAAAGTATCGGAAAATCAGACACAGCTGATATGATCTGTTCCTCCATGTTGCAACGGGTTGCAGACGGCACCGTCTAGCCTGCTCTCATTGGTCAGTCAATGAAAACCTCCCTGGTTGGCTGTAGTGCCAAGTGACAGCTACAAAAATGGAACATTTTTCTTTTTTTCTGTGTCGCGTCGCAAGCCCCGTGTGCTGGCCTACGTGAGCGACCGCAACATTTTACATGCACGAATGTCGCCTGTCGCTTGGCTGGAGGAGGACAGCGATTTCCGCCTCAATACGCAGGTTTCATAGGAAATGAATGGGGAGGGAGGAGCGTCGCCTCCCGTGTGTCGAGCCCATGACTCTGATAAAACCGTCTTGTTTTTTTGTTTGTTTGTTTGTTTGTTTGTTTGTTTGTGTGTTTTTTTTTTTGTTTTTTGTTTTTTTTTTTTTTTTTTTTTTGGGCTGAATCATCCATGGTTTATGTTAAAAACATTCAGTGTGTTGATATCCGGTTGCTGGCATGTGATGCAGCCATAAAGCACTGAGACCGTAAAGAACTTGTGAAGCATGATTTCTTAGCCTCGGGATGCTGCTGGGCAACTTAAGCTTCGAGAATCGACATAATAAATGTCACAGTGTCATCAAAATGTGTTGGCAGCTGGAAAGTGCTGTTCAGCAGACAATGCCTAAATATGGATGTAACACAGATATAAGTAGAAAGAGCTTCTTTCTTTGTTTTTATGGTCCTCACACATGTAAGCTGTTTTGGTTTTGGGTTTTTTTGGGGGGGTCATTTCAGCACACCCTCTACTCAAAGGTTGCTGCCCAAAAACAGCCTTAACAAATGAGAAGTAGCAAGAAAACCACCAACAAAACAGTGTCTCCACAATGATGTACACACATACAAAGATTTTTTTTTGGGAGTATTTTACTTATTTGTGCTAAAATAGATAATTTCCTTGACTGTTTCTTCTTTCTATATTACTCATACTGTTTACTTTAGTTCCCAAATATTAACAGTATATAGACTGTATATAAAAGATTGATGCAGATCCCCAATAATATAATTTAATAGTTTATAATCTCAACTGCTAGTTATTAAACTATTGCATGACTAACTTTACAGTAAAATAAAATTAATATAAATCAGCATACACTACAAGATTTATGTGCAAAGCATGCAATAAATACTTAAAATAAACCATTAAACTATCATACAAGTTTATACAAAAAGCAATATCTTAACATGGTGAGCTGGTTTTCACCAGTTTGTAAGAACTTTCAGGGAATACACAAAAATGTCCTCCATGAGAACCTGAGCTTTGATTGGTTCTCATGGAGGAAATAGTTAAAAATTGAAGCTAAAAGAAAAAACAAAGCGCTGCTACTTCACACATGGACCTCCTTTGATGTGAAAGTGAATTCACATGAAACTGTCTGAAGAAGGTCCGTGCTCATGGAAGAAGTTTTGTCCTGCTTATATAAAAATGTTGCAACGGTTGTGATTCTAAACTTAAAACTGGTCCATGAAGCTGTGGATGATGTGTAGGAGGTTACATCTGTGTAAACAGCCTGAAAAACACTGTCCTGACATGACTGACCTCTCCTGTAACTCAGCTCACTACTATTCCTTGTCCTGCTTCACAGGTGTGAGGAACTACCTGAAGGAAGCTCTTGTGAACATTATCACAGTTCATGCTGAGGTACAAACTCCCTGCACACCTCTTACACTCATTCTTTGAACTTCTCTTTTCTTCCACACTTTCTAATGTCAGCTCTTTCTCCCTGTCAGGTCTTCACAGTATCAAAGGATCTGGTTCCTCGGGTTTTGTCTAGAATTGTTGAATCGGTTGCAGACGAGATGTGTCGCCTTATGCAGTGCGTGTCCTCCTTCAGCAGAAATGGTGCCTTACAGGTACACACTAACACACACACACAAAGACAAGGCGAGCAGTTTCTCACTCATAGTAAGACCCTGACTCATAAGTCGACCCCACATTTGTTAGGGGATCCACCTGTTATTTCTGATAATACCACATTCCAGTTCAAGATGCTAACTGCTGTCAGTTGATGATTACTTGAATTCACGTTTGTTGGTTTTCCCTTTGTTTTCTGCACCCCACCACCCAACTCAGGCTCGACTTGAACTCTGCGCTCTCAGAGACGCTGTAGCCACATACCTAAACCCCAACAGCAAGTAAGTGCAGCACACATGGGAACTCAGACACATGTTCCTGGTGATTTATGGCAATGAATGTCACAGACATAAATCTTAGCAATCGCACATCCCTCACTACAGTCCCTATTTATGTTAGTTGGTGGCTTATGGGAAAGGAAGTGAAAGTAATCTGGGACTCTTGCGTGCCTGCACTGAGGTGCGTGTGTCCATATGTGTGTTCATGTGAGCAGGTCCATGTGCATGTCAGGATACACGCATAGACTCATCCTGAACTGTATTTTCTGGTTTTGGAGTGTTAATAAATGTGTCTCTTGATAAAACACTTAAACTGAGCTTCTTATTTTCAGTGCCAGCTTCAAACTGGCTCTAGACTCTCTGCCTCAGTTGCACAGCGGAGGCGACAAGAAGTGAGTCTGCTTTCTGGCACAGTTGTTTTCATTTTCAACATATCTATGTTTTAAAAACTGATTTTAAATATCTTGTTCTGTTTTTATCTCCACTTCAAGGTTAGTAGAAGAGCTGCTGAATAAGTTTAAGAGCAGCATGCAGCTCCAGCTCACCTGCTTCCAGCCTTCCAACATCCAGCCTGTCAAGAGATAATCTAAATCCACTTTGTCCACCACTACACTGCAACGCCATTGCTCCTAATCTATGTGCAATCAGTTAATTAACTTGAACATTATCGTTTTAACTCTCACTTGATTATTTACTCATCTTTGCTCATTGTTACTTTCAATTTCTGCTTCACCAGATGAACACAAATATCTGTATATCTAATCCTGAAGCACTAAATGAGTCAATTTCATTGTTACTGTGCAGGACAGTCCCAGTTGTATTGGTTATTCTAATGATGTACCACCAGTCAAGTAGCTTACAGGCAGAGTGCAAGTGGGGATCTTCCTTGTTTACTTCATGCGAGAGTTCTGGATCAGTAGTGGGACATACTACAACCAACTTGGAGTCTCCTCTCAGGCTGAGCTGTGCATCCTCATTACATGCTGCTCCATCATGATTTGCCTAATAAAATGAGCCAATGTACTACAAAAGTGTTAGATTTGTGCTCAGATGTGAGTTGGTGTTTGATAACCCAGAAATTCTGATCATGGTCTTCGTTAGCTGTTCCGTTATGTCCGTCTATGTAGCCATATAAGGATTACTGTCTGTGTTTGCATTCAGCCTTTCTGTAGTTAATTTCATTGTTTATCCACTACAATGCTCTTCAACCTGAAAGAAGAAGTTTGTTTAGTCTTTTTCAGGGAAACGTGTCAGAAAGCGAAACAGAGCCGCCGTCATCTTTGTGGTTTTTGCCTGTTCACCAATGGATGAACGAAAACAGGAGGAAAATATGTTGAGATAGATTTGGGTGTTGATGATGGTGGTATCCCTCCTCCCTGCTGGTGGTGCCCTGTTTCCAGTAGTGACCTGGCCACAGGTCTATCCATCTCCATCACCATTCAATGCCATTTCAGCCGTCTTTAATTTAAAAAATAAAAAATAGAAATCTGTCTTCAGGTGTTTCTCTGAACATTCTCGATGCCTCAACTTGAGCCTTCTGATCTCAGCCATGTTTCTGAGACTAAATGTTCATGGTGATCATGTTAAGTTTTGTTATAACTTATATAGTTAATTACTGCATTGTCTTCTACAACCTCGCAACCATTTTCTGCAAAATATTACCTTTTTCAGGCAGACTGACCTCAGGTGCTTGCATGTTTGATGTTTAACTGAGGCCACATCTTAGAAAAGGAATAATCTGTAATACATTCACATAACAAACAAGGCTGTATTATGTGGAGATGGAAAAGTGGGGATATGGTCGTAGAACACGCTTGTGTGGGATATATGGAAGCAGTGCAGTTATGTCATTGTGTCCAGTGTTTTCGTCAACGATGACAAATTTATTTTGTTGACGAACCTTTTTTTCATGACGATATCGAGACTGTGACGAGCTAAAAATGGCTCTGATGACGAAAACATGACAAGACGTTTGTGAGATTTCGTAGACGAGACGAAAATGTTCAAGGGATGATTGTCCGACATTAAAAATGAACGACATTCCTGCTTTGTGAGCACAATCTGTCGGTCAGCAATGCGGCTGCGTCAGGGTGACATAAAGCCACAGTTACCGAAGTAAGGATGTTGTTGCTCTTTGGTTTTTAGGAGTAATTGATTACAGTATTTGCTGTTGGCTGGGAAACCTTCTAAGTCTAAAACCATTCCTTTTAATTTTCTAATTTTTGATGAAAATAACCAAACAACAAGCTCATGATGTGTTGCTATATGTTGAACTTATAGATCAGCTATTTTCTTGTGTGTCATTGTTGTATGATGCAGTAGGGCATCAATTTACGAAAAAAGCTGAAATATAGAAAAAAAAGGTTTCTACCCAACAGCGGTTAAGTATAACACGGCAGCATTTCATCCCTGTTGATGGGAAAGTCTCGGCTAAAGCTACCAGTCTGGTAAAGGATCAGGTTATTATGCAAAAGCATTAAGGTTGTTTTATGAATTACTTGTTATAACCTGTCAACCTTGATTCCACTTTTTAATACATATGATTGACCTAAATTATTTAGTTAAACACTAATACTTTTTTTTACTTGACTAAAACTAGACTAAAACCTTTTTGAGTTTTTGTCGACTAAAACTATCAAACTTAGAAATGACTAAAATGTGACAAACTAATAAGCATTTTCATCATGACGACTAAAACTAAGACTAAAACTGAGATGCCTGCCGAAAACAACACTGATTGTGTTGTGATATCAACTCTAAAGGTCTTATACATTTTTCAGTTTTTGCATTCATTTTCTTGAAGTCTTGGGCAATGATGCGTTCTTGTTCATGAACTATTTTGAATTAAATTTAATTATAGATGTTATCAAACATTTGGTTTTCACATGTTGTAAGAGTAATTAAAAGAAAATTCAGATAAAGAAATGTGACAGAGTAAAAGAATATAATGGGTGACGTAGGGTTACCATATAATTTGCATCACATATGACTAGCAGTCCTCCACCAGGAGGAGGTCCAGGACTCAGTGGAGTGCTTATGCCTCTTATCTTGCATTGCAACACCTCAGTATCTCCTGAGATCTCCTGGAAAAGCTGGAGATCTTGGCTCTGTTGCCCTCATCGCTCTGGTTCCAGATGGATGGTTAGCAGCTAATTTGAGGTGAAATTAAAGTCACATGTTTGCACCCAATTTATTGAAGCTGGCTCTATCAAAGTCTAATCTTCATGTTCATAGATCACGACATGATGAACGCTCATCATGCTAAAAAGAAAATGAAAAACCATCTGTAGTGTTTAGATTTCACCAATCCACAGTCAGTCATGTTAAAGTAGTCCTTGCTCCCCTCAGGAGTGGTTGATCAACAAAGATCACAGTCCTGTCTATAATAATCTGTGAGGTTAAAATGGAAGCAACGGCTGTCCACAAAAAACACTGGTGCTGATCTGTATCCTTATAGAAATTATAAAGACATCAGAAAGATGCTCAAAAGATTCTGTTATATAAGTAGAAACATTTTGTTTGTTTAGCGAAGAAGAAATCATTGTAGAGATCACCAAAAAACAAGTGGTTTAGATTACTTGCCTCCCTCCAGGAATCAAACAGACGTAATTAGGTCAAAGTGTCTTTATAGTAGAATTCCCCCAACAGGAAATTCTTCACCTGTAATGGAACTTCCCATCAACGGCACTCCTCCCATAGGAAATGCAGAAAAACTTTAAAGAACTACGAACATAGATGCCTAAATACTGTAGAAAATTGCATGATTTAAAATGACAGGATGATTTCATTCAACCCACAAGATTTCCACAAAAATCCACAATTTAATACACAGTTAATAAATTTCCAAGGTTAATAGTTTTTCTTTCTTCTATTTGTTTTATTTTTTTTGTTCGGTTTGGCCGATTTTAGGACTTCTATGAAAATCTGATGTTTCACATCATAAGAATAAAGGAATCTTGTGAAAAGTTCTCAAACTTTTAAGCAACCGTGGCATTTGTTTGCAGAGCTGTTGGATTCGAGGTGTGATGGGACTGTTTCCAACCATGTAGTCATTTGTAACTGTCATCTAGTCCTTAAATTTGTCTTCAGACCCAAATCATTACAACTCTAAATGAATGCGCATTTCTAGGCAGTTGGTTTGTGGGCCATGTTTTTTTTTCTTTTTTTTTCTAACCAACAGTTTAAGCCATTCATCTCTGGAGCTCCAGCTCATTTTGGTTGTGCTGTTTGGCATGTCTCACTTTGAGGGAGGATGCTTTGTTCAGGGCGTGTGCAGGGTGGGGAAGGTGTGGGCTGTTGCTCGGTCAGGGCAAACTGAAATGTTGGATCCCAGAGGAAGATAGCTGTGGGTGTACGGACTTAGAAAGCAAGCTGTATGGTTGTGGTAGTTGTAGCTACTCAGACAGAGGAGACGGGCTCGCCCACAGCTCACATGAGAAAGTTTGGCAGGACTTGAAGGGTTAACTGAGGGCATTGTTGACGTGATTAGTTCTGTAGTGGGAGTTGACCTGATAAATTTTGTCTCTTTAATGTACAAGCCACAACCGTAATTCTTAGGAGTCCTGTGTTTGCAGCTTTCTCTTATCATCAACTTTTGTGCACCTCAGGCCTTTTTTTTTTGACTTGGTTTCCCATCTACATGTAGGGGAAAGCCATGCAGAGCAGACGAGTTGTTTTGATTGTCTGCGTTCTAAACTTAGCCCTCTGCCCTCCCACGAATTCATTCATAAACCTTATCCGCTCTTCACAGGCTCAGTGTTTACAGTAACAGAGGTGAGAAAGGGGAGTTTTCTTTCATATTTTTTCTTTATTTTCTGTTCCATTCTGGAGAGAAGATGACAAAACCTGGTTGAAAAAAAACAAACAAATTGATCTTCAATCTACTTTTCTTCACATTGAGTGGGCAAATGAAAGGATGGAGAAACTTGACACCTCATGGAAGATTAGTTTAGGCTCACCTTGATGTGGAGCATACTTGTTACCTGTTTTTGAAGCAGATGAACTTCAAAAACTCCCTAAGATTAGTCAGTGGCACATGCAATAGACACAGGTCCCTTATTTTTCTGCATTAATTTAATCAGCTTGAATGGGAACAGCTAAAAAAGTCATTAAATTTAGCAGAAATGTTGAATTTCTAAAGATTAGATCAGTGATATATATGTTTTTTTATACATAATACATCCCAAATGTTTACTATAGTGAAGTTACACATCAGAGATAATAGTTTTGGCCCGAATCACATAGAAAATGTATTTATTTGCATTTTTTACTTTGATGACGGTGCAATTTGATGACAGTAAGAAATTGCTGGATATCACCATCTGTCGAACTGGATTGAGTGTATGTGCATTAAGCATACACATGCAGTTACACTGATAATAGTCAAACAAACAACTTAAGGAAATGAGATACTTCTGATTTCGTTTGAACTTTTGGTTTTAAACAGTGCATCTTGAAGATAGCATCTCAAGCTCTGTGAAATCCCTTTTTCCAGTATTGTTTAATATTCCATATTAAATCTTAACATGCCCTTCCTGCTAAAAAGCCATTGCATGGTTTATGAATTGTTTTCCAAAAAGTAACGTCATTAACTGATGACGTCTTCTTTCCTCGGCTTCTGAATTATTTTGCAGCAGAAATGTTTTTGTGGCTTCTTTATGTTTGTTTCGTGAAAGTGGAAACAGACTCTGGCAGCAGAAGCCAGAAAAGCTTTCTACCCAGTGCAGCACGGAAAACGCGGCCAACCTCTTCCTCTCTCTCTCCGCCCCTCCTGATGTCATCACATTGTTTGCGATAACCAAGTGTTTGATTAACCATCCTGCATCTGAACCACACTTCCTGTTCAGACCACGCACACATAGTACTGATGTTACCCAGAGAGCTCACACAGTTGTGAACATAACCAGTCACTTTTTACAATTTATTGGTTTTTAAGTAATATTAAAAAAAAAAAAAAGACACATAATTTACAAAAGTGGTCATAGTGTCTCCTACACAGAACATATGTACAAAAAACATATATATATATATATATATATATATATATATATATTCATCTTAGGAACGCATTAGGTTGGGATCTAAAAACTCATTGCTTCTTCAAGCATATAGTAACGAGAAATTACAGTGTGTATATTGTCACTCATGTATTTTCTATACCTGTTCAGGGTTGTGAGAAAGCTGGAGCTTAACCCAGCAAATTTACTTTAGATGGGGGACATATACTGGAGGCAGTTAAATCATAGGGGGGATTGTAAAGTTTTATCAACTCTCAAAAAACTTGCCTCCAGCACTCCTAAAGCTAATTTAATAAAATGTATTTCTTTACACTTGACCTGCTGCAAGTCAGTGAGTTTTGATAGGCTAGCTGTCTCTGTTTTCAGTCACCATGATATGCTAAGCTAAGCGAACCAACTGCTGGTAAACCAGGTTAAGATTTTCATTTTTAATTTTAAAGTATGGTATTTATATTTCAGATGACTCTTTCATCCAAGATAAGGAGTAAAGTAAGGATGTTTTCTATTAATTTAAGGCACAAAGGTCCTTCTCACTATTTTATCAGTACAATCACCTCAGCTGTCAGTTTGGTTTGCATAGCATGTTGGTAAAGAACTCATTGTAACATACAAAACAAAAGTTTAAAACGTTAAAAAAAAAGACTTTGTTTTCAGTCATATAAGCATACAATCAGCAGTGAATACTGAGGAACTGCAACAGGGCAAACACTGATTAACTAAATGTCCATTGTTTGTTTTTCATCTTTTTAAATAATAAAAACTGTCCATATTTGTCCTTGTGTTGAGTTTCCTGGTCTGCTGTGTAAAGCTTTGGCTGCATCTTGAAGTTGTCAACAGTCACTTGAATCCACAGTTTACTCCTGCAGGCTGCTGCTGTGGTGATGTGTGATGGCCCGCTGGTAGTCCTCGGCGGCGTTGATGTGGTCCGTGACTCCTGGGTGCTCATAGTTGCGGTAATAGTGGCCACCCGTCTGCTGGGCGTAGTATAGGAGCTGCCTGGCAAACAGAGGCTCCACCTGCAACACAAAAGCCAGCAAGAACATTTAATATGGCGCCAGTTTACACTCACCAAAGGTAGTTCAAACAATTGTTTGAAATTTGACTTGTTTTAGTACCTGCTTCATAACTTTTACGCCTTCATATAAAAATTTGATCAAAACACTGACTACTTGGCAAACTATTTTACATCTCCAGAAAAGTTTGTAAATTGCTGTAAACTGACTGTTTCCAAGGTGGAGAATGAACTCTTCTTTTCATTTAAAGTACCTTAAGCAGGTACATTTAAAGTTGCATCTTTTTCCTCTTTATTTGAGCCCTTCACACTCATTAAAAACATTTTTATTGCAGAATTTTAATATTAAACTATTAAATTACACAACTGAATAGTGAGAAGATAGATGGCTTGATCCAGGTTGGTTGTGGTGAATAGTTTTGTATGTCAACTACACCAAAGAGAAAATATTTAGCATTTTTTCAGTGGAGGCATTTCCCCTGTAGATATTAGCTTTGACATCTTGATATTTTCAGAATTCAGACTAGTGGCAAGCAAGTCAAGGAAACGAAAACAGGCTGGTGAATGGTTCACCTCAACCTCAGTTGCATACTTGGTTTGAGCCTTTCCAAGTTAAGATTTGCCCAAATCAGCCAGATTGTTTTAAAGTGAAATTGCTGCAGATAATGGCAGCAGAGATTCTAGACTCAGGAACCAGGTTAAAGTTCACTCTCAGCATCTTATCTCAAAACTAAATAGAGACTTGAAACACAGCAAACATGACTGAAGAATTTCCTGCAAACTTTCAAATCTTAGTTTTGTCCTTTCAAATTCTACTTTTCAAGCTCTACTTTAAAGTTTCTAAAGTTAACTTTCAACTTTTTGAAATCATAGTTTTGACCTTGAAAGTTTGACCACAGACCCTCCAAGTAGATTCCACAGGTTAAAGTACGAGTTAAAGATGAGGGGCATCGGTTACCTGGACAGTGAGGGTTCGTCTTTGCCTCTGTGGGTCCAGGCACTCATCTCCAAAACTCAGCAGGATCTGGAAGCGAGACGGTGGCCGACCATGGAGCCCATAGCTCTGGATTTCTGATTGGTCAGACAGAGATAAGGTCACATCAAGATACCAGCTTTGGTATCTAAACTGTAACTTAACAGGCAAATGAATTCACTAGAATTTCACTTTAACGTGGCATGACATTTGGGGTGAATTGAATGGAAAGTCCTGGTCACACTAGGTATGCAAATGCAATTAGCTGTCAGTCACAGCTGGGGCTGTCATAGCATGTGGGTGGGGATGATGTGGCTGTGTAAGAAGTCATGTGACTCAGTTTATCAAGAAATGAAGGCCACCACAACTCTTCTTGGATGTTAAGATGCTGGGAATTCAGCCTTTCGCTATCACCTAATCATGTTACATTAAATAAAATACTATGGTGGTAATCATGTTACATTAAATAAAATACTATGGTGGTAATCATGTTACATTAAATAAAATACTGTGGTGGTAATCGTTTGGTTTTTTTGTTCAGTGTAAAAACTAAAACAAACATAAATACATTAAACTAAAAGCAGTGTGATTTATATAAAATATGATGACTTGCTGTATAAATATTTGTAAGTTATCTTTGGTTTGGATAAACTGTGTTCCTGCTGCCTCACCTGTGAGGTAGTCCTGTGTGTGGAGCAGTTTACAGGTGACCTCTCTCTCCAACTTGTTGGGTTTGTCTCCATACGGCGACAGGCCTCCCTGCCAGTAGATTCTGCTGTGACACAGCCTGCGGGCGTAGAGTCCATCTGGACCCATCCACAGTAAGACTCCCCGCTCCAGCTCAGACGGCGGACTCGGAGGACACTCATCTGGCCTCCTCTGAGCTGAGAGGCTGTCAATGGGCAGGGGCACTACCTCAGGACCTCCGGGCGTCAGGTAGTGCTTCTCCGGGGAGCACGGAGTAATATGGCAGCCTTCTGGACTGGATGTGGTCACCTCCCTCACAAGATTGTCGCGTAAAAACACTGATACATGAAGACGGAAGTCTGGATGGAGGAGAGAAGGATACAGGTAGAGGGTGAGTCCTCACACCTTTTAATGCTTCTCATTAATCTAAATGAGACTGATAAATGAATCATCTATGAGCTCCTGCAGGTTTTAAGCTTTTATCCAAAGCAAAATCAAGTATTTCAGTGGTAATGAGCCTTCGGATTTGGACAGGAGTCACAGTCTACAAGCAGTTGAGACTCACACATATTTTAAATAATTCTACAAATACAGCAAGTTAAAAAAGATTAGCATTCATTTTGTGACAGTCATTTTATCATCCTGCATGCTGCTTCCATTTGTAGGCTCAGTGGCATCACCCAGGTAAAGGAAACATGAGCGGCTGCAGACAGACTGTCACAGAACTTTTTGCTTTTGAGGAAACAGGATCTGTATGGCAAGATTTGTTTGAGATTTGATGTGAGGCTCTGTCATCTCTGTCTGTGTTCTGGATCATTAGAAAAATTTTCTAAACTATGTCACCCCTACATATTTTATTTAAGTTTGACCTTCTGTGTCTGAACAATCACTAAAAATGTATCCTCAAACTAAAGCAAGCGTTTTATACTGTCTCTATCAGGAGAATGTTTTTATTTAAGTTAGATTAAAGCCGTCACATTTTTTCTTGCTACTAGAAGGAAAGTTAATAAAGTCATAACATATATCAACTACCAAATAATGCGTCTATCAGAACACAACGCAGACAGGGAACCACACTTGTGTGGGGTTTAGTTTGTTTCAAACAGAAGCTGATTAGTTACGATCTTTTCCTTTGTTAGAATTTAGGGGCACCATTACCAGGAAGGAAACAGAAAACCACATTCATGCCTCAACGTGCTTTTTGTCCAAATAGCAGGTGAAGTAGGTGCTAACTGCTTATTCTCAAGCCTACCTTGATCAGTTTGTGATCCAAAGAAAGCAAATCTCATTATCTTGTGATAACAAGTCACAGTAGGTGGTTATCTCAAGAAAACAAAAAGCAGAGTTCTCAAAATAATAAATTAACCTGTTATCATGTAAAAACTAACTTCATTATCTCAAAACCACAAATAATTCATTTGTGATCTCGAGAAAACTTCATCAAAATAAACAATTGGAGGTGTGGCTGCTCTCAGCTTCTGTAGATTTAACTTTTAATCATGTATTCCAACTTCATGCCACTTATCAAGTACATCATTTTACTTTTTGGCACCTTCTTGAGTATGTTAACACTTAAGGAAGTGGAAAAACCTAAAATAAAAAATAAAAAATATATAATGACCTTTATAAACACAATATCCAAGCAGTGTTATGAGTCCATCCTGCTGGCTGCCATTAATGCGTCTTTCTAAAAATGCCAGAGATGCAAGGAGAGAAAAATGAACTGGTTTTGCATACCTGAGAGCGCCTCCGCTGATCTGATGCTGGTGTCCAGTGAGAAAGGCGAGGGCTGGCTGTCAGCAGGCCCGTATGAGTAAATCGAGGCTCTGAGCTGGTACCCTGCTCACAACAAAGGAACAGACAGGAGCTCAGCACAAACACAGAAAAGGTCCTGAAACTGACAAGGATGCTAGTTCTGAGTGTTGTACCATTTTCCATTGAGGAAGGCTGCCATGGAAGGCTGCGAGGGGGACAGGGACACTGAGCGAAGGACAGCTCGGGTAGGGAGGCCTGCTCCGGGCAGTAATCTCTCCAGCTGCATTCAGGACTGGCCGGGTACTGTGGCATCTATAGAGTCACAAACAGGTTGTTGGAATAAGTATTGAGTTCATGAGACACCAGCAGGCAGCTTTTGCACATTTCTTAAGAAATGTGATGCTTTGTTAAATGCTTTAAACAGATCATAGTCATTTAACCAAATTCAAGGAAAGTAATTAAACATTTTAAAATCTATAAAACACTGCATTTGACAGTTAGAGTCATGACTGCTGAAGGTTCAGAGTGTAAAATTAAAAAGTATATCACTGTAATTTAAAATGCATCGTTCTCTTCGACACTTTAAGTCAGGATTAGTCATCATATCATAAACCTGCAGCTTTTCTTCACCAAACTGCTGGTGTTTGTAAACTCATTCACGCATGCACAATATGTCATGGTTCATGCAGCACAGCCTGCCTCTGTCTCTCACTGCTTCTTTAGCTCCGCCCTCACTCATTTTCATGCATATGAAAATCACCTGAGTCGGCACAGTGGGGAAGGAGGGGTGCATCTGGTAGCTCACTGGACTCAGAGGACTGTCCTCCTGCCTGGGTCCTACATGCAAGACAGAAAAGTTGAACAACTTCACTTTAGCAGTCTGTTGGACAAACTTAGCTGCAAATGCATGACCCTCAATTCTACATCTGTTCACATCATACAGCATGACCTGATATATTAAATACATAAAAAAAAACACTTTAAGATTTGAACTCATGCAGTTAAACAAGGAGTTTTCAGTGGACTGACTTTTCTTAGCACCCTCTGGGATGATGCGGTAGACTTTGTAGGGATCTGAAATGTCCAGCTGGCTTCTCTCCACAAGCTCCTCAAAGTCATTGCTCTTGTTGAGGGCGCAACGGAGGCGAGTCTTCCAGGTTGGAGGGTCCGGTTTGTCAATTCCTTCCCGAAACTTGCCTTTAAACAGCGCCCAAGCCTGCACAAGGTTACCAGGGTGGAAAGAAATATAAATATATATATAAAAAAAACTGAAAGCTGAATTTTCTTTTAGGAACAAACACCAATACATAAATATGAACATTTTGATTTTTCTTGTTTCCTGTTTTTTCTTTTGTAAAGCTCTTGCTTGGAAAGACTTGTGTCATTTTTCAGCTCATAGAAAAACTTTCCATAATTTCAGACTCTTTAGCCCACATGCCAGTAGTCTGGTACAAATTATTCATGATGAGTAAAGTATTCTGCATACAGATCAACCAACAATAATTGTGCAAACAAATGTATAGCCTGCATTAAAAAGATAAATCTATTTAGACATTTGGAACTATATATCATTTTGTGTTATAAATCATTAATAGATTATTAAGTGATTATTATTTAAAACCGGCTAACTGAAATTTTCAAATTGACAGTGAAGAGTCACTTTTCTCTTTGCACAGAGTCTAAGTTTCTCTTCTACTTTAAGCACCAGGGCAGAATTTCGGTACTTATGAAGACATAACTTTACCTTAAAAAGCGCGGCATCTTCGTCCCTATTGTAGTCCTGCTTTCCGGCGTGTTTCCACGGTATCCTGAAGATGGTCTTCTCGTCGTTCTCCCACACCAGACCGGGATATTTCCCGCAGTCCACCTGCTCGATCAGCCACTGGCGCAGCTTTCCGTTCCCGCTGCTCCCGGAGCCTCCGTAATCCACCTCGGAGTTCATCTCTGTCCAAAGAGACGCATGTAGTTAGGTCCTACACTGTGATATCAGCCGCAGATGCGTGGGCTTTGTAATTTGAATTTAGTGTAGGTTTTGCAGAGAATCATGGGTCTATCCACATGAAGTGAAAAAAGCTGACGAAAAAGTTAAGCAACTGCGTCTCCCACGCAGAATGATTTGGGTTTAATATGCGCCCTGGAAGCGAATCGAAGTTGTCTTACCTGTTGAAACTCGAAACCCGTCAAGTTTTGAAATCAGTCAGAGTCAGAAAGCCCTCATCCATCCGGCGGGCCCGCTTAAATCCTCCCAGGCCTATCGCGTGCAGCGGGAGGGCGGAGACACGCGGATGCTGAGGAGGGCGCACCTGCTGCTGCCGCCCGCTTCTCTCCTGCGAAGCTTATCAGTGCGCGCACAGCGGCCGATCTCCAGTAAGACACCGGGGGAAACCCTGTCCGCGTCAGTCACAAGTCTCACACACCCGCACACGTGGAAAATCATAGGACGGAGACAAAAACAATTCTTTGAAATGATAAAGCTTTACGAAAAGCTGCTGTAGAGTGGTCCTGCATCAAAACATCTGTTTGTTCCCACTGGAAGATAAAACATAGACAGTAAAAGCAGATCAGATTATTCTAAATAAGTCATAGCTAAATAAAGTCTAACAGGACCTTTACAGAGACTGAGTGGAGAAAGAAAGACAGACTCAACATTCATTCATTATTTATAAGTTAAAATAGAACAATAGTTTCAGATTAGTGTCTTAGAATGAGGGAAAGCTCTGAGAAATGAAAGAATGAAAAAGAATGTTTTCATTTTCAAAAGAATGAAAATGTTCGTAACCGTTTCTAAAAGTAGGAAAACTACAAAATACTTACTTAAATGTTGGTTCAAGTTGGTTTATATTATGAAGTAATAAATTAATTAACTTATGCAGTAGAGAGAAAAAGTACTTTTGTTTTTATCTCATTTATGTATTGTTAATGTTATTTGATTTTTGTTATTTTCATCTGTGATATTATAAAGCTGTTATTATATATATATGTATATATATTAGTGTGTGTGTGTGTGTGTGTGTGTGTGTGTGTGTGTGTCTATGTAATATACACAGACACAGTTGTGTGGGCTGCTATTGTAAAATGACAAGAACCTGTTACTCAAAAAAAGGAGTGGAGAGAGCTCAACCCCTGAAGTGAAGAAAAGTAGAGTGTCTCAATATCAAAGTACAGCACCTTAGTAAATTAATATTGATACTCAAGTTCAGACACTTTAAACTATCCGTGACCTCATTTTGTTGCAGCTGTAAGTACAATTACTCCATTTCTATAAGTTTCTTAAAGTTGTTTGTTTCTTCTTATCAACTACATTTTTTTAATTGAGAGCTGCAGCTGAACCTTTTTTTTTTTTTTTAAATGAAAAGCTTAATAGTTTCAGAGTTTTTGGCTTGATACCTCACAGAAAGCTACACGCACAGTTTGGTGTCTTGGGTTTTGTGACATGTGTACCTACAATTAGTGTTTTTTCCTGTAAACCTTTAAAATTACACAAAGATTCTCAAAGGGCAAATATTTTTGCAGTGGAACTTCCTCAGTAATCATCTCACAACCCCTTCTGTACATCTACTTTATTGAGAAATTAATGCAATATGTTTATACTGTGTTTTTGACCACAATTACTCAAATAAATGATCTGAATACTTGTTCCATCACAGCTTTAACCTGCTCAGCCACAGTCGGATTCCACTTCTTTTTTTTTTTTTGAACTCTCTTGAAACATGACCAAACTGGTGTTTTCTCTCAAGTACAATTGCTCTAAGATATTCAGCTGAAGACTTCAACTTCACATAAATGCAGGTTTAATCAAACAAATACAAATTCATACATGTAAATTATTGTATTAATAATTTTAACAGAGCTGGTTAACAGAAAAACCAAGCATTACAGCTGAAAACAAAGCTTACAGTTAGGCGTAATAGTACAATAAACATAAGAAAATAAACAGTTTCTAGTATTGATTTACTAAGAAATGTAATTTTCCCCAGTGTCCATGCCGTCTGTACAAAGTAAATGTTATATTTCAAGTAAGACACAGCATAACATAACTGACAGAGGGAGTGTACGCTACTAAATGTGCGCTCACACTCAGGACTGCATGTACATATTTCCTTGGTGTCGTGCTTGGCTGCCCTTGCATGTTGTTTTGACAGTTAGAGGCAAGGACATGATATGACGAACGGGGCTGACGACAGTGATATAAAATCCCCCCTCATCACATGCCTGTGTAGCTATTCTGCTAATGTGACATTCAGCCTATCATATCGATAGAGGTTTTAACAAGACTAGATTTCCTGCTGCAGTTCTCAGATCAGTGATGAGCTGGATGGAGCAGAGGCTGACAGTCCTCAGCAGCTTGAGTTCAGGGTCAGAGAGGTTGGCAGAAGATGTTCAGGTGCCACTTGTGGCCACTGCAGGGGTGATGCTGGCTGTTACAGCATTGCTGCTGCTGTTGTTGGATTTCCGAGTTAAAAGGTTCTGAATTTCCTCATCATCATTTAACAAGTTCTTCCCGTAGCGCTCCTCCCACCAGGCTCGATACTGAAAGGACAGCAGAGGGATCAGTAATGTGTAAATAATAGAATGAAAGACAGAGTTTTCATCAGAGCGAAGCATACATGTAAAGTTTTAAGAATTATTTGGAATTGCTCACATTTTACTGCGTTTTGAGAATATATTCATCGGTTTTCCCGATTGTTTTACTAAACATAAAATAACTGAAACATCCTGTTTTCTAAACAGTTCAAACTTTTACCTTAACCCTTTAAAGCCTGACCCAAGAAAAAAATGAGGAGAAAAGTCTCAAATTTTTCATCTGAAGTCTTTATTTGCCCCTTAAACCAAATGTAAAAAAAAAAAAAAAAAAAAAATTTAATAGTTTTTGTATTATGTAAAAATTATTGTAATTCATTATTGTATTATTATTATTGTGTCCATCAGGGGCAGAAGACAAGTATTAGATTGTATACAACAATAAAATGATGCAAAAGGGCTCAGAAACTGTAAGTATTAAAGATGGCACATACAACATTGAAGGGTTAATGTTCATTTAGAGGCCTAAAATCTTCTTAAGAAAGAACTAGAAGTTTAGTATGTTTCTTGTGGAAGTTTTGTCCCTTCTGTTTGGTGGAAGCATTCAATTTCAGCATAGTAGAAGAGGTCATTGAAGTCCAGTGTCTGGGTCTTTGGAAGATTTTCACTGTTTCCCTGAAGCCACTTCTATTTATCTTGGTTTTCACTAAGCATCAACATATTCTTTGTGTTTCCAACTTTCCCTTTATCCTGTCTCCTCTGTCAGTCCAGAGAGCTGAACAACATTCCCACAGAATGATGCTGCCGTCACCGTGTTTGACTGTGGGGATGATGCTCAGTGTCAGGTGTTCGCCACACATGTTGTTTTGTTTGTTGAGCTTTATTTGTATAGCACAAATTCACAACATTGACATCTCAAAGCAGTTTTGAAAATACAGTTCAGTCCAATTATAATCCAATTTAATCAGACTCACTGTTGTCAAATTGATGATTTAATCTTTAAAACCAGAGGGGACTGATCCTTTCAAACTCTGGAATGAACTGCCTCTCACTTTAGATGCTTAGACTCTGTGGAGTCTTTTAAAAAGCAGCTGAATTTGTATATATTTAAGCAGGTTTTTTATTAGATGAGGATCCTCATGAATGTGTGTATTTATGTGTTCATATGAGTTTTTATCTCTTTAATGCATTTTTGTCTTATTTTATTGTAAAGCACTTAGTGTTTTCTTCTGTGAAAGGTGCTATATAAACAAACATTTCTTCCTTTCTTCCTTAATCCACATTACATGAGAGGATAAAGCAGAATTTCTTTCCAAAAGCTACTTACTTGCTAAACCAGTATTGTAACTGAAATCTTGCACAATTTGCACAATATTGACACACCCACTCTTTTTTTTTTTAGATTTACATATATTATATTTTTAACTTTAGATTTAATATTTAATATTATTTTTATTCCTTATGCATGCATATTTCTGTTACTCTGTGTGTTCATTTCTACATTACAAAAATGTTTTCCATTGTACATTGTGCTATGTGTAATTGTGCATGTAACAAAAACAAAAAAATATATATTTTAATTGTAATCTAGTCCAGTTTATTATAACTGTGTTCAGAAAATGACAAATCATTTGAATAATACCCTATCCAGTAAAAGAAACCATCAGACTGCACTGACTCTTGGACAAATTGTTTAATTTTTGTTTCTTAGGATCAGATGAATTTGCTTCAATCATTCAGGTTTTCATGCGTCTTTTATTGTCCTCCATCAAGGAACTCTGATTCACAGTGACAACTGAAGTCTTTGAAGGTTCCAAATTTCCTCCATTTGTGATGCTGCAGAGTGATGCAGTATTACGGGCTTTGAGATGCTTTAAATGCTGCAGAATTCATTCATTCATTGATTCATCGACGAATACCATCAACTGTGAAACCTCATATAGACACATGTATCCAGTAAATTTAATTATGTCCAGTAAATTAAATTAGCAGCAGGTTGACTGCAGTGAAACTGTAGAAGCATCTCAAGGATTGCTGATAAAAATAGGAACCAAGTTACAAGTCTCACTATGAAGGATATGAATATTTATGGATTAGATACTTAAGGCACTGTTTAAAAATGTTATATTTGTCAGAGCCAGAGGCATTCTGGAAAAAAAACACACACTTATAGAATCAGACATGATTTTTATACATCATGCACCATTTTGTTTAAAGTCAGAGGGTTAAAGAAGACACCTGAAAACTCTGATCTTATGACTGAATGGTTTCACTTGCAATACATGTAGTGCAAGTCTGCAGTTATAAATCCAGTGCAGGTGTACAGAGAGGCAGGTAATGCATTAAATGGATATTTCTGAAAAAAAGAGGAAGGGGGGAAGAAAAATGTCCTCAAATATAATTTAATATGATGCCTCACCTCTGCAAGCTCCATGTTTTCAAACTCCTCCAGCTGCCGTAGGAAGCCCAGGTTTGGCCCAGCACAGGGCCTTGCGGACCTCACCGCGGCCAGCGACTCCACCCAGCCACGACCTGTCACCGTCATGATGTAGGCCACCACCAGAGTCACGCTGCGGGACACTCCTGCCACACTGAGATCACAGACCCTCTCATATTCACATTCTCTGCTTTACTGTACAAAGAAGTGAAACCCTTAACCCTTCTCCTAACTAAAGCTGTGGTTAAATGCCTGATTTTGCATGTTTGATATGAGAAAAGATGAAAGGTGATGAAATTTACCATGAAAGTTTGAACCAAAATGCCTGATAGACAGCTCCTTTTTGCTGTGGTTGAAAATGAGAGCTGTGTCAATAACATGAAGACCTCCAGCCTGTGATCCCCCTGAGGCAAATTCTCATTAATAAATGAAACAGAAAATTCCTGGTATGTGAATGACATGAGTCTTCTACTGTATTTTTAATATAATTTACTCGGATTAATCTGTTTAAAATATGGCATACAAGGAAATTCTCCCTTATTTAAGCGTTTCTCCAGCTTCTTCTTGATTACAAGCATATTAATTAATGAAAAAAAACAATGTTCTACTCACCAGTGTACCAGGCAGCCCTCCCCTTTCAGTCGGGACTCATGGATAAACATGATGCTGTCTCTAAAATACTGAATCCTGGTGAAAATATATTAAACAGTCAAATCCTCAGATACCCTTTTTTTAAATCCAAAATCATGATCATATTAGAGGAAAATACACTTAAGGTTATCGTGAAATTAGATTTGTGGGCTGTAAACACAATGAATATTTATCTCAAGGACTCACAGATTTTGCTTTGAGTGGTCAGCAGCAGAGATGCAAAGGTACGTCATGTCCTGCAGTTGAAAACACAGGCATAAAAGTCACATTAAGATTTCTCTGTGGGGCATTTGTTTGCAAATGAAGTGGGTTTGACCCCTGCCGGTGTGTTGGGCCATGACATAACGAAGCATTCCCATGTGCACGTATGTGTGTGTGTGCATTTCTGTGCACCTGGCAGCTGATGATACACACACTGACCAGAAACCACCTCATCCTGGTATGACTGCACTAGTGCAAAACCCCCTGAGTCCTCTGGGACAGACTGAGCCCTGGAAGTGCTCCAGACAGGCCAGAGCACACATTCACAACTGCTAGCAAACGTGCTGTTACCACACTAAGTGGAAGAGATACTCATGAGTACTGACAGAAAGAGGCAGGTTGTGGAAACAGTCATTGAAAAATCTTCTTTTATCTTTGCACCATCAATCTTAAAGCTTCTCATCAACATGACTGTTGGTTGGTGAAATCAAGCCCTGATACACAGAAATCATGAATACAATCCTAAACATTACGCACGACAATAGCAGATGAATGCAGGCATTTTCTTAACTGGAAAGAATAAAGCTAGCTCATATTTTTTGCAATATGTTAATTAAAGCCACACGTACAGTAAATGGAACATCTGACCTTAGAGACTTAGCGGTTGCAAATTTTACCTTCCTCTCTCAGGAACCATGATGCTGTCTTCCAAGAAATTAATCAGTCAGCAGTTTGACTGTTAGGTATGCAAATAAACCATCCCATCTGGCTACTTGGTCTAAAGCAGACCTGAGTCATCCTCAAGCCACAGACCTCAAAAAGCTGCGTCATAAATTTTCATGTAAGACCAATCCAGTGATTAAAATTTGTATTTGGGATTAAGAAAGTGCTGCATGGCTGTCAGCGCAGTTCAGAGGATGCGTGTTGGCCCAGATGTGATTTCAAGCCCAAAACCTTTTAAAAAGTTTTGGTGGTTGACCAGTTTGGGTAGTGATACTGTAAATGCAAGTTGCTGTTTCTCTTCACTGTTCAATGAAACATTCTAGCATGGATGGAGAAAGTGTAGAGAAATCTCTGAGCTCTTTTCATGATTGCTTTCAACAAGAAAAGATGAAAGTTGTGAAAGCGGACACTGAGGATGTCAGCCGGATTCAAGGTTTTTAAAATATTGTGTCCGATGAGGAGGACTGGAGGAAAATCTCATGCAAGAAGCGCTTTCTCTGGACTAGGTTGAGATCTTAATCAATAAGTCTGTGAACAGGAAGGTAATTTAATGTATATTTACAGATTTATAAGCTTTATGAAGCCCGTTAAACTATTTTTTTCTAATAAATTGCCACTGATTCAAAAAAATTACAGCAAAATATATTAACAAAATAAAAGTCACAAATATTGCACTTTAAAGCAAATTTAATCTTCAGCCTCTAACAGAGGGGGAAAAAACGCACATTTCCAGTACTTTCAGACCCAAACTGTCACAGCTAAATGCAGCATTGAAAGGCAAGAAACTTTTTTTTATGCAGTTCCACTTTCAACACTTGATGGTCTTCAAGCTGCAGAGCTAAAAGCATCTCGTGTGAAAAACATTTGACATACAGATGCATCTGCATCAGCAGCTGCGTCAACTGAAAATGACACGCAGATTTTCATATATTCACGAGAATCAATAGTAGGATCAATCAGAAAACTTTATTAACTGAAACTATGAGAATTTCACGTCTTATGACTGACACAAAATTGAAAATGTGAACTTGGGCTTTTCACACCAATTGAAGTGGTCTATTTCAGAAGCTTTGATAAAGATCTGACTATTAAAGAATAGGAAACACTCCTCGTATAATAAAAGAAATCAAGCGGTAGGAAGGGATGTAATAAAGATTAGAAATAAGGGGGCTCATTTATTAATCAGTTAATCAAAATAAACTATTTCAGTGTGGATTTTTTTCACTATATCTTCCATGTATCATCATAAACCTAAAAGACTTTAAACTCAGAGGAGACATCGTTGCACCTCAGGGCTGAACCCAGCACTTTCAGAATGAGTCCTGATCCGTGGGGACAACACAGGGGAGGAAACACTAATGCGTTCAAAGAACATTGTGTACTATATGGCTGGATTGATTTGGGAGGGTCAGGGAGTCATGCAGGCCAATGTAAGACACAGAAATAAGCTGCCTCACCTCCAGGACCGGTGCAGCTGTGTCATGGATTGACAGGATGTGGGTGATGTTGTGCTGCGCCAGCAGCTCCTGGTCTCGTGCATCTGCGGAGCATTAAGAAAATCAAAAAATCAAAATTATACTTTGTCTCCAATCAGAAATTACACCATGTAAGCTCTAACCTAAATTAAGCATTTTCTACCCACCAACAACCCCCCTCCTCAAATACCTTCCAAGCAAATGTGGCTTTATGGCTTAAAAGTTTTGCTCTTGTTTTGAACTGAAAGAAAAACCGGAAAACCAGTGTTTCTAAAACAGTCCAACAGCTTGGCCCAAAAGCAAGAAACAGTAATTCTTTTAATCAAATTTTGTTCTTTAAAAGGAAGCCAAATGTTTTCTACTTTGGACAGATGTGCTTTGAGCATTTTTTCTCATGCTTTGCAAGTTTGCAGGATGCTCATGCTGCCACATATACAAGAACCTGCCAGGCAAATGAATGCAAGAGATACCTCATTAAAGTGCAAAGAAGTGATAAGAACTCAGCGTAACTCAGTTTTATTCATATTTAAATCCCTTTTCAAGCATAACTGCAACCCAAAGGGCTTTACAGAGCAAAAATCTAACTCAAAAAAGACAAATGCAAGAAATATAAAGAATGGAAAAGAGTCAACACACTTATAAAAACAATTAGCCAAGTGTCAAAGCACATAAAAGGTTTTAAGAGTATGAAAAATGAAATAAACAGTAATGTCAGTGGCTAATGTAAGTTTTCTTGAGTTTTTCAGACTTGTAGCTGGTACTGAAAACATTTAGTTTTCAGTACCAGCTCATTATAGCTTTGAAGAGTATGCAAGCTATAAGCACAACTCAACTCTGAGAGTAAAGATTTAGATGCAGATTTATAGAGAACAGATCCTTTAAATAAGACCAAGTTAAACAGTTTGTCAATGTAGAGAGACTAAAACTGAATAAATGTGGCATTTCTTCGTGGCACCAGTCAGTAGCAGGTTAATCAAGAAATTATTGGACACCAAACAAAAATGGCTTTTGCAGTAGCTTAGCTGAGATGTGATAAATGAATGGATGATTTTTTTCAGCTTTGATTTGAGATCGATAATCGATAATACTGTTATGAAAGAAGCCCTGTTTAATGACAGAATTAAAAGACAAATGCCAGTCAAAAACTATTCCAGTGTTTGTCACTGTAGTACTTCAAAGTTAAAGCCAAAACAACTTGTTAACTTTATAATTATATGACGTTTTCAGAGCAACAGAAACAAGCCTTTATGTCTTCAGATATGTTAAAGAACACATGAAAGGGAAAACAACATGAGTAATACAAAGGCTAATACATTTGCACAGGAAAGACTATCTTAAGTCATTGGCACTGACTTCAAGGTCATAAAGTGTCCAAGAGTCTCATTTAACAAACATTTGAATGGATTGTCAAACAGCTGAAACACTGAGTCACATTGAGGCTGGTAGCATGTAGAAGGCAGCTGCCAAAGACAAAAGGCAAGTGGCACTGTCCTGAAAGTCAAAGCACAAGACAGATGACTCATTTGGTAAAAATTAAGAGGGAAATTTAATTTTCTTTAGAAAACAGCATTTTAAACACTTACAAGAAAATTATAATAACTGCTATAAGCTAAAGGAACAGGGTTACATTGGGTGCATGCTATTAAATTGATTACATTTTACGTTTTTTAGTTTGTTTTGATTTTTTTAGAACAGTTTTCAGGGAGATGTGAAACTTTCTCATTTTCAAGGCCTGAATATGTGTTTCTTTAGATTTATGCTGCAGAGTCAACTAGTTATCTTGCTAATGAAGATATTACTTAATACCAGAGCAGCAGTAACTAACATGTAAACTCTGGTGGAGAAATCATACAGTTTTTAGAAAAGCTCATAAACAGCATTTGTGTTCTGATAGCAGTAAGATTGTGAATGATATGAACTGGTGGCTGCTGTGCACCACAGAAGTATTGCAATTCACAGGGATTATTTTCAGGTTTTTTTTTATTTTTTTTTTTTACTTAATAAACATTTACATGGTAAAAACAGTTGTTTTCATGTACTTAGATCAGGGGTATCAAACTCCAGTCCTCGAGGGCCGGTATCCTGCAGGTTTTCATTGTTTCCCTGATCTAACACACCTGACTAAAATTAATGGGTTATTGTGTAGATATTGACAAGATCCATTTGGATCCATTTTAGTTAGGAAATAACTAAAACCTGCAGGATAGCGAGAGTTTGACACCCCTGACTTAGACACTCAAATGAGTTATCTAGTTTTAAGAAGCAACCAAGTGCATCGGGAGGCTGGAGGCCTGGTGGAGAATTGTGACTTTCTTCAAGAACACCTTGATTTATTCACATTTGATATTGATTTAATATTTCATTTTAATTTTGTTTTCATACTGTGTTGAGTTAGCTTAATTAGAACTATTTGATTATATTTAGGAATTTACCTTCGTTGGGGTTCAGCCATCTGGCAACTCTTTGGCTGTTGTCCAGTTATTAAAGTCTTTTTATCTGCACACAATCGTTATGTATGATTAGGTAATGCTAGTCTAGCAAATTGGAAAGCTGCAGGCATAAAGATTATTCTCTCCTGGCCTACTTAGAGCACTTAGCCTGTTTGTAGGTAAAAATCTCTGTTTGCAGAGATCATGGTTGGAAGTTCTGCTTCTACCTCACTAGAAAGGTCTTTTTTTTAAGTATTAAACACATTGAGTCCCATTTCTTTCACAAACACAAAAAAGGTGTGAAGTTAATATTATTCTAAAAATAAGTTCTTTTGAAAGTGGAACTGAGTTGAAAAACGGGCATTGTGGGTCCACCTACATACATTTGTTTTTGTGATTGTTTCATACCAAGAAAAGAATAAATATGCACTAAATCTTACATTGCTTACTTTTCACATATACCAACATTTACTGAAAACCTTTACACTTCAAGTTGTTTTTAATATACAGTTTCCTTTGTTGTGCACAGACAAAATCTTCAAAATACCTTTCAACATGTCAGGTTGGGTGGATAAAAGAAGATCAAGGGCTCAATAACATGAAAAGTACCACATTTCCTCTTTGACAGCTATTTCTGGAACATGTGTTGTTTACAAAAATGTCTTCCATATTTTTATAACATTTCCTGTGTGGTTATGATCGAATGTACGCAGAGAATAAAAAAAAGAAAGAAAAAAGCAACCTAATGCCTGCATCTGCTGGTTAATGGAAACATGTGGAATGCAGTTGTTCACACGAGGGACACCCCCACACCGTGGGGCATCCCCTCCCACTCCAACGCTCACGTATTCACAACAACGACCAAGAATAATATTTTCCCAAGCGGCTGACAGAAAGTGATACACACAAAACACAAATATACATAGAGATTAAAAAATAACAATACTGAAAGTTTTTTTTCTCTTATCAAAGTACAACTTCAGTCATTCAGATTCTAACTGTGACCTCTCCACTCTATAGAAACTGAGTTCATCGTAGCAGTTCACCACATGCCTCTCCATATGAGGAACTGAAAAAGCCTTTACTACTTTATCCTGAAAATAAATCTATTCTTTACTCACATGAAAAGAGGTTAAGCAGCTCACCTTTAATGTTGCCAAGATAGAGATCAGGCAGGATCTACGAAAACATCCAAGAGAAAAATCAACTAAAGTAAAACAAGAGCAAACATGCATGACGGTAATGAAGGTTTGGATTATTTCAGACTGAAAATAGACCTTTTAATTGAGATAGAGTCATTTATTCTAATAGTGATACTATACCTTGTTGATTCCATTACCCATGTCAGCCAACGGTCTCCAGAAAATAGCAACAGGTTTATGAAAAATCTGTTATAATTAGCTAATTCTCTAAAAAAAAAAAAAAAAAAAAAGAAGGAAATTTAGATCTGACAGAGTTGTGCTATTGATTGCTCTTGCAGCATTTCTTTTTCAGGTTTCTTGCTGTTGCTGCATCTCATCAACCTCAAACCATCCTGGTGACTTCCTAGTGGGAACCAAGATATCATAAAGCCTTGGACACGTCCACAGCACATGGCCCCCAAGTGCTACTTCACTGAGAATATGTTGCTCAGGATTACGTAATGTCACCTTAGCAAAGGAGCACCATGCTTGAAAGTTTATTTTTAGACCAGGATGGGTCATGGGACCGTGGACAGGGACATACCAGCCAGACAAAGATGGTTCAGAGCCAAAGAGCAGAGGCGACTGGATCCAGCACGACTGGTTGTCACTATGTGCTGAGCTGTTATACTGTACATGGAGCACTGAATGAGGCCTAAAATATCAACACTAAACCTCAGTTTAACTCTTGCTTGCCTTCAAATTATTAATTATCCTTTTTTAGTTAGAGTTATTGTTTTTTTCCCTGTGTTTATTCAGTGAATATCCATGAATCAACTTCAGTCTCTATGACTTTTAAATATGTTTATTGTGGTGAATAAAAAAAAACAAAACAGATATTTTCTTTGTACTCTTCAAATAAAGAAAAAACAGCAAATCCAACCAACAAATATTTTCTCTTTTCTTGATATCTCATCATCACTATTTAAAATATTATTAGGCTTCCTTATGAGCTTGATTTTATTTTTTTCTTGGAAATCAGAATTTCCCCATTTAACTTTAATTATGTGCTGATTCTCAGTGGATATCTACTTTAATCTACTTGAGTAAAAGCATTTCCAGTAAATCTGGCGGCATCTTCAATATACTCTGAGGTGATGGAAGTATTTTTAGCCTGCCTTTCTGTTATGTTCCTGTATGTGGTTCAGTGTGTGGCACAGCTCAGAGGTGCTAACAGGCAAAACAGCGTGGAGGCGTTTACAAAAAGCCTGTCTCAGAGAACCAGGTCTGAACAGCTCATCAGGACCGACGACTCAGACCCATTCATAAACACACATGAAAGAAATGAGGAACTTTTTAGAGATTTTCATAAAAAAGAAGAAGAAAAAGAAATTAACCAGATCAGCGATTTGTGTGGGTGTGTGTCTGTGTTCAGGGGGAGGATGGAGCTCTGCTACATGAATAATTTAAAAACAGGGCAAGTTATCATTTTTACTGATTGTTGTTTAAATACCAGTTAAATATATTTAATCAAATCAATTGAATATATTTCATTTACAGTGAAAAGTAGAGACAAAATTATCAACAGGCCCATGAGATTATAGTCCAGCTGTTCCCTCTACTTCCATCTAATATCTAAAAAATGAGATGAACTGCTATAAAATCATGTACACACATTTATCATCTCCAGATGTTAATGATCGCGACTTTTCTTCCACAGCAGGTCAAAAAAGCTCCATGAAGACACTTATTTTACCAGATGATTTTTCTTGATGGGTTCCTCTCACATTCAGTCAGATGTCCACTAAAATCAACTGTTTTAGTTTTCTCAGGGGTTAATTAGGGCTGTTTTATTCTTAATTAATTTATTTGAAAACAAGAACATAAAGTTATCAGGAAATTAAAAGTGATACGTTTAGAGGGATGGGACAGTTTGTTAAAGATGTTTGACAAACCAATCTCAAATCTTCCTTTTCTAAGTAAGACCATTAAAAAAGTCGTCTTTCATGAACTAAATTACTTTTTAACACAAAACAACTGCTACGATGTCTTCCAGTCAGGTTTTAGACATCACCACAGCACTGAGATGCTCTGACCAAAATCATGAATGACATATGTTTGAATACAGACGATGGAAAAATGTCAGTCTTACCTTTACTGGACCCCAGTGCTGCATTTGATACAGCTGACCACAATATATTACTTAAACAACTGGAGAACTGGGTGGGCCTCTCTGGCACTGAACCACACTAGTTTAAATCTTATTAGAAAGTACTTTGTGTCAATAGGTAATTTTACTTCTGAGTAGACGAGAATTACATGTGGAGTTCCCCAAGGTTCCATCCTGGGGCCTCTTCTGTTTAACAGCTACATGCTCCCACTGTCACAGGTCATAAATAACAATAAAATTAGTTACCATAGCTACGCAGATGACACACAGATATATAGACACCTGCAGCTGATTCAGAACTCTGCTGCTCCAGTCCTCACTAAAACCAAGAAAGTGGACCACATCAGTCCAGCTCTGAAGTCTTTACACTGGTTGCCTGTTCGTCAGAGGATAGGCTTTAAAGTTCTGCTGCTGGTCTAGAAAGCTCTGAATGGTTTAGGACCAAAATACCTCAGTGACTTCTTGACCCAGGTCATCTGGATCCAGTTTCTTGTCAGTTCCCAGAGTCAAAACCAGACATGGAGAAGCTGCATTCAGCTTCTATGCTCCACATGTCTGGAACAAACTCCTAGAAAATCTCAGATCAGCTGAAATAGTTTATTTAGATCCAGTTTAAAGACCCACCTGTTCTCTGCTGCATTTCAGTAGTTTTTATTTAAAAGTCCAGATCTTCATCTGTTTTTTTACACTGAACTCTTAACTTTATTTCTCCAGCTGAGCTTTTTTCTCTTTCTGTTTTTATGTAATCAATTTTATCTTTTTTTAATCTTAGTTTTTCTAATACACTTGTATTTTTTTCTGTACCTTGCTGTAATGTTTTTGTTTTGTGTAAAACACTTTGAATTGTCTTGTATATGAAATGTGCTATTCACATAAATTTGCCTTTCCTTGCCTTGACAGGTAGTTTTATTTATTTCACTTTATGTTTTTTAACCAGACAAGTTGTTGAGAGCATAGTTTGTACTTTGTGCTCTTTGAGGTCTAACTGATACTATATAATTATTATGTTTAAGCATAATAATGTACTTACCAAAAAAATGTGTTAAAATTTGTGTTCGTTGATTATTTTCTCCATCAGTAATAGACTGGTGTTGTTTTATACCTTGTTAAAATCCCAATTATTCACCATTACAATGAGGTATAACTTCCAGCAACTATCCAGCAGTGTGTAATACAACACCAATTTGTTTTATTAAAGAAAGAAATAATCATCCAAACACAAACTCTCTCACTTTTTGTACAATACTTTAACAACCTTCTGAAATCAATAACCAGGGGTGGTTCTAAGGGGGGATCCAGGTGGGCCAGTGTGGACCCAAAGCTGTAGCTACTAATACAACATTGGCTTTAATTTTGTTTTTGTTGAAGAAAAATGTGTTTAATTGTGTTATTTATCTGAAGTTGTAATTAAATGTAAAGACAAAGGTTTCACAATCTCATTGTAATCGATTATGGAGATTCAAGTATTTTTAGTGAAATAGTTATATTATGAAAATTTTATACAGTAAATCTGAAAGCCTTGACAGCTTTGTTGTGTTATTTTCTCATTAATGTGCCTCTACAGCAGTGTTTGTCAAATGGGGGTACATGTACCCCTCGGGGACATGGAGAGACTCTAGGAGGTAAGTGAGAAAATAAAAAAAGAGGGATAATTTTTTCAATCTTTCGTACATAATAGATCTGATTTCAATTTGTATTATGAGGTGAGTCAGTTCAGGGGGTTAGGATTATAACACACAGGTTTGAATATACATGTATGTACTTTCAAAATGACTTCTAGATCTTAAAAGGTTAGTCTGATTATGAAGTGAAATACAGACACAGTTCCAGACACCTGGGTAGTGAATGTGTCTAGGAGTAAAGATGTGAATTAAATAAAATATGTAAACTAAAAAAATATTAATATATAATATGGGAAATAAATATAGGAAATCATGATATATATATATGATAAAACAGTAAATATATATGTATATATAAATGAAATAAGTAAATGAATCTGTATGGAATATGTATGTAAAAATGTAAATGTGTACCTGATGCAACATAATAATAATAATAATAATAATAATAATAATAATAATAATAATGTTTTATTCCAGACACAAAATAAAGGTCCACATAAAGATATAACAGAAACCTCGGCTTCCTAAGAAAATTCGGTCATTTATAATGTTTTCTAAAAGGTTAGTTTGTTAAATATAAATATCTTGATAATGTACTTGGGCTAAATTAAAGGTAATGATTAGTTTTAATTTAAATTGCCACCTCTGGTTTATGGGCTACTTATTCTACAGGTTTCCATGTTGAGAAAAAGACTGACAGCGGGCCCAGCCCGACGTCGCTAATCATTTTAAACGTAAATATTAAGTCTTGAGGACAATCTGACAGCTGTAGGACTAATGTTTGCGGGAATGTGCAAACGTGCGGGGAATTGCATTTCATTTGCGTTCCTTTTCGTACTTTCGCTTCAAACATTGTCGTGGATTTTCGTGGAAAGTGCCGAACTGATTCCAGCTGCCAGGAAGTTCTGACACAAACCTGCCAAGCAAGACTGTGTGAACTTCACTCAAGAAGACACTTGTTTAATCACTAAATCAGAGGACAGCAGCTGTGTGAGACACGCTGAGGAGGAATGCTGTTTTTACTGGGAAGACGTTTATTTAACCGCGGAACGCACGTGAAGACAGCCATGACTGCGACTCAGCCCTACTGGTAACAGTTTCAGCCCAAATCACCGCGACACGAACTTGATGAAATCCACGTTTCTACCAACAAGCATGGAGACAAAGCAGGAAGTGCGCACTGTGTTTTAGTAGAAGCCTGCTCGTCCGTTTTGTAGAAGTTTTTCCTCTATGTGTTAAATTGATTTCTGTCCACTAGATGGCGCAATATACCCGCTCACTTTTCTGTAATGATCAAGTCCTTCCAATCGCTTGGAAAACACACAAGAAAATCCTGTTAAAATGATACTGAATACACAGGTTTTTACTATTATCATTTGTTATTAAAGCGTTGCACTTTTACTGTAACATTTCAAAGCAGTTAGAGGACAATTTATTAATTGCACAAAAGTAATCAAACTCTTCAGAGGAAGTTAAATTTCACTTTTGGACAGATTTGTGTTTATGTTTAAGTGTCGTAGGTCTTTGTTTAATCAAAATTGAAAAATGTATTTTATAGTGAATAAAAACAAATCACATTTTAACCCCAGCTCTTCAGTGCTTTAGGAAATAAACCTTATAGATTTACACTCACGGGTCACTTTTATTGCGTAGTCTACATCTCGCTGCTACCAGGTTAGACACATTTTATTTCCATCAGAGCTGCCGTAATTCTTAGTGACAAAGACAGAACAGTGTAGGAAACATTCCTCAGAGATTTTGCTCCATATTGACATGATAGCATCACGCAGGTGCTGCAGGTCCATGTTCCACCACATCCCAAAGCTGCTCTATTGATTTGAGATCTGGTGACTGTGGAGGCCGTTGGAGTCCAGTGAACTTACTGTCATGTTCTAGAAAGCTGGTGGAGATGATCTGAGCTTTGTGACATGGTGCATTATCCTGCTGGAAGTAGCATCAGAAGATGCTCCACTGTGGTTACAAAGAGATGGACATGGTCAGCAACAATACTCAGGTAGGCTGTGGTGGTAAAACCAGGCCATGTTGGTACTAAGGGGCCCAAAGTGGGCCAAGAAAACTTCCCCCACATCATTACACCACCAGCAGCCTGGAGCTTTGATCGAAGGCAGGATGGATCCATGTTTTTATGATGTGTCCAGCAAATTCTGACGAAATGTATTCAGTTGCTGCCATCCAATTGGCTGATTAGATATTAGTGTTAACAAATAATTCAACAGCTATACCTAATAAAGTGGCCGGTGATTCAACATCTCCAAAAGTCTGCTATTCTTCTTAGGTGAATTCTTCAGTATCCATTATTTCTACTGAACATGTTTAGTCCAAACAAACCCCCAAAACTCACACAGCTTCATGTGTGTTGTTTCATTGTTTTTGCTGCATCTTCTTGTTTAGAAATATTTGTGTTTTCCCTGCAGCTCATCTGTGATCTCTGGGAGGCAGCATGTTAACGGAGTAGATCTGTACTATGAACAAACTGGCAGAGGGAAACATGCTGTGTTGCTGCTTCCTGGTGCTCTGGGTAAAGACAGCAACACACCGTTTATACAGTATCTGTTCCCGATAAACTCTGACATCAGTGTGTATTTTAATGGAAGCTACCGGTGGCGTCCTTTAAAATACATCAGTGTGTATTTTAATGGAAGCTACCGGTGGCGTCCTTTAAAACAATGTCCTTGTTTTCTACTGCAGGAAGCTCAAGGACCGATTTTGGTCCTCAGCTGAAATCTCTGAACAAGGAACTCTTCACCATCGTCGGCTGGGATCCCCGCGGTTATGGACGATCCCGTCCCCCTGACCGAGACTTCCCACCTGACTTCTTCGAGAGGGATGCGAAGGATGCAGTGGATCTGATGAAGGTCTGTTGCTTAGTGATGGTGAAAATCAGCTGAGGGGCTCCAGTTTCTGCTGCACACATGAAACACGGTTTAGCTTTCTTACTCAGTTTCAGACAGTTTTAATCCACACTGCTCACAGATTGACAGCTTCAACTCAGTCATGAGTGTTTTCACCATGTGAGCCCATCTGGAGAGATTTACTCTTTCTGGATACGAAGCATTTTAACCACGTTCAATCAGGTACACCTTACAGAAACCCTGGTCTAAAGTTAATCAGCTAATTTAATGAGTTACAGAGACAGTTACGGGCATCAACGTTATAAGTTCACTTTCTTTTATTTATCATTATAACTGAATACCCCGAGCATATAATCTTGTGGACAAAAAGAGTTGAGAATGGAGACTATTTAATCAGATTTACAGTAAAACATATGTGACAGCTGATTTCTCTCCTTATGCTCATCATTTACTGCATTTGAGTAAAAACATATATAATATAATGTTAATTAAACTATTTATACAAATAATAAATATCAAAGGTTCCTTTGTTATACATCAGTTAGCATTAAGGCAGGATATTTATAAATGTAGTAATTACATTTGGAGAAGGATGCCGTTTCTTTCAATGTGTAAAATGTAAATAAAATCTAAGTTATTTCAATTTTATAGTCAATTTAAAAATTCTAATCCAACATATTTTAACCAACAAGTGTTATATATTTATTTAAAATATACAGAATATGCTCATTTTTAATTTAATACTAATAAGTTTGGACTGAGATATGGTTATCAGTGTGCATCACATCTTCATCTTGTCTCAGTTTCATCATTTTATGTTTCCTTTGTTCTAATTTTAAGTAAATACAGGTCATTATAAACATTTCAGAGCATGCTAACTTTTTGTGAGCTGACACAATAAATTACCATATTTGTTATTTTTTTGGCAGATGTTGGGCTTTGGCAAGTTTTCTCTGCTGGGTTGGAGTGATGGAGGAATCACTGCACTGATCGCAGCTGCAAGGAATCCCGACCTGATCAATAAGATGGTCGTTTGGGGGTCTAATGCTTTTGTTTCCCAAGACGATCTCAAGCTTTACAGCAGTACTCCACTTTTTATTGTCTGGAATAACTTTAGAAATGAGCAAACTTCATGAGTAAACTATTCAGTTTGTTTGAGCTGTGCTTTATGTGTGTGTGCATGTGTGATTTTTGGTGGGAACACAAAGTGGTCCGCGATGTCTCCAAGTGGAGTGCAAGGATGAGGCAGCCCATGGAGGAAGTGTACGGAGCAGAAGTCTTTGCTCGAACATGGGAAGGCTGGGTGGACGGAATTGCACAGTTTGCTCAGCGACCAGAAGGTGAAGAATCTGTGCTGCTGCAGACTCATAACACAAATCAAAATTAACAAAAGGTTCTCAATAACTTTAATGCAAAGAGACATGTTCTTTAATGTTCTTTGATTATCTGATCTCAGAACTCTGAGTTCTGTCATCTGCAGAAATACTCTGATGACTCAGCAGTTGTTGGGTGTATCAGTGATGGACAAGAAGCAGAGTACAGAGAACTGGTCGGTCAGTTTGTGAAATGGTGCGGTGACAATCATCTCATCTTGAATACCAAGAAAACAAAGGAGATGATTGTTGACTTCAGGAGGAACAAGAACACACATAGAAGTGTTTCCATCATGGGAGAGGAGGTGGAGGTGGTGGAGGAATACAAGTACCTTGGAGTTCAGCTGGACAACAGACTTGAGTGGAAAAGCAACACTGAGTACATTTACAAGAAAGGTCAGAGCAGACTCTACTTCTTAAGGAAGCTGAGATCTTTTAACGTCTGCACCAAAATGTTGCAAATGTTCTACAGGTCTGTTGTTGAAAGTGCAATCAGCTTTGCAGCAATCTGCTGGGGCAGCGGCATCAGAACCAGAGACTTGAAAAGAATTAACAAACTGATCAAGAAAGCCGGTTCTGTGCTTGGAGTAACTCTGGAGCCGCTGGAGTTGATCATCAAAAAAAGAATTCTGTACAAGCTGACGAAGATAATGGAAGATCCTTCACACCCTCTACACCACGCCGTGACGAAACAACAGAGTGTGTTCAGTGGGAGGCTTGTTCAAGTCCGATGCAAGACAGAGAGATACAGAAGATCCTTCCTTCCAGCAGCTATCAGGCTGAAGAACAAAGCCCTTAATTAATTAATGTGATTGTTTTACTAAAAAAAAAAAAAAAAAAAATTACTACTACTACAATATTGAATTTCCCTTTGGGATTAATAAAGTATTTTTCATTCATTCATTCATTTCATTCATTAGGGAGTATCTGCATGGAGCTTCTACCCCTGATCAGCTGTCCAACCCTCATCATCCACGGAGAGAAAGACCCCATGGTGCCCAGCTTCCACCCTCAATACCTCCTCAAACACATAAAAAAATCACGGTGAGAAAACATCAACATGTGTTAAAAAACAAACAAACTTAGATTTCAAGTTTTCAGTGGGATTTAAGCTCAAATAAACTTTTCATCTCCACATGTAGGTTGCATTTAATGCCAGAAGGAAAACACAACCTCCACCTGAGGTATGCCGAGGAGTTCAACAAACTAGTTGAAGATTTTCTGGAAGAGTGAAACAACCAAAAGATCATGTTGTTACAAAGAACCAGAGCTGGTGTCGATTAAACGAGGAAATCATCAGTCTTTTGTAAATCTTTATGTAGAAGAATGTGAATTGTCTTTAATTTGAATTTCATATCAAATAAAAATAGAAACGTCATTATTCCATGTTACAGTGCTAATGTGATGTACTTTTAAAAATTAATAGCTCACTCTAAGTTGTATGGATCTATTTTAAATAACAAAAAAAATGTATTGCATAACTTGACGAATAAGAAAAATGTGTTAACAGAAAAATTAGCTTTCTCCTCAGCAAATTAAGGCAATAAGGGGGAACTGTCATAAAAAATTACGCCCCTCAGATTTTTTTTCCTCCCTAAATGAATAAGTTATAAATTCCTTGAAGTTTTTTTCTTTTGATTTTTCTACTGTGTAACACCTTTTTTAGCTAAACATCAGCATTTCTCATGTTTTCAGTTGAAAAAGAAAAATCTAATAAGTTTATTATTTTACACTATACTTCATACTGTATTAATTTGAATTAATTTAAATCTAAATATAAGATACAATAATATAAGAAAAACTACAAAAATTCCTACAAATGTAAAAAGAGAAATGCATTTACGTAACATGTAAACCTATTTGAAAGCTGCACATCTGCATGTCTTTTTACTTGATCTTCCGCCTTTTTGTATATGCAGTGCATCATGAAACATAATTTGTTGTTTGGTTAGTGAGCATCTAATCTATACAAATTTTCACCACAATGACAGAAAGTTGCTTCTCTGGACCAGAAACACCGGCTGAAATCCTCTTTATCTGTGGAGTTTAGAATCAGCTGTGCTGGTGCTGCAATCGTTAGCATCGAGGATCGATTGCTCGGGTCTGCCATTTTTCTCTAACCAGGAAGTAGCCGCTGCAGTTTACAGCTAGCACGAGTTTCGAATGTTCACAACACTGACTGCACAAAAATGAACGAAGTACAAAACGGAGCGGGATCCGAGGCTATTTCACTTTATAATTTCTCCGAGAAGATTTTGGAGCAGGCAGTCCATTTCCACGTGATGAAGTTCAACGGCGGGTTTTTCCTCTGGGTCGGTTCGGCTCCGGTTCTGTCCAACTTGGCCGTTTCTATGAGCAGCAAATATGTAAGTGTTGCATTGACTTGGAAAAAACGAAACCAAAAACATTAACAACAAACTTATTTTGATTTAAGATTACGTAGAAATAATGCTCTGTTTGGTTTATCTGAGAAAAACTAACTATATTTACATAATATTTTTAAAGGTAAACTTAAGACTTAACTATTAAGTAAAGCTTTTGATTGAATTTAAATGCTTTAGCATTCCTTTTACTTAATTTTGTAATCTTCACATCTTCCTTTTTATTTTTATAGTCTTTAATTTATCTTTTATTTGTCCATTTTATTTAGCTTTTATCCATTTGACAGTTTAACATCTGTTATTTAAAATTCCAATGTTTTAGTTTTCCAATGCAGTTGGTGAAGGTTAGAGCACCGCTAGTCGAGAGCATCGTTATATATGTGTGTGTGTGTGTATGTGTGGGTATTTCACATGTATGTGTGACTTGTTGGTTTGTGGGGAGCTACATGGGTTAAAATGGGTTTTAAGATCATCACACAATCTACCAGAAAACCATCAGATGCGATGACTGTGCAAAGCAAACATCCAATAATGCTGCAGAAATATCGATAAAACGTCTAATTTGGCTCAAATCAAGTTTTTTCTCTTTATCGATGAAGTGTTAAGTGTTTACAATGCTGGATCACCAGTGTCATCAACTGATGATGAAAAATATAGCATTGCATTCACACGGCATTTACTTTTTACATTAAATGACCTTTTTTTAAAAAAAGTCTTTTTCATATGCCGGAGTGCTCCAGCCTTCCTTTTCCTGGTGGGGGCCCCTGTTTCCCCTCCAGTCAACAATTTTCAGGAGAGTATAATTTATGTTGAAAAGTTATCAAATTAAAATAAACATAAGACAGCAGAAAATGTCTTTATTGGAATAAAAAACAAACAAAAAAAAAAACTGATACCACATGGCTGTCATTCTGTATGAACATTTACTTTTTATTAGAGGTGGTTCTTAATGAACATTATTCTATATCAGGGGTAGCCAACGTTGGTCCTCAAGGGCACCAATCCGGCAGGTTTTCCAGATTTCCCTGCTCCAGCACACCTGACTCAATTTAAATGGATCCAACAGCCTATAAGGATCTCCACGATGACTCGTTAGTTTAAGTCAGGTGTGTTGGGGCACGGAAATCTGGAAAACCTGCCGGATTGGTGCCCTTGAGGACCAACGTTGGCTACCCCTGTTCTATATGAACATTAAAATGCATAAAAATGTTCATATATATATATATATATATATATATATATATATATATATATATATATATATATATATATATATATATATATATATATATATATATATATATATATATATAATGTACACACACACATACATTAGTTGTGGCAGCATTTTTAGATATAATAATTTTGGTATAGGAATCAAAGCAAATAAACAAACTGATTTGATAAAAAGAAATAAAATAATGTCCAGAAGTGGTTTATTACAAATTACAGGCATCATGGGGTAAAAGCTACAATCTGTAGTTTAAGGTCTGTATGTGATGAGAAAATTTATATTTTACCTCTTACTACATATCTAGTCTAGCTTTTGGTAGACATGGATTTAGTTGAGTGTGGGTTTCTTTTGTTTAAGTTGCAGAATAAATATGTAATGAACATATTTTAACTTCAGCTCTTTTTTTTTGTTTTAAAATGGCTTTAGCAGCATCCTCCCAGAACACCTGCAGTCCCTGATGCTTCAACATGCACTGGAACTGATCCACATGCTTGATAATTTAGTTAAATAGTGTCATTTAATACATCCTGAGTTCTGATATGAAATGATTTCTGAACAGACGTTTTGCTTCATTTTCAAGAGAATATGAAATATTTACAGAATCCAGCATATAAAATGTGAGAAAAATAAATAATTTTTTCCCATAACCTGTTTTCTACAGGATTCAATGCCATTATCAACATTAGTGATGGGGGACCCGTCCAATACTGCTGCAAACTCCTTGGCCCAGAGATTAGGTAAAGTACAGTACAAGTTAATCCTCCTACACTGTCTGCTAACTGTGTTAAATGGTTAAAAACCTCTGAAAGCTTATTTAGATGTTAACTGTCTTTGTTTTTTACATTATCTTTATTATTTAACATCCAAATTTAAAACTTCTGAGGTAAAAACTTGTCTGCAGATCAAATGTAGCCTAATGAATCTGCATTATGTGACCACATGAAGTAAAAATGAAACTGATATTCTTGTTGATAGTAATCAAAATATACGTATACAGCATCTCTAGAGTCTCAGAAAGTTCATAACATCAAACCAAGCAGCAACCTCCGGTGGTAAAATGTGAAGCCTGTGCGGAAGTGAAAAAAAAAAATTGCAGTTTACCCCTCAGCCGCTAGGGGCTGGCTCCAAAACAGAGTCAATCCCCATAGACTCCCATGTTAAAAGACCAACTTCACAGCAGAAATAAACATGTTTAAAGTCTGGTACAAAAAAAAAACAACATTTTAGGATTAATAGGTCAAATTTACCTTCATGACAACTGTGAATTTTTTTCTAACTCATCCATTTGGATGTTATTTAATCTTGAAATTCAGCTGCATCATAAAACATCATTACAAAAGAAATCCCTCTCAATCTATAATATTATGAAATAACCTAAAAGAATAGGAGAAAGTTCAGATTATACTTAAACATGATCCTTTAACCAGAACTTGAAGCAGTCACAGTTAACTAGTGTTCTTTCTGAACTGACAATGACCATTTTTTGTGTGTGTTTTGCAGCAAAAAGGACCAAAAAGCAAGTATTTGTGAGTTACAGTCTTCCGATGACAGACTCCAGCCTCAGTTTGTTGGTGGAGAACCGGATCAAAAAGGAGCTGGAGCTTCATCCTGAGCACTTTTAAACCCCTCGGACTGGGAGGGATGAGCACATCTTCCTCCTCGTCATCGCTTTGTAACACAATAACAGGACAAAAAAAAAATCATATTTAGTGTTCTTTTATTGATGTTATAAATTAAGTGGTTTATTATCAAAACATGTAGGCCTATGGCTTTTTGTACAAATGCATCTTATTAAAAAAATAACACTTAGAAAACAGTATTATTGGTTGAGTTTTTTTCTTCCTTTTTGTGTTTTAACCATTGAAAACATACAAACTAGGAAACCATACAGCATGTTTAATACATGTCCTATGGAGTAAATGTGGTTTGAAAAATTAAGGGATGTCTGTACCTGTTATACGTTTACAAAGAAATAATTTATGAGAAGGGTTTGTTGTGCTTTAAAGTCCATGAAGATTACAGTCCATACATTATGAATGAATGGCACATGTACACATACCTTACATTTTTAGCAGTCCTAAGGAATACTGTATAAATGTACACTAGTCACAACTAGGCCAGGTCTACGCTGCTCTATTCTAAACTTCACACATTTAAAAAAGTGAAATATTGTGCTTTCTGGCTAGAGTTACAGATCTGAGGAGCAGGAGTACAACATTACCACAGTACAAAGAACACGGAGTGAGAACTGGAAATATTTGCTAATTAAGGAGGTATTTCAAGCAACATAATTGCCCTTGGCAGCATTACAAAATAAATACTAGATTTCCCTAATTACATTGTATTTTATCTGTTAACAGAACCATCGCGATAAAGCCATTGAAATGCAGAGATGCATCATAAGACATGCAGCAGAACACTGGCCGACAGGTCGCAGTCATGTCCGTTCAGCCCTCAGGTTTGTTTTATCTGTAGTATCTAAACGCTACACTTACAGTCTGCTGAGGTCTCCGGCTGTTCTGACAGCCATCATATGCCCACAACAGTAGTAATGCTTACTTAAAACTCAGTGTCTACACTGACTTCACCTCTGAGAATAAAGTGACTTCTATTAGAGACCACAGATGGAGAAGGAAAAATAAGAATGTAAAACAATTTGTGCCCTTTCATGCAAAAATAGTGGTAGTGGTTTAGCCAAACCCTAGATTACAACATTTGGCTAAAAATCACAAACATTTGATTGTGTCTTTGACATTTAGTGCAAAATAACATCCAAAGAGTTTTAAGATGCAGTAAAATCCTGTTCAAACAAGCCCAAACTACAAACAGAAAACTCACATTAAGTTAATCTGCTGCCCTTTCCCTGGTCTGCTTACTTCCTCCCGACAGGGCAGCTGGTAGCACGAGAAAACCACCAACACCACCAAAGACGCTCGCATTTCACACACAGATAAACTTGGTCCAGTACAATATATTTTTTTGGCAACTCCTGAATGAATCATTGTCACTACAAAGTACAGAATTTTACTACTGTCATCATCTCAAACCTCACTACAAGAGCTCAACTGGTTCATCCGAACATTTTTTTTCCCTTGAATGTTTTGTGCACAAGTTCAGTGTCCGTTCAGTTAGTTAGTCATTAGTTAATGATGCAGCAGTAACTAGAACAGTAGACTATTGCTTTGATGTTCACACCCCGTTGGCTATGGCACGATTTCCAATCACCTCCCCACCGGTTGCCAGAGCGTACGAAGCAGGTACCGCTGCCAGAGCGGTGGCTACTGCCACTGTAGCACCCCCAGTGGCTGTGAGGTGTAACGGCGTGTCATGGACACGGGAGTAGTCCCTGTCGTATTTGGCGAGAAGGAGGTGCTGCTCTCCTGGGTGGAGCAGGGTCTGACGGGTGAAGGTCTCTCCGTCGGCCAGGCTCTCAGGCAGGGGCTGACCCCGCGGCTCTGGCAGCAGCAGCAGGCAGATGATGCAGAGCAGAGTGCAGCAGGCGAAGATCACATGATGCAGAAAGTAGCCCTTCTGGTTGTGGAGCTCCATGATGGGGGCAGTAAGCATGCCAAAGCCAGCACTAGCCAGGACCAGACCCAGACCACCACCCCTGCACAGAAGGAAACCACATTTGGTCACAAAGCAGCTCCTCAGAGAGCTTGAGACTTAACTGAACTCTTTAAGGGGATCAGGCATTACACCTGCAACTCACAACACCACCACACGATGGAGCCATTTAGCAACTTTCCAACAAATACTATGACCTCAAATTTATATAATATACAATATAACATTTACTTTATAGTACATGAAACAAACATGTTCAACCATTTTGTACAAAGAGAGTCATTTATGGCCATGCAGCCTCACCTGATGACAGTAGGGGTGATTTCAGCACAAAAGAAGATGCTGAGTGTGCTGACAGCATGAGACGAGAACATGCCGATGATGGAGAAGGCCACAGAGAATTTCCTGTTCAGAGTATCTCGTAGAACTGTTCAGATTAGAGCTAGATGTTAGCATCATAAGTGCCAGCCCAAATCCCAAAAGGCAGCCAATGTGGCATAATTAAAGGAAAATAAATGACCTTTTAAATTAAATGAAGCATTAGATTTGCATAAAAGTATACTTTTTTTTCACTCAACAAAATAAAGATGTACCTGTGTCATGGCGAAGGCTGTACTTTCCAATCACTGGATTTCCATGTGCAAGTGTGGGGGAGTAGAAGAAAGGGGAGTATGTCATCAAGGATGGAACATTGCTGACTCAAAACAAGCATTAAAAAAAGCCCTTCAGGAGAATCAAAACTGTTTACCACTGGAGTCTGAGATAATGACTACACACAGCAGATGTGGGTCAGGAGAGCACAGTGAGGGAGGCTCCTGTTACACTGAAGGTTGAACTGCAGTCAGTGCTGTTTTAATGACTCGGTGTGCTAGATATTTAGCTGGTTCTTTGATGCTTTTGGTCCTGTCTATGGTTCCATGAGATTACCCCAACAGTAAAAGGTCGAGAGATAGAGTAAACCATGGATATGTTCTCACCACATTTCTAAACGTTCCCACAATGTCACATGGAGTACATTACTAAAGCTTAAAAGTACCCACCATGTCAGTAAAGTAAAAGGTGCAGGGAATAAGTCATAAAGAGCTAAAGTATTACACCCAAAGACTTAAAGGGATTTTTTTCATGTGCTTTATAAATGAAAAGGAGTAGCACAGCCAACTACTCCTGAAATACTGAACTGAAACTACTGTTGGCACCATTTTACCTCTAAAAGGATGTTAACAGTATCATTGCTTTCATGATTGATGCTTCTTTTAGCTTGCTCAACATAAATGCAATCATTTAGTTTTAATATTAAAATTTTCTGCTTCCAATGAAAAGGGAAAGCAAAACATTACAATTAACAACTGTGTGAAATTATGTTTTATTGTTATTGATGCTTTTAGCATACTTAAACTAAGCTAGCCATGGAGCTAACTAGCTTATAGCTTAATTTTAACAATAAATTAGCCTGTTTCTAATGTAGAGGAAAAGCAGAACATCACAATGTACAACGTGTGCAATTAAGTAATTTTTTATTTTTGTTATTATTTTCTATTTTACTTTAGATTTATAGCTGCTAAACTCACTGGCTAACCCCTTATGTGTGGTTGGATATATTTCTGTAATACCTAGAAACATGAATGATAAATCTCATGTTTGTGAGGCTGACAATCTCTGATTGTAAACATATTTTCTTTTTTATATTAAAGTATGACTTAAGGCTAACTATTATAATCTTTCTTAACAAAGGAGTTCCTAATATTTCACACAAGACAACAAAAGTTAACTTTAGCCTTTTGTGTCTATGTGACTGGAATGTTGTCATATGCAAATGTTGAAAGCATTTGCATTACAATTACACAAACTGATGAAACTGTGATGCAGTATGTCGATATTTCTCCTAAGTTATTTTTCCCTGGCAGGTAATATTTAAACTAGGCTACACAAAAACAGCATTTCAAAGCATTTAATTTTTCATATAAGATTTTTATAATTATGGCTTGAAAAAGCACTGTGCTGCCAACAAGAGGCATCTAGGACCTTTAGTAAAAGTAGCTGTGGTCATAAATGTAAAAAAAAAAAACAAATATGCTTATTGCTGTAATGCATATGCACAAGTAGCCTACTTTTAACTGCAGTGTTTCATGTTATTGTCAGTTTTCACTTTAACCTTAGCAAATAGTTAAACAGGTTGAAAGCAGACAGATCCAGAGTTGGATCCTGGCTATCTGCTTATTTCCCTGCGAATTCCAGAAAAAACATAGATGTGAGCACATTATCACATTATAAGGGTTTCTAATTGTTGATGAAAAGCTCTATAACAGCATTGTAGACCTATGTATTTCTTTATGCACACTGGATTCTCTTTTTGCTGGTCACCACTATGTTTGCTCGTGTGTAAGTTTCAGGAAACATACAGCAGTAACACAGAAACAAGACTGATTTCATTACAAAAATTATATAAAAAAAAAAATAAAATGCATAATTCAATATGGGTGAATTTGATAAAGAAAATCTTCATGGTTGCATCTAATGTTTCTTTTGTGGGGAAAAAAATATTTCTATTGAGAACTTTGCATCCCTTATTTCCAGACAATGCAGGTCAGCAGAAACAGATTTGAGTGCAACACCATGGCTAGCATCGAGCTGTCTGTAAATCTAAACAGGCTTTTTCATTTAGCACGATGCACACTGATTATGTGTTTTTGTTTAGATTTTTTCTATTGTTTGGCACAGCTTATTTAATCATAATCAATAAGCATTGAAAAGGGAGAAACCAGAGTGCACCGTGCCTGCTAGTGGCCAACATCAAGCAGGGCACTGAGAGCTTTAAGGCAAAAGATTTACAGAAACAGAACAAGAGTTTGCTAATGGTTCTAATATACTTGTAGGTTTCTTTGTATAGTTACTCACAGTTAAGGAGGCCCAGCTGAAGTAGTGATGCCAGAGCAGTAATAATCATGAAGGTGAGCAGACCCCCACGCCGACCCATCAACCCCACTGCAGGACAAAGTGCCAGGCAGGTTGCCACAGCGATGCCAGCCATGGTGTAATAATCAGCGTGGCACATAGCTGTGGGCTGGGCCTCTGGGTCCATCATACTGCGGGAGAAGCAGTGGTGAATCCCATAACCTGTCAGACTGCACAAACAACACACAAACAAAAAGTGAGAATGCAGCCAGTGAGGTGGAACCTGAGACACGCATCTGCCACGGGGCTGGTGAGGTTTACACCTACAAGCGTCTTCACATCTGTCTGTGGACAAGCTGGTAATTCATGTTCTCAACACAAGGGATGTTGGCTTTGATTAGCAAAAGAACTGTACAAGCCCAGCCACAAACACAACACACTTACGAGTTGACACACAGCACCACAATGTTTTTCCACAGGTTCCTGGTGCTCATCATCTTGACAATGCAGGTCCTCTGGGGTTTCTTGTGCAGCTCCTGCTCCAGTTCTGGTAGGAAACATGAAACGCACACCTTGAGACCTTTCCTTCCAAAGAGTAATGAGAGACCGGCCACTAAGGGACCTCTAATCACAGAGAAGCTAAAGTGCTGTGGTGCCTTTAGACTGATATAAGACATCACTTTTTTTCTTTACATAATCTGTCTGCTCGGCTATTGAAGGACAATGAGTTTAACAGCCCCACAGGGAGGAAGATGAGCAGAAAATCACCAATGTCTGAAATCACTGCTATTTAAACAATGGATTAACATTTTTTAGCTATTTATTTATTAACTTTCTGCTAATTTTTTCACTGTGAAGATGCTGGTTGGATTAAAAAAAAAAAACGTTTAAAGATGTCAGAGTGGGCTTTCAGCATTAACCATGGGTGATCTTCACAATTTTTGTAACCGAGAAACTGATGAAGTTACTAATAATACAAGTAATTATCCTTGGCAGTCTGACTTTGTTGATCTTGCAATATATGAATCACTAATGATCTAAATGTAAATGTGTTGTTTGCAGTTGCATTTCATCATGGGAACTGTTTGAGAAGTTATGATTGAGAACATGAGGTCCTTTGGGTCTTCGTATGTCTGTCATTGTCTTCGTATTTGTTGCAAGTTCATTTCATCATACAGCAAGGAGCAGCTGCAGCATAGCATACTGTGGATGACGATTCAAAATAATTTGCATAATATGAGTAAAGCAACAGGAAGTTAGAAAAGAATTGATTTGGGAGCTTTCATCTTTGCTTACTATCCTTCCTGAGTCCATCCTCACCTGTAAGAACTCCGCTGGGCTCCGTTGTCATGTCAACCTGGTTCTTTCTGGCAATGCGCAGCATCATGGCTTTGGACCGCCTGTATTGTTGGGTGGCCAGCAACCAGCGCAGAGATTCGGGAAAAATCCTGCAGAGTGAAAGAAAAAAAAAAAAAGGATAGGAAGGACAGAGAGAAACAGACAAAGGATGAGAGCAAATGAAAGACGAAGAAAACAGTAGAAGAAAGAGAGTATTGTTTCTAAGTTTAAGCTGAGTGCTTTGTACTGTGTAGTGCAGTGTGTACTGTACAAGCCATCGCCTGGCTCAGTGTGAGAAGAATTGCCCCCCCCTCCCCCCATGCTGGGGTGGAACTCACCAGACGTAGGGTAGCATCAGAACGAAAGGGCTGATTATGACTATCTGCAGCACCTGCCAGTCATCCCGATTTGGCCAATGACGGCAAAGAGCAGCCACCCCTGGCATCAGTAGCTGCCCGCCCACCTTCAGAAAACTGGCCACCATGGTCATGGAGAAACGCCAGCCTGGCAGACAAAGCTCGATCCCTAAATAAAGAGACAGAGGGAGAAGAAAGAGGAGGATTTTATTTCATGGAAGATGTAGATTCTTGTTATGTTGGTGCAGCAAGAGAGAGACGAGTAAATTATGTATAAACTGTCGGTCTTTAGATGCGACTGAGGATGTTATCAGCACCCTAAATGACTTGAAACAGTGTGATGTATGTGTTTGTTAAATGGTTCAGCCAGTATTGAATTTTCTCTCTGTATTATTGAGGACTCTTGTTACTGATCCTTCCCCTGAGAGGACTCTGATTTAACACCAAACCTCTTTATGAACTTAGAATGGACTCAGCATTGAAGCTTTTGAGGGGTTTCAGCTGCTCTTAATTTCCCTCCGACTGGGCTCCCTTCCCCTCCTTTACTGCCTCTTACATGGTACAGTCCAGATGGCCTGGCCCATATGGCAAGGTCTTCTTGAAGGTGATCATTGTGGGAGGAAGAGGAGGGGGAAAGAGCGATACATAGCAACCTATACTGTCACTTATTATTGAGGAGAGGAAAAGAAAGACAGGGAGAGAAAAGTAGGGGTAGGGGCTGAATATAAATGACTTTTCCCTCAGAAGGCTATGAAAAGTCTGTCTATTCAGTGAGATCGCAGGAGAAATGATAATAAAAATGAGAAAAGGAGAAGACAGAATAACATAGTTTGGAAGGGAAAAGAACAAGATTAAACAATAAGAGATGAGAGAAAGAAAGGGAGGAAAATAACTTTGTTAGAGAAGAAGGTAAAAGGATGGAAAAGAAAAGTTAACAGAACATTCAACTCCTCTTAATATTCTGCTCCAGACTCCAAAAATCATCCCCTCAGGTACCAAATCCAAGGAAGGAAATTAAACTGACCATCTGTTTCTTCCTCTTCAAGCAGAACAAAGTTTGCATCTGCCTCCCACTTGGTGGTGGAAACAGAAGTTACAGCGTTTACTTTTGCTAAAGTTACAGTACCACGATAGAAAAAAATTACGTAAAACTATAAGCAAATTCATAAAGGCAATTAAAATTAATTCTAAGACGATGCTGATATCAGTTCTTTTGTTTATTAATTATATTTGTAGACCAATTATACTCTGCTCTAAATGTGTACAAGGTATTTCTTCCTGTTAAAGTTTCTGTATGTAGTAATGTTTTCCACCATCGGTAAAAAATTGTATGAGATACAAGAATCAAGCCAACAGACCAGTCCCTACAGCCAAAAAAAAAAAAAGAAGAAAATATGGGGAAGCAATCTTTCTAAGAGACCTTTGCATGAGCAGACTGCTTGTGTAACTTGTGGAGTTACACCTCAGTTTCATTGTATATCTGTACAATGACAATAAAGCCTCTTTTCTATCTGAATGCATTTAGTCATGTAGACGTGGTCGAGACAACTTTTTGACGTTCGAACTGAGCATCAGAATGAGGAAAAAGGGGATTTGAGTGACTGAACTTAGCATGGTTGTTGGTCTGAGTATTTACTGGGATTTTTACACACAACCATCTCTAGGGTTTACAGAGAATGGTCTAAAGAAGAGAAAATATCCATGAAGCAGCAGTTGTCTGGACCAAATGTTTTGTTGATGTCAAAGATCAGAGGAGAATGGGAAGACTGGTTGGGGATGATGGAAAGAAGATTAGGTTTTTGCTGGGCCAGAATCAAACACTAATCCTTTATGTAATCTGGTGTTTTTGTTAAGACAAACTGTCTCCCTGCACTTTGCCAAATTGAGAATACAGAGTGTAGGGGGGTCAACATGTCTTGGGGGATACGTTTAAAGTGATGTGGCTTCAAGGTGGTAGAGAACCCAACCAGTTCCTGGCAGGTTTTCATTATTGAACAGGCTCTAACATCAGACCTGTACCAACAATGGAACCACTTTGGTAAAAAAGAAAGGAGCATTAAGTTACTTTATGTTATTGTGTAGTTTGACATAATGTATAAAAGTTTTTTCTATTTTATAATTACGTCACATGTGTTAGTTCTGGTTAGTTAATTGGTCCCTGTAAATTCTCCCTAGGAGTGAGTGAGGCTCTGCGATGGACTGGCGACCTGTCCACCGGCATATGGATGAATGGATGGATGGATCATATATTTTTGTTCTGTTTGACGAAACTTTACAACTGTTAGTTTCCACTTATGTCACATGAGAGTATAACTATCCATATAACCCGTAGGTCTACTGATCCACACACACACACACACACACACTCACATGGCCACATACAGACAAGAGAAATCAACAGTACCGTAGCAAAGGAAATTTGTGCCAAGGCAACAACACAAAAATCACTCCCCAGCTCTCATGGGAGGCGTCTGATCTCACTCACTCTGTTGTAATATCAACACACACACACAGACACACACACACACACACTCTGGCAAGGACCTTTTGTTCCAGATGAGTGGGAGAATGGTTCTTCTTGTGCTGATTATCTCATTGCCCCCCTGTGAGCTTATCTACCCTCACTCCTCCTTCCTTTACCCTTCAGAAGTGGCTCTCACCCACTGTAAATCCATCCCCCACCCCTCCTCTATACCCAACACCCCACCTCTACCCACCCTCCATCCTCCTCCTCCTACCAAGCAGCTTCTCCTGTGACTTTACATCTGAAAGCGAAGTTGAAAAAGCTTTGCAGAACAGAAAAACGACTAAAGACAAAGAGGAGACAACAGTAAGCCTGAGATCTAGTGGTCAAGCTCATCATCGATGACACATGGCTGACAGCTCCATCACACACACATTGTGCTGTGTGTTGTTCCCTCGCTAACCTCGCCTGGGGCGTGAGAACAAAGTGAAAGGACTATTGGCTTTCTAACAGCATGAATTCAGAGTGAGAACTAGTCCATGTTTGTGTGGATGATGATGAACTGCTGCCTGCTGCTGAGAGAAAGATATGCACTTTACATCTGGTGCTGAAACAGTTTATTAATCAATGGGGCAAGTTATAGAAAATTAATTACTCTAACAGTTATCATTAATTGTTTAAGTCTAAAACCTTTGCTCTGAGTGGTGTTTTTTGCTAAATTAAGCCTGTTAACTAACTGAAAATAAGTTTCTAAAGACAGAAAGTGTATTGCATCATGTTGCGTGTTGGGGAGGAATATCCAGTACTTGTCTGCTACTGAGGCTGCCTGCCTGTTTATGTTAAAACAGTGGTAGCAACTGATGGTGAATGGAGTCCCAAAGCCAAATAACTATATTTAGACAAGCTAAGGTGACATAAATCCATATTATGGGCTGAATTACTGAATCTGACATGACCTCTACTCACTTTCCCATTTATTGTTTGCTATATTTGGAGTGAGAGGATGCACTTGGCCTGAGTTTATACATCACAAATTCTGTAAAGCTCATGAAATGTATTTTTTATGGGATCATCTTAACATGGTGAGTTAACCAAAAAGTGAGCCACAGTTTCCCAAAAGTTTCACGTGATATGATATCAGGATCACTCTCACTCCTTTATAACCAGGTGCTGGTGGTAGAGCCCATTCAGAGCTGGTCAAATAACTTTCTAGATCTTCCACAAC